>NC_142515.1:32858125-33474843 GCF_057876585.1 Rhinolophus sinicus
GTGAATGTACTTAACGCCACAGAAGTGTACTTAAAAATGGTTAAAATGGTACATTTGATCTTATACTATATATTTTGCTACAATAAAAAAATCTCCAGCCCTATTCATCCTCAAGCCTATATTCCTGCTTCTCCCCTAAAAGCAACCACACTCAACTAGTCGGATTCTTTTTCTTGGTATTTAATTCAGTATCTCTATGATATACTATAACACTGCTTCTTGTAGATTCATGAATTACTTACATATTTTCTGCCATGATGGAGGAGGCTTACAAAGCCAGTACTACCTTCAAATATGTTTCACTTCTTTTAATTCCCCTTTAAATAGTAATATCACAATTGCGGGTTAAATCAATCAGATGTTAATAATTGCTTCTGTTTCTAATTCACTTATTTTTCTAAAAATCTATTGCATCTTTCCACCCAAATATTTCATAATAACCTATCAGTTCTTTTTTTCCCCAGAACCTCTCTTTTTCCCTGAACTGGCTGCTCTTTAGTTTGTGACACAGTTGTCATCCGGGGACTTATCTTTGTTGCTTGAGTTGGTCCTCACTTTACTGAAGCCCTTTTATTTCATGGTTTATTCCCTTGTTTTGCTGGAGCACATCTTCCAGTAATCTGCTAAGAACTGTTGCATGGATACTTTTTTTTAGTAACTGAGTGTCTTTTTTTCCTACTTTTGCACTTGATTGTTTGGATAGATACAGAATTCTAGGCTGAACGCAGAACTTTTCAAGTGCTACTCCTTCATTCTCTATCTTTAATTCTACCGTGTTTCCCTGAAAATAAGACCAGGTCTTATACTAATTTTTGCTCTAAAAGAAGCATTAGGGCAGATTTTCAGGGGATGTCTTATTTTTTCATGTACAACAATCTACCTTTATTCAAATACAGTCATGTCATCTTCTTCTGGAACATCGTCATAACATCCTAAATGTATCCGCCTGGCTGACGATCTTAATTGGGGTTTATTTTCGGGGAAACACGGTTCTACCAAGAAATCAGATGCCATTCATATTCCTAATCCTTCCTAATAGATTCTGAACACTTTTGAAACAGTCTCATTATTTCTGGTATTGTCAAAGAAATTTCATAATAATTTGCCTGATATTGGTCTGTTTTCATTTATCGTGCTTGGCAATATATAGGTCTTTTCAATCTGTAGACTCAGATCCTAAAGAAATTCTCTGGTATAATAATACCAGAAAAGACCTTCCTTGGTGATTTCCCAACAATGTGTGGACCAACACTGTTTATGGCCAAACAAATGACAACAGGCTAGATTAGTCCAAGAGTTTCCAGGTTTTGCCCTCTGATATACAGGAGTTATAAGGTTATATATATATATATATATATATTTATTAGGAAAATGAGCTTTGGAATCGGACAGACCTGGGCTCATTCCTCAACCTCATTACTCGCCGGTGTGGCACTTGGGAAAGTTAACTTCTTTTAAACCATCTATGGAATGGGGATAGGTTTACTGTAGAGATTTAATAAGATCACACATGTCAACTGTGTATATAACAATAGCATACATACGTGAATACATGTACAATAAACGTTATCTGTTACTAAATATCAAAAGTTATACTGGTGCAGATAATACAAACCTTGTCAAATCCATCAAAGCTTTGCTATTTGTAAGGAAACAAGACTAACAAAAGAAGTGGGAGGCATCTAATGGGTACAGAATTTTCTCTTGGGGTGATAAAAATGTTTTGGAACTTGATAGAGGTGGTGGTTGCAAAACACTGTGAAGGTACTAAACGTCACTGGATTGTTCATTTTAAAATGGTTAATTTTGTGCTATGTGATTTTCATCTCAATAAAGAAAAAGGGCAAGATGAGGGAAGAAGTCAAAAGTTGTTGGAAAGGGAGAATAGAATTGATATTCTTTCCTCTATTTTGAATAATCTATATTTAATCTCTAAACATTAAATCCTCTAAATAATCTCCTTTCAATTCTTTTTAACTGAATAGCTAACAATGATAATGTTGGGATAACAAACACTTTTTTATTGAAAATCAATAATTAAGGTTGATTAAAAGATTAACATATAATTAAGAGAAATATTCCTTCAGTAAGAAAATGTACATAAAAAACAGGAAAAAAGAAGATGGACTCTTGAATCTGTAATACAGCCACTTACATATGGGTAAGAAAATTGACAGTATACAAGACAATGGATAATGTCTGTTTTGTAAAATCAATGTGTATCAGAGGGCTGAGCTCTAAGTATTTCCTTATACAATAATAAATGTGGGACTCTCTCCACATCTAAAATCTTCCAATAAAAGAGAAGGAAGTAGATTATTTCCTACTAATTCAGAGTTATATGCATCTGTTTTCATTTTCAACATATCTCAAATTGTGCTCCCTAAAAACACTGTTTTGAAAGATGTTATTTGATATACTATAAAAGTGAAGGAAGAGACAAGGGGGAAGAGAGGGAGGGAAAGAAAAAGGGAAAGGAAAAAAAGAAAGGAAAGCAGCATATTAGAATTTCACTCTTGGAAGACTTACAGTGCACAGTAGCTTATTAAAGTTTCTGCAGTAAGAAAGCCAGTTCACCTCTATTAAACCTACATTTTCCTGATTTAGTTGGTACAAAACAGTTCTTAAGCTATGTCTGTTAAACACATGAAGCATCAATTTGTTAAAGACTGCTTAGATTTATATCCGATAACATACAAATTAGATACCTTCAATATTAGCCTGAGCAATAAGACATACATATGAAAAAATAACTAATTATCTGAATAAAGCATTGTTTCGTATTACCAGCTAGTCAGAACAAGAGTTTAGTGGCAAGAAAAAAGAGAGAGAGAAGGTGGTAAGAGGAAAAGAAGAAAATAATCTGGGAAGAGTTAACTTTTCAAACTTCACTTCTATGAACAGTCCCAGCCCTGCTCTGTCAATTCTGATTGCTTATTTTTTAAAATTTGCAATTAATGACTGTAAAAAATTTCAGCTTCATTCACTTTTCTCCTCCTCTCCCTTTATTTTTTACATCAATTCCTGATCCTAGGAGGTAATCTAGAATGGAGAAGTTAAATATTTGTCACAAAAGTACTTTGCGTACTTCAAGTATAAAATTCACATTGCTGTAACAAATCATATCTCAAAAATGTTAAATAATACTGGACAATTTAAGCATGCAGGTATTTGCAATTTGAGTTTACTTTACTCAAGGCAATGAAGTACAACAGCAACAAAGTCTGAGCTCTGTTTGGGGGAAGATAATAGGAAAAATATGGAATTAGAAAAAAGATAATATTCTTCAGCCATCCCAGTAGAGAGAGCAAAGGAAAATCCAACTGAAAACAGTTTTGTTAACAGAAAAGGTACTGAGACATCATCTTTGAACCAAAAAGAAACCACTACTGATTATTACTACTGTCTCCAAAACAGTGTGAAGCAGTAAGGAAATCAATCATTCGGGTATTGGAGACAGCCAATACCCTGGAAAGTTTAATCCTAACAGGCAAATTATTTAGGAACTATTTATTTTCATTTCAGTTCATAGGAAAAACTACATCTTCATTTCCAGTCACTGTTCATCCTTTCTCTCATAAAAGAAAGGGAGTGGGGTGAGCAACTGAAGCCAAAGTCTTACCAGCCATTTATCACCCGATTCAAAAAAAAAAAAAAAAAAAAAGATAAACAAAACACAGCACAGCTATTATATTTAGCTGATAATTCATTTTTATATGCTATTACCATTACCATTACCATAGGGTGAAAAGATCAGTCAGCTAAAGCGACCATTAGCTAAATAAAAATCCATACACATAAAACTATTTTTAGGAATAACAAATTTGAAAAAGATAAAAGCTAGATAAAATACACTAGTAACATTAAAGCAGACAGAATAAACTTCAACCTTGGTTACTAATCACAAACTAAATGTGTGAAATCTTAATTCAGAGGCATAAAAGCAGTGGTTATGAAGTCAGAAGATGACAGATCAAAATACTTCACAGCATAGTATTTTCTTGGTGAAATTATTACAATCTAAGGCCTGATAATCAAATTTATAGATCCAGAAACTGGACTTTATCAGTAACCTAAAAGATGATCATTCAGCCTCAGTGACTAATTCACAGTCAGAAGAGAACAATGAAAAAACTAGCACAACAGATTGACCACAAAGATGTCCTTACAGTAATCAGACAATTTATTCTCTTACTCCAAAGTACTCATAATCTTTCCCAATATGAGTACTAATCTGACTTGGTTGAATTAGTAGTTGGTTGAATACAGAATTATAGTAATGTGAAGTAGATGATCTTATGAGATATTTCACCAAGGCCATAAAGAGGCCTGATAAACATTCCTGCACCATAGTAGAGAATACACGTCTGGTGACTGCGTTACTCATTTCCCAGATTCCACATCTTTCGATTCAAAATTGACTTCCCTCATTCTTTTCCTATCACCAACTGCATTTTCTGTTGATGTGTAGTATCACTGTCTAAGCCATATCAAGCTGTTACTCCCATTGATCTTTGATGTTAAGCATTCTTCCACTGTGTCCTGCCTAACTATGAAAAGGCAAATTCATTTCCCTATTTTCAATTTCTTAAACAGTACTTCTGACAGCCTATAATTGTACCACCTATAATTGTAATAGAAAACCGCAAAGAAGTAGTTTTGGGTTCTTATGTAGTTGATGTAGAAACTGAAATTTAATTCTGAACACAATACAAACACTATGAAAATCTAACTGGACACAACTCAGAGCTGCAAAAAATGTAAATATACTTTGATTCAAAGCAAATTGCTTAAAATCAACAACTTATGGCTAAGTTCATTTAGGGTATAGGTAGGCTTATATACTTAGACAACTACTATAAAAAAGATTCTACATCTGTAAAGCACTTTATAAAGTACTAACCATATATTATAACATTCAACACTCATAACCACCAAATATTTAAATTGAAAGTCTCCAAGAAAGATACTTTACCTTCTGAATAAAGGTAACGGGAATAATTCAAAATTTCAACTTTTAAAAGCCATTAAAGTTCCCACTGATATTTTAAAATTAATTTATTCATACATATATATATATATATTTGCTCTGAAATCAGAAAATATATTAAGATTTACACAGCAGATAAAAATTCCTTCTCTCATAAAATATATACTTTTAGGTCACAAATATACTAAAAATTATTTAAGTGGGCCTTTTCAACGGGCCTTCTTCTGAACTGAATAATTACACTAAGAAAATTATGCAAAACTATAAAACAGACAAAGTTAGGGTTTGGTATGTGCAGCAATTTCTTTCTAGATCCCTTGTAACAAACACTTTTTTATTCTTTAGGTGCTTGGTATGCTTATGCCCCATTATAAAATGCTCTATGTAAAAATTCATGGTATCAGTTATCTATACCTTAAGATACATACATTTAAGTGAATAAATACACTCAAGGATTTTAAGCCTAATCCCCAATTGTGACATGAAACACAGTAAATAAAAAATAAAAATCGTAAGTGTAATGGAATCCAGGCATTAACCTGCTGAGGGGCATTTTATGCAGAGTTCATGAAATCATACCAGACATACCTGATTATGTAAAAGTCCATTCTTATCAAATGAGTTATATCCTATTGAAACCCATTAGGTATATTAAGCAAAAAAAAAAAAAAAAAAAAGGCAGCTATAGAGCACTGACACAATAAAAATAAAGTTTACATCACAAAGTACATCTTTTTCTGTGGTTTAGAAATGTCTTCTAAATGAAAATACAACATTAATATAATACATCAACATTAGAAATAGAAAATTAAAGAGTTCTTACCTTACTACATCATCAATATTGTTCCGGTATACACCTTCAAGTCTTTCTGCAGGAAACCCCATTGCAATAATGTTTGGATAAATATCTGAGTATTTAAGTTAAGGAAATATCTGAAACATGCAACAATGCAATCTAAATGTACACATTTTAAAATATTAGCTGATAATAAAACAAAAGCTTTCCCCACCGCAGCTGTATTGTCAAATGTATTAATTTATAAACCACCATGTGTAATTAAGAAATACAAATAAATACGTTAATTCTAAAAAAGATCCTCAAAACGATTACTTGGCAGAATAATTTCAAATCCCTCTACTTAGTACATTAAAAATGCACCCAAGGTAAAAGGTAGCTTCCATATTTACAACATTTAGGTACATGTGAAAAATAAAAACCTCAGACTTTATAAATCACAAATACTAAAGTATCCTGGGGCAAAAATCAAAATAAAAACCAATAAAAGCTACACAACTTCTAATTTTTTTATGGTTATAAAAAGCACCATGGTATAGAGAATAGATACAATTAAGAGTCAGAACATCAGATTTAAGAGCTGGCTATGTCTCTAACCAGTTGTACAATTTGGACAAGTCACTTAACCTTTTTAGATTTCAATTTCCTATTCCACATGATAATTAGGTAGAGACAACCATTAAGATCTCTTCTCACTCTTACTATTTATGACTTAATAATACTGAACTGAGGTAGAAACTTATTCTCATTTCTAACCAAGGTAATCAATATTTAACATGCCTATTTTATTCACTTGTTACACACTATAGTTAGCGCAAAAACAAACTTCTACAGTCAAGAAGAATGTATATGCAACTAACTATAAAAAACCACCAACAATCTACATTTCAATGTACTGTGTCCATCATAGCAGCTCTCTTCTTGAGCTCCATCAATCCTCTCTAATCTCATAATTTTGCCTCGAATCTTCTACAGGAGCCAAGCTAATCTGCCTAAAGCCTCCCTTGAAGACTATCACTAAAGTTTGCCGCCCGCCTACTTTTGGACCTATTCATCTTCCAAATACAATTCAAAATTCACCAAATACAATTCCCTTTTCCAGATCATTTTTTCTTTACTTTCTCCTGTATTTGCATTATTGAGCTAATTTCAGTATTAGTCTTCAATCCAAAATTAATTATCAAATTACTGAAAGCTTTTTTTTTTCTACTTTTTAAAAATTTATTGGGGTGACAATTGTTAGTAAAATTACATAGATTTCAGGTGTACAATTCTGTATTACATCATCTATAAATCCCATTGTGTGTTCACCACCCAGAGTCAGTTCTCCTTCCATCACCATATATTTGATCCCCCTTACCCTCATCTCCCATCCCCCACCCCCCTTACCCTCTGGTAACCACTAAACTATTGTCTGTGTCTATGAGTTTTTGTTCAGAAAGCTTTTATTTTGATATAAGAAAATGTTCTACTCTATGTTCTATCCATAAAATTACTATGTACTGATTAGACAAATTTACAGAATACTTTAAGAAAAAAAAATGTGCACAACAGGGTATACATTCTGCTATCTTTTGGATAAAAGAAATAATGTTATAAAACAAATAACATCTTTTTGGATAAAATATTTACATGTGTATTTGCTTGAATTTGAACTTCCTCAACACAACACCACATACACACACACACGTAAGATAACTGAGAAACTAATAAAAATGGCTGCTTCGTAGAGAAGGGAAGGGGAAAGGGAGAGACATACATTGCAAACAGCCAGAAATAAATATACCTGATTAATACGAAATTGGTAACCAGGAGAAAGAATTTATTTCAGGGCTCATTTGGACCTTGTAATTTTACTGTACCTCTTTGTAGGAAGTATTCTAAGAACAAAACGAACTACAAAGAAATGTTCAACTTTCTCTGATAGTTTGTTTTTAGTAATATCAGTGTTGATATCCTCCAACTTTTTTCTTTATATTGTAGGAAAAAGCAGTGAAGTTATGCTAATAATTTTAAGATTCATGATTTATTAGTGTAACAGAAAAGAGGTATCATTATAAAATCAGAAATTCAGATAAAACTATTCATTGAAAATATCAATATGAATCCATGTTTATAAAAATCTGATTTTTCTAGGTCTTTTCATTTCAGTGTTCAATCTCAGCATCACCAAGAAAGTTGAGATCATATAACTTTGGATGTGATACAACATGAAGGATACAGTATCAGCTATGATAGCTAAGTTATCTTCAACCTGAGAATCTACAATGCATTTAAATATATAAATTTTAATTTAAAGAAAATACATGTGATAGAAGAATAAGGTAAATAACACTATTCACTATTAAGAGAGTAAACTGGACAAATTCAAAAGGTCTGTAGGACATGACCCAGTCTCTCTTCAAGTATCTTTTTAAAAAGTCAAAATATCATTTTAAAAGGTTGGGAGGGGGGAAATGGGTAACTATCCTTGATTTAAAAGGACTTAAGGAATCTAACAGCCAAATTCACAGGTATAATACTGTTCTGGATACTGTTTTCGACAAACCAGACATAAAGGACATTTTTGAGCCAACTAGATAAATTTTAATATGACCTGGGTATTGAATGAGATGAAAATTTACTGAAATGGTTAAGCAGACATTAATTACTGGGGGGGAAAAAAGGTTTCAAAAGTGATACTATTTTGGTAAATACATATATACCCATATAGTGACATGTAGGTAAAAAGATAACAAACTAGGTACTAAAAGTATAACCTCTAGGTTGTTGGGATATATATACTTTTTTTTCTTATTTTTGCTTGTTTTGTATTTTCTATTTTTGGTACAATGCACCTGCCGTGTTTCTATTAACAGATTTTTAAAATTATGTTTGCTTTATAATTATCTCCAAGTCCATTTACAAATTACTGTCTTGTCCTGCATGACTAGGAATCAGCTCTTTATACAGTTTTTAAAAATGCTGAATTTCTACCCCAAATATTATAATAATAATAATAATAGTACCTAAGGCTTAAACAGCATTTATCCTGTGCCAGGAATGATTTTTGTCACTTGAAGAATACATACATCTTTACCAGAACTCCAATAACTTTATTTTTTTGATACATAATTCCCACTCTCTAATAGTCTTATATTTAAATGTGAGTCTAATGGAATTCCCAATATCATATAATGACAGGGAATTTTTGTTCTGGCTTTTCTGCAACACATTCATAAGAATAAATGGGCTATATATGAGTATGTATATAAGTGTATGATTATTCATGTATATGAATATGTAATATTTAATTTCACTTATTTGTCATTATTATCATCCTAATATAATGAATTCCTGTAATGTATAAGTCGTTTCTCCATAAATCTAATATCCTATTTTAACTTAAAAGAAAAAATACATACATTCACCCAAACCTCAAAGCGTTCTTCTACTATAAAGATTCCAAAAGAAAACTACTAGGATGATCATTTTGAACGTCACAAATATTAGCTATAATCTATTATGCTCACATAAGAAAGTAGACCCACCTAAAAATGTAGCTTTTGGTCAATTATCGAAATGTTTTAGGGTATTATGTCCATTCGTGAGAATAAAAGCTGAAGAAAATGGAGGCTCAAACGAAGCCAATAGCGGTACAATTCCTGAAAGTGAATAATCTTTACTTTTTACCTCTGTCTTGAAGCACAAACATAAGAAAATGAGAAGTAACAGTCAGGAGAAGAAAAAAAAATGAGACAGCAGTGGGGAACCCAAGGCAGTGGCAGTTACCACCAATCCGGAATTCCTATCTAAAAAATTATATACACTTTTAGTCAAAAATATCAATTCAAATCATCCATGTTTTCCAGAGCAATGCAAAAGAAAACTATTTTTACTTAAAAGAAGTAATTATTACTACTATCAAACTTACCTAACCATTAATTTCAATGAGAATGCTAGTAAGATTTTAGCCTTACAGAAAAACACAGAAGTATAACGCCCCTTGAAATAGTCATTTTAACCAGGACTAAACTCAAAACTCACTCTTGCACTATGAATACTAATAAAGTAAATCAATTTACCAAAGACTTGGTTAACTTAATTAAGAAACTATTTGTCTATAACTATACATAAATGGGAATGTTATACACTTTTTAATTCAACTGGCCCCCTCCTTCATTCACTTAATTATTCAAATACATACAGAACATTCTGTGGAAGGGGCACTGAGAATTTAAGGCTAAGTAAGCAGACTACTGCACTCCGGAGCTACTTATTCTATCAGAAAGACAGACACACAGACCTACAACTGTGCCAAAGGCCCTATTAGGTACATATCAAGATGTTTTAAGAGCTAGAGAAAGAGGGATTAATGCTGTAGGGGCACAGATAAAACTTCACAAAGTAGGGAATAGGTTAGCTAATCCTTAAGAAATCAGACATCAGTAGACAGAAGAAACGAGCAATTACAACATTCTAAGCAGAGGATAGAGCAGAGATATGAAAATATTAGGAAAAAGCGGGCAGTCCAGTACAGCTCACACCGCAAAGCTTTATGGAGAAGGCGGCAGGACTGACAGCAGATTAGGTCTAAAGGATGCCGTGGCAGGGAGTTCAATTTAATCAGACAAATGAGTCAAACAAGGCCAGGATCAGCATGCGAGTCTCGTGCAGAGCAACAATCCACTGCCCTGCATGCAATCTCTTGCAGAGTCACAATTCTATCCTTTTAAATAGAATCTAGGAATTCAGTCTTTTGGAAGTTTCATTTTCCTTAGCGCCTCACCTTCACTCTTCATAGTTTAAGATTTTACCCAAGACTGGCATCCATCATAAATTAGAACATGTGCCAGACAGTATGCCAAATATATTCTCACTTAATCCTAACAAACCTACGAAGTAATATTACCATTTCACAGACGATAAAAATTGAGAGTCAAAAAGATTAGGTAATTGGCCCAAGGTCCCAAAGCCAATAAGTAATAAGTTATAATTCAAACCCATTATGTACATAACTTCAAAGCTCAAGCTTTCTGTAACACTCTGTCTCACAAAAGATTATGGTTTATATTTCAAAGTCATTAACAAAAATATAAAATTTTCATGAAAGCAGGTCCAAATGAAAGTATTTTACTAATCAAACACTGAAACTGAAAAATCTAAAAGACAATACAAAAATCTACCAACGTTTCTAAAATCGATGTCAGCAACTAATGAGTGCTGAGTTTTGAGGCAAATATTTATGCCAAGTATTATATCAACAAACAAAATCTTTGTTTTGCTTCTCCTTACATTAAAATTTTTATGGCATGTTTTTACACAATTTAAACCAAGTCAGACCGCCATACACACACACACACACACACACACACACACACACACACGATTTATAATACAGAATAGCCTTAACCTGAATTTACTGAATATACATTCAAATAAGTAGTGTTTAATATGAAATTTTTATCTAGTGACTTATAAGTACTAAGCGTCATTATACTAACTAGATCACTGAAGGAAGCCAAGTATTTCTGCCATCTAGTGAGTGATCTGTGATCTACTTGCAGTCAGTGTGGCACCGTGGTTAAGAACACACACATATGCTCTAGAGCCAAGCTGCCTGCCTGGACTTGAATCTCAGCTTCATTTAATGTGTAATCCTGGGCAAGTTACATACTCTCTGTGCCCCAGTTTCCTATGTAAAATGGGGCTAATAAAAGTGCCTATCATATAGGGTTGTTATGAGGAATAAATGAGTTAATTTATAAACAATGCCTAGAACAGTGATAGTTGTCTATTAATTGAACAATGGTACAGGCCTAGACAATAAGAGCCCACCATAACTATTTGGCTTTTTTTCCATGACACTGACTTGTTAAATAACACTCTTCCTAAAGAGCATCGAAGCCTAACAGAAACTTTAATTCTTTCAAATCTTTACTATATCAGTTTGTCTTTCAAGTACTGATTTTAAGAATATACATAAAATATTACTACAAACAAAAAAAAGCTTTCTTCCCCCCATAATATCAGCAGCTACTTACTACACATTCAGTAAGAGAGGTAAAAAGAATGCATAGATGGTGTTTTCTATCTTGCCTAGGTTGGATGGCCACCATAGCTATATGAGATCTGAGACACAACAGACAGTCTTCCCGGGCCTCGCCCCCACCACCTGTGCAAACATGTTCCATGTGTTTTGTTTTAATTGCGGTATACCTTACATACAATAAAATACACAGATCTTAAGTGATTAGTTGATGAGTTTTGAAAATTAGATATATATCATTTGGACAGTCTTGATTCAAGTGCTACACAGTCCCTTCTCATATAACAGAATACCGTACCAAAGAAAAAAATTAATAAATGATAATTAAGTTCTAAAGTCTGTCCAAAGTCAATTTAACCTATAATATAACTGACCTATTATAAAATAATGTAGCTACTTTATGAGCTAGATACATTTTTATTGTCTGTTGTAAGCATCCAATCATAAAACACTAAAAATATGCTCCAAGTTACAGCCAATTAACAAAACACCTTTTAGAAAACAACTTAAGTTGAGATCTGATGAGTTTATCTCAAAATTTTACTTGCGCCTAAATTAATGGGGTTTACTACTATAAATTTACCTAGAATTTTCAAATAGAATAACCAAAAATAGTTCCCTAACCTTATTTTACAGGAATGTATTCCTGACATACACTGAATAATATTTCAAGTATGATGATTACTGAAAGTATTTTGTAGTACTCTATATAATATATAGATATGCTTATCCCTCAACAGTTTATAAACTCAAATGGAGTGCCAATATAGAAACCAATAACCACTGTTTTTTCCTGCCATAATTATTTTAAGGAAAATTATTTCCATAAATCACATATAACTATTCTTAAAATTCTGGTTAACTGAAAGTTACAGTAACAAGATAACAAGATGAAGCTGTAACATACACCAAACATGACTAGCAAAATACAAAGAGACAAATTGAGAGAAGTAGAGTTCAAAAAGCATCAAATGCAAATCTGAAGGTGCCTGGTTCACAAGAGGAACACTGAGCTAAATCCAGCAGCTGGAATGAAGGGATAAAGTCAGACTAACGAGAGAAGACAACAAGAGTTGAAGCAAATTAGCAAATACCAATACTTCACTATTTAATTTTATTTTCCAGGAATTTCTGGAGCTTTTTCTGTTTTCTGTCAGTGCTTTAAACCAACAGACATTTAAGGCTGAGGTGAGAGGAAACAAAATTCAGTCATTGATTCATAAGCTGCATCAGGTTTACAATTCCTCTCAACAAACTTGAACAAGTTTAAATATAACACTTTCCAAGTATGTCCCAGTTACATCCATATTATCATCTCTTCTAATCAAATTATGCTTTAGTAACTACCCACTCTCATAGACTTCTATGGCTTTCCATTTAATGATTTTATACTTCTTAATAGATTTTATTTTCCCTATTAAGTGTACTAAATATTTGGATCTGGTTTCTAAATTAAAGATTCATATTGGGAGAAAAGCATAAATAGCAGTTCCTTGAATTTTCCAGTTGATAAAGTGCTGATTGTTCATTATTTAGGAACAATGTGTCCTAATATCTAAGGCATATAATCATTCCTGTACATACCAATTAATGTATCCTAAAACTTTATTTTCTAAAGTGAAAGTACACATAGGCACAGAAGTTTGAACTACAGAAATCTTAAGAGGAAGAATGCTCCAAAAAAATGGGGATTTTTAAGAAAAAGAAGGAATGGCCAGATACAACACAGAACATTTAAATATTTACTCGGTGCCAGGCCCTATATGGAGGACTTAATGCACAGTCTTTAACAGAGAAGACGAGAATTTCATTTTCAGCTTTATAAAAGCGTATGACTTCAGATAAGCTACTCAGTATCTCTGGGCATTAAATATTCCTGTTTTGTTTTTCTATAAAATAATGATAATAACACTTGCTGCAACTTCTTCACTGGCTGTTTCAGGGATCAAATGAGATACCTGGAAATATCTCTAAATCTATAAAATTGAAAGGGCTCTATAACTGTAAACAAGGGGTTGTTATTATTTGAGGTTGCAAGAATTAGAAATGTCCTGTTGTTTAATTTTAGTTTAAATGTCTCATTACAAGCCAACTCAGTATGATTTTATAAAGAAAGAACTCCAATATATTAACTTACATTCACTTTAGCATAAATTTTAGTTTCCTTTTAACACTTTTTAATTATCTGCAAGCAGTGCCAAACCAGAAAGGAAAAGTGACTACCAAATAATTTACGAACTCTACTGAAGTTTTCTACTTCTCCAAACAATTCGAACCTCACAACTTTCATGTTTTTGTATTATACAAACCCATCTTGACTGAAAAGTTTACACATACTTTTGTTTTGAAATAGAAGTTTAGATCTTACTTTCTAAATGAAAACATCACTCTTCAAAGGTAACATCAAGAATTTCTAGTAATTCTTCCACTTAGTAGCAATACCATAAATTGGTTCATTTGGCGAGAAATCTACAACTTGTAACAAAGAGCTAAGAAATATAAGAAATAGTTGAACTTTTTATTCCAGCAATCCCCCTCTAACAATATACTTTGAAAACAAAAAAAGTAAACTACACAAAGATACAATAGTAGTTTATAAAATCAAAAAATGAAAATAACCCTAACACAGTACCCTAAGCAAAGCATGGTAGCTAGCCTGATGAAATATTACCCCCATAGCTTTAAAAATGACAAGTACCCACTGAGAGATAAAAATTTGTGAAAAAAGAACACAGAACAGTATGAAAACACTAATTACAAGTATGTAATTTTGTGCACATGGACATTAACAAACGGGAAGCTAATTTCAAATGACAAACATTTGAAATAGAATTAACTTTTTTCCTATTAAATTGTTTAAATTTAAGAATCATTTTGAAACCCTTTCAAGCCAGATATAGTAAGATTAGATTGTTAAAAAAAAATTTTTTTTAAAGGAACAAGGCACTCTAAACTTGAATTATTTAAATTTAAGCAAATTACAACCACAGAAAAATATCTTACCAAGTCACTGAAAAGGCTAGTAATACTCTACAATCTAAAGTACAATTTTTTAGTGTATTAGCTGAAGTATTATTCCCTTCAACAAATTCAATCAATATTTCTTCAAAGTAGTTGTTAATTCTGAAATAATGTATCTACTACTGTTCAAGTGTGCATCTGTGCAACCAAAAATTTTGGTTGCCCAACTAACTGATTTCAACGAGTATACCAAACAATTACCTTCTTCCTAGGTCTCTGGATGAATACGATAAGACTGATTTCCTGTTTCAGAACACTGCTGCTGTTAAAATACACATACACATTCTCTCTCTCTCTCTCTCTCTCTCTCTCTCTCTCTCTCTCTCTCTCTCGTTTTGCTCCCACTAAAAAAAAACCAAAAAAACCTAAGCTTGACTACCAATAACAATCAAAATATGGCTATAATTTACCTAACAACTTTCAAAAAGATTACCAGTTCAACATTAGACATATTTGTCAACATTATATACTTAACTGCGCCAAATGCTAACTGTAATTTTCTACAGCAAAATCATAATAAAGCACAGGAAAGATTGTAAGTTAAAATTATATTGATCCAGCATTACTATAAAGCACACAAGATTGTATCTTTATCCTGTAATCTTTACATTCAATGTTAGATTTATAGGTTACTTCTGTACTATCATTCAATTACAAAAACTGTGCTTTTATCACTTATTTTACAAGTGACTACCTAAAACACTAGGTTTTAACTAGTCTAATAGCTATGCAAAATGAAAAAAGGCATTAACTTTTACAGAAAAAAAGACATTCAAACAGTTAAGGTACAGAAGATGCCAAAGGGATGTGTCAGTAATTTGAGAACAAAAGCCTATTCATAATATTTAGTGCCAATTCACTCAATATTAGCAAACTGCATTCTAAAAAAAATGATTCCAAGATTTGCAATTGTATTGATCTTTTAGATGCAACCATGAACTAATTTCCTAATATTAAAAAACTATTACACACACAGGGTACTAAGAAAACAAAGTTCTAATACAACTGTGTCTCTGGCAAGTGGGTTCTCTTTTCCTGATTAAACCAAAACTACAAAAAATTTAACTTCTAACAATTAAATTTATATTTCCAAGAAAGCCATTAATTTGAACCATTTTAAAAAGAGAAAAGCTCCAAACATGTGTGCTACACTTACACTGCTTCATTTTGTATTTGGCTTTAACGTAATAAAACCAAGACTCTTTATTTTATATCTTAAACCAGGAAATCATTTGCCTAAGTGTAGTATTTTAATCTGGATAAGAACAATAAGAACTAGAAATACATGTGGATTTTAAAATATGAAGGTACACATAATGGCATTAATTACTTTACTGGTAAAATCATACTACTGATTTTATAATTGCCTTATCCTCATATTGCAAAATGACTCATATTCCCACTGAAGATATTTTAATCATTAGATCAACTTTATAATCACTTGAATAAGTGATTTATGAAGCAATCTGAAATTATATATACTAAAATACCAGTTAAAACTCGTATTTTAAAATTTAATAAGTAATTGTAAAATATTCTAACAGATGAAAACCTACATTACTTGGTTTGAACAGATTACACTTAATTTTAGTCAGCTACCTATAAACGTTTGTTTCTGGAGATACCATTTTAGTATAAATACAATTATTTCAACTGGGGGAAAAAAGCACAATTACTAAGCACGATTAGTTGTGGAATCTTCATATTCAAAGGAGAACATACTAAAATTCTTTGAAAATAATTAAGATGAAATGTAAAAGAAAAAAATTAATTAAGGAGTCAACTTTTTCAACCAGTAAACAAACTTAAAAAACAAAATTTAATATATAGAAAGACAAAAATACCAACAGTTAGATGGGAGGGAAAGAAATGAAAACAAGGAAAAGGAACTCTTAACACTTCACACCCTTTAAGTACTATAAAGCAAACAAAACAGGTAAAGACTTTTAAACTTTTAGTATTTGTATAAAAATCTCACCTACATATGTGCTTCACTTAATATAAGCAATATAATTTATGTACATATTATCCGTCTATCCAAAAAGGTCTAAAAGGCATCATTCTTTTCAGGGCCTACAGTTCAGGCCTGAACAAATTCTATAAACTGATGCTAGTAAAACAATCTACTCTCATCAGACATTAATTTGAAATTGGCAAGATGTTTCTCATACAAAAAGTAGAGGCCCCAGACACAAAGTTGCATTTGAAAACATAAATTCAAAATCACCTCTAGGCCGGCCTGTGGCTCAGGTGGTTAGAGCTCTATGCTCCTAACTCCGAAGGCTGCCAGTTCAATTCCCACATGGGCCAGTGGGTTCTCAACCACAAGGTTGCCGGTTCAACTCCTGGGGTTCAACTCCTGGAGTCCCGCAAGGGATGGTGGGCTCTGCCCCCTGCAACTAAGACTGAACACGGCACCGTGAGCTGAGCTGCCGCAGAGCTCCCAGTTGGCTCAGTTGGTTGGAATGCATCCTCTCAAACACAAAGTTGCCGGTTCAACTCCTGTAAGGGATGGTGGGCTGTGCCCCGTGCAACTAGAAAACCGCAACTGGACCTGGAGCTGAGCTGCGCCCTCCACAACTAAGACTGAAAGGACAACAACTTGAAGCTGAACGGCACCCTCCACAACTAAGATTGAAAGGACAACAACTTGACTTGGAAGAAAGGCCTGGAAGTACACACTGTTGCCCAATAAAGTCCTGTTCCCCTTCCCCAATAAAATCTTAAAAAAAAGAAAAAAACACATCTAAACTGACATATTGTATCTGATTGTATTAATCATTTGGCATGAAAACAAACTTCTCAATAAAAAATGTCAATGTAATAAATAAAACAAAGTAGATTAAAATTTATCAGATCCTATTAAGCCAAATATATGATTTTAAAGACTCATGCAACTTGGCAAGACCAAGTGCTTGGGGGTAAAAAGAAATTAAGTTACAGAAACACCCTTTCTAGCGGCTGAAACTACAACAGCAAGATTTTAAATGGGGCAATTCATTTACTAACACACACACAAGAAATGAGTTATAAAAGAAGAAAAAAGAAAACCTGAAAAATATTTAAAGCAAATTTTTAAGGAATACTTACTAAATCAGTTACCTGATTTTTACAATAATGAATTCTGAAATATCAACTGTTAAGAAAACCAGTTTAAAAATATCAAAATCTTATATAACTTAATATCTCAAGTTAAAACATGTTTCCACTTAAATATCTAAACAATCTTGTAAATGACTAAAAGCCAGACTTTCATTACATAATCTTTCCTTCTCAACCAGTATCTTTGCATTTTGGTAAAAAATATAAACACTGGCAGAGCCGTTAAGTTTTATTTTTGTACAAGCTTAAAATTTTGATTAGTCTTTAAAAATCGTAATAGATAATTCCAAAAACAGAAGTGCCAGAATCACTTATATCACTAGATTATCTTAACTTTTTCCTATATTTAAGTAACAGATGGCAAGCCTTAGTTCTTGGACACTACACAATAATCACAATCTGTGTGACCTTTTCAGTATTAAAAAGAATCCAAAATAGCCTTAATAATTAGCACCTTAGCGCATTTAACAGTATTAGATATAATCTTAATCACATTGGACAGAATCTAGGTATGCAAAGTTGTATCATACTTTCAATGTACTAAATTATTTATTTTATATTGATTTCCTACAACTAGCCCATGAAAACTATTCAGATGTTAGGTTGTTTTGCTAGTTTTCAAAAAACATACATGTATACACTCCTACACAAAATATTTTTGCCTCGACGATGTTTTCATTAGCACCCAAGAAGGCATATACACCACACCTAGATCAAAATTTTCTTAAGAATTAAAACAACTTTACCTCATCTGGAAAAATGTTACTCTAACAATTTTATTTGAAAAAGAGAAGAATTTTTTTCTTCCGCAATAGTTTTTATTCTAACTACAATAATTAATAAATTTCACTGAGAAAGAACTGTCAGTGAATAAGGTTAAAATTATTTCCCTTTTTTATAATATCTGACATTTAAAAAAAGCATCTGACATAAAGTAGCATGAAACTTTGACCACAAAAATTAGTATTAATCATAAATGCAAATACAGAGCAAACCTTCATCAAGTAATATCACTAATTACCGAGGCTACTATACAAATATAAACTATATCATTCAAAATATGCTCCAGATAACAGTAACATCAAAAGCTATATACCCTTTCTCATTAAACACAGGAAAGCAACAGGTTATAACTACTTTAGTATAAAATGATGTGGCAATTTATTCAAATTACTTCTATATCCACTTTAATTTCAACACAATATTCCTACAATAGCAAAAAGAAATTTGACAGATCAAAAGTGTTTAAATTTTATTTCATTTCATTTAAGTAAAATATGCTTAAAACTTTAAATATCTAATAGCTTCCTATAAGTAAGAAAAAAAACTTCAAAACTAAAACACTTAGCTATTTTTTTGTGTAACTGATTACAATTTTATGACTCAAAATCATGAAAACATTTCGTAATATTTAGGCCATCTTAAATACACTGCAAAGAAAAATCAGACAATAGCAGAAAAAAATATTAGCCAAATATTGGAAACAAGTTTAATGCATAACTTCAGGGGAAAAAACATTGTTGATGATTTCATCATTTAAAAGTCATTATTTTAGGGCCGGCCCGGTGGCTCAGGCGGTTAGAGCTCCATGCTCCTAACTCCGAAGGCTGCCGGTTCGATTCTCACATGGGCCAGTGGGCTCTCAACCTCAAGGTTGCCGGTTCAACTCCTGGAGTCCCACAAGGGATGGTGGCCCCCTGCACTTAGTTGCCCCCTGCAACTAAGACTGAACATGGCACCTTGAGCTGAGCTGCCACTGAGCTCCTGGATGGCTCAGTTGGTTGGAATGCATCCTCTCAACCACAAGGTTGCCGGTTCAACAACCTCAAGGGATGGTGGGCTGTGCCCACTGCAACTAGCAACTAGCAACGGCATCTGGACCTGGAGCTGAGCTGCGCCCTTCACAACTAAGGCTGAAAGGACAACAACTTGAAGCTGAACGGCACCCTCCACAACTAAGATTGAAAGGACAACAACTTGACTTGGGAAAAAGGACTGGAAGTACACACTGTTCCCCCAATAAAGTCCTGTTCCCTTTCCCCAATAAAATTAAAAAAAAAGAAAAAATCATTATTTTAGACAATTATGAAGCTGTGCTTTGGAAATTCTTCAAACACAAATCCCCCGCCCCCTTTAAGTTCAGAATAATAAATTACATGTTAAAACATACGCCTAGGAACAAAACTAGAAGCTAATATGGAAACATGAAGTTTCAGAGAAGTAGAACAATGGGTACTTTTTAAAATTTTCTTTAATTAATCATGTTTTTATTTTAAAAATTTCTTAAGTATAATAAGCAAGTGGAGTTTTTTATTCATAATAAAATAAACACCATAAGCCTTATTCAATTAAAGTACAGCAATAGATGTTATCTCTTTTTCTTAACAAATCTGAAGGTATCATGTGATTAGCAATCTCGGTTTTAAAATAGGTTATCAGTACCTCTGACTATCTCTTGTAATTTCAGAAAGAATCGTAACACAGTCAAAACTTAAATTTCATTAAGGATTTTAAAAATAGGCCTTGGCATTTTATTCTGCTTGTGCAAAGTGACAGGCAAAGTAAATCGTAAAATGAAGCAAACTGAAAAAAACATAACAAACAATCTATTCCTAGAACACTTTCGTAATTATGTTTGCCCTAAAAAAACAAAACAAAGCAAAAAAAAAAAAAAAAAAATCTGAATCCACTAAACTACTCCCTTGGCATCTTCTCATATCTGAACTAATCTGAGACTCCATCACAAACCTTTCTAAAAACTTCACATTAATGCAAGTTTTTAATTTAAATAAGTAAAGCACTTTAATTCAACAGGCTGACATAGCAATTTTAGGGTCTAGAAAAGAATGTAACACATGCATCATGCCTTAGTCAACCCTACTTTCTTTATTGGGAAAGATATGAGAAGTTTTTATAACTTGTCGAAATTTGCCATTTTCCATCAACACATTTAATTCCATCAAATCTGACTATAACAAAAGCAGCTTTAGAATAAAAAAGTAAAAGGTTAAGGAATGCATTAAACAACAAAAAACAAGTATACTGGGAGCAAAGTATCTCCCCTCTACATAATTAAAGGAAACAAGCTAAGGGTTATTTTAAAAACTACTGGCAATATAAAAAGTTAAAAAAAAAAAAAAATACATGCTTTCTTTTCATAAAGCATACCCATCCTGTTAGAGCAGTTCTATGCAACATCCTTCTCAATAACTCATGCAGTGCATTACACTTACACGTTTGTTGAAAGCATCCTCAGACTTTTCTAGCAGAATTTGAAAGCAACAATTTCACAATCAGCCTAATAACACATGAGACTTCTTCAAATAAACCTTTTTTGTTACCAGGGATATCCTTTGTGGACAAAGTATTTATTATAAAGAATACTGGCCTAGCAACAGTCAGAAAACCTAGATATTAAAAGCCTAGCTCCATCATTTATTGGCAATTTGATCTTAAATACCACAACCTAAGGGCAAAGGTACTGACTTTTATTGCGTATTATACTTATTATCTACCAGATACTTTATACCTCTAAACCAGGGTTTCTCAACCACAGCAGTAATGGCAATTTGGGACAGATATTTCTTTATTGTGGGAGGGGCTGGCCTGTGCATTGTAAGATGTTGAGCAGCAGCCCTGGCTTCTACCCACTAGATGCCAATAGCATCCCTACCCGCTTGATTCCCCAGCTACGACGATCAAAAATGTCAAGACATTGTCAAATGCCCAGGCAAGGTGGGAGGGGATCACCTCCAGTTGGCAACAAATCCAAAAACATCTAAACTATTCTTCTAACAAACCAGAAAAAACCACCTACAAGCTAAGGATTTTTACTATGTTAGAGATGTGAAAACTAGGGTTCAGAAAGGTTAAGTGGTACATCTTTTATTACATAACTGATAAAGTGACTGAGCAAGAATTTAAGCTCGACTTTAGGCCTAGCTGATTCCCAAATCTAGTTTTCTTCCATTCCACTATATTGCCTTTCTAAACTCAATGCCTTGTCTACAAAATCAGGGTAACATTTGCCATGCTGAACTATTTAGGGTTTACAGATCAAATCAGAAAATATATGTATAAATTCTACTAACCTAAAAGAGCTAACACATTGAGGATTTGCTTGATGGGAGACACTGTACTACAACGGTTCACCAAGTGGGATCACCGACCATCAGCATCACCTGGGAACTTGTTAGAAACACAAATTCTCAGGTCCCAATCCAGACCTAATGATCAGAAACTCTGTAGGTGGGGCACGTAATCTATGGTCTAACAAGCCCTGCAGGTTATTCTGTAACCCCTAAAGGTTGAGAACCACTGATGTAACATAATCTGAGAAATACTGCACCAGGTGCCCCAAAACCCTGCATCCTTCTTTGGACTCAATCTTCTACCAGCTTTCAACAAGCAACTGACTCTATTGGACCTATGATCCCTATACCACCAAAAAAAAAAAGAAAAAAAAGTAATGCTTGCCCTAACTCTTAGGTTGTATCTTTTCTTCTTTGCCAAATCAAATAAGCTAATGATTAAGAAAAGGCTTTGATAATAAATATTTATATATATTTATATATATATATATATATATATATATATATTAAATACAAGACACTGTTAGATACACGCTAGCTAATTCTATTACATTTAAAAAGAAAAAAAATCCTTCTGACCCAAGTCATTTTTTCATATTTCATAAAATAAAAATGTTAAATAAATTTTACAACATGGCTAAATTAAGTCTGGAAAAGCACTGTTTTCACTTATGAAGGAAAAACAAAACAGAAAAGCCAAGGCATCATCCCATTTTACCTCTGAAAAACTGAAAGTAATTCATAAATACAAATTTTAAAAATAAATACCTAAAATCACCCTTAGTAACATCCCCCAAACTTCATTTTAAAAGTAAAAAAAAAGTTTTCAATTCTATTTATTTGATCTCCAATCAGTTCAGAATAACCAGTCTCACTAATTCATGAGGAAATGAATTTTAAATGAAAAAAGTTGCATACATTTTAAAGCAGTTGTTTGCAACTTTGATCATGTATGCTATATTTATAAATCACTTTAAGAATACATCTGATTTGAAGAATACCTAATTCAAATCACAATGCCTTAAATAATCACATCTTCTTTAAAAGATCAGAAATATTAAACATATAAAAATAGCAGAGTGCAATCCTTGCAACTATTACTAAAGAGAACCGTATCATATTTTAGCCTGAAAATCTACAAAAATCAAAGGAACCAAAATTGAAAATTATTCTGAAGGGCTTTAACAATAATAAATGAACTCTTTGGGTAGTGATATAAAGCAAAACATAAGTACCTGTAGCATTTAGAGAGAGGGAGAGGGAGGGAAGGAGGAGGGAGCGGGGGAGGGAGAAGGAGAGGGGGAGGGAGGAGAGGGGGAGGGAGAGGGACAGGGGGAGGGAGGGGGGAGAGAGAGAGACAGAGAGAGAGAGAGAGAGAGAGTTTCAGACAACTCAATTTGCCCAGAAGATGTCAAAATGCACAGTTCAATTCTACAACCTAGACATGGATCAAAATATAGCCAGTTTTTACATCATAACAAAATATTCAAAAATCACATAATCAGATGTCACATATGTAATTAGACAGGGCACCGTTCATTCCACAATGCTAAACAAATAAAAAAACCTCACTGGAAATCAAGTGCTTCACTATTGAGGGTACTATGACACAGCTGGGAAACCAGCACAGGCAAAGGAAAAAAAAAAAAAGAGACTGACCCCTATACACTCGTAATAGTCTTTACTAAGCAGGTCTCCATCCTTCTCCATACCTTGTAAGAATAAATGAAGAAGAAAAATCCTTTAGCTCCTTCTTCCCATTTCTAGGGCTTAAAATTGTATTGAGAATCTTGATTAAATGTGAAAATGAGACACAATAATACAACAGTTTAACACTAAAATTAAATTCCTATATTAATGCACTACCAGATTACATTAAGTGTAAATTGTATTGTAATAAATGTAACTGACATTTAAAGTTGCATGACTCCTCCAAAATCTGAACTTGGAAAGAAATGCTAAGAAATATACCTTTTGATAAAAAGTTTACATAACTCTTATATCATACATTAAACGTTTTCTTTCATTTGAGGCAGAGATTACTCTTCGTGACTAAAAATACATATTTAAGTTGACCTATCTTCAACACTAAGAAACATTTAATATTGTAACAAATTTTTATTCTAAAACTTCAATTTTAGTATGCCATAATAGGAAGTTTTCACCTTCCCTTAGTATTTTAAAGCAAATACTTTTTGATTAACATGATTAACTTCTTTGGTCAACAGTATGAGTAAGCAGAGCTTTACATTCTATTAGTGATTAAACAGCAAAATCACAGACTTTTTATACTCAGAGCTTCTAAAGGAATACCCCTAGTTTAAAAAATACTCAGAGCTTGAACCAATTAAAATTCTAACATACCAAAAATTGAGGAAACTCAGTCATAATCACTACTCTTCCTACAAATGAAAATACAAATAACTTCTCATACATGGGTACTCTGAAATCATAATTTTTAAGAGAAGCAGTTACCATTTAAATAGCATTTACAAAGTGACAGGTACTATGCTAACTGAATTACTTGTATTATGTCATTTATTTTTCAAGAAAAACTTTATTTGGGTAGCTACTATTATCTCCATTTTACAGATAAAAATAAATTAAGAGGGTTAATTAACCTCTTCAAAGTCATCCAACTACTAAGGGGCAGAGCCAGAATTCCAACACAGGCAGTCTGGCTCCAGAGCTTACCCTGCCATCCTAAAATCTAAAATGAAACAGTGTATACACAATGTGTAGATAAAACAAATACCCAATATTTTAATGTAATTTAAAACAGAATTAACCTTATTTGAAAATTCTAATATCCACCAACGTATCCTCTTCGTTAGAGAGAAAAAAAAATGTTCCTTTTTAAGAAATATTATGGTAGTTAGCTTTGTATTTATTTACACACATTATTTATAACCACTGTGTTTGAATGTTCTGTGTATTCAGTCTTCTTTTCCACACTATGTACAGACAGGTTAAGAATATCCTTTTGCCGGCAGGTGCGGCCACAGTATTCACCTGCTGATATTCTCAACACTATCAACAAGTGTATACCTAACAACCTGAAGATGTCCACTCAGCTCTTTAATGCCAACTGTTGTAAATGAAGACAACCTGCCTTAACTACACTTGAACTAAAGTAAAATTTCCCATCCAAAATTAATTCATACCTAAATTATGTTTATTCTTCTTAGATTCATATTTTTCCAACAGCCTTTTTATTTCCAGAGCAAATTATTTTAAAAGACCCAAATTGCTAATACCTTTTCTGTAACCAATGAAAAATAAATTTGAAAAATTAGGGGATAGGTGAATACAGTCAAATCCAATATACTAATTTCACTTTTCCTGACAAATGAAGAGTATTTTATGTTAGTAAGTGCATACATTCAACACTTACAAGGACTCATTATTCACAGACCAAAACATTCTGACCACCTAGCAAAGAATGTATGTAGCAGTAATGTGGCCTATGTAAAAGAATTAAGGATACCAGGTTGCTCAACAAATCCTTACTAACTTAAGGTTATTCAGTCTAACCTCAACATTACTGATGCCTCTGATAGCAACTGCACTAATTTCAAAGATACCAGATAAAAAGCAATTGTGAAACAGAAGTGAATATTTACTGAAATCATTACTGACCCCAATCTCACAAGATGATACAAATGTCTTAAGTCACTATCCTTAGAACAAATCCTAACACCTTTTCTTATTGAATTCAGGCCACAAAAGAATTCTCCAATACTGACTTTGCTTAAAATCAAATTTATCTAACAGAAAAACAGAGAGAGAGAAGAAAAGATAAGAATGAAGGTTGTACGAAATAGAAATAAAAATTCAGAACTAATGGTCTCTATAGGAAAAAATATACCAAATAAATTTCTTATACATATCTTCTGGAAGCTAAATCCTTATAGTACAGCCAAGGCCTAACATTTTAAGTAATTGAAAACCTGTCATATGCATGCACACTTCTAAATTTCTCTTTACAAACTCCAACTTCACGTACGACATTAATATGAAAACATTTCCTATACTTTTGTTTTACTAAAAAAGCCGAGGTAAAAATTTTAAAATAGAATGTTTACTGAGTGTGAATTAATGTTGAAACTTTATGAATTGATTTTCCCATAACAAATACTCCTGCATCACAAGTCACTGAAGTGATTACTTAAGTGTCTTGAAAATTATTAAAAAGTATTAAGCTATCACCAAATAAACAAATACCAAATTTCAAAATGAGAACACTTGAAAATAAGAACTGAAGATTTCACTTCCAAAAAAGTAAGGAATTTTGTATCATTAAGAGATTTGTATATTGTAGGTGGTTATTGAAAAAAGCAGATACACTGTTCCACATAAAAATTAAAATAACTCACCAGCTACCTTTCTCCTATTGTTAAAATTCTAAAAATAATACACACAAATGCAACTTTCTCTACTTTCTTTCTAAAACTAAATTTACAATTAAGATAGTTATATCTCACATATTTTATGTCGTTTTTTCATTTAGTATTTTAGTATATTATAAGCAATGTAAATCTGCACTGATGATTGTACTACTATGCAAACATTTACAAAGGACAGCAATAAAATCCCTTTTTCCTTATAGTAAGAGTCATATAAACTATAAATTACTCTCCTTTCAGATGGGTTTAGTCTAGAGTAAGCTTTATAAAAATGAAGTTTGTAAATTATCATATAGCATTTAGGTGGGCCAGTCATGTTGTTCAGGGAAGAAATACAACTTAGCAGATACGTAACAGTGTAAAATAAAAATTGCAAATAGAATTAAAAAAAAAACCACTTGAAAATACAGTTATTTCAGTAATCACTAATCTTAAAAGATAATACAGTTAATTTCAGTAGTCACTGTACTCTTTACAAGTTAAAAATATTCCCTATGAAGGTTAATATTTGAAGACATAAACTTATCAAATGATAAAAATACAACAGAAGCCTAAAGTTTCCATGACACTAAATAGTGTCTAAAGACACTAAATATTTTATAGCCTCATGTTCAGCACTACTTTCCAGACTAACATTAAGAATAAAACCCTAGCAACAAATTATTTTTAGAATAATTCAATTTTGCAAAAATCTTTTACAACGGAATTATAGTCTTCAATTTTCCTTTGAGAAATCACAGATGAAAATACTCCAGTCACTACTTTCATAAAGGAAATTAACTTTTCAACAGGCTAACTATTGAAATAGATCCTACAACCTGCCAGAGAGTCTTCAATGGACATTTTAATCCCCACCCCCACCCCCCACAATAAACACAAAACACTAGGGGAAACCAAGCAAACCAAAGTGCTTTGGTGTATCAAAATTATTGGAAGTGTGAAAAAGCAAGTCCTTCACTGACTTTTTCCTAAGTGATTTTTTTTTCTTATCAACATTTGGCTCAATAAAACCACAACTCTAGGAATTAAGTGTTATTACTCATCTGATGCAATATTTGATACTGCTTTCTACGCATACCATAACGAAAAATACAGTTTTAGAGAAAGTTTTAAGTCACATAAATTTCACACATAGAGGTACACATACTCTGAAATGAAGGGAGAAATGGCCAACCACTTACTTCACTACTCACATATGAGAAGAACCTGACAGAATAATTTTAGTCTTATAACCCGGATAATTTTAAATCAAATGGATAAAGTAAAAATAGCATGCATATACTTTGATTACTAAAACAATCTGTCTACCAAACAGCATTCTAGAAATTTTTTTGAATTGGGGCTTTTAAAAAAAAGTTAAATAAGCATTTAATTAATTTGTCCTTATACATCTAGATGACTGTCAATTCACACCAGTAGTACACTATTTTTGCAATGTTACAAATCAGAAGAGTTTTTACCTAATATCTTCTAGGCAAGCGGGTCAAGTTCAGCCTTAGCAAAGTTTTCAATTAATGCAATCTCCCCAAAAATTTCCAATTCTTTTTTCAGTATTATTTTTAACTTAGAAAACTGTTACATTTTGTACGTTGTAAAGCTATTTCTTCAGTAACTTTTATCATCATTTTAAAACAAAAACTCAGGTAACAGTAGCTGTGCACATTTATTTATGTGCACCTACATAATCCAAAGGAATAAAACCTCTTCAGATATAAAGTTTTCTTAAAACAAACAAACAAAGAAACCTCCCCCATAATTTTTAGGACATATACACGTATCACCTTTAAGCAAAATGTTTACTGATATTTGCTAAGAAATAATTTTTACTAAGAATATTAATACTTCTGCAATTACATAATTTCAACTAAATATTGTCCATTGCTACAATTCACACCACCAAATTTGAGGCCTTAATAAAGTGCTCCAGTCACCTCAGATCAATAACTTAATTCTGTTTTTCATGCCTTATACACTGACCTACCAATAATTCAATTCCTGTGATACTTCCAATTCTACAAAAAGGAGAGCTCTCCATCCTTGATTAAAACCAGTTTATTATATCTGAAACTACAAGGACTAACGCCTTTCAATAACCACTACCTTTTGAAGTACAAAGGCCTAACTTTTAGACAACCAAAACTGTACAGTTAAAATTTCTGGGGTTTCTATCTTATTCAACAAGCTGACTCAGTAAATTTAACACTATGGAAAAAAAGCTAACACACCTACAATCTGAAGCTGGAGTAATCCACTCTTGCCAGCATTTCTGGTTATTAGCAGGTAAATCATAGTTGACATTCTACACAACTCGGAGTAGACTTAAGGGAAACCCAAAGGTGTCAGAGGACCTGAAGTCTACAAAAGGTGAGTAGCAGTTCTGGCATCACAATACTTAAATTTCAAGTGAGAACTGAAATTTAATCTCTGCAATCACCATTTGTTACAGTCTCTTGAACCTACACAACATTATCATTGGGATCAAAAACCACTCAATCTCCATTCTATTACGTGTGACGAGCACTGAATATAAAATACTACTTGAACTGCAAATTTCATACCTTATGCTACATCACCCCATCAAGAAAGAAAAAGGCAAATTTAACAAAGATGTAATAAAAGCGCCTTATGAGGTATGACACTACTGATGTGAAACGACAAAACTCCTAAATACAGGTCAAAGTTGTAATTAACTTAGTTT
Source organism: Rhinolophus sinicus (assembly GCF_057876585.1). Classification (NCBI taxonomy): domain Eukaryota; kingdom Metazoa; phylum Chordata; class Mammalia; order Chiroptera; family Rhinolophidae; genus Rhinolophus; species Rhinolophus sinicus. The sequence goes on from NC_142515.1 coordinate 32,887,258, forward strand.
AAACATACAAACCCTACTTTTGTCCTCCAATGAGCACCATATATGCTAAAAATGAGTCTGCTTCTAAAATTATGCAAATCAGCTCCCAAGTCACATTTTAAGAGTCTATCAATGCAACCCAGAAAACTAAGAACAATCACTGCAAGATTCTGATGCAATATGCGTACGTGCAACACTAATTTTCATTTTAATCTGATCTATACCCTTGATCTAGGGCCTAAAGCCAAGATTTAATCGAGATATGCTCAACCTCAAAGCGTCTATTTTTCTGCTCATTTAGTAGACCGGATTACCGAGCTCACTAATCCACTAACAGCGTACTGTATTCTGTATTAACGGACAATAGCCCTTAGGAAGAGACCCCATACATAGGCTAAGAAACCAATCGGTGCTTTGACACTTGCAACCAGGCAAGAGCTCCGTCTAGCAGAACACACCCTCCGTTCAATGCATTCAAAAGAGGCACAAAATGTACATAAGCTAGAAACTCGACCAGGGTTATATGTTATAGTCACCCAGACTATGGAAAATTTTTCGCATCTGTCTACTCCCACGTTCTAAGAGAGAGTGACAGAAAGGCAGAGGAGCAGCCGCAGAAATGGATACAGGTCAAGTCTAAGTCGAATCCATCCTCTTGATATCTCCTTTTGTTTCTGCTAACGATCTCTTTGATGATGGCTGTCATGTCTGGGAGCCTGTGGCTGAAGAAAAAGGAGGAGAGAGATGGCAGAAGCTGCTGGTGGCGGGGCTTCTTCTGCAGGATGGAAATGGCTTTGGACTTGGCGGTAGCTGATGCCCCTCGCTCTGCTGCCGCTTGGCTCTGGACCGCAGCCGGGTAATGGCTGCTGCGGCGGCTGCTAGATGGTTGCAGCGACTGGGCCTGCTTCTCCTCAACAGCCAGAGGCCTGGCAGCGGCGGCAGCGGAATGGGGAGAAGATGAATAATCCTCGGAACGGCTGCCTCCTCCAGCGGCCTCCGGAGCCCGGGCCAGGGGGGGTGCGGCGGCGGCGGAGGGGAGGTTTAAAACCGGCCCGGGTCCCTGGATGTGCCGCCGCCGCCGCCGCCGTGTTGGAGGCAGTAGAAGGGGAGAGACCAACTCTCCGGCTTTCCCAGCCCTGGAAATGGTGACAGGCGACTCCGACTCCCTCCCCGGAGCTGTAGTCGCCGCGGCCGCCGCCGCCGCTTCTCCCCCCCGCTCCAGGAGCGGGAGGTGCCGCCGCCGCGCTTCAGCCGGCTCCCGCCCGAGCCCACGGTTTCCACCTTCCCTTTCAGAAGCCGAGGAAGAAGCTGCTGCACGGTTAGAAAAGAAGACGAAGACAAGGCAAGGAACGCCGCCGCTGCCGCCGCCGCCGGCCGGCCGGCTCCGCGAGGGCGCTGCCCCCGCGGCTGCTCACGGGCGCTGAGAGGGGCTCTGGGCCGCGGCCGCCGCCGTCTCTCATCTCCCTCGCCTGAGCTCGGCCTCGCCTCACAGCGGCTCAACTCTCAAACTTCCATCATGGCTGCAGCTTCCGAGAGGAGAGAACTGAGCGCAACCGCGTCCCGGCGTCCGAACGTGTATCCTGCCGCAGTGCACAAAGAGTTCCGCCACATCACCGTCCGCCGGCCTGCCCGCCCCCTCCGCCGACGCGCGGGGAGCCCGAGTGCCTCGGGAGTCCGTGGGGAGGCGGGAGGCAGGCGCGATCGCGCCGGGGGAGGGAAGGACGGCGTAGGGCAGGGGGAGCGGGGAGGGGGCAGGAGCGGCAGCTCCGCGTAAGAGCTCCGAGCCCCCAACCTGCAGGCGCCACTGAGCATGCCCAGTGTGACTGCCCAGGGCTCGCTCGGGCACGTTCCGAGGCGCTCGCCAGTAGCAGCACTTGCCTTGGCTGCTTCTTCATCAACGCAGGACGGGGGGACTAGCTAATCCTTGATTTGTGCCCAGAAACCCAGCCAGAGGCAGGGTAGGCTGTTGTGGGGGGAGGGGTGGGCTGAAGGTGAAAGCTGAAGCGGGTGCATTGAGCCGGTGTCACTGACTCGAGTCTGAGGTTACCTGTGTACAGGTGCAAAGGAGCGGGTGACAGTGCTGGTCAGTGTACAGGGAAACGCAGGAACGGTCCCTGCAGCGATGACACCCCCTCCGCTTGCCTGCGCCCCCAGATTTCCCCGACACGGCCTGCAGGCAGCCTCTCTGTCCTTTTACACCGGTGTTGGATCACTGTCGTTCGCAGGGATTTGACTGCAGCAGCCTTTCCGAGAAAACCCATCTCCATTCCCCTCCTCCCCCGCCCCCGTGTTCTCAAGGTGTCATTCTCCGCACAAAGAACAACCCCCTATTGTGTCTCCAGTGTGTATCACCTCATCCGGCTCTCTTTCACCGCCCCACCTCCCGCTTCCAAGGCGAGTCGGCTCGTTTGCCCTAAAAGTGAGCTCCCGGCCAAGCACGTTGAGTGTGAGCGCATCGCCCCTGAATTTCTAGGTCCCAAAAGACAACTGTCCAGGCGGACTGAAAGCGGATCCCCAGGTGGGCTGCACCGTGCATCGCCCCCTGGAGGGCTGAGCACTTCCCCCCCCTCGGGGTTCCAGTACGATTCACCGCGTCGAACTCAAGCTCGGGCCTCCGAGGCTACCTCGCCCCGCCCCTTTTGGGCCGCTGTGAAAACCCGGACGGGATCGCCCCAGGGCCAGGTTCCGTGCTCCCCAAGCCGGGTTGTGCACGCTGGAGGCCGGGGTTGCTGGCCCAAGTGTGAAGTACCGGTCGATAGGAAGCTGCAGCCCCTGCGAGTAGGCGGGGCCAGAGAGACAGAGGAGGGTTCAAAAGGAGGTGGAGGGATACACGGCCACAGTCGGAACTACTTTCAGGAGGAGGTCACGTGTGTTCCTAGTCGGGGAACTTTCCAAATTCCCACTCCCCTATGATAGCTGCACAAGGCGAGTGGTTCGCTTATTTCGCCCGGGATGCTCCCGCCTTGTTCGGACAAGGGACCCCAGAGCCTACAGGGTCGCGGCGGAAACAGTGACTCAGGCGAGCCACCCACCGGAGCGCTGTCGGGGCTGACGCCTGGGAGTTGGTTACACAAGCACCCACATCCAAGCACGTGCCCCCGCCTCCCGCACCAGTGGCTGCCGCCGCTGATTCTTGCAGACCACAGAGCGAGAGTTCCCAAGTTGGTCCCACTCTCCGCTTGCTACCCACAGAACAAATTAAACGGCCGAGACCTGAGACTCCTAGCTCTGAGTCGGCTACAACTGCGCGTTCCCAACCGTGGGAGAAGGGGCTGGGCCACCGGGGGTCCGGTGCCTCTCCCGTGCTAGTGCCCGATGCTCCCTAGGGCGAACCTTTTCCTTAGTGCCTTGCTCGCGGGGCAAAAGGGTATCTCCTGCTGCAGCCCGCTGCTTGGATTCAACGATGTTGCAACAAACTTCCAGTCACTACCCTTGAGCTGATGAGCTGGTGAGCGCGCCCCACCTACTGTAAACTCAGCCAAGTGACTTATCTAGTCGGAGAACCTAGTCAATGGCCGTCAGCCCAGAATAAACCTGTCAAATCTGGTTACAGCGTCGATTTAGTTGACCTATCTCGGTAAGAGAGCTGGTTCAGAAATGCTGAGAACTGGAGCGCATTTATCCCGACGTTGATCAGCTGCAAAGCGAGTTGATGCCCATTTTCTCTAAGCACCTTCTGCTTAGAGAAAATGGGCCCCAATCTAGGAATTTCTTCCTTTTCTTTCCCCCTGGGAAGTAGAACTCAAGGAGACAGACAATTGGAGTCCAAAAGTATCTGAGTTGAGATCTAGGCTGAGGCACTGGTTCTTTTTTTCCTTAGATCTGGAAGAGTAGGGATCAATTTGCATGTGTGTTGCAGTAATTGAGAATAGGTGCTTGGGAAAGTCTGAAGACGATTTTATTCAATTTATGAGACAGAAGATTGTATGAGCACATCATAGCTGCATGCAGCCCCTGAAGACTAGAAACCCCAAGAGACCTAGCTTAGAAGCCACAGGCCATTACCTAATTCCAAAACTACTAATTAAACCAGGGATATTTAAAGTGTTCTTAGAGATCTCTGAGTCTCCATAAAACTTGGTATTTATATACAACATTCTTTCACAATAACTCTGCAAGAGTTAGCAACCTGCTGAACCTTCAATGTTGATATTTATTGGAAGCTGATTTTGTGTATGGTCCTGGTCAGCTTGAGGGAGGTAAGGGCCACAGTGGAAAATTAAATGGAGAGCAATTTGGAAAGAGGAGGAGAAAGGCGTACTCCTACTTTGGTTTCCAAAGATGAAAATCCTGTCCACACAGCCTAGTGTGAGCTAGAGATTTCTTTATTTTACAAATAACCAAGGACAAGGAGTCCCTGATTTCCAGGTGCATGGTCAGAACCTGAGCTGTGCTCAATTGAATATCAACTACTACTTGTTGGGAATAGGCAAAGTAAAGATGAAGTCAAATGAAGGGAAATAATAGATTGAGGAGGGATAAAATGTCCTATGTTTGTTTCTGGGTGGCTGAGCTTGTCCCCAGAGTCCCTGTTATAAGAATACCCTTCTTTGCCCCTCCCCTGGAGCCTACCTGAGGTGAGGATTACTCTTCCATCATCTGAGAAGTTCTGAAATCCACTTCCTGGGAAGAAAATGGGTTCACGTATACCCTGTTGATGTTAGGCGTGAGGAAGGATCCTTTCCAATTCCCATGGCACAGAGTTATTTTGGAGCAAAGAGGATGGGTGCATCACCAGCACTAAAGTGCTGGAATATGAGACTGGCCCACAAACACCTCCCATCAGCTGAAGAAAGAAAACGGGAGATAGTTTTGCTGCTTCCCGAAATATCATGCCCCTCTATTTTTCTCTAGTGATGAATGAGGGGATCAGCAATGTTGGCAGATATTTGGCCAGCCTGACAGCAATATCAGGTGATTATTAGGAGCTGCTGAATAAAAATCTCCTCTCTTTCCCAGGGTCAAGTAGGTTCCTGAAGAAAATACTAAAGTATCCTTTTTCGTTTTTCTTCACTTTTTCCTTCTACGCAAGAAATCTCCTTACCCAAGTGGTAGAGCTTAAACCTCTAAGTAGCTGAACCCATCTAATGTACAGAAAGATTTGTGGTTTGTTTGTTTTTTTAAATAATTTTTTCAAGTTCAAAGGCAAATATCTGCTTGGCTGTGCATATAATACAATACACGTTGGTTTCCAAGCACTTCAGTTCTTTACCTGTCTGGATTCAGAACGCCGTAGGGAGAAACAAAAGCTTGTAACAAAGGGAGAATTATATAAAGCTTCTGGGAGGCTAACTATATAGAACAGTGAACATGACAAACCAGCTTTAATTATCTGTTTCTAACAACTGATTCCCAAACTGTATTGTTATTATACTCAAAGAATGTCCAAAGAAAATGCATTTGTTACTTTTTTTGATAAGTGAAATGATCAGCAACCTGATGTGGGTGATATAAATAGCTGATGTGATCTTTGTAGGTTCTGCTGCTAACATGTCTTTTGCTGAACACTCTGCACACTACAGTGCCTTTCTCATCTCCCACACATTGACCTTTCAAATAGAGATCTAAGTCAATGGTTTTCATCTTTAAGCCATCGTCTCTATTTTTAATCTGTATAAGCACTGTTTTCTTAATAATACAGAATAGAAAAATGTAACAATTATAGGTTTGACTTTAAACCACCCCATTCTTCTAATTGTCCTTTATTTCACTTATCCTAATTTATCCTAATTATAATAAATATTGCTGTTCTTTTGAATAAAGATATTTTGTCCAAGACATTTCCCCAGAAGGCACTGCTATGGATCATGTAAGTAACTATAATCAAAAAGTTTCCATTATTATCTATGAGCTCTTCCTAAATCTCCATTATTATCTATGAGTGTCCTAAATCTCTCCTGGAGCTATTTCAGATGGTACCTATGTCTCCTTTCACATCTCAGTAGAGAGGTGTGCTGTATGAACTTATAACTCAGAAATAAAAGTTGGGCTGGGTGCTTCTGGGAGAACCACAGAGCAGACCAGGCACTTATTGTGTCCAAGTGGCATTCAGAAATTGTGTCTCGGACTAGAAGGTGATAGAAAAGAAGACCTAATATGAGAAGACAGTTTTGCCTGTTTTAGTCTCCAACCTAATTGACTATTGGATATTCTACTTTGATCCCCTTAATACTGACTCTAAATCTAGCCCTATAGAACACATATTTTGCTTTTTAGCTCTTCCAGTAATAGAAAAATATAATAATTTTTATATACCAGCAGATATTGGGGCACTTACCAGGTGCTTTGCAGAGTAAGCCTCATTTGTCTATGTATAGGAAGAACACTAAAAAGGAGTTAAGATTGACCATTGCCTCACTCCTATAAATTTTTCTCTTCACAACATCCTCTGGCTTCTGAGATATCCCGTTTTCAAAAAACAAACAGTAACTTTTTGAGAAAGAAAATGCAATGGACAGACTCCATTTAAAGTATCTTCTTTTGTCTGTCTTCTTGATGGCATGAGGTCTTGTCTCCAGTTACTTAATGATTCATTCAACAAATATTTGGGTGTCTATTATGTGCCAGTACTATGTTAAACTCTGTGAACAGAACAAGGACTGTGGCATATGAGGTCCAGCTCTTATGAAATTTAGTCTCTTTGAAAACTTTGCTACTTTGTCTGACCCTTGCAACCTCTTCACAGCCTATGGAGTAGAGTTAAAGAATAGAAAATACCCTGAAGCTTGATAACTGTTTCAATTATCTATTGCTGCATAACAAATCACCATAAACGTAGCGACTTAAAAGAACAACCATCATTTATTTTCTCACAATTCTTCAATTTGGGAAGGACACAGTTGGATAGTTCTTCTGCTCTCCCATGATGTCACTGGGGTCAAACATGTGATTGCATTCAGCTGTGAGTTTGGCTGGGGCTGGAATGTCCCAGTGGCTTCACCCACATGTCTAGCACCTCGGCTAGGGGAAATGAAATGGCTGGGGGCCTCCCTCTCTTCATGTGATTGATTGCTTATCATTCAGGGGGTCCAGTACAAGCTTCTTTACACGGTGACTGGATCCTAAGAGGAAGAAGGTGAAAACTACAAGGTCTCTTAAAGCCAGGGTTTAGAACTTCCAGAATATCACTTTCATTGTGTTCTCTTGGCCAAAGAAAGTCATAAGGCCAACCCAGATCCGAGGGGAGAGGAAAGAGACTCTACTTCTTAATGGGAGGAGTGGCTGTGACAGGAATTATTAGCAGTCATATTTGGAAACACTCTATCAAATCCACCCTCTGGCAACAAAAATTCACACATACACACCCACACACAGACATGCAAAATACACTCACTTCCTCCCCCCAAATTATCATTCTGGATAGCCTTGGCTCTAAAATCCCGAATCTAGTCACATACACGAGGCCCAGATGTGGATGAGGCATTTCAGATGCTGCTCCTCTTTATCTGGAGACCTGTGAACTAAAACGACAAGCTACATACACAACATACAACGCTGAAACAGGGATAGGATCACTGCAATAGACACTTCTGTTTAAAGGCGGGGGCAGGGAGGGGGCAATGGAAGGCACATAGTACTCACCAGTCCGTAGCATTCTGAAAGCCAGCCAAGCTCTGTCATCCTGACTCTAAGGATCTGGTTCTCCATGAGGGCCTGGTTGTTCTCCCTCGGTGTGGTTCCCTAATCTAGTGTTCTTGGCTCTGCTCAAGGGGTCCAGGCTATCTATCACCTCTGAATCAATCTTTCTTTTCCATAAGAAACTGCCTGCCCTTTACAGTTCAATTGCTCCCTCAGATTTCTCCCTGTCTATAGAACTTTAGGGACGCAGAGGCTTTTTAAAAAAAAATTTTTTTGAACCATCTCATTCTTTAGGCTAAGCTGGTGGTGGTTATAGCAATACAATTCTCTTTAAAATTTTGTGGGTTTTCTATGACACTTATTAATGAGTTTACTCCTTGCCCACAAAGCAACATACTTAATTCTTTTAAAAACAAACCTCTACTTTGGGCCTAATTAAGGTGGCTGCTGGTGGACTGCCCTTAAGATTCCTAGAAGCCCTTTGGTCTAGATAAGGGGGTCTCTAAGACAATATCTTACATTTTTTTAGAGGTCTTAATACAGAATCTTGATTAGATCTTTCCCTTCAGGCCACATTTTACAAGCAGGCCCCTGAGACCAACTGATTAATTTCCATATTGATAATTTCATATAAGGTCTGTACTTTATGTTAATTTCCTGATTTTGATAATTATTCTATGGCTATGAAATTTATTAAGATTAGTTCAACTGGATGAAGAATATACATAAACCCTGTATCATTTTTGCAACGTTTCTGTAAGTCTGAAAATGTTTCAAAATAAAATTTTTAAAAGCTAAACTAATTTTTTTAGAGAAAAAGTTAATGTTCCCTCATCACCTTTTCAATCTCTGTCCAATGCACAGTCCCAAACCCAGTGCTACATAGTTTAGATTTTTGTTATGCCAGCAACCAACTTTCAGACAACTTCTGTTATCTACTGTGCATAAACATTATCCCAAAATGTAGCAGTGTAAAACAGCAACAACCATTTTCTTGCTCACCATTCTGCAATACAGACAGGATGCAGGGGTGACAGCTTGTGTCTACTTCATGTAGTGTTTGTTGGAGTGGCTTGACTTGAGCTGGAGGATACAAGATGGCTTCAATCACATGTCTAGTGCCTCAGCTAGAGCGGCTAGAATAGCTACGGGCTGGCTAGACTTAGCTCCCTCCTTAGTCTCTTATCCTCTAGAGCAGGGGTGTACAAACTGCGGCCCGCGGGCCAAATGCGGCCCACAATCCATTGTTAATTGGCCCGCAGCAAATTCCAAAAATATGTTTAGTTTACTTAAATAAACCAGGTGAGGCAATACATATTTCACCTCGAGTGAGTGGCCCGGCTGTTTGTGTATTTTACCGCATATGGCCCTTGGTAAAAAATGTTGAAAAAGGTTTGGATACCCCTGCTCTAGAGGAACACTGCCTCTAGCAGGCCTTTCTCTCCAGCAAGGTAGCCAGACGTGGTGATTACCTTCCAAGACAGCAAAAACTAAAGTTGCCATTTCTAGGGCCAAAACTGTAATAGCATCATTCTTGCCTCATGCCATTGACCAAAGCAAGTAACAGAGCCTGTCAAGATTCAACAGAGGGGAAATAGACTCCACCTCTTGGTAGTAAGCATGTAGAGAGATGGAGGAATTATTGATAGTCATCTACCACAATGACCCTGTCCCCTACAAATGATACCTTAGAGCAGACAATTTTCCATGCTCAATTCTGCCTAGACTATCACTTAAGATTCATCACTATCCGTTTTCAATTTGATTAGCAACTGAAATGTTTTCTGTTTATTATCTATTGTATTCCTTAATCCTGTAATCTCTTCATTTTCTTACTCATGTATTTTACATATATAATTCTACTCTAGGATCAATACATGTCACAACAAGGGGTATCAAAATAGTGAAATAAAACAAAAGTGATAATGCATATATGTATATATGTTTGCATAAATACATGGCAAATATTTGGAAGGATGAACAAGAGAAAAGATAACGCTGGTTACCTCTGAGGACAGGATGAGGAGGGAGGGATTCAGAGGGAGAGGAATTTCTCTTTTCATTTACTGCTTTCTGTATGGTGTGAAAATTTTATACAATGATCATTTATTATTTTCTTAAGGTAAAAAAGTGATGTCATCCAACAGAATTAAGACTAAAACTAAATTTGACTGTTATCAAAAAATATCAAATAAACCAGGGTGAGAGTTCAACTCTAATATTTTTTAATAAATGAGCACACTAAGGTATTTCCAGCATTTAAGGATAAAAGTCTGTTTGTTGTCTGCTCACCATAGAAACACAGAATATCTGCCCTAAATGCTGTCTAATAGAGATGCTGAACAGTAGACAGGTTGTATCTTACCCTGAGTAGCCTCTTCCCCTAAATCAACTCTCTCCACTAGACCTACTCTTCACTCTATGCACTATTTAATGACTTTTGTTGCTTAAAGAAAATTTCCTCCAGAAATAATCATATAGTACCACAGTCCCACCACCATTCAAGGCAGTGGCAGACCATTTTATGACACAAGAAAACTCAAAGATCCCTTAGTTCACTCACCCCATTTTACAAATGAAGAAACTGAAGGCCAAAGGGTTTACATGTGCAGATTACACAACTACTCAGTGAGGGATCCTCGATTGGAGCCTGCGAAATTTCCTGATATCCCTTCAGTAAATAAAGATGGGAATAAAATTGCACTTTTATAGAAAATGAAAAAAGTTAATTAGAGAAAAATTTGACTAGAGATGGCTTTTAATGGAATTTCAAGCCTTGGGCACTGGTGAATGAAGGGAACAAGAAGACGGCCTAAGTAGAGACAATAAACAGGGATTGGAATAGGGAAAGACGGAGACAAGTAAACAATACAATTACTGGTGCTCACACTCTGCCCTGAACTGTCGTGAAAATTAGACCATGAGAATTATGGCCTTAAAGATCAAACATGAAAACACAAATTGCTGCATATTGCAAATTTGGTTCTCCGCCTCAGTTCCTAAGATCATTTGGACATTATCTTCCAAACATGGATATAAAAGAGGCAGCTGTTACATGTGCACTGAAAAAAAGAAAAGGGACCATACTATTTTGAAAGGAAGGAAACGCCAAAAGTAAGGAAATGCCAAAAGCCACTGGAAATAGAAGAGAATACTGCCACCTACTGAAGAGTGGAAGTCAATAAAAATGGTGCCATGCATAGAAGATACAGCACCTTCGGCAGGGCTCAAAATCAGTTAATCTAACAAGTCAACATCAATAAAACAAACAATCCAACTGAAAAATGGGCAGAGGACCTGAATAGACACATCTCCAAAGAGGACATACAGATGGCCAACACACATATGAAAAGATGGTCAACATCACTAATCATCAGAGAAATGAAAATTAAAACCATAGTGAGATGTCACCTCATACCTGTCAGAATGGCTATCATCAATAAATCAAAAAACAACAAGTGTTGGCGACAAAACTGAACACTCCTGCACTGTTGGTGGGATTGCAAATTGGTGTAGCCACTATGGAAAACAGTATGGAGATTACTCAAAAAATTTAAAATAGAACTACCTTATGACCCAGCAATTCCACTTCTGAGTATTTATCAAAAGAAATCCAAAACATTAATTCGAAAAGACATATGCACCCCTATGTTCACTGCAGCATTATTTACAATAGCCCAGATATGGAAGCAACCTAAGTGCCCATCAATATACAATTGGATAAAGAAGATGTGGTACATATATACAATGGAATATTACTCGGCCATAAAAAAAAAATGAAATCTTACCATTTGCAACAACTTGGGTGGACTGAGAGGGTATTACGCTCAGTGAAATAAATCAGATTGAGAAAGACAAATACCATATGATCTCACTTATACGTAGACTCTAAAGAACAAAATAACAAAGAACCCAGAAACAGGCTCATAGATACAGAGAACAAACTGATGGTTACCAGATGGGAGTGGGGTTGGGGAGCTGGGTGAAAATGGTGAAATGATTAAGAAGTACAAATTAGTAGTTAAAAAATCGTCACAAGGATGTAAAGTACACCATAGGGAATAGAGTCAATAATATTGTAATAACTATGTATAGTGCCAGGTAGATACAAAACAAATTGGGTGGATCACTTAATAAATTATATAAATATCTAACCATTAAGCTACACACCAGAAACTAACATAAAATAATACTGAATGTCAACTGTAATTGAAAAAAAAAAATCAGTTAATCTATTTGCAGTCTGAGCAGACAGTGCAGAGAGAAAGTTTAATTCTGGAATCTACCAGGCCAATTTGTGCTGGAGGATGGTTAGTTTGTTTCTGGTGTGAAGGGTGTAGAGGCCTCAATCCCTGCTTCTCTTTCTTCCACGAATCGTTATGACTATCAGTTCTGAATTTTTTCCCTAAACCTAAATCTGAAAATAATAAAATGTACTTGGTGAAGACTAGATGAAAGTGATATGAAGAGAAAAAACAGTACAAAGAAGTTTATTTATTTAATACATACATGTGGTTAGAAATTCCCTGGGGCTCACTACTATTCTTCCTCAGATAAGTGTTTTCTTTTTTCCTTTTACTCTTTCCATTTCTTCCTCTTCTATTCATATACAAATACACATACACACAAAGGACAATTGCAAGAGAGGGCTGGTAGAAAGTTGCTGATTCTTTGTATAAAACCTCAGTTTTTCCCCTCTGCTATGATTTGAATGCTTCTGTCCCACCCCCCAGCCCCCAATTCTTCTGTTGAGACTTGACCCCTAAAGTGATGGTATTAGGAGCTGAGGCCTTTGAGAAGTGATTAAGTCATCAGAGCAGAGCCCTCATGAATGAGATTAGCGCCCCTGTAAAAGAGGCTAGTGGAGCTCCCTTCCCCTTTCCCCATGCCACATGAGGTTACCTCTAGAAGGAGGCCGTTTATGAACTGGGAAGCAGGCCCTGAGTAGACACAGAAACTGATGTCAGACTTTCAGCCTCCAAAACTGTGAGAAATAAGTTCCCATTGTTTATATGGCACCCCGTCTGTAGTATATTGTGGTAACAACCTAAACAGACTAAGAAATTCTCTTCCATCCATTCTTCTACTCTCCTGTCTCCTGTCCTCTTTCTGGCCAGTCTCTTTGGTCTTATCCCCATTTTCCTCCTCCTCACCTCTATGTATCAATATAAAAGAAATTGATATGGCTAGGAGACGAGGTAGGAAGATGACATTTTCAAGACTGCTAAGTTACACAACTCCAAAGGCCATAATTCACACGGTATGTGATTGCAGTTATTTCATGCTTTTTGATTTTTCAACCCCATGAATGTAGTATCTTTAATTTATATTTAATTTTTTAAAAAAAGAATGAAATCTTACCATTTGTAACAACATGGATGGACCAAGAGAATATTATGCTAAGTGAAATAAATCAGACTGAGAAAGACCAAAAGACAAATACCATATGATCTCACTTTTATATGGAATCTAAAGAAAAGAATAAACCAGCAAACAAAACAGAAATACATTCAGAGACACAGAGAAAAAACTGATGGCTGCTAGATGGGAGGCGGGTAGGGAGATGAGGGAGAAGGTGAAGGGATTCGAAAGTACAAATTGGTAATCACAAAATAGTCACGGGGATGTGAAATACAGTATGGGGAACATAATCAATAATGTTGTATAGATAATGTAGGGTGCCAGATGGGTACTAGACTTATTGGGGGGATCACTTCATAGATTGTGTAGATGCCTGACCACTTCGTTATACACCTGCAGCTAATATAGAATAATATCAAATACCAACTGTAATTAAATACACACACACACACACACACGATCACGGAGCATAAAGTACAGCATAAGGAATATAGTCAATGGTATAGTAACAGCTATATATGATGTCAGAGGAGTAGCAGACTTGGTGGGGTTATTAATTTGTGAGGGGCGTAAATGTCTAATCATTCTGTTGTTTTATACACCTGAAATTAATAATAATAATTTTTTTAAAAACCTAACCTTAGTGGCCCAATGGCAGGGCACTGGTTCCACTTAATGATAAAGTAAAGCAGTTCTAGACCTGCCCAATTATGTTATTTTATTAACAATGTCTTAGGATTAATAAGTTCAAAAGATACTCATGTTATGATTTAGGTTTTCGATCTTGTAGGAACATCAGAAAAAAATACCATGAGAAAACCTAACATTGTCAGACCTAGCTTAAAAGAGAAATTTTATCTTTCCTAAATACAATCAATGAAGAGTTCTCTTTTGTGGATTTTTGCTGCTTAATTCTACTTAAATGCATTGCATTTCTTACGCAATATACATGTTTTACATTTCAGGAAACCCTAGAGAAAAAGGAGATCTGTAAGCAAAAGTCATGGTATTAAAACTTAATTTGAGACTATGTCAAATCATTAACATATCCTGAAGTTGGGGAACTGGGAAAAAGCTAGTGGATAGAAACAGTCTATTTTCTAAAGAGGGTGGGGAACCATCATTTACCTAGCTCTGACCTATACTCTTACCTGAAATTTCTTTCCTGGACATAGCACCTCTGCTTGACTGTCTCCCAGAGTGCAGTCCCAGGCCATTGGCTGCTATAGCGCACCCCTTTCCTGTATCACCAGTTGAAGCAGGTAGGAGGGAGGTCTTAATTAAGATGTGCCGTATTATTAATGTGTTCTGATGGACTTGCTAACTGTGAAATATATTTTATTATTGTCTTTATGATTTTTAAAATAACTTCTAACTGTAAAAATAGGATCATCTGTGTTTCGAATCCTGTTTATTTCACAATGTAGAGGCATTTGTCCTATTAACCAGTTAACTTTTCCTTATGATTTGAATTTGGCACTTAAAATCTTCTCAGTCTTTCAAGTATCATTCTCCTGCCTGAGAATGGCTATTATTCTATTTTTGAAACATACAGTCCATTTCAACTACATCCAGAAATTTGAAAACCAGAAATTTTTTGCTTCTTAGTAGCTTACTTACCTTGGGGGCTTTCTTGGCTTGGGTTTGCTATCAGAAGCTAGGTCAAGCAATCCTAATTTTTAGTTCTCCCAAACTGCATACAATATTACTAATAATCTTCTCCACTAGACATCTGTTTATTCTGCAACTAACAAAGAGTAAAGGTATTTTTGCTTCAGGGCACAGAATGTAACCAAATACAGTGCTGACTTTGTACCATCTTGGTTGATGTAGACTAAGGATACCCTTTAAAGAAAGCCATGAATAAAAATACTCCCAGAGGTTGTCATAAAGCAAATTATAGAAAAAAATATTAAGTGTCTCATAGAACTCTGATGGGTTACTGCTCACTGGTCACCAGTTATTTAAATAAAGTGACCATGGGATTTTCCCAAAGTTAGAAAACTCCCATGACTCACATAGATGGACAGAGGGACTTTTCCCGGGTCCTTGAGAGGGGTAGCAATGTTTTCAGTTATGTGGGTCCAGTGAACCAGTCACACAGCTTGGAAGATGAAACACTAGCAATTCTACTTGAGTATAAACCTGAGAGTAGTGGTTTTCAAACTAGAGAACTGAATGAATTAAGTCAGATCTTTAACTTCTCTCTATATTCCCTCCCATATGTGATTTACCTGAGAACCAGCATAGTTGAATGGCTTTCATGGTTTCTACTCCCTACCCTTTTATAGTAGACCTTTCTCCCACTTTAGAAGAGAAAGGTGTACCTCTCTCCATCTGAATGCTAAAATAACCTACTGCCCCAAGTGTAAAAACATGCAAGGGACTAAAGAGACAATCTGAAATAATGATATTGGTGTTGAGAAGCTGACTGATCCTATTAACCTATAACACTTTGAACGTTATATGGTTTAACATTACTTGTTTTCCAGTAAATTGAGGGAAGACCTATTCAATGGTCCCTGGTAAATCATTAAAAATAAGATTACTAAGTGATGTGTAGCATATAATTTGGAAAGCTTTCAAAAAGTGAGCGACATCACTAAAACAATTTTTTCCAATTGTCATCTATTACTTATCTGAATAATATTCCTTGGTGTTTACAATATAAAAGCAAAAACTAGGGATAAACTGAAGCTGAACAATATCTCCTTCTAGAAATAAGCAAAATTCATTTATGATATACAAACCAAATTTTTAAAAGGACCACTGATTTCTTTTTTATGTCAAATACTTATCAATATTTAAAATTATTTAACCGATCAATTATGAACTAAAAATATATACATATTTTTAAGATTTTATTGGGGAAGGGAAACAGGACTTTATTGGGGAACAGTGTGTGCTTCCAGGCCTTTTTTTCCAAGTCAAGTTGTTGTCCTTTCAATCTTAGTTGTGGAGGGTGCTGTTCAGCTTCAAGTTGTTGTCCTTTCAGTCTTAGTTGTGGAGGTCGCAGCTCAGCTCCAGGTCCAGTTGCCATTGCTAGTTGCAGGGGGCAGAGCCCACCATCCCTTGCAGGACTCGAGGAGTTGAACTGGCAACCTTATGGTTGAGAGCCCACTGGCCCATGTGGGAATCGAACCAGCAGCCTTTGGAGTTAAGAGCATGGAGCTCTAACTGCCTGAGCCACCAGGCTGGCCCCCTAAAAATATTTAATGATAACTCAATTCAGAAAAATTTTTAACACTTAGGAGTCGTATGGTCAAAATAATTTTACATAATATAATTTAAATTTCTGTATAAAATTTGTTTCAGAGAAATATGAGTGTGACCGATAAAAGATATTCACACATCATATAGAATACATTTAGATAAAAATCTGTGGAAAAAAAAATTCAAGTCCAAAAAAAAAAGGAGTGACGTGAAATTCCCCACTGCACAAGAAGAGCTGTTTGTGTTGTTGATGTTTTGATGGGTAATGGTGAGTATCAAATCACTACAGTATTTGTATTCCATTGGATGCATTTAAGAATTCTACTTTTAAAGTTAATGTTTACATTACAAGGAAATTACTTCCTTGACAACTAGTTAAATTTATGATGAAAAAATTTAATTCTAATTCTAAAATGTATAGAAGGAGGAAACGTTTTTCCAAATTGTTTGTGGGGTAAGCTAACAAAAAAGTTTAAAGACCCCTACTCCAGTGGAACTTTCATACCTGTGCATAGAAAACATATAGGAATGTTCATGGTAACATTACTTGAAATAGCAAGAAGTTAGAAAGAACCTAAATGTACATCAATATGGGTAAAGAAAACATGATGTTTTTATATTTTTATATGATGAAATATTATACACTGGTGAAAAGACATAAATTAGATCAATTTATCAATATGGAAATATCTTAAGATTTATCAGACCTTAGTTAAATCCAATCCTGAGATTTACAGTGGGCTCATTCTCTCATATCCTATCCTCTCACAACAAAGAAACCAGTTCAGGAAGTAGGAAGTCCATAAGCTGTTGTGACATCACCCAACCCTTGGCCCTGAAGCCGAGAACTTTGAATGGGTGTGTAACATGATCATATCACAGGTATGTTCATAAATGCTCCACAGCTGTCTGAGGCATTTTAATGACTACCCCTGCTGGGAGTGGAGGGAAGATTAAAAGTGCCAAAGGACCAATGAGAAGGAAAAAGATTTCTTCATCATCTTTTTGAAATCTCTACTTGCCAAGAAAGAGGAAGTAAAGTACTTATTCACTTTCATAGGAAAGATAGATAGAAGAAATAGTGATCTAGCAAGTAGCCAATGGTGAGATAAGCAGAAAGTGACTCCTAGCACAAAATTAAGTCTATGATAATAAAATCACAGTTCAGGAGCTCAATTCTATTAGAAAGCAAAATCCATAATGCCCAGTACTGACAATTAGTTGGATGCCCATACATATGAATTGCATTCTCCTCTTTCTGTTTAGAGAAATCTACTTTAATATTTGAAAAGTTTGAAATTAAATCCTTTTTTCTCCGCAGATCACAATATAAAATTAGCAATAACATAAAATGGGGAGGTAACAAGAGCAATAATAACTACAGACATTTATTAGCACTAACATTTGTTAATGACATTTAGAAATGGATAGGATCATTAAAGGGCATATGTAAGGTCTTATGAAGACCCCTGGCATATTTGTATTTTCTCTGTTAGGGCTCGGCAGATATGTTCCTATAAGGACAGTCTGGGTGAGCTCTGTGACCCAACTATTATTGATTACATACTACCACTAAATGTTCAACAGGCATGATTTACAGAAATGCATTTTACGTATTTCTTACAATTCGACCCTATACTGCTTCTCTAACACAAGAACTGAAATCATCTCTCTCCTGTAACAGCGGAGGCTTTATTATCATTTCTGCAATTTTCCACCTTCAGGAATGTTCTCCCTAAGGTTCCCAGTATTCTGCAAGTACTCTCCCAGTAGATCCATGCCATCAGTTCAGTTGACATGCCCACACAGGTCCAAACCTCCACAGTGAGGTAGCCTTCATACAAGTCCCTCTACCGAAAGGAGAAAGTGTTATCTGATTGATTGTATTCATTGATTCTCAAAATGTATATGTAAAAGGAGGATGCAGGGTTGTACACTTGGATATAAAATTAAACTAGATTGCCATCTGTTGATAAATATTTCAAACTTTTTGCTGCATTTAATACTTTCCTATTACTCCATTCTTCTATTTGGAACACAGACTGAAGCATTTCTTGAGTCAGACACTGTTGGAGTTATTTTACAAGAAACACTTCACTGGAGTCACTTTTTGCTTCCCTATACAATACTCCCCCACTGCCTTCCCCTGAAAGGAAAGGTACTAAACCATGTATATTCAGATCATACATTTCTTGAGATACTATTTAGCATGCAGGCTAAAAGCACCATTTCTGGATCCAGGTTATCTGCTTTAAAATTTTGCTCTGCCATTTATCAGTTTTAAGATCTTTACCAAATCACTTAATCTTTCTGTCTCCCAGTGTCCTCATCTGTAAAATGGGGATAGTAATAGTACCTGCCTAACAGAATTGTTATGGGGATTGAGTGAGGATTATATCTCTTGGATCTTATTCAATGATACTTTCCTTGTTGCCATCTCCGACACCTTCCACATTGTTTGACATATGGTAAACTTTCAGTAAATGCTGGATGAATGATCAATAGTTATGACCAAGTGCAAGATCGGAAATGACAGGAAAATAAGGATTCTCCCAGTCCTTCAAGATGTCCCCAATAAACAGTAGTTTTTGAATAACTGCATCTCTTTTATTGATATAATCTTATGTCATACCAGTGTTTCAATTAAGAGTTTCAATAAACTGCATTAGCCTCTGAGTCACTCTAGTGTCAAGGCTTGGTAAAGAAATGCTCCCATCACATTGACCTGACACATGCTTCTCTTAACTCATACGTCCAACATTATGACATGGGCAACAATGCACACAGCCTTCTTTTCCACCCACTCAAAGTTCTGTGTGGGGGCCGGGTTCAGGAGATGCCACCTCCCCTATGGATTAAATAGCTTCCTGGATAACATCTCTCACAAACTAGAAGGATGCTAATCCCAGCTGAATTGTGCAAAGAACAAACCAGTGCGAGCTTCCCATGAACCAGCCTCATTCACAGTTGTCAGAAGGTACAGTAACACTTAGAATCAAAACTTCCTCTAGACACTCTAGTTTAAGCCCTGACAACTCCTAACAACATCTCAGCTTTCACTTCAGTGAAGCTACTCCCACTTCCCAGTGAAGTTTCTTGGAGGGTACAAAACAATTCTTGTGTCAACCTTTGTACTTCTTAAAATGTCTAGTAGTTTTTAGACATTTAGACAATCAGTTAGACAATCAGTTAAGTATTTATAAACTCAGTAACTAAAAGATTACACACTTTTTCAAACACATACATAAACATACAAGTATAACTTATCATTTGGATATTATATAATCCTTAGATGATAATATCAGCCACATATTGCATTACATTAACATGTCATGTTATATAATCCTTTTCTTTCTATTCTTTGGTATGGGATATTCTCAAGAAAGATATTAATCACTATTTCCATCTTTTGTTTCCCAAAGGGAACATCAACAACAGAAATGTGAGACTTAGTTAATATTGTATCCTGAAGGGATAAACGTTTATGAAGGCTTTTTAGTTGTAAAGTAAATACAGTAAGTAATGTACCTCTTCCTCAGTTGCAGCATAAATAACCAAAATTCCCCAGAAGGTAGACTCCTAATTTTAGTCAAAGCTAACTTTTCTTTTTCAAACAAATTTTGATAAAATTATTATTTTCTAATATCTCTCTTTTAATTTTCTCTAAGATGGAAGTAGCCAAATCACAACTGAGACTTAATTTCACAAATTATCCTTATTAACTCTGGGACAACATGATGCTTTAATAAAACTTTAGTATGGGAGGGGAAATTTATTCTCAAGTGAGCCAAGCAGAGTTAAATCATGTCTTCTGGCCAACAGTGTCAGAGCTAAAGGACAATGTGAAGAGGTGGGATAGTAAAGGGAATGGAGCAAGCATACAAGGAAAAGATGGGAGATTGAGGTATATAAAGAGAAGGCACTCCCTTCAAGGGTCAGCAGCTTCTTTAAATCCTGGTCTACTGATTAACCCAAGTTTATGGACTTAAAATGTTATGAAGAAGGGGAAAAGAAAAAGGAATGGATGAGATAGAAAAGATCAGTGTGGGGAGAGAAAAGAAGTCCATCTGGTGGACAGCAATAGAGCATAACTTGAAATTGCCTTAAGGTACTTTAAAGCTCACTGATCCTATTCTAGAATCTTCAGCCCACTTGAGACAATAGCCTAGTCCTAGCCTAGTTCCACTCCAATTATGAGGACTTGCCCTTCATTTTTGATGGTGAAGAATTACTAGTGTTTTGTTTATTTTCATATATGAATTTATTTAAAACTATTATCTGCAAAAAATAAGCAAAATTCTTTATCTTTCTTCCACTCAATTATATGAGTATTTATTCAGCATTACTCTCATTTCTTATACTTATCATGCTGTAAGTGAAAAAAATAGACTGTGGGCTTCTTACCATATGTTCTTTGAAGTAAGCCTCTCAAAGACAAAAAACAAAAAGAATTAGCCCAAAGAGAACCTAGATCACTCAGCCTTGAGATTATTTACAGTAAAATATTAAGTAAATTTAGTCAAGGGTACCAGAGACCAAACAATCAAGCACTAAATTAATTTAAAACATGGGACATATCAAAATATATATTTGATGTGTTATAACTAAACAATAAAATAATTATTCGGATCACTCAAGCTACCAGTCTAGTTTGGGGGTATTGTTTCTTTTTCTGTGTGGATATTCAGCTAAATATAAATTGTTACAAAAAAGATCTTGTGAAAAATATGTTCAGGTAGAACTATGAAGAAATGTGGTGATTGAATTGGGACGAGTAACACAGTATGTAGTGCCATGAATTTTTTTCATGAATATTTTGGCAATTGTCTTAGCTCAGGCTGTCATAACAAAATGTGGCAGACTAGATGGCTTAAACAACAGAAATTTATTTTCTCACAGTTCTGGAGGCTATGAAGTCCAAGGTCAAGGTGCTGGCTAATTCAGTTCCTGGTAAGATTTCTCTTACTGGTTTGAGAGAGCCACCTTCTCGCTGTGTCCTCACATGGCAGGGTGGGAGGGAAGGAGAGAGAGTGAGTGCTCTAGTATCTCTTCTTAAAAGGGCATTAATCCCGCCATGAGGTCCCCATCTTCATGACCTCATCTAAGCCTAGTTATCCAAAGGTCCCATCTCCAAATGCCAGCTTATGGGGGTTAGGGCTTCAACATATATGAGTTGTGGAGGGACACTAACATTCAGTCCTTTACAGCAATTAAAACATGCTATACTGCTCCAGTCCTGGGTAAGATGATATACTCGTAAGCATACTTCACTCTGTCTTTCTCACTGAATATAACTATAAATCCTAGATAGAACACATGGAACAGCTATTTGAGAACTCTGGAAAGTAAATAGTAGCAGGTGGGCTGGGGAGGAAGACCAGAATTCAAAATACCACTGATTCAGCAGTGAATTTCCTGTTTTGCTTTTTCACCCCACCAGAATCCCCCGGTCTAGACTTATGGCAGCCTAAAACTCAGAATGGGCACCAGGACACAGAAAGAGAAAACTCTAAGAGACGCCTTTCACTTTTTACTCAAGGAGCAAGAAAGCATCTCTTAATGCTCAGAGAGTGTCAGGGAAATCTGATAGGTTTTGTTCTTTTACCTGTTCCCTAGTGCCCGGGCCCCAAGAAATCCTGGCAGTCAAGCAGTGGCAATGACAGCAATGGCAGTGGGGGCCCATATGCATCAAAATTTCTGAGGGAGGGAAACCTTCCTCTATGAAGAAGCTGTGGCCCAACAAGGGTGAGCAGAATGCCAGTTGCATTATTTCTCTCTCTATTTCTACTGATTGGCCATGGACATGGCACAGTCCCAGAAAGTACACAGTAGAGCTAGATAACTGAAGCACTAGCTTTTTGGCTGTAGGTCTAAAACAGGAAGACCAGGGAATCAGAAAGTATCAGAGATCATGGAGAGGGAAGAACTCAGGAAAGCAACATATAAAATTGATTATAAACTCCTTGAAAGAGAACAACAATTCAAATGACTGAAGATTTCTCATCAGAAGCCATAGAGGATAGGTAGAATGAAGCGGAACAACCTAAAGGGCTAGAAAACTAAATAAACAAAACAAAACAAAACACCAAAAACTCCTGTCAACCCAGAGTTCTAAATCCAGCAAAAATATATTTCATGAATAAAGCTTAAATAAACACATTCTCAGAGAAGAAAAAGAGAATTCATTGCCAGCAGACCTACTCCAAGGAATTACTAAAGGAAATTCATTAGACAAAGGGGAAGCTTATACCATAAGGAACATTGGAACACCAGGAATAAAGGAAGAACAACAGAAATGATAAATATCTAGTAAATATAATAAACTATTCTTCTCTTGAGCTCCTTAAAATACATTTAACATTTGAAAGCAAAAACGACAACATTGTCTGATGGTCTTTTCAATGTATGTAAATGCAACACATAAGACAAGTACAACATAAAGAGGTGTGAGGGTAAAGGGATCTAAATGATGGGAAGATTTTTATATTTCACTTGAAGTGGTAAAATATTTTGATTCCAAGTAGATTGTGGCAAATTAAATATTCATATTTTAATCCCAAGAACAAACATTAAAACATTTTTTTACATAGACATATAGTCAAAAACACAATAGATAAAATGAAATTCTAATAAAATGTTCAAATGTCCCAAATGAAGTGAGGAAGGGGGAAATAGAGAAAAGAAAGAAAAAATTAAAAAGTAAACAAATGAAAAAATAAAATGGTAGACATATATGCAAATACATTAATAACTACATTAATGGAAATGATCTAAATATACCAATTAAATCACACATACTGGCAGAATGGCTACAAAGAACATGACCCAGGTATGTATTATCTAAAAAAACTCAATTCCAACATATTGATATTGGATATGTTAAATTTTTTTAATGGAATAATATATGCCATGTGAACACTAATCAAAATAAAGCAGGAGTAGCTATATTAATACCAGACAAAATAGACTTCAGAGCAAAGAAAATTACCAGAGATAAAGAAAGACATGACAAAATGCAGAAATCAAAAACTGATGGAACTGAAAGAAGAAACAGACAAATCCATAATTCTATTTGGAAACATCAACACTCCTCTCTCAGCAATGGATAGAACTAGTAAACAGAAAATCAGCAAGGATATAGAAGAACTAAACAATACTATCAGCCCAATTGGGCCCAATAGATATATTTAAATTACTCCCATCCAACAATAGCAGAATACCTTAAATGTGCATGGAACGTTCACCAAGACAGACAAAAGCCTGGATCATAGTACCAGTGAAAGAAAATGTGAAAGAATTGAAATCATATAAAGTATGCTCTTCAATCATAATGGAATTAAATTTGAATTAAATAACAAAATAAATAAATAAAATCTCCAAACGTTTGTAGCCAACACATTTCTAAATAATCCGTAAGTCAGAGAAGAAGTTAAAAGGGAAATATAAAACTATTCTGAACTGAACGAAAATGAAAACACAACATATCAAAATTTATGGGATTCAGCTAAAGTAGTGCTTAGAGGGAAACTCATAGCATTAAAAGCTTATATTAAAAAAGAAGAAAGGTCCCAAATCACTGATCTTTAAAAAACTTTTTAAAAAGAGCACAAAAACCCCAAATCACACAGGAGGAAGAAATTTTGAAAAGCTTAGGGCAGAAATGAATGAAAACAGAAAATTAATACAGAAAAATCAATGAAATGAAAACCTGGTGTGTTTTTTTTTTACATCAATTAAATTCATAAACCTCAATAAAATTCATCTATGTTAACAGAAAAGATACAAATTATCAGTATCAGGAATGAAAGAAAGGATATCACTACAGACCCTGTAGATATTAAAAGGATAAGGGAATACTACAAACAATTCTACATGCATAAATATGACAACCTAGGTGAAATGAATTCATTTCTTAAGAAAGAACTACCAAACTTATCAAGGAAAAAGTAGAGTACCTGAAGAATCCTATAACTATAAAGAATTTGAATTCATAGTTAAAAGCATCTTAAAAATTTTGTTCAGGCCTAAATGGTTATATTGTATAATTCTATTAAACATTTAAAGATGAAATGATACCAAGTCTACACAAACTCTTCCAGAAAATAGAAAAGAATGGAACACTTCCAAACTTCATTTTTATAAAACCCTGATACCAAAGCCAGACTAAGAGAGTATAAGCAAACTATAGGTTAATATTTCTCATAAGCATTGATATAAAAATCAAACAAAACCTTAGCAAATTAAACCCAGAAGTATTTAAAGAACATTATACACTACAACCAAGTGGGGCTTATCCTGAAAAGGCAAGGCAGCTTCAACATTTGAAAAATCAATGTAATCTCTATGTTAATAGACTAAAGAATAAAAACTACAAAATCATATAAATTGATGCAGAAATAGCATTGAAAAAAATCAACATCCGTTCAAGATAAAAAAAAAAAATTCTCAGCTAACTAAGATAGAAGGGAACTTCCTCAACCTCATAATGATCATGTACAAAAGAAAACAATATCTACGATCATACTTAGTAGTTAAAGACTGAATGCTTTCCCCCAAAGGTCAGGAACAAGGCAAGGGTGCCTTCTCTCACCATTGCTATTTGACATTATACTAGAATTCCTAGCTAGGATAATAAGGCAAGAATAAAAGATAAACGACATACAGATTGGAAAGGAAGAAATAAAAATGTCCCTATTTGCAGGTGACATGATTGAAACCAAAAGAGGTGACCCAAAAAATCTCCTCCTAGAACTAAGTAAAGTCACAGGACATAAGGTAAAAACACAAAAATAATTTTATATCTGTATACCAGCAATGAACAACTGAAATTAATATTTTAAAAACAATATCATTTCCAATAGCTCCAAAAATATTGAAACAGTTAGAAATAAATTTAACAAAACATGAACAAGATCTATATTACATTGATTTTTCAAATGTTGAAGCTGCCTTGCCTTTTCAGGATAAGTCCCACTTGGTTGAAAACTACAAAACACTAATAAAAAAAATCGAGGAAGACATAAGTAAATGGAAAAACATATTGTGTTCAGGAACAGAAATTCAACTCTCCAAACTGATACATAGATGTAACTCAATTCCATTAGATAACCCAGCAGAGTTATTGTAGATACAGGAAAGCTGATTCAAAAATTAATATAGAAACTCAAAGGAACTGGAAAAACCAAAATAACTTTGAAAAAGAAGAATAAAATTGGAGGAATCACCCTACCAGATTTTTAAGTTGTACTATAAAGCTAGATGAAGCAAGACAGCGTGGTTTTGGTGAGGGCATAGTCATTTAGATCAGTGGAACAGAACAGGGCAGCCCAGAAACAGATCCAAACAAATATGGCTAATTGATTTTTAAGAAAGACACAAAGAATAGTCTTTTCAACAAATGGTGTTGGACCCATTGGGCATTCATACACTTAAAAATGAACTTCAACCCAAATCTCATGCCTTCTACAAAAATTAACTCAAAATATCATAGATCTAAATGTGAAATACAAAACTTTCAAAAGAAACCTTTAGAGAAAATCTTCACGACCTGGGTTAGGATAAAGAGTTCTTACACATGACACTAAAACCATGATCCAAAAAGCAACAAAACAAACAAAGAAACAAAAACCCAACAAAACAAAACAACAACAAAAATTGGTAAATTGGACTTGATCATAATTTAAAACTTTACAAAAGAAACTAGCAAGAGGATAAAAAGTTATAGACTGTAAGAAAATATTTGCAAATCACATATTGACAAATGCCTCATATCTAAAATATATAAAGGATTTTGAAAACTCAACAGTAAGAAAACAACCCAGTTTTAAAATGAGCAAAAGACTTGAACAGACATTTCACCAAAGTAGGTAAATGGATGGCAAATAAGCTCATGAAAAGATGTTGGTATCATTAATCATGAGGGAAATGCCAATTAAAACCACAATGAAATACCTATGAGAATACATCAAATAAAAAATACTGAAAATATCAGGGTGAGAATGCAGAACAAATGGAATGCTTATACATTCTCGCGAAAATGCAAATGGTATAGCCATCGTGGAAAACAGTTTGGCAGTTTCTCATAAATTTAAAAATACTCTTTTCATAGGACCTAGCAATCTCACTCTTGGGTATTTAATTCTAAGGAAATAAAAACTTCTGCTCACACAAAAACTTACACACATATGTTTATAGCAGCTCTATTCATAATTATAAAAAACTGGAAACAACCTAAATGGCCTTCAGTGAGTGAATGGACATCTCTACGATGGAATACTACTCAGCAATAAAATGAACGAACTGTTGACATATGCAACATCTTGGATGAATCTCAAAGGCATGCTAAGTAAAAGGAGCCAGTCTCAAAAGTTTACATATTGTGCAATTTAATTTATATGACATTCTAATGAAAACAAAACTATAGTGATCCATAGTCGCCAGGTGTTTGGGAGGTAACTACAAAGACGTAACACACGGGAGTATTTTTGGTATAATGAAACTGTTATATATCTTGATTGTGGTGGCAGTTATATGAATCTATTGCATTAAAATTCATAGAACTGTACATGAACGCACATATGCACAGTCAATTTTACCATATGTTAATTTAAAAATAGAACTAAAATATGATGTATTGATGTTTTGATATTTGAAAACAATTTTCATCAGAATAAGTACTTATTAGAAGATCAAAATTCAGAGGCATTCATCAATTTCTTCTCAATTATATAGTTGAAATAGAAAATGAAACATTATTAGAAGCCTAGTCTTGCTTAGAATGGAGCTAGATACTGCTTCCAGTCAACATTTTGTAGTCTCATAAATCAAATGAATAGCAACTCAAAAGATATTCTCTAATAGTGCTTTTATAATGTTTGGAGGTTGTGAATCCAACAGTGCTAATTCATCCCGCTTTTCTTGCTTTTAAGGAGCCCTAATGGCCCATGTAACAGAATTTTTAAAAATTTTGACCAATATGGGAATATGGCATAATAAATATAAATACAGGCTCTGGAACTAGACAGTCCGGTTCAAAACCTCACTCTGCCACTTACTAGCTATTTGACTTTGGAGAAGTTACTTAGCCTCTCTGTGCCTCAGATTCCTATCTGAGAATAATAATAGTACTTACTACATACGGTTATTATGCCTGAGAATTAAATGAGTTAATACATGTAAAACGCTTAGAACAGTGCCAGGCACATATTAAACACTATATAAGTGTTTGTTAAATAAAACACACTAAGTTTGTGCCCATTTGTCAGTTACATTACCTTATAGGTATGACACGACATAACTGATTAAATAGTCAAATTCAATTTGCATGACTCAAATGGAATTTTACTAGTTTACGAATTATTATGATAAAGATGTAATTGTATGGTTCTGCACTTGAGTATCTCCCTCAAAATGCTGAACACTACAGCATATGAGACTCAAGCTTTGGCTACAGCTCTACTAAAGATGATGAAAAGGTTTTAATTAATCTAGCAAATCCAATAGGTATCAAAAGGGTGGGTGCCAGGAAAAGGAAGCCACTTTGATCCTAAACTGTGTTGATACTTTAGCATTCACACTAGTCACACCATTCTTAAAGCATACATTCCATTCTAGATTACATACTTGAGTTACACTGACTTAATCTGTGCAGCCCCACTGGCAAGGATGAGAACAGTAGATGAAAGTTCTAGGGGAAAAGGTTTGGCTCAGTAAAAGAAAGAACTAACACTGAAGAGCTCTCCAAACAAGAGATGGGCTACTTAAGCAGTTAGTGAATTCCCTGTTACCAGGGATGTTCAAATAAACTTCATGACCAGTTGGTGAGACAATTATGATAACAACAATCATTTTACTAAATGCTTATTATGTTTGTCCCAGGTCCTTTACATGCATTACCAATCCTCTCACCAACTCTTTAATGCAGTAGTCACCATCGCCATTTTATAGGTGAGGAAACTAAGGCTCAGAAAGGTTAAATAAATTGCCCAACACACACAGCTACTAAGTGGTAAAGCTATGATTTGATCCAGGTCCTTTAATCCCACAGCACACATTCTTGCTACAATTCCACAATGCCTTTGGATGAAGATTCGACATTTAATATCCCTTTCAATCCTGACAGTGTGACTCCATGAGATTATATCTTCCTCCACATATCTAAATGGTCCCTAATCATTTCTGTCACACTGGAGCAGGTATCTTTATCAAAGGAAAAGATGCATGTGTCTCTTCTTTCTTAATGGTGGTTTGTCACTTCTGTGAGAGAGATGAGTCCCAAACTTACATATCACCTAGTATGTCAATAGGCAATGCAAATAACAATAAATTGGACTATGCGGAACAGGTACGGAGTTTCTTACTCCTGAATTTACTTCCCAGAGAGTGAGATTTAAAAAATAAAGAGAAAATTGTTTTTTCTCTTACAAAAGTAGCAAATAAAACACATTAAGTAGCAGAGATAAACCTATGTCCTTATCTCTTTACTCTTTGCCTAATTGGCAATTAAAAACCAATGATTCATGAGACTCTATATAAGTGTTTTCAGAATTTGTTATAGCAATCTCTCACCAACTGATGATAATTACATTCCTAAAAAGTACTATATTAGATAAAACTTTCAAGGCGAGTTCAAGGAATAAAACAATAAAATTGCCAATAAAGCAGAAAAGCATCATCTCCCTCATGTGTTCACGAGCTCATATACTGAAAGCTATTACGGCTGTGGAAGATGGGGTTTATTTTATATTAACCACATGTCTTTTTGTAAAGTTCTTAATGCAGCCCTTTCTGTATCGATATTTAATGCTTTTTTGCATTTGCTTTTTCACTGCTATCTTTTTGGCAAGCCTTGGCAACATTTTTACTAGCCATCTGGTCTTTCCAGAAAAGAAGGGCATGGTTTTTCAGGCCTGGTCTCCTACTGTTACTCTCCACAATATGATAATACACTCTGGAAAGCCAGTTATACAGTGTTAAGTAGGACTCAATGATGGATGGATTGGAATGTGGATGGTGGAACACTGTCCAGCCAGAGGTTTGAGAATAGCAACCGTGTTTCCCTGAAAATAAAACCTAGCCAGACCATCAGCTCTAATGCGTCTTTCGGAACAAAAATTAATATAAGACCCGGTCTTTATATTCCATTATATTAGATAAGACCCGGTTTTATATTATAGTAAAATAAGACTGGGTCTTACATTATTTTTTGCTCCAGAAGATGCATTAGAGCTGATTATCCGGCTAGGTCTTATTTTCGGCTAAACAGGGTAGACAGAATTCTAACGACACTTTTAGTAGCTGAAGAATCATTAGCATCTGTTGAGGATTTTGCTAATCCGTAGAGATAGAAAACACTGTTAGGGTGTCAACCTCTCTGTCTCCTTTCCTTTACTATCCCCTTTTGTGATTCCTCATTTAGATGAGAACTCAGAGACATAAAGAAATGGGTGAAGGGCAGACCTCTGGCACCGGGCCTTATTCAGGCATTCAAAGCTCTCAGAATGGTTCTGGTATTTAAAGTTAATAAGCAGCAGACTAGAAAGTGGAAAGGTTTGTGAAACTCTATCATGTATACTATTGTGAAGTTGAATGGGACTTTGAGCACTGCCAACTTAGTATACTTGATTTGTTTCCTGCTCTTCAGTAACTCAAGTTACAGGTTTTGCTTTTTTTCTTTCTTTCTTACCCCTTTGTTTTGTTTTTCTGGTTCCAGAAACACTGACAACAGAAAGGTAGGGAGAGTGATTTTAACGTTAGCTTCTAGTCCACTACTGATGGGCCTCTTTCTCTCTTTTAGGTGAAAGAAGAAGGTCTAGTAGATATTTAATTCTTTTTTTTTTTTTTAGAGAATTTTTATAAGAGTTTATTTGACCCAGACTGACAACATGCATGGAAGCAAGATCTCAAATGCTCCTGATATTTAATTCTTAAATATCTGAAATCAGCAATTTTGCTCTGGCCTTTGCCTTTGAAGGCCAGGCGCTCAGTCTCTGAACAGGACATATCATTTGTTTTGTTCAGTAAAACTCCCTCAATTTTAGGAGCATTTCCATGAGTTGCACATAGTAAATACTTTCAAAAATGTGTTGTGCTCACATGAATTAAATTTCATATGAGGAATTGCAGCTCTGATGTTACGATAGTTCTCAAGGGTAATAAGAAGGTTATAGTTTGTAAAGTATCAACCTCTAAAATTTCAAATCTGGTTCAGCATCTCACTTTCATCCATTGAACTAATATCTTTCTTTTGTGCAAAACCCACTCAGCAGCCTAAGTAAGGAAGTTTTCCCTAAACAAATAATAAATGAGAATGAAATATAAGATAAACCTCTAGATTTAAAAAAATCAATAGTTCTATAAGGACTTGCATTTTTACAAGATGTTTTAGTCTTCAGAACTCCATGAGAACAAGAGCTGTAAGGTAAAAAAAATGGCTGTTATTAGACAGATGGGAACAACAGTCAATATTAATGATGGTTTGTAGTGAACTAAGAAATATACAGATCATTATCATAAATTGATCAACATTTTAAATTTAATTGTCTGGGACTCATAAGGATGGAATCTTACCGGTTTTATATAACTATCATACAGTTAGACTCAGCCAGAGGGATGTAATAAGATTGAGAATGAGAGTACCAAGAGGTCAAAGAGACAGGCATAGCCTCTTCACAAGTCAGAGAAGAGAAACATTCCCAGACAAGATGCCATGGTTGAAAACTTGAGAGGTGAAGTCCTCCTGCAAACACTAAGGAGATGTGAAGGAATCTTTGTCCTTACAGACTTTTGGAAATGAGAAAATATTATTTCATGGGATAAAGAAAATATCATCAGTTATTACAATGCATGTTTATTGAGCACTTGTTAAGAGCCAGGCATAGAGCTCAGCACTTTATGTGCACTGTTTCATTTAACTCTCAATGCAACTCTATGGCATGTGGATTGTTATTGTCCCCATATTAAAGATGAGGGAAATGAGGCTTAGAGAGTTTAATAACTTGTCCAAAGTCATAGAGCTAATAAATAACAGATATGACTTACATTCAAACCCAGCTCTGTTGGGCAGCAATGTCCATGTTCTTAAACCCTGTGGATACCAAGACTCACCGTGATGGGACTGGTCTCTGGTGGACACATTAGGAACAAACCTGGCATGACAGGGCAATAACATAATTGTGGTCAGTAAAATGGTTTGATTCCACATGTCCTATCTTTGGACCCTTGTCTTTCCTTCCTCAATATCACATTAAATCTATAGGAACGGGACCTGAAAAGCCCCATTAGATATGTCAGATTTGGGGGCAAAAATCAATTTACTACAACATTTGTTAAGCCCCTCCTCTGTCATAGGCATCCTGTTTTCTCAAGAAGTTCACATCTGATAGGAGAATACAGAAACTTAAACCCCAATTATAATTCTGGGAGATGAGTGCTATGCTAGTGCTAAGTACAGTGAATTATGGGAGCTAACAGAATGGACATAATTTTAATGTACTTGTGCTTAGAGAGTAAAGGATCTCAAATTTTTCTTGTCCATGTTAGTTTTACTTATGCTCCAGGGTTACAAGTCATTCTGGCTAACAGAGAAACAGGGAAAAAAGGTTTTATTCAATCTTCATTTTTAAAATATTAAACCCCAGCCCACATTATTTTCCAAATACTTTCAAGGGCATTTTTCTAGAATCAGGTAAATGAGAGCAAGCAAGTGACCTAGTTACAGCACAAAATGCTCCAGGTTCTAAAGGATAGGAAGCCAAGTGCATCCTGGATACCACAGCATCTGGTCTTGCTTTATGCTTCATCTATCAATCTGCTGCTACAGGAACTGAGAATTAATATTCCAACTATAGTACTGTTTCTTCTGTTTTGGTTAATGAATTCATATCTTTGTTATTCTTACCCTATCCCTCTAGCTTCCTCACCCAATTTTTAAAAAAAAACACATGGAAGGGCATTTATGAAGGTCCCAAACAAATCCTAGAGAGATTACTCTTATCTTTGTTATTCTTACCCTATCCCTCTAGCTTCCTCACCCAATTTTTTAACAAAACATATGGAAGGGCATTTATGAAGGTCCCAAACAAATCCTAGAGCGATTACTCTTTCATTTATGCCTTAAAACTTTTATTAATGAGTCTTATAGTAAGGTTAGATATCTTCCGGAGCAATTCCCTATTTTGATCAATCCTGACTTTCCACAGATAGTGTCACTTGAACAGTACATTTTTGATACTGTATTAAAGCTAAATAACAAAATATTGCAGATTTAAAATAAATACTTAAGTTCTATAAAATATCTATTAGTAGCATAAAGAGTAAAAAAAATGTACAATTGGCAGTAGTGATTGAGAAAAAGACTTATGTAGCAATATAAAATTGAGGATTAGTGTTACCCTGATAACATGAGAAAATTATATAGATACTCATTTTTGCATACACTTACTTTAAATTATGCATAAAGTTTCAAAACAGAAGCATGAAAAGTAGATTTACAACAACATGCTCTTAGAACTACATTGTGGCATCTTTTAGTTCTCTGTGCTTTTTACAGAATGAAGGTATCAATTCATCTTTCTACTCCTTCCAATCTGTTGAAATTTTACTTTTCCATTAGTTTTGCCATGATATCATCTTATTCTTTCTATTGGAGATTCAAGCATTTTCTCAGTGCTTTCATGGCTTCAGCTACAGCTTCATATTCCTGCTTTACTTTTCTTTCTCCACCCATTCTATTTACCTTGTCAAAATAATAATTAAGATTATTCTTTTCTGATGAAATATTTTAAAAAGAACCAAAGTTACCAAGCGATTATTATACTGGCATAATTACTGCTGTATAATTTTATCTATATGTTGAAGTTCTACTCTAATTACTGTCATGTGAATCATTTCTAATGAGCAATGAATAGGGTCAGGTTTACTGTGTTAACTTATCCAAAAATTTCAGAATTGTTTTTTCTTCCAAAGAGATTTTATTCCAAATCTAGTCATGAGGCTTACTTGCTTTGATTTCTAGATGTATCCCAGCTGGCTTGATGGTTCAGCTGACCAGATAGGCTTTTGGGGCAGGAACAGTAGAGATTTTTGTAAAAATATGTCTAAAACTATCACTGACTAGGATAGAATTTTTGAAAATGTGGTACAAAAGTACCGAGAACCAAATCATCTCAGATGCTTATTCACAATGCAAACCCCTGGGCCAAAACCTAGAGCACTTAACCAGGAACCTCTAAGGCTGGGACCTGGGAATCTCCATTTTGTCAAATTGTCCAAGTCTATAGATCCACAGTGAAATGTGAGAATCCCTAATCTAAGGAATACCTTCTCTTTCAGGGTCCAGTGCATTGATTGACCTTGGCTGCAGAGCAAACTAACCACACCCCCATTCAACTAACAAAAACAAAGAATTCAGTTCCATGTGTGGAGAACTGCCATACGCTGTTTTAAGAGGCACTGGTTTTAAAAAGAAAAACTTTCTACAATAAATGTAATTATTTTTAATATCTTGATTCTAACAATCACAAAGAGAAGGCCCACAAAAAAAAAATTCTGTTGTTATAATTTCCTGATTAATATTACACATAATGAATTATTTCTTGAGCCCCTACTGTGGACCAAATATGGTGTCTTGTGCTGCCAGGGATTATATAAAGATATCCTGGGATGAAAAACATATGTTCACTCTGCTCTATTCTAAAAAAACCTAGCTGATTTAGTGATTGCTGAAAATGAACATGGATGGTATGTGGGAAGGTGGTGATAGTTTTAGGGCCCAGACATAGGAGGCTTCCTAAGGATTTGTGAAATGAAAATTAGGTCCAAAAGGTATAGGCATTGGTTCTTGGTTTATAGCCAAACCACTGGATAAAGAATGAGCAGCATCATTTATTTGGGGCATGTAGACTCTTTATGGTCAGTCTTGATTATCCAACAATTTCCTTTTCTGTGCAAGCATACCCCATTGTTAGGCAGATGATTTGAGACTACCTACAACCATATTGGGAGTTCCACCTCATTTGAGAACTCATTTAGGATGTCCCTAGTAGGGTAACCTACTCTTCGTGGTTTGTTTGAGACTTTTGCTATTTCAGCATTGAAAGTTCTATGTCCCAGAAACCCCCTAATGTCAGACAAACTGGGTAAGTTGGTCACCCTGGTCTTTGGAGTAGGGCAGGTGAGGTTCGTAGTCGATCCAGTTTCACTCAATTAATGAAATCCACTGCTATCTTGAATTTCTCAACTCATTTTCCTTACCAGTGGGTATGGTTACCCTATCAAGCCACAAAATCTAAAGTTTTTTCCTTCAGTAACTTCTACTTTTTAGCTGTCAAGGCATGTTCCCATGAGCATCTCAAGCAATGGCTCAGATTGAGGATAATCCCAGGGACCCAGTAGAGAGCATCTTTCAAGACTTCTATAACTGCTATACACATGGCTTATGTTTTCTTGTAAATATTATCCGGGTCTCATAGTCATCCTGTTCTTCTCAAAGTTCTAGCTCCCTCTCTAAATAATCAGTCTAGTCCTCTCAAACCTAGTTTCACATCATTTTTTTTTAAATTATATTATGAATGTAGACACACACATATAGACCAAAAGGCATGGATGTAAAACATGAACCACTTATAGTATTAAATTCCATTTTGATTCTTGTCAATGATTCCAGTTTTTGAAATAGTCATGCTTCCTTGTCATTTCATCTTTACCTTTTAAAGCCTTATGATTTTTGCCTTTTTGTGATCTTATCTCTTTCACTTAGATTTTAAAATTTATCTGATATTAAATTACTATCTCTAAGAAAATATGTAAAGTGTAGCTTTTGAATTAGACAGAAATAGGTTCCAATGAAATTTTCCCATTTATTAGGTACATGAACTTAGGAAAGTTAATCCAAGCTTTAAAACTTGCTCATCTATAAAAAAGAAAAGAATGGCTATTTATGCAGGATTTTTTTTTTTTTTTTAGGTATTTATATTATGGATGTGAAGCACTAGAAGCATAGAGCCTGACACCTTGCCAGCATTCAATAAACTGTAGCTATTACCCCCACTACATTATCACAAGCTTGTAACAACGGTAGCCTTCACTAAATTCAGCAGTAGGCTGTAGAATTATCGCCATCAAAGACGATGCCTAAAGCAGAGGCACAAAATGCTTTCCCGAGGAGGGTAGGGACAGGAACTGTCTCATGACTTCAGTCAGTCTCACCGTCTCTGTCTAACGGAAGTGATGCTTCGCACACCTGGGTACAGTGTCTAAAGTTGTCTCGCCCTCGGCAGTGTGTTCAGGAGGCGCTGGCTTTCAGGGTTGCTCCCCTGGGGCTCTTATGTCACGTCTCTCATTCTGGAAAGGGGAAGGGGTAAAGAAAAAGGGAAGTCACTGAAATGCAAAACCTATTACCAGATGCCCTATTTGGTCCCGACTACCGGGCCTGCCTGGGTGGGCTGCAGAGTCGTTTCGCTGTAAGATTTTCAGGAGCCACCCCAGGTGTTTGTCAGCGCAGATAAGGGGGAGGAGGCTGAGCTCACCCTAGAAACTGAAAGGCAGATGGTGAGGGGTGAGGGGTGGCCATGCGCGTCTGCGCTTTGGCTAAAGGACAGAACAGCAGCGGGCGGGTTTGCACCGCGGCTAAGGGGGTGAGGGGCGGGAGGAGGGAGGAACGGTGCGGGGGGGGGGGGGACACACAGCATTTCTTTGTACTCCCAAGAAGGCTCCCCGATTTATCAGTGTTGCGCCCGGAACCCGCGAGCAGGGCAGGGACTTGATGTGACACGCGCCTTCCTCAATTCCCCATCTGAGACTCGGCAGCTAAAGTCCGAGCCACCGCGAAGGCTTCGCTGAAAGCCGCAGCCCAGCAAACAGCAGGTTAAGTGTCCGGTGCGCGACGCCGCTCGGGCCCAACCCCCGGATCAGTTCTAAAACCCGGAAACGCGCCTCTTCCTCGAGGACAGGCGCGAGTTGCGCATGCTCGGTGCTAGGGGGCGACCAGCCCGCGACGCCCGCCGGAAGCGTTCTGTCCCAGGCGGCGTATCCTTCCTGTGTGAGGCTGGCTCCGGGTACCTGCTGCCGCTGTTTCTGCACGGGGGTGAGTAGCTGGTTCCCGCGGGGCCTCGTGGGCCGGGCGCGGGATCCCACTGAGCTCCTGTAGGGCCGGGCTCGGAACTGGGAAGCCGAGCAGAAAAGGTCACCTCCCCTCCTCCCATGCCCTACTTCAGTCCCGCCCCCCCAGCGTCCCCCGGGCCTTGGTATCTCGCAGATTAACCTCCAAGGGCGTCACGGGCCTCGCTTGGCTCCCGGCCAGGCCTAGGCCCTTAGATCTCTGTTAGCGCTGTCCCCAAGAGTTCGGCCGTTTCCTACAGGGAATCCCTGCGGCAGTCGGGTCACTGCTTGGGCTTCGGGTGGTCCCAGACGATCTCAGAACCGGGATCCTAGGCGAAGGCAACCGGAATGAACCGGGTCTGATTGTCGCACAGGCACCGCTACCACCTAGTGCAAAAGCGGAGGTGGTTCTTCAGGCCTGCACACACTTTCCCAGAGGATGGTGATGTTAATTATAACCTGTCCTTTCTGTGAAGGTTGGCAGTCTTTCACTTTCATAGGCTGTGTTCATAGGACCTTGATGTCTGCGAAACTGGGACTTTGGGGTTGAGAAAAACTTTGTAAAAGCACTGTAGTCTATCCGCAGAGAAATAGTATAGTGTGAACACTATGCTCTCCGTCCTTAACCTGTCAGTAAATTGCTCTTTGACGAGGTAGTACGGTTTCAAAGTTGTCTAGTCTGGAATGGAGAACGCTTTAAAATGAAACTGTCTGGCATCTTATAACAAATACCTTACAAAGTAACTGAATTACAGTTTTGCGATACTTCTTAGCTGTATACAACACCATCTATGCTTATGTACCTAAATGTATTCATTTTGTTGATCCTAATGTTTCTACAAGATTGAAATACATTCCCTACTGTTGTAGGCACATGCAGCTTTTATTGTATTTTGTGCTGTAATGATACTGTTGCTGTAACGGCCTTACATTGCAGCTATATCAATGTCATATGAATGATAGATGAGTGTACAATAAAGTATATACAGTTACAACCTACAAGTAGAAGTTTCAGTTTCATTTCAGAATTTTGAGGTCATTTTAAAAGAAAGACTCCTATTTTAGAAGTGGCCATAGGTCTAGAGTATTGTATTACTGTTAATAATTTAAGCATAGGAAAATATATAGTCAGCAGAGGTTTTGTGTCTTGATGTTTTTTATAGGATTAAAATTGTTGTCTTGACTGGGATGTACTGATAACAACCCTAGTTGTTCATGTAGTTCAGTGAACATCCAGTAGGTGGCAGTTTTATCACTATTAAACTTTAAATAAATGAAAATGTTTTATTAGAATATCTCTAGTTTTCACAGATTGTTAAGTTAATAAACCCTTATTTTGCCTACTGGTTTATTTTTATCAATGAATAATACACCCACATAATACCACACATTCCAACAGCATTTTCAAGTTTACTCCTGGAATAAAGGCTAGAGAAGTCAATTTTTCACATCGTGTAAGAAGTGGGATATTAATCCATTTTTAGGAATCCATGCTGATGGAAGAAAGAACACCTTTATTTTTTTTTATATGAGAAGAGATTTTAATTCAGTGGCTTCTTCTCCCTACCTCCATTTTTAAAAATATAATAACTGGACTGTGCATTCCTTGAGTAAATTAATTATATCGTAGCCATTATTGTATACCCAATATATAGTTAGCATTATATATACATGTTTAATAGGTGCTTTATTGTGTGAATTAAATCACTTAATGTTCCTAGGCCAGAGTTTTTTCACCCTAATGAAGGCTTTCAATCATTTAGTGAAGTTTAAATAATGTGCTGTTGTGTAGTGAATGGCTTCTAGTAATGGAGAAGTAAAGTCAATGGAACCCTTGACTTTTTTTGAAAATTGTTCAAAAATCTGGCAGAAATTCTGTTGGAATGATTGGGAGGGTTTTTCTGCAGTGGCAATTTATCTGTTGACCAAATAATTCATTGAATAGCTTCTCTTTTGTATGACAATTATAAAAAACGGGTAAGATATAAATCCTGTTTATAAGGATTTAAACTCTAGTTTAGTAGAATAGATATCACATAAGTTCAATAATAGGGCCAAATGAATAATAACAGAGGATTAATGTGACCTGAAAGCCTTCATGGAGCCTATGAAGTTTTTTAAGTATGGATAGAATTTGACTAAACCTAGATGAATGAGGAGAAATGACCCATCCAGGGTGCCAGGCAAATATGCTGGAGGGAAAATACACGTGACATTTTTAGATCTTAGTGATTCCAGCTATTGAAAGTTCCTACTGAGAAGTGGTGACAAGTAAAATGCTTAGAAGTTACTCTTTGGGGCTATATTAGGATAGTCTTGAATAGTTGGGAATCCTGTAAATAAAGGGAAAGATCTAGGGTCTTTTTATTAGGGAGGAGTATATACTCTTGAACAGATGGGAGGCATCTAAGAGGAATTTAAATGTATTGGAGCTCTTCCAAAGGAAGGGAAGTACAGAGGATCTTTGAGTAGTAGCAATGAGAAGAGAAACAATTTCAGAGCTGGAACAACCATAGATCTGTGCAGTACCTAATTTTTACCTTTTGCTGAGCCATCTGTATAAATTTTGATTTATTCTTTTTCACATGAGTGCACAATATATATTGTCTCTCTCTTTTTTTTTTTTTTATGTCACATAGTCCTCAGCACAGTCCTGTGCTATGAGAGTATAAAGCATTATTAAAACTGAGATCCTATCTCCCAAAAAGTGACAGTCACTTTATCCCAGCAAGCTTATTCATCTGGATAGTCATTGCCTTTGACAAGGGTGTGCATGCCTTCTGTAAGCCTGGCTGTGATTGATGTAGCTGCTCAGGAATATAGCTAAAAGTAGGCACATTGCCTCCTTTTCCCTCTCCGTCTTGGGTGCATGCTGCATTCTTGTGAGTGTTCAGAAACTTTTCAAGATTCTGTTGCTTCAGATTTAGCTGGGTTGTGGAAATAATAGTATGGCTCAAAATTTTTAATGTCACTTACTAAGAAAACGGCATGTTTGAATTTAAGCAGGCCTTGAAAACCTTTAAAAGTAAGTAAGGAAAAAGTGACTCAGTTCACAATTTAAATTTCACTCAAAATTTACCTGGTTTACACTACACTTAATAGAAGAAATTCTTATCGTTGTATTAGTAAAGTATTTCATTGTTGGGCTGCCTTTCTTCAGTTGGATTAATGATATAGTGATTTTTCTAGACTCTGAAATAGTTATTTTAAAGCTGTTTCAAGGGTTAAATACCTTATGCTGTTGCAACCCTTGTACCTTGCTGCTTTTCCAGCATCTCACCTGGGTGGCATGGGGTAGCCTTTTGCTCTCAGAAACTGCAGCACCTCCTGGATCCTTCCTCAGCTTCTCCTGTGCCAGATATGGGGTTAGCTTCAGAGTTAGTAAATTTTGGACCACCTATTCTGTAAATAAAGTTTTATCATAACAACCAAAAAAGTAAATACCTTAAAATGTTTATTGTATTTTTCAAATAGAATTATCTCAACTTAAATTATATGAGCTTTTTAAAAAGTTCATTAAAACTTCTAATAAGTAAGCCTGTTTCTAATCCGTTCCTTAGTTTCCAAGGGGAGCTTAAAATGTGTTTACTTAACATTTAAGAACCCATTTCTCCTTAACGCTTTCTTAAGGTAATAATGTCAAATTTGAATAGAAGCTAGTTTTTGTTGCTTAATTTAAGGTATTTATCAGTCTCCCAACTTTAATGAATCTAGTTATTACCTAGTGACGTTTCTGTTTGTTTTTTAAGGTTAACAATCAAGATGGTACATGCTGAAGCCTTTTCTCGTCCCTTGAGTCGGAATGAGGTTGTTGGTTTGATTTTCCGTTTGACAATATTTGGTGCAGTAACATACTTTACAATCAAATGGATGGTAGATGCAATTGATCCAACCAGAAAGCAAAAAGTAGAAGCTCAGAAACAGGTATGATTAAAATGTTTAAGGATCATTTTTCTTATAGTTAGCAAATATTTTCCCATAAAACTAAGGACATAATCGAATTATAAGATAATGAGGCGTTCTGTGCACATGAAAATGTTTTTCCGTCATGTTTAATTTCATTATTCCTAAAAGTATTTGTTTCTCAAATCCATTTGACTATGTAAGCAACTTAGAAGAAAAATAGTGAAGAATAAAAATATTATAGTATTTTGTTGTGAACACCCTCATTAGACTATTTTTGTCAGCTTATAAATGAAGGAATCTAGGTAAAATTTTTCAATAGATTAAACAAAATTTATCTTCAGTAATGATACACATTTTCCTTTGTATGACATTTGAAATGTGGATAATACTGACAAGCTGTCAGTCTTAGACTTAAAAACTACACTAATTTCTAATTAAGGAATTGTTAAAAATGTTATTGTTAATATAATTTGTAGTTTTATTTTTTTAACTACTGTCTGTTGCAGTCATTTCCTTATTAGGATGATATATTGGTTTTGGTTTCTATTCTTCAAAAAACAAGCTTTCAAGGAATGGACTAGTGATACATGCAACATGGATGACAATACCATGTTTCCCCAAAAATAAGACCTAGCCGGACAATCAGCTCTAATGCGTCTTTTGAGCAAAAATTAATGAAAGACCCGGTTTTATATTACATTATCTTAGATAAGACCCGGTCTTATAGTAACATAAGACCGGGTCTTATATTAATTTTTGCTCCGAAAGACGCATTAGAGCTGATTGTCTGGCTAAGTCTTCGGGGAAACATGGTAGTAGAAGTTGGAGGGAGAGGTAAGGGACTAAATGATAAAAGAGCCTGAATATAAAGTCAAGGAACAGAGCTCTACTTTTTCCTTACTCAGTCGTTTTATAAATGTTTTGGTGGGTGGACAGAGGCTGGTAAGTGCTACAGCATTTGAGAAGTTTGTCATCAACTAAGGAGGGATGCTTTTTGCTTGGCCTGAGCCTATAGCTTCTCTGTTACCCTTCCTGTTTTCCTGTCTTACCTCCCTGGCCAACTGTTGGAATATACTGTTGGACCAGTTGAAATCTTCTGTATAGGCAGTGGTAAACCACTGAAGATTTTTGAGTAGGTGGATG
Organism: Rhinolophus sinicus; assembly: GCF_057876585.1. Lineage (NCBI taxonomy): Eukaryota > Metazoa > Chordata > Mammalia > Chiroptera > Rhinolophidae > Rhinolophus > Rhinolophus sinicus. The sequence goes on from NC_142515.1 coordinate 32,928,535, forward strand.
ATATGCAAAGCAATGTTTTAAGGATAATTCACCTTACAATAGTATATAGCAGGAATTAGAGTCAGGGAGACTAGAAGCAAGATCTTTTTTTTGTAGACTGCCCCAGTCCTGGCAGAGACCTAGACAGAGTAAGGGGGTGATAAAAGGAATGGAATAGGTGAAGTAGAATAATAATAATGAAAGGACATCTTACAAATGAATCCAGGATATATCTGGAGTCCTCAAAAGACTCATAGTATCTTCCTGGAGGTTTAGAAACTGGTACGTAGGGCAGGTGTATGGGAAGATGACATTTGATTGGGGCATCTTACCCAATAACTTTCAGAACATAATGGTAGATCGGAAGAAAGAGATGTAGTAAGTGCACTAACCCTAAAAGAGAAGATAACCGTCTCTACATGTCTAGAAAACAGTACTTTCTAGAATTTTAATATATATTTGTGATAAGGTCTTATACTTAATATACAAAGATGATACTTAAATTGTTTGCTATTTTCTATTTAAATGCATTTTTAAATGCTTTCCATAAATGGTTTTTCTCTACTTACACTTAAATTGGAGAACGTTAGCTGTGACCTCAGTAAAAGATTTTTAACCTATGTTTAAATAGGTCATCTCTGTTGTTTTCCTCTTGACTTGTTAATGTCATCTCCAACTTTCTAAAATTATTCTTCCAAAAGAACAATCAGTTACAACTTTTAGAACCTGAATAACATGAGTCTTTTCTCCTGCCTCTTTTTCTCCATTGCCTCCTTACTCAGTCTGCAAAAATATTAGTTTACTATTTCCTACTTCACTTCTTAATTTTTTAAATTATATTTCACATGGAGAAAAAATGAGATAGCATGAAAGGATAAAAAATACTACGGAACAGTTAAAAAGATAGGTATACAGTAAAATGTAAGTTTCCCTCCTACTTCTGACTCTCCTCACGCCTCAGACCACCATTTTTCCCTCCATAGAGACAGCAGCCACTTGAAGAGACCCACTTTAAATACCAAGCAAATGTTAGTGACTAGAAAATGTAATTGTCATTAAGCTCTAAACCATAAACTAATACATGAATATAAGCCATCTTTAAAGCAGTCCAATCAAAATTTTGTTTTTCTAGTTAAAACATTATAGAAATCGGGGCTCAGTTAAAGGTGTCCAAGCTAGACAGATGGATAACTTATATTACTAGAACACTGTTTAGTAGTAGTATAGTGTTTTGAGGTGCTTTCTTTTCAATTTGTTTGTTAATCATGATCTGCTCTCCCAAATGAGGAGTAGTTGTGTTTCAGCAGAACATGAGCTTTGAAATCAGACAGATCAGGGTTTGAGCTCTGGTAGTGCCAATTCCTAGCTGTGTAATCTTGGCAGTTCTCATTTCTTTGACCTCTGAGTTCCTCATTTGAGAAATGAGAATAATAATAGCTACTTCTCAGGATAGTTTAAAGGGTTGATTGGGAAGTACCCAGCATAGTACCAGGCATGTGGTAGATACTCAGTAAATGTTCATATCTTTTCAATGTTATTAGTACAACCTGGAGACATTGTTAAATGGGGCTGCGGTTGTGGGGAAAAGATTCTAGGTAAACGTGATTATAACATTTTCTATATGAAAGAAATAACAGTTGATTTTTTTTTTTTTTTTCCAGAAACCCCACATATATAGGTTGTTATTATTTAAAGCAAGAGGCAATTTTAGCCTACAGTAAAATATTAAGGGCAATTAGCTAATGAGGAAAAAGGTAGGGTTTCACAACTTGGCACTAATGACTCTGGGGCCAGGTAATTTGAAGGGGGGAAGGCGACAGGCTGTCCTGTACCTTCTAGAATGTTTAGCAGCATCCCTGTCTCTGCTAACTAGATACCAGTAGCACCTTTCCAAACTCATCCAAATTGTGACAACCAAAAGTATTTCTAGACTTTGCCAAATGTTCCCTGTGGGTCCAAATCACCCCATTGAGAATCGCTGTATTAGAGCATAACCTATAAAGAACACAGGTGGGATGGCTTCACATTTATAAAAGCCTTAGTGAAAAAGAAGAATTAAATTAATGTGATTACAGATACTAAAATAGGATACCTTTCATAGCTGGCACACAAAAGATTTAAAGATAGGTAGTGACAGAGAAGATATTTGCAAGAAAGAGATAAAAGGAACTGGGACAGGCAACTTTATCCATTGATTCAGTAATTTTACAGGGGGATGACTAAATAGGAAAAATGTTGTGGTTCATAACACTTTTTAAAAAATGCTGTATTACTAGGATATGATCAACACACATTATCCTAATCCTTTAGCCAGTCTATAACTATAATGATGAGTGATGTGAATTTTCTTTTAGATCATCAATACCCTTAACAAACAGCAAGATCTTACATAATCAAAAGTATTTTAAGAAAATATAACAATAAAAATTTAGGTATTTTTGAGCAGGGGTGATACATAATAAAACAAATTTAGGTAAATATGATTTACCAGAGCATCTTCATTTCTAAAAATGTTCATATAACTGAAATTTGAGTATGTTATCTATAGATTTTTAGACTCTTTAGTGGTCACAAGCTCCTATCTTATGGTTGGAGAAACCAAGGTAATGTATCTGGTGGTTAGAGTATGGGCTGCAGAGTTGGACTGCCAGGATTCGTATATTGCCTCTTCCATTTGCTATCTTTTAACCTAAGGCAAATTACTTAATCTGAGCTAAGCTTTGGTTTCTTTTTCCACGATGAGGAAAAACTGTACCTATTTCATAGGATCACTCTGAGGATTCAATGAGTTAATCCATTTACAGTATTTTGGCATAATATTTGGCACACTCAGTAAATATTTATCATTTTTATTTTAATTGATAGCTGTGTTGTATTGTTAAGAGCTCATAGGTTTAAGGCTAGTTTTGACCAGCTCTAAGAAATATATGCAAGTAGACTTCTAACTCAGAATTATTTTTATTATATCTGGTTGCCTAGTCCCAGGAATTGACTTTAAGTAAAAGGGACAGCCTCAGAACAATTTGAAATGAGATAGATATGAGCACCTGTTGTGGATACCTGGGTAATTTGAAGAAAGTTAGGCACCTGTTTTCAGATACTCTGTGAATTTAAGGAAGGAAATTCCAGTTGTCCATTTCTTGATATTCTTAATTCCTCAGTCTTTCATCTTGAGGTTTCACCTGCATCTGTCATGAGCATCCTACTAGGAAACTCACGTTGGACGCTAGAATCTCCCTGGAACAATGTGAGACCCTAGATCTTCAATCATGTAGCCTATTTTCTCATTTCCTCTCATTTCCCGGGAGCTGGTTTAAATTGCCCTGGTTTCTGTGGAGTAGATCCTCAGATTTTTCTTTACCGAAGGGCTTAGAATGGGGAAGGATGACATCAAGGTCCTAGAATATCCCTGGAAAATTATTGTATGTGTGTTCATTGCTTTTTAGACTTCGCAGACACCTGTTTTGAAGTGCCATTATCTAAATATCAAGCTAAATGAGGTTGCTTGTTTTTTCTTTCTAGGCAGAAAAATTAATGAAGCAAATTGGTGTGAAAAATGTGAAACTTTCAGAATATGAAATGAGTATTGCTGCTCATCTCGTAGACCCTCTTAACATGCATGTATGTATCGTTAATCTTATTGAAGATTTTTTTTTCTCCTGCATTTTGTGTCAAGGGTCCCGAAGGTTTGATGATTCTAGAAGGAATCACAGGATTCAGCATAGTGATGCTCACAGATATGATTTATTACAAGAGGATACAAGGCAAAATTGTAAGGAAAGAGGGTCAGGGGATGAAGTCTGGAGGAAATCAGGCACGAGCTTTCAAGAGTCTTCTCCCAGTGAAGTCACACAGGATGCACTTGATTCCTCCAGCAACACGTTATGAGCAACATGTAAAATGCTGTCCACCAGGGAAGCTCATTAGAGACTTCATGCCCAGGTTTTACTTGGTACAGGTCACGTAGACTTTGTCTTCCTAACATCTACCAAAATTCTAGACTCCCAGAAGGAACACAGGTCGCCACCATAAACCGTATTGTTTGCACCAACAGTTAAGCACAGTGAGCTGTTCTTATCAGGGAATGGTGGGAACTCTCCTGAACTTGAAATTCCCATATTCCGCCCAAGGGCCAGCCTTGCAAGCAGCCTTTCTAAGGATAACAGTCTCAGGCCTGCTACGTTAATTTATTTTTGTGTTCATTTATTTGGTTAAACTTGTATTTTTTTATAGTCACCTTTTCCATATAAAATGTACTGCTTTAAGTCATGTGGATATTTGATTTGGAGTTTAAATCTAGATTTTCATAGGATGGTTTTGTAGACAGTGTAAGATTCTAAATCCCAGTTTTTCCATTGATGAGCTTGGCAGATTATTTCCTCTTTGAGTCTCAGTTCCCTGATGTATAATCCAGGGACAATGTAATACCTACTCTACCTATTTAAAAAGGATTATTTTGAGGATCAGATTAAATTTAGAAACTCTAAAATCCTATGTGAATATTTTGTAACAACAGGTATAAATAAATTAATAGAATGAAATGTGTTACCCCTACCCCCAAATCTAGAAAGTAAAAATCTACAATGTCTTTTAATATCTTTGTTCACAGAGACACACATATAACCCCCAAAATTAATCTGCTATTTGAATTTGATTAATAAATTAACAGTGGTTCTTTCTTGAGACCTTACCTGTATTTGCTTCTGAGTAAAGTTGTATTAACAGACTCAGTTTTTTGTTATAGCAACAGTGAAAGTAGGTGATGATTTTTTTTTTTAGATTTGGCTGTGGTATTTGGTTTTTCACTTTTTTTTTTAAGTTGTTAAGAAAGTGAATCTATTGTAAATATTGCTTCTGACTGACCTCACCTTCAGCCCCTTTACTCTGCAATATTACAGCTAGGTTGTTTGGGGTTTTTTAAAGTTTTTTTTCAGTTTATTTTATAAAAATTTTTTTTCAGGTTGAGTCAGAAGGCTTTAAAATACACAAGCGGTATCAATTTGGAAGTATTTACCCCCTCTTTACTACTATAGATAAAATTTTTGACTCAGTTTTACTTTTGATTAATACCATTCAGAAGTCAGTTTGGTGGGTGTAGAGCTTATTTCTAAAATTTATCCCTATTATGTTTGACAGCATCATATATGAATTAGGCAACTTCTGGTGAGCTAGCTCTTCCCAATGAGCCAGTGCTGAATTATCTGAGCTGGTTCTCAGTCTTCTTGGCAGAATATTTCCCTCCCCTAAATGAACTGAATTCAGCTCATTAGGTTGCTGCAGAGTTTTGAGTGCCAGACTATTGCTTTTTTTCTTTTAATACTAGATAGTTGACTATTAAATTTCTTTTTACAGTTTCATAGTAGTTTTTAATAATTTCATTTTTTTTCTGTGAAAAGTCTTTACTCACATTAATATGTAATTTTCATATTTTATTATCTATGTAATTATCAGATTAAGGTTTGCCATTTTGTGGGGATTTTTTTGTACTTCAGCAAGTATACATCAGTTGTAAAATTCATGTTGACGTTACCTTTTACCAGGTTACTTGGAGTGATATAGCAGGTTTAGATGATGTCATTACGGATCTGAAAGACACAGTCATCTTACCTATCAAAAAGAAGCATTTGTTTGAAAATTCCAGGCTTCTGCAGCCCCCAAAGGGTATGGTAAAAGTTTACATTTGCTACAGCATTAAAAATCTTGGAAACATGGAGACTTTCTGTCATTATTGAACAGGTGTTTTTGAAGTTGGAATTTCCAGTAAACTGTCTTGCAAATAATAGGTTGTCCTTTTGGCTAAAACTGAAGTCTCTGAGCAACAGCCAAACAGTGTTTTCTACCATCGGTTTTGAAGAAGTTGAGTTTCTCTGAGCTGCTGTCAGTGTGCAGTAAGTGCTCTGAACAGACTATGGCTCCTTCCTTTTCCGCTATTAAAAAAGATTAATAAAAACAAGCGAATATTGAGAGAAATTTTAGTATAGTTAAAATAAATATTATGTTGATTATCACATAAGCTAAATCAAGCATCTTGTTCTCTTAAAGGAATTAATAAAATAATATGCTAATTTCCAGGTGTTCTTCTCTATGGGCCTCCAGGCTGTGGTAAAACACTGATTGCGAAGGCTACAGCCAAAGAAGCAGGTTGTCGATTTATTAACCTTCAGCCTTCAACACTGACAGATAAGTGGTATGGAGAATCTCAGAAATTAGCTGCTGCTGTTTTTTCTCTTGCCATAAAGCTACAGCCTTCCATCATCTTTATAGATGAAATAGGTATGTTATGTTTTCTATGGGAGCATTTTTAAAATGCCATTTTTAAGGGTGGTACAAGTATTTAGATGACTGGATTGAGTTCTTAACATTTTTGAGGCTAAATTAATAAGACAAGAGAGAGAACTAAAATGCTATGTAAATTTGTGTTGCAGAATGAGTTGTTCATTAGCCTAGTTGACAGTTTTTTCTGTGTTTTCCCTCTTAAAACTGTATGCAATAGACATCCATGTCCATGTTTCCTTGCGCAGATACCAAAAGTTCAGCCATTAGGTCGTGTGCTGTTTCCAAGTTTAACCTCATGATAACCAGTTCTCCAAAGTGTTTATACTTGTTTTCACTCTCATTAGTGTGTAGTTTGTTTCCCTATATACTCCTTAAAGTTTGCCTTTTCAGACATTATTGTTAAGTTATACCCATTTAAAAAAACAATGATGAATTATCTCATCATTGTTTTAATTTGGGTTTCTCAGCTTACTAGTAAATTTCGGCATCTTTTAACATGTTGATTAGTCATTTGAGTCTCCTTGCTTGTAAATGGTCCATTTTTTCTTGCTGGGGGTTGGGGGGATTTCCACTTTTTTGCTAATTTTTTGTTGATGTTTATTATAAATGCAAATATTTTCTAGACTGGCTTATCTTTTCACGGTGAAAGTTTCTTTTCACAGATTTAAATTTAAATGCAGTTACATTTATCAGTCTTTTTCCTTAATGATTTATACTTTTGTGTCTGGTTTACAAACCCCTTCGCTACTCCCATAAATATTCTCTTTTTTTAATATGTAGTGTGAAGTAGGAATCTAATTTCATTCTTTTGCACATGGACAACCAACTTACAAAATAAATCATCCTTCCCTATATGTCATGACTTTTTTATTAGAGGACTTTTTCTATATTTTGTGGATCATCAATATTTTTCTGTTCCTCGTACAATAAGTTATATATATAATAAAGCTATAATAATTAAAAGTGTATCTTTGAATTAATTATACTGTTACAATTATATGTCATATGATAGGCTATATAGAAATATGGAGAAGCATCTAGATAATGTAGTACTTTGATTACTTGTTTGCCTTGGATATCTTTCTCATCAATTTACTCCCAACTGTTTTTGGGTTTTTGGTGTGCATTTTGCACAAAAGAACGTATAGTTGGATTTTTAAAATTTTAATCTAAGACTCTTTCACCAGGAAATGTGGTAGTTGGTCTTCATTTTGATAGCTGATATATTTAGATTTATTTCTACCACATAACTGAGCTTTCTATTTACCAATCTAGTGAACTGTTTTGCTTTCTTTACTCCCTTTTCCCTGCTGCAGGTTTAGAAGTTGTATATTCTTTTTCTTTTAGTGAAATATTTAGCATACCTATTTTGTGTTAGTCTAAGCTAATCATTTCTGCCTTCCTACCAAATAACACAGGGACATGAGAACTCTTGAATACTAATCATTCCCCTCATCTTTTGCATGTTGTTAACCAACATTTTTCTTATATTATGCTCTCCATATTTGTTGTTATTTTTATACTGGCAATGCTTGGTTAGGCACGCATCTTTGCCAGCTTTTTTGCTCATTGTTACTTCTTACACCTGCCTTTTCTGTGGATTTAATTTTCTTCTTACCCAAATCTGCTAAAGTTCTTTCGGCAAAGATAGTGAATTTCATCTTTCTGTAAAAATGTATTTCATTCTACCTGCACTCTTAAATTGTACAGAATTATTTTCCTTCAGCATTTTGAAGCTATAAGTACATTGTCTTCCCATCTTTCTTTTTGCTTTTTAGAATTCTGCTCACAACCTAATATTTCTTTGTAAGTAATATCTTCTCTCTCTTATTAGTAGTAGATTTTGATCTTCTGCTGTTTGGTTGTCGTTTTTCTAGGTCTATATTTAGTTTTTATTTATCCTCTTAAGACTGTGGTTTTTAATTTGAGGATTTGTTAGTTCTAGAAAATTTCTCACTATATATCTTTAAATGTTACAAAACTTTTGTTTTTATAAAAAAGCTACATTCAACTTTCTACTTAATTTTGAGTTCATAGTTTTATCTTCTGGTTCGCTACCATATTTCATCAGTTCTAAAGTTTTTGTTTTCTACATTTTAACATCCCTGAAATTGGGATAGCATGTTATAATTTAATTGGCAGAGATTTTCTTTTAGCATCATAATTTAATTGGCATCATTTTAAGTTTTTTTGTTGGCACATGAAATAATGGTGCAACTCAAAAATCAATCTTTGAGTGAGTTATAAAAAGCAATTTTTTGCTTGGCTGTGTTTAATCTCACAACCATTGGGTTTGTATTCTGTTGATTATATTTGAATTTTAGAAGTTGCATTTGGTTCTTTCTCAAATTTATCTTTTTTCACTATAGCTTGCTCTTTTGTTAGAATTACAGTCCCTTTTATGTCTTCAAAATTTTAAACATACTATTTTTATATAGTTGTTTTTAAATTGTTATGTTGTCAGAAATTTTAATTCTCCTTTATACTCAACTCTTTCATGGTAATTTACTTCCTTGTGTAACCTGTAAGTTTAGATGATTTATGGCTGGTTTTTATATAAGAATTTTGTGTTGCCTAAGATCCAGAGTAGTTTTTCTGTCTTCCACTTCGAGCCTCTGGGGTCTAATCACTCGAGACCAATATTTATGATAATTTCTCAACTGGGATATCCCTAGACTGAATGACACTACAAAGTTAGAGTCCAAGCCTGAGAGAGAGCCCCTGTGGTCTTGATTATTTATTTGTCAACGGTTACATATTTCCCCCCAGAGCGTAGGCCAAGGCAGACAAGACAAGCTTTCTTAACTCCCTATAATGGTGAGCAGAATGGTTTTCTTTCTTGTCTGTGCTTTCTGTGACTATATCCTTTTGAGCATCTTGGCCTCAGCATGGATATTAACTCCACAGCAGAACCTTCTGATGCTACACATACCTACCTGTTGTGTACACAAACACACACAGTGGCATCATCTCCTTGATAATCTCACCACTCATTTTCAGTTGTTTTTTGTTTGTTTGTTTTCCTGAATTCTGGGGTTTTTTCCTTTCTTGCAATCTCAGATATTTATTAATCTCTTTTTATTCAGTTACTAGACTTTATTTTTTAGAACACTTTTAAGTTTACAGAAAGATTGAGCAGAAAGTTTGGAGTTCCTATATATCCTCCCCTTCCACACACACACAGTTTTTCCCCGATTATTAATCCTTTGCTTCAGTGTGATACATTTGTTACAGTTAATGAACCAGTGTTGACACATTATTAATAGCTAAGGTACATAGTTTACATTAAGGGTTATTCTTTGTGTTGTACAGCTTTCCGGCTTTGACAAATGCATTATATCATGTAATATCTACCATTATAGTATCATACGGAATAGTTTTGCCACCCTAAAAATCACCTGTGTTCCATCTGTTCATTCCTCCTGAGCTCCCGAACTCCCTGCAGCCACTAATCTTTTTATTGTCTCTGTAGTTTTGCCTTTTCCAGAATGTCATATAGTTGGAATCATACAATATGTAGCCTTTTCAGACTGGCTTCTTCCACTTTGCAGTATGCATTTAAGTTTCCTCTATGTCTTGTCATAGCTTGGTGGCTCATTTCTTTTTATTGCTGAATAAAATTCCATTATATGATTGTACCACAGTTTATCCATTCATCTGTTAAAGGACATCTTGGTTTTTTCCACTTTGGGGCGATTATGAATACAGATGCGAAAAACAGTGATGTGTAGGTTTTGTGTAGGCATAAGTTTTCACCTCAGTTGGGTAAATTCCTTGGAGTACAACTGCTGGATCTTATGGTAAAACTATGTTTAGCTTTGTAACAAACTACCAAACTGTCTTTCAGAGTGGTTATACCATTTTGCTGTTTCACCAGCTAAAAAGAGGTCCAATTGCTCTGCATCCTCTTCAGTACTTGCTATTATCAGTTTTTTTTGTTTGAATTTTAGCTATTCTAATAAGTTTGTTGTAGTATCTTACTGTTATTTTAATTTGCAATTCCCTAATGACATATGTTGTTGAGCATCTTTTCATAAGCTTAATTGCCATGTGTATATCTTCTATGACTACGTAAGGTGTTTATTCAGATCTTTTGCCCATTTTTTAATTGGGTTGTTTTCTTCAATTTTAAAAGTTTCTTTGTATATTTTGGGTACAAGTCCTTTGTCAAATATGTGTTTTAAAATATTTTCCCCAATCTGTGGCTTTTTTTCTCTTAACATTGTCTTCCATGAGGCAGAATTTTTAATTTTAATAAAGACCAACATCCGTTTTTTCTTTGACAGATTGTGCTTTTGGTGGTGTATAAAAACTCATCACAAACCCAGGTTCATCTAGATTTTCTCCTATATTGTCTTGTAGAAGTTTTATAGTTTTGTGTTTTACATTTAGATCTGTGATCCACTTTGAGTTAAATTTTGTGAAAGGTATAAGGTCTGTGTCTAGATCATTTTTGTTTTTTTCATGTGGATGGGATATCCAATTGTTCCAGCACCATTTATCAGATGTACATTAAGTTTTTACAAAAATATTTCGACTTTTTGTTAGTATTTACATGTCTTTTTCCATCCTTTTCAACATTCTGAGCCCTTATATTTAATCACGTTTCTTGTAAACAGCACACAATGGTGTGTTATTTTTTTAATCCAGTCTCTTATCTTAATCATGTACTTGGATACTCTAGACCATTTACATTTAATGTAATTACTAATATAATGAGGTTATTTATACTTATCCAGTATGTTGTTTTTCCTATTATTTGAAACAACCGTCTTAAGCAGAACCACTTCTAAGTACTGAAGATAATTTAGGAATAATTAGTATAAAATTATGGTGGTTGTGTAAGCAGCTGAACTTAAACAATTTATTTTTAAAAATATAAGCAATTTTAAAATGACCAGATTTTCTACATGCAAAATAGATGGGTTAGTTTGATATACAGTCCAACAATGGGACAGATGGTACAAAATTCAAACTGTAGAAGAAAATCCAGGATATGTGTTTGCCATCACAAGACTATCATGTCATGGTAATGTGTTTTTGCTGTAATTACTTTTTTAAAAATGTTTTTTTCAAAAGACCCAGCACATTACAAAGCATTTTGTGCCTCTTGCATGTATAATTGACAGACTTCAAGTTCTAGTTGCAATGCTGAAATGTGAAATTTACTCAGAAGTGTCAGTAATTTGAAAGATATAAGACAGAACATTTGAAATAGGGATTGCATTAGAAAATCCAGGATTTGTTTTTACCGTTTTTTTTTTTTTTTCATCTTTAGAATGTGCCACCTTTCAGTCTTTCATCCTAATAGGAAAAGGTTTCCCCCTTATTAAAGCATTTTATGTTCATTGTAGTTAATTTTGAAGACAAAAAATAATTCCAAACACAAAATTAAAGTTGTCCTTAAGTCTGTCACTGAGAAATAACAAAAGTTATTAGCATTTTGGTTTTTTACCATGTTTAACATACATGCATGCTAGTGTGTGTTTTTTGAACCACTTGCTGTCCTACATTTTCCCACTTAATAGTATTTTGACATTTTCCAATGTCAGTTTTATTTATTACCAGGAAAAGTGTGTGAGGAAAAGGATGTGATCCCCACAAAGGACGCAGATAATCTGTAAAGTTAAGGCCAAAGCACATAGATTTTCCTCCAAGACTACTTGATCCTTTTCTAGCTTCTCAGTACCAGATCCTTTACTTCTTTTATATATATTGGCATAAATGTATTTTTAGGAAAAAGATGAAGGTTGTGAATTGATTGTTTTTTAATTTGCCCAATACTTTGTTAACATTATTATATCAGAATAATGTGTGAAAAGGCGTAGTTGAACCCTTTTCCTCGTAATCATTCATAAAGTTGTCAGCTTCTGGTTAAATGATTTGAAATTATATAGAGTAAATTTGTTATTAATTTCTAAAGTTAAGGACTTTTTCCTTCTAGATTCCTTTCTACGAAACCGTTCAAGTTCTGACCATGAAGCTACAGCCATGATGAAAGCTCAGTTTATGAGTCTCTGGGATGGATTGGATACTGACCACAGCTGCCAGGTATTTGAAACAAATTTGCCTTAAACTTGGAGTGTTGTGATGGTGGTGTTAATAGAAAATTTTTGGCTTTTTTTACAAAAGTCTTTGTCATAATTATAGTTAACTTTAAATGAACTTTAAATGATGGCGATCTGAAAGAATATGGTTTGTATACATTTTCATCCATTTTGAGGTCTTCATGTTTAACAAAATGTTTATAGATTGCCTTAGTGCCTGAAACAAATATAACAGAAGAGAAAACACCCGGTGAAGTCTCTCCTTGGAATTTCAGAACAATTGTGCCAAAGACGAAGAAATGACTGGTGGCTATGGGTACATGTTTCTGTTGACTCTTACCATAGCCTTGTAGTCTTTACTCTCAGTTCTTATGTCACTTATTTCCATTAGTTGCCAAAACTTCCACACTTTCCCACTTCCCGTCACATGCACCTTCCTTTAGGATCCCAATTTTATATAGGACAGTCATCTGTCCTAGGCTTTATCTCTACTCCCTATAAGGCTGTTGAAAACTGAGGTCCCTTGGTATGCCCCCAAAGAGAAAGCCAGCTATTATTTTTCAGTTTTCTTCATTGGGTTCCCATTTTCACTTAATTCTTCGCCTTTGAGTATTCTGTACTTTCTTGCCAGACCAATGATGTATTTTAAAAGCAGATTTTTAAAAAAGTTATCTGGCATGTTTGTTCTTCTGCCATATTGCTGGAAATGGAAGTTCTAGAAACATTTTTCTTTTTTCCCTATGCATCACCTATTTGTATCTCTTGGAAAAGTTTTGAAAAAGTTAATACTATTCTTTTGTTGTTTTAACTTTATTAGGTATTTTCTATTTTATAATCTGTTTTTGCCCTTTTAAAAAAACATAATATATAGAATCATCTTCCATCACTTCTAAAAATTTATTTCTTCAAAATGCCCATTGGATATCTTATTTATATTTCATGTGTTTTAACTTTTTCATATTTTTCTCTCTTTTTGCTATATTCTGGGTAATTTCTTTACCTCGGTTTTCTATTTTGATAATTCTAGGTTCAGTTGACTCTCTTCTGCTCTTTGACTCTTTCATTGAGTTTATTATTTCAGTTATTAAATTGTTCAGTTCTAAAAATTCTTTTAGATTCTTTTTCAAGTTTGTTATGTTTGTTTTCATGGGTTCTTGCCCATCAATGCATGTTTTCAATTGGATTAGAAAACCTAGAGCCTTGGCATCAGCTGACTGTGTGGCCTTGGCCAAATTATATAACTACTCTATCTGAATAAAGGGAGTAATAGGTATAAAAAGGGAAGGATAGTATCCACCCCAGAATTATTGTAGGAGTCAAAGGAATTAATTGGAGTCAAGTGCTTATAACAGTGCCTCATATATATTTACTACATAAATATTTGCTATGTGATTTTTTTTAATTCCTCCTTTATTCCTTTAAATATTTTAACATACTTATAATCTATAGTCAGTAATTCTAACATGACTCTTTGTGCATCTGGTTCTGTCATTTGTTTTCAGTTTATAGTGGCTATTTCCTTGTGTGATTTTGTGGGGAAAAAACATATTTGGTAGAACTTTGTGTGCGAATTTTTAGAACCTATGTTGAAAGTTTATTGATTTAAGTGGATTTTTTATTTGTCTTTTGCCAGATTTTTTTTCCCCCAACACAGATAAGTAGATTCAGTTTCAAGATCCATTTTAGCTGACCTTGAACCATGAAATCTCAGAGATTGATCTGTTTATATGTCTTTCCAAGAACCAAGACTTGACTCTGCTGAATAGGTTTTCTAATATTTCACCAGTTTTCTCAGGTTGTAGTACTTGAGTCTCAGCTTTATATAAGGTGGTCTCTCATCGGGCTCTGTGGCCGGTAGGGTATCCAGCACACGCCCCACTCTGTGTCCACATGGCATGTGTTCAGCTCCTACCCTTGCTTGCCTCCCTTATGCATAGGCTTCACTACTGTCCTCAGCTTAATTCCTTTATTTTTTTTTTTGCAGATTTGTTGATTAATTTATGAATTTTTTAATACTTTATTGTTTTTATATGTTTTATGGGCAGAGAGGTAAATGATCTCCTATATCCACCACATTCCCATAAATCAACTGTAGGAAACACATCATTCTGAAGAAAATTAAGCCATATGCCCTATTTCTACATCACCTTTATGAAAATATAATTTCATTATGAGCGGAAGTTGTTTTAAGTGTTTGTTGAATGTTTAACGGAGAAAGCACAACTTAGATAAATTTAGGTGACAATAATAGTTGGTTCTGATACATCTGTGCAATTCAGGTTTCCCAAAACCTATGTCCTCTTAAGCAACAGTCTTTTAATCACTTATACAGTTGGGCCATGTGAGAGAAAATAGCTTAATATTATATTATATCCTATCAGATTATAGTCTTAAAAACCAAGGAAATAGTGACAATTGGATAAAGTATATACTTGAGCCACTTCATCCAGAGTCCCACATCATTGCTCTGATACAGCACAACTTAAAGCAGAGTTTTCAGAACCATAATTTCTTATCATGCTAATAGTACTTACTGTTTATTTTAGATTTTTATTTGAAGGAGCAAATAACAATGTTACTTCTTTATAAAACTCGGGAAACAACATTTTTTTCCTTTTTTTGTGTTGAGGGGGTTATAATTGATATTATTAATTTGAATAATAATTTTAGACATATTCTTCTTTCATATGAACCAGTTAGCTTTTCTCTAAAATTATCTGTCTATTATATGTCTATGGATGGAGCCCAATACTCCAACTAGCTTTCTTGTGTGTCTGATATGGCCACAAAGGAAGCAAAAATAGTTGAATGGCCCAACCTATCACCTATCACTATTAATGGAATCCAAGTTAACTGGTGACATATTCTTCATCTTGAGAGACATAAAGCAAAAGATAACAGTATTTTTAGGATATTCATTGACATAAAGTTTTGAGACATAAATTTAGATCTGATTATTTTAAATATGAAATGATAAAAAATTTATATTCATATTTTATCTTAAAGATTTTTTAAAGTCTGAATTAATACCTAAAAGGTACATTAATTTTGTTGCTTAAATACTAAACAATTACTTTTGCTTCCCATTTTGAATTTTAGCTCATTACAGTAAATAAAGTTAATATATGAGTAAAGGTTATGTTTTACCCCTTAAATGTTGCTTCTTTAAGTGAAACTACAAGTGGTTGCATTCATTCTTGCTTTTTTATCATAAATATCTATAACTATCCTATGTGTATTCGTTAGACCATGTGCTAGATTTATTTGGATTCCTTCATCCTAATTTTTAGCATTCCATCTTCCATTCTGGGTTTTTTTGTTTTGTTTTAGGCTGTTTGTTTTCCTAGAACGTTTCTCAAAATATAGCCATTTTTCAGTTCTTTCTACTGCCTCAACCACAATGCTTTTTGTGACTCTCTACCACCTAATAATCTTCAACACGCTTCTATAACACTTTTGAATCTCTCTTTTAACACTTTAAATATTCTTTATCTCAAAATGTACTTATATTTATCCTTTACCTTATACAGTTAGTTTATTTGATCACTTTAAGACATTTTTTTGTTTTGTTTTATATTTGGTAGAAATGTTTCTTTCTTACTAATTTTTTAGAGTTGTAGAAAATAAAGAAAATTGGTAAGAGCATTAATATTTTGATTTTTTTTTTTTTAGGACCATTTAACCCGAACACAAAATTGCATTATATTGTGGAGCTAACATTTCTCAAATTTGTATTTGTACTTATATTATTTTCCTCTAGGTGGCAGCCTCTCACAATTAATTGAAAAGTTATTTGAATCTTGAATATCATTAAATGTAAAGAGTAGATGTAGAATGTAAGATTTAATGGGTCTTTTAATATGTTTAATGGGTCTTTTAATATGTTCTGGAGGTAGATTTTAGATTATTTCAGAAATCTAAGACCCCTTAGTCTGAAATAAAATAATATTCAATAAATGAAAATTTCCATGAAAATACCAATAAATTTCATTTTGGAGAGCAAGTGTATGCTGTTACTGTGGTATACAAAAATATCAACAGTAATAGTAATATTAAAGTCCTTCAGAAATTAACTTGTATATCTTTATTTGTGTTGATTTTTCATCTCTATGCCTTTATAAATAAATGACATTGATGCAGAAGTTGTCAGGGTCACCAGCAATTTTTTTAAAATTCTGTCCAGCATTTTGATGTTTACTTTTACACTGTTGCTCTTAGTTAAAATTGGATTGCTTGAGGTTTTGTTAGCATTGAGAAGATGTCACCTGCAGTACTGATACATGCTGATACAATGATGTATGAAATTTAGAGGAAAAATACGGATCTGTTACTATTACCAGCATACTCTGACTTAGAGGAAACAATTCTCTCCTTAATATTTTTATTAAGGGATTTGAAGTATCCCCCTGTGTATACTTCTAAGTTATAACATAAATGGCTTTTAGTTATTCAACATGTAGCTGTTAAGCAACCATATTTTGCAAAATACAGTCATTGTTTTTAATCTCTGTAATTTTTCAGTAACTGAACCATACATTATTTTCGTTACCAGAAGTCCAGTAAAGTGCATCAGTCTTACCAGCTTTGTATCATCTGATTTATTTAGAAGTAAATTTGATTTATATCTATAAATATTTGAGTAATATATACTAGATTAATATCAGATTTCTTATAGAAGATTTAGTTCAAATGCCATTTAATTTTCTGTATTTTCTAAGCCCTTGTTATAACAACCTAAAAAGAATATTATTGATGGATTTAACACCTTTGTTTTTTTTAATATATTTAGGTCATAGTGATGGGAGCTACTAATCGTCCTCAGGATCTTGACTCAGCTATAATGAGAAGAATGCCTACCAGATTTCATATCAACCAGCCTGTAGGTGGTTTTGATTAATATTATGAACAGTTAAATACATTTTTTAGGCCTTTACCTGTGATTTCAAGAAGGGAATGATTTCTTTTTAAATAGGACTCATCATTTATGATAGGCAGGGAAGGAATAGGGCAAGAAACCCTGTGATTGCTTCTTTGTTCTTTCTACTCTTTTTTCTTTCTTTCCTAAGATCAGTATTATTTGCTTCTTTTCAAAGTATATAATTACCTCAAGTTTGCCTAGACACCTTTAGTGATTTTCTTTAGAATGTAGCAAGTTATGGAAGATACATAAAATCTAAATTATAATTTTGGTTTAGCATAGAATGAAATTAGGGGGATTGGGTTAAAGAATTGTTCTGTTCAGAAGGCCTGACAAGAAAAACAACTGGGATTTGACTAATTGTTGGCATTTGTAATCAGTGCTTTCCTCTGACAGGATTAATAATTAACCAGTAGCTAAGATACTACACTTGAACTTAATGTGAGGGTGGTGTTGAACCAGTATTGTTTTCTCTCTAGCATTCTTTTTTGTTAGTTAAGACATACCCTCAAGTAGATGATTATAATTTATTGCTACTCTATAATTTTTGCACAAAATACTCAGAACTTGAATTTTGTCCGCCTTTAGATTGAAGAAGAAAGAAAAGAAACAGGGTTCGTAATAGAAGATAGATATGTGTTATACAATCAGCACGTTACATGTTTGGCTGTGTAGAGGAACTTTTAGTGTCGTTCTTTCAAATTTTGAAGTGAATATATCATAATTCATTTACAATCTGGCTAAAAATGATCTCATTTTATATTCTGCATCTTATCAGATCAGTTTGTGGCAATAAATATGGTTCCCTAAAGATCGATGGTTGTAACCTCTATAAAATTACCCTATTCAACTATTTGCTTCAGCTAAAACCTCTGGTTCCTCTACGGGTGTGCATATACTTAACTGCCCCATGAGAAAATTTACCTGATAAAGCAATGAAGAGATTGTTTTTTTTTTAATTTGATGTAGGAGACTATATAAAATATTTAGCATGACTAATATTTATTGAGCATTAATATGTGTCAGATACCTGCTAGGCTCTGGTGAATGGAATTTGGCCCCTCAACTCTGTTGTAGAGTCGTCAGACATGCAAATAAATAATGTAAAATGTGCTTTACAAAAGTATGTTTAAAGAACTGTGAGAGCCTGAGATGATGAAAACTAATAATTCTGTCTTGAGAAGTTGGTGAAATTTAAAGAATCCAGCTGGGCTGTGAATGATGGTAGGAATTTGATAGGCAAGCGAGGCAAGGAAAGGCTTTGCTGCCAGAATGAACAAAGGCAAGAAGGCGTGGAAGCTCATGTTTAATGGTGACTTCTGAGGAAGTTCAGTTAGGGTACCAAGGGAAAAAGATGGAGATGAGACTGGAAAGGTAGATTCTTGCCAGGTTTAGATGAACTTCGTAGGCTTTGCACACGAACTTCGACTTTATTTTGTTAGCAAGACATCAGAACATTTTTAAAGAAAATTAGTTTACCTCAGTGGTTCTGAAGACAAAGATTACATTGATAGAATATCTGCTTGTAGTCCAATAGAAAACAAAGTAGAATATAGTACAATAGAACATAGGATACACAGCATGGAAAATAGTCCTTACTAAAGTTGTAAGTTTAATATATTTTTGTGAGTTATCAAAATGAGTTGTAACAGAATACACAAATTTGTTATAAATTTGTATACTGTTTATGTAGAAACTGATTTTGTAATCCTCTTTTCTATTTTTAGCAAATGCACATATACTTCATAGGGTAACTTTTTGTTGTTTTTATATGACTATATGATGTCAAAGTGTATGATTAACCCTTACTTTAAAATTCCTCTCCAAGTTATACTTAACATACTTGAGTTATAGAAACAGCAGGGTTTGATTTTTTTTTTCAGGCCATTTGATTTGATACTCGTTCTAACTAGCTCTGTTCTTTCAAGGGTTGTGGAAATAGGGATGAGTTCAGCCTTAATAATTCTTAAAAGCATTTATACTTACTATATGTAAAGTATTTTATAAATGCTTCGATTCTCTGGTGTAATAATATGAATCGTCACTGAGTGGGGGAGAAGCATACAATCATATGAAGAAATATACTATCAACACTAAAAATTTACTGATATAAATTAGTGAACATGGAAGTTATATGTTGAAATGAAGGAACTAAAGGGATAATATTGCTATCTCTTCAATTACTAGTAAAAATTGTATGACGGTGTTTTCAGAAGTTTCCTAAATGAAGGAAAGGAGATTTGCAGAGCTGTAGAGGAGAGCCATTGGTAGTCATAGGTATTCATCTACTCACTCAAAAAAGATTTAAGGGCATGTCACCTCCCGGACATTGTGCTGGCACAGGGGATTCAGAATAAGAAAATATAGTTCAGTAGGACAACCAGGAATGATTACTCTAGAGGCTAGAATCGACCTTGCTTTAGCCAGTAGTCTCCATGACCTCTGTCAGAGTTTCTGTCATTCCCTATAGGTTTTGTCAGCTAAGTTTACAAGGGAAGGAAGAAATACTAGGAAAACTAGTTGATCCTAATTTTTTTTTTAAATGGTAACTGGAAATTATCCTGTTTTTAGGCTCTAAAACAAAGAGAAGCAATCCTGAAACTCATCTTGAAAAATGAAAATGTAAGTAGAAAATTACAATTTTCCCTATCCTACTTATGTTCATTAAATTATTTCAGAAATAAATAAAATGGAACTTGAGAATAATGTAGTTTTGAACTTCATATAAATTACTGTAAAACTCTTGCCTGCTCATGTAACTCAACAACTATGGTATACGTGAACTAGTGAAAGATAATCTGCTTTAAAAAGCCATGTGTTTTTCTATCTACAGATTGAAATCCTCTGATATTTTTCAGATTGTTTTCCAATTATATAAGATGTTTATTTTTACACAGAAGTACCGTGTTTCCCCCAAAATAAGACCTAGCCGAACCATCAGCTCTAATGCGTCTTTTGGAGCAAAAATTAATATAACACCAGGTCTTATGTAAGACCTGATCTTATATTATATTGTATTATATTATATTATACCTGGTCTTATATTAAAATAAGACTGAGTCTTATATTAATTTCTGCTCCCAAAGATGCATTAGAGCTGATGGTCTGGCTAGGTCTTATTTTTGGGGAAACATGGTATGGGTTTTTTAAAATTTAATTGCAATATTTTTGAAGTTGGAATTTAGATTTAAAGGTATGGTAATCAAAATCTTCAATAATTTTAGTGTTTTAGGTTTTTTAAAATAGATAATATATAGTCATGTGTTTCAAAAATTAAAATATATTAAGTGGTGTACAGGAAAAAGTTTCAGTTCCTCCCCTGTATTTCTTCTGTATTGTTTCAGATGGCATTTTGCCTATTTAATTTGCCTATATAAGCAAATTAAAATATACTATTAGTCCTCTCCCTTTTTCTACATAAACCATATTAATAAATCCCCTATGCATTGCTTTTATCACTTATCTTTGAAATCTTTCCGTATTAGCATATAGTTTCCTGATTCTGTTCTCTTTTTTTCTTTGCACTGTGTAAGATATACGACAATTTATTTAATCGGTTTTTCACTATTATAAAATACTGCATTGAATAACCTTATACATATGTCATTTCACACTTGTGCAGGAATATTAATAGGGTGAATTTTCCAGAAGAGGAATTGCTAGATATTTCTAATTTTGGTAACTATTGTCAAATTGTCCATGCCCAGTTTACTCTTATTACAGCAATAGTAGAGTGCCTTTTTTCCTATAGCCTTGCCAACAGAATGTTATGGAATCTTGTGCCAATATGATAGATAGAAAATGGTATCTCACTATAATTTTAATTTGCTATTAAAATTATAATTTTAATTTTAATTTTCTGAAATGCATTATATGTTTTAAGAGCCACTTGAATTTTTTTCTGTGAAATAACCTGCTCATATTCTTTGCCCATTTTTCTATTGCAATGGTCTTTTTCTTAAAGATTTGTAGGACCTCTAATGTATTATTAGGGAGATTTGCCCTAATCTCCCTAATACAAATCATATAGATTTCCAAATCTATATGATTTCAAAATATTTTTCTCAGTTTCTCTTTTGATTTTACTGGGGTGTTTTCTTCTAACCCTTTATGGTTTCTGGGCTTTGGATGTAAATTAAAAAGGCTTTTTTCACTCCCATGTTTATAAAGGAATTTTCCAACTCTTTTACTTTTCCCCCAAAACTCTATAACCAAGTATATTTTAATAAAATGATATTCCTCCCTATCCTAAACTTCATACTTAAACTCCCTATTTGAACTTGCTGTCCAAACTAAGAAACCAAATAAGATTCCCATAGTGAGGGATACTTGTATTTCAGTGGTTTCCTACTTCTTTGAATTACCATCAATCCCATGGCTCATTCTGTTCCATAATGTAGCTACTTATCCACCTCCCATGTTTTCCCATCATATGTCTTCTGTAAATATTTTAGTTTTATCTCTAAAAAGGAAGAAATTTTCTTTTTAGCCTAACCTCATTGCCATTATTGTACCTAACAAAAAATTGATATTTCATTATTATCACTGAATATCCAGCCTGTTTAAATTTCCAGTTGTCTCCTAAGTGTCTTTTTTTTTTTTTAACTATTTGTTTGACTCAGGATTCCTATAAAGCTCATAATTTGTAATTACGTGATTATTTTTTAAATCTCTTAATTTATAGGCTATAGATTCTTCCTTTGTTTCTCCTTTCTTTGACCTTCCCTTTCAATTTATTTGTTGAAAAAAACCAAGTTGGCTTTGTCCAGATTTTTCCATAATCTGAATTTTGCTGATTGCACAAGGAGCAGTTAGTTGTTCCTCTAAAATTGGTAGTTGGATTAAGAGACTGGATTAGATACAGGTTCAGGTTGGCAGAGAGGGGAAACAGGATTACTTCTTAGGTAGAATTATGTTCTTCCATTAGGAGATACATAATATACTTTATGGTTCATAATATCCTTTATGGTATCTCCTTTATGGTTCTATGTTTACGTTTAAATCTTTGCTACGTATTTTATATTTATTGGGATATATCATATGCACTTTGCTTTTGTTTTTCCAGATGGATATCCAGTTGTCCCAAACCATTTATTGAATAGGCCATCTCTTCCTCATTAAAATGCCACCTTTATTGTATATTAAATTCTCATATGTGTTGAGAATTCTCATTAAATTCTCATATGTGTTTCTGGACTTTGAATTGGTTTTTTGTGCTGTTAGGTACCAGTACCAGTGTTTCAATTATCGAGGCTTTATAAAATTTTTTTTGAAGCTTTATAAATTTTAATAGCAAGTACGGCTTAGGTATTCCTTATTGTCCCCCAACCCAAAGTTTCCTGGTTATTTTTGCTCATTTTTCTGTATGAATTTTAGAAATAATTTGTCTTATTCCAGAAATAACAAACACTAGTTTTTGGTGGATCATAACTCAAGAGAATTAAGATCTTTTTGATGTTGAATCTTTTCTACCCAAAAAGCATGTGTCTTTCTGGTTGTTCCCGTCTTCTCTTGTATCTTTCAGTAGTGTTCTGTTCATGTATTTCTTTAAAATATATCAAAATAGCATGTATGCTGTTTTGCAGAAGTTTAAAGAACCTAGCAAATTACAGAGATTAGATCATTGGTACTAACCATTTTGGGGGTCACAGAGCCCTTTAAATAAAAAGATAAAAGCTACATGTATAGCCTTTCCTTAAAAAACATGAAATGGTTTTTACAATTTCAGGGAAATTCCTAAAACCCTCCTTGTATTTATTCTAAGTAAGGAACTACTGTCCTAGATGAGTAAGAAATCAACAAATTACATTTTGCCTTTTAATTGAATATTTGATAATTGCTTTCAGAAAGACATTGTGTAGTTGTACTACTGTTTAGATAAAACACGTAATTGGTAAACCTTTAACAAGGATAGGTATTAATGAGCAGTTCAGAAAGCAAAGGGGATAAAATCCTTTCACAAGTTCTTTTGAGTAAGGGTGGCTATGATGTGGCTAGAAATTTAACAAGTATTAGAAGGTAGTAGGTAACAATTTTGTAGAGATACCAAGTTAAGTAATACAATTATTTAATTTTAAAAGATTTTAATGAAAGATACTTCATAGCTGGAGTTAACCTTTTCAAACCGCATATATGTGGTCTAATGTAGATACAGATGATTTGCATGTATATGATGAGTATAAATAGAGATTTAAGCTGTGTCTCAGAAGATAGCCATACTTTACACAGGCCATCAATTTTCATATTTAACATTAATACTCTGTAGGGATGTCTAATTTTAACTTTGATTTCAGTATTCTCCTTTTTTTAACAGTAATATCTTTGGAAATTTTTTTAGAGTTATGTTTGTCATGGGTACAGGGAATTGTTAGCATTCTGTTTCTTATTCGTGAAAGCACAAAGGATTAGTCTCTAATCAGCTTTATGATGCAGAATATGAATGAATGCCCTCTGGGTAACTGCTGACATGGGAACATCTGCTTTCCCACTAGCTGGTATTATATGCTGAAGGAATATTGTTACTTCAATAGAATCTGAAAGACATTAATGTAATTTTGTTAAAAGATGCCTCAAATAAGTTACATACACATTTATTTAATAAACTGAGCACCAGCAATCATATGTATACATTGCTGGGTGGAATTAGGATTTTTGATGCAAATAGACTACCAAACTTTTATATTTTATGAGTTTTTCTTCTCTGAAGAAAAGAATGAAGCTTTTGAAATGATAGTATTTTTTGGTCTTTCACAATTCTTTGATAGATCTTAACACAACTCACTCATTTAAAAGTTGGTAGTTTTGGTGTAAAGTTTTAAGTATAAAAAGAATTAGAACTAAGAAAATGTATATACCTTTATACAAGTATCGTGTTTGACTCTACAGTAAGGAGGTACTTTTTTTCCGTATACAAACTAACCTAAATGTATGCATTTTCTGTATCAGCGGCAATAGTTAACAAGCATGGACTTTGGAGACAGACATGAGGGTCCCACATTCTGGCTTGCCCATTCCCTGCTGTGTGACCATGGGCAAATATGGTTTAGGTCTCTATGCCTCATTTTTCTCACTTGGAAATTAGAGATAACGCCAGCAATCTCATAGAATCATTGAGAATGTAAATCAAATGATATATGTAAACTGCTTACAGTACCATGCAAGTATACACCCAATGGTAGATGTAGTAAATAAGCTCACACAAATAATTGCTGGTCTTCCAAACCGTTTTAGAAGTCCATTAATTTATTCCACTATTGTTCCCAGTACTTAAAACCTTTTTGAACTGGAGAATTGCCTTTATAGTTGCCTATTGAAAACAGTTCTCATGACTTCATGGTTTATCCAATAGCTATTACCTTATAAAAAGTGTTTCTTTAAAGTACTTGCAATGTGCAAGCATTGTGGTGGGATACACAGTTGACCCTTGACAACATGGGTTTGAACTGCGTGGGTCCACTTTTATGTGGATTTCTTTTCAATAAATACATACACTTGTAAATGTATTTTCTTTTCCTTATGATTTTTTAAATAACATTTTCTTTTCTCTAGCTTGCTTTATTGTAAGAGTACAGTATGTAATACATATAATATGCAAAATACGTGTTACTCAACTGTTTATGTTATCTGTAAGTCTTCCGGTAAACAGTAGGCTATTAGTAGTTAAGTTTTGGGGGAGTCAAAAGTTATACATGGATTTTGAACTGCACGGGGGCTGGCACTCCTAACCCCCTTGTTGTTCAAGCATCAAATGTACATTGTTTTACTGAATCCTCAGTTCATATAAGGAGTCCATATGAGTACTGTTTTACAGTTGAGGAAACTGAAACCCTGAAAACTTATATACTGAGTTGCCCAGGCTCACAGAACACAGTGGTGATGGATTCTTTATTTAACCGTTATGGTATGTTGCCTCGATGAATTAATCTTGCTCCTTCAGTAACTCTAATATTCTCCTTTTCGTTCTTTTCTCATACTTGTTTTGTTCAATTTTGTAACTTTATCACCCTGTCATGCACAAGATACGGGAGTGGTTTGAACATAGTGTGGCCCAACAAAGAGTGGTCAGGGGATAGGGTGGTGGTGATCGTTTTAGGGAAGAGGACTAATTTTTAACACCTCAGTATAATTTGGGAGATCTTTTTAAGTAGTTCTTTTTTTCAGTTTATGAAATATTTGAAACATACGCACATAACCTTATATTCACCACTCATACTTAACAGGTGATCTTAACATATTTTGCTTTTCATCTCCCCCTAATCACCATCATTGTTAGCCAGCCTCGTGTCCTGAAGTTGGTAGTTGTATCAGTTCCAAGCATAGTTATGGACAGATACATAATACATGTGTAGGTTATTTTTACTTGTTCATTATTATGAACAGTAGGGAGATTAGATCCTTGTGTGTGTCTGATTTCATATGTACATTTGTAAAAAAGTGTTCCTCAGACACAAAAAAGTATAAACTACAAGAAAAATAGACAAGTCTGACTATGATCACACTAATGCTTCCAGAAGTGTGACAAGATAACATGAACAAAGTGAAAGAACAAGCCATTGGGAAAACATTTGCAACCTTATAACCAACAAAGAGCTAATATCCAAATTATACAAAATTATTGTAATCAGTTTGTCAAGTTTTATGTGTGTACATTGTTAGATCATAGGTACTAACTAAAACTAGCCCTGGGAACTTATTGTCTGATAATATCAGTATATGAAACATGAGTTTAAAATCTCCCAATATTGTGTACTTGTCCATTTCTCAATGAAGTTTTGTTCATTTTGTTGTACATACATGATGTTAAATGTATAATAGTTCCAAATTGTTACATTTTTTCTGGTGAATTATTTTTTATCATTATATAATGATTTCTATTGCAGATTGTTTTGAGTAAAGTAATCTATTGATATGATGTAAATAGAACTACATTAGCTTTCTTTTGGTTAATATTTGCTTTCAATATCCTTTTCCAATCTTTTATTTTCAATTTTTGGTGTTTTTCCTTTTAAATGTAACTCTGAGCCTTTTTTATTCTCCTACTGGGTATGACTCTTAATAAACCTCAAATAACTACATATTGTTTTTTTATACAGTCTAATCTTGTCTTTCACCAGCCTAGTTTAGTCTGTTTGGATTTGTGATGATTGCTTATAACTTTGGATTCATTCTCTATCTTAGTGCTTTCCATGTATTTTGCTTTCTCTCCATATACCACCTCCCGCCCCATGTTATTTAGTTCTATTGTATTTTTTATTCCTTTTTCCCCCTTCCTCTACTGGTTTGGAAGTTATGCATTCCTTTTTAGTGGTACCCTTAAAATGTAGTGGTGCCCTTAAAATCTTTTGGTATATATACCTAAAGTTCAAGTTAGTGATATGTCTGTCCTCTTTCCAGTACTATAATTTTAAGTCTTTAGAATGCCTTAATGTAGTTATCCCCTCTGTGTTACATGTTCTTATTGTCTAGCATTTTACTTCTACATGATTTCCAAATTATTATTTACATATAAAAGCTTATTTAGATTTACCTATATATTTACGATTTTCTTTGCTTATTATCAGTGCTTCCTTCGCACCTGCCTTCTGGGTTCACTTTTCTTTTTATCAAAGAGTATGCGATTTCTATTTATTTAACCCCCCCATTTAGAAATGTGAAGTCACAGTTGCAGAGCTGACAATAGACCCCGTATCTTCTCACTTGCAAGTCTCTTGTCCTTGTATAAAGTTGCTATTCTTACTTAAACACTTGGTCTTCCACAAAAACAAATGGGAATTTGGTAACTAATAAAGGTGGCATTTCACATCAGTGGGAGAAAGTAGATATTAAGACAAATGGTTAGCTAAATGGGGGAAGGGAGAATACAGTAGGATCTCTCCTACATTGTGTTCAACTCCTGGCTCTGGCAATGGTGTGACCTTGGGCAATTTATTTCCAGGGCTCACTATTACGAAAACGAAAATGAGAATACTTAACCTGACAGGATTAAATGAGAATACATGTAAAGTGCTTACTTAGCACAGTGAATAACACGTAAGAATCATTTAATAGATGGTAATTATTTTAAGAACATTTTTTCTCCCTTATTTTCTCTTCTTAATCTACATATAAGTTTGTTTATTTTCCCAAGTCTGTTATGTGCCTTGTACAATCACTTAATTGGCTTGACTATACATAAGCTTACATTGGGGAGCAAGACTGTAGGTGCTGAGTTAATGTTGAGGTAATAGAATACCAAAGCATTGCAGTTAAAATGAATGTTAGAGTAGGTCAGTGAAATATGTGTTTTGTAGTGATGCCAGCTCTTTGCCAAGTATGTTGAATATATTATAGAAAAGTGTTAACTCGGGACCTTTCTAAGAGCTTCTAAAGTGAATCCAACATTGTTTGAATGTCTTCTTCACTATCACTCCATTATGTATCTAGCGAGATTCCGCTACTTTTGTTATAGTGACAATTAATAAATATTCTATTTCAAATTTAAGCTTTTAGGTTTTAAAAAACTTCTAGAAACTGAAAATACTTTTTTAGTGATTCTCCATCCTTGCTGTTCCAATATGCTTAACATTCTTTAATACTAAGAAGAAAGTTTGGATAGATCCTTTGCAGTAACTTTCTCATTTGTTTTTTTAAAAACATGTTTTATATTTGTTTAAGGTGGATAGACATGTGGACCTGCTAGAAGTTGCCCAGGAAACTGATGGGTTTTCAGGAAGTGACCTAAAAGAGATGTGTCGAGATGCTGCCCTCCTCTGTGTCAGGGAATATGTTAATTCTACATCAGAAGAAAGGTATGTGTATAGAGAGTTGGTCTCTAATATGTATCAAACCCTTTTAGAGCTTTTAGACTAGTTTCTTTTATTTTGCTTTACAATACCAACCCTGCTTATAGCATAAAAGGTAAATTGGAATTAACAATCCCCCCAACTTTATTTATTGCCTTTTTCTAAAGGGGAGTTCTGAAAATGAATTGGGGGGAGGCTTTGAGAGGGTCTAAACTGAAGAGGAAGAAATAAAAGCTAAATGCCTATTGAAAATCCATGGACTCGGTCACAGAAAGCTGACAAAAACTTAGGCTTGCCCATCTCTACTAGGAAAACGGGGATCTCTATTACTCCTAGATTGCTTTTATATCTTAAATTCTTAAGTTTCATTTCATATGTAAATGAATGCTTTGTCTTCCAGAAATTCCCATGTAAATAGGGGGGCCTTACTTGGAACCAGACTTCAGCTTGTTAATGATAATGTATTTAATAAACAAAGAAACTAGTTGTTACTTCAGCATAATTCCTAAAAGGGTTCACATGAAGCTTCTAATTATGGTTGTCTTTGGGGTCTTGGATGAGAAAGAGATTTTTTTAATCATGGTAAAATATTTTAGGCAGGTGTATTCTAAAGTCATTTGAATATGTGGTTGTTTTGTTTGCAATTCAGCCACGATGAAGATGAAATTCGGCCTGTGCAACAACAGGACCTGCATCGGGCAATTGAAAAGATGAAGAAGTCAAAGGACGCAGCATTTCAGAATGTTTTAACACATGTTTGTTTAGATTAAGAGTAAAGTTCATTTGTACAGTTGAGTATGACCTGGTTTGGTGTGCCGTTACCATTCGGGGAAGAAGAATTGAAGGAGGAATGTTCTTTAAACAGCGAGGGAGTTGAATGACCCTGGTTTTATACTCTGAATTCTAAGTTATTGAGATATAGTTGTTATATAAACGGTATACTACTTGTCACAAATCATGAGGAGGAACAATTTAATCCAGCCTGAGTGTGGGTGCTCGAGTTTGACCTCTTTAGCCATATGTTGCAGCCTTATTGCATCTAAACTGGTCTTAAAAGTAACAAATGATTCAGTGAGAAAAGGGGATGTGGTTAAGTGCTGCTTTCTAGATAGGTGAGTGTGAGTGTGGTTGTGAGTGTGGTTGTGTGTGTGCGCGTGTGTTAAATGTATATATTCACACATTTTATATTGACATTCTGTAGATATGTTTGAATAAGAAACTTTTTTTTACCCCAACTGCTGAATCAAAAAGTACCAAATAGTATATAGCAAAACTAAGATTGAAGGTTGTAGCTATAAATTACAGTGGTTCAGCCATTTTCAGTTGCCACTTGTTTCAGCTTTTTCTTAAGTTGAGCGTTTCTTTGCGGTTGACTAGTTGGGAGTCAGCCACATCTGAATACTTAGGTGTACCTCCATTATTAAGGTTGTCAGGATAATCAAATAAAAATACTTGTGCAGTGATCAGCATTGAATGGTTTTCAGGCAGTTGCATGGTCAACACTGATTTCATCTCTTTCTGCAAGCACATCGAGTAATTTTTTTAAATTGATGTATATGTAAAGGTGGATTGAAAGCCTTTCAAAAGAATGGCTTTGAAAAACCTCAGTGCCACTCAGTACATACATGTGACTTTTCCTTGCTTCATTTAATGTAACATAGTTCTGTTGTAACCATGTTTTTTTTTAATGTTATTGTAAAGTTATATGTTCTTTAATTATGGTCAAATACAATTTGATCATCAAAAATGAAAGTTTGAAAACAAGTAGCTGTTACAAATGTGCTAAAAATACTCATTTTGTAAGTGAGATTTAAAAAATTTTCTTAGCATATTATAATTGTGCCCTAGTTAGTACAGATACACATCAAATTCTCATATTGTATCTGTAGTCATTTGATGTAGTGTGCACTACATGTAGGTGAACAATTTTTTTGGTCTAAAATTTCACTAACCAAAATTCTTACAGGCACTTAAACACAGTGCATGAGGCAAATGGCACAATGCAACCTTGAGGCACCTTCTGAATCATCAGAAAGATTAAATTATGCTTCATATATTTTTGTTACTATGTTTCTTTGAAAACTCTTCATCTTTATTTGTGAGTTACTGGATTCATTTCTTTGATAATAAGTCTCTCACTAAAACCTATTGAATAGTTTGTTTTTCAGTTTGCTTTGAGTGATGGGTGGGGTAGAGGTTATGGGAGAACACTTTGAATAACATAAAGCAAATTTTGAAAAATAGTGAAGATGATTGAAAAATTGAATGCAAAACACAGGATACCAAATACTTTCATCTCCATTTTTAATAATTATACTATTATTTTATAAATGTGTAATAAAGAGGTCCCTCTTAATTGAGTTTTCTCTACTTATGCCTTGGTCTTTTTCAGTTACGTAAAATTTTCTGGGGTGGTTTTGGTATATAAAACTTGCCCTTAAGACTGTTTTTATCTTGCTGTGTAGCTTTCAGACTTTTATAGCATACATACTAGTGTCTAATCATTATTTTTGTTTAGTGTGAATTTCAGTAATCATTTAATTTTCATCTGATGACCTTGATAAAAAATAAGGGATGATGTATTCCTCTTCGTGTCCTTTCTTTTTATCTCTTAAATTCAGAATATCCAGTAGTAGTAGTCGTTAAATTTACCATGGTTTTAATCATCACATGAAGTTGGAGAAATACATTAATCCCAGCAACCATGACACACATTTAGGCATCTTAACGCTTTAAGGCAATTGAAGAAACTGTATTATTTTTTTCTTGTTTACCGTTTCTGACTGAACATATGCATCTTCCCTGGGTGATAAATGCTGGGAAAGGCCCTCCTTAGTTAGTTGGTTGGTTAGTTATATTATAGTTAACATGCAATTTTACGTAAGTTTCAGGTGTACGACATAGTTATTCCACATTTATATACCTTGGGAATTGATCACCACAATAAATCTAGTAACCATCTATCACCATACAAGTTACTACAATAGACTGTGTTCCCTATGCTGTACATTACATCTCTAACTTATTTATTTTATAACTGGAAGTTTGTACCTCTTATTCCCCTTCACATTCTCCCCCTCCTCCACCTTTGGCAACCATCATTTTGTACTCTGTATTTATGAGTCTGTTTCTGTTTCGTTGGTTCATTTGTTTTTTAGATTCCACATATAAGTGAAATAGTATGGTTTTTGTCCTTTGACTTGTTTCAACTTAGCATAATACTACCCTCTAGGTCCATCCATGTCACAAATGGCAAGACTTCATTCTTTTTAATGGCTGAGTAAAATTCCATTCTGTATATATATACCACATTTTTATCTATTCATTTATCAATGGACACTTAGGTTGCTTCCATATCTTGGCTATTGTGAATAATGCTGCAGTGAACATAGGGGTGCATATATCCTTTTGAATTAGTGTTTTCATTTTTTTCAGACATCCAGAAGTGGAATTGAGGAAACTATATTTTTAAAGAACGTTTAGTGTTATATGATCTATCCTGATGTAGGCATACATTTGAGATAATGTAGTTGGAGTTAGGTTCTGAGGTATTTCATTTTGGGTATCAGTTAAGAATACTAGATCTAGAGTTAGACTGGCCTGAGTTTAAATCCAGGCTCCCCATTAATTAACTGTGTCCTTGGACTAGTTACCTAACTTCTTTGAGCTTCCGTTTCTCCTTTATAAAATGGAGTGACAGTGGCACCTACTTACAGGGTTGTGTAATGGAATGGTGCATACGAGACACGCAGCACAGTACCTGCTCAAATGTTAGCTGTCACATTACTTTATTTTACACACTGATGTACGTATCTGGTACCCTGGCTCAATTTTTGAGCATTCTCCATGCTTAAGCCATTTTCATAATCCCCAAACGTATACTCTAAAGAATGAGATTTAAATGGTTACCTATGTGATGTTTCTCTAAAAGCCTCATGGTTGGAAGACTTCTGAGAAGTCTGGTATGTCTCATACTTTCCCCAGGCCTTTTTTAAATAGAGTATAGTACCTCAATATTTGAGTCAATTTAGTATCTCCTTTATGATTTCTTTCCTTTTTGTTCCACCCCCCTCCCCCACCTGCAGCATGACCCAGAACTCACTGTTATCAAAAGCTGGGTTGGGATAATCTAAATATTCTATATGGATCGTAATAACCTAACATTAGTAGCTGTAACTACTAAGGTTTGGTGTTAGATGAGGCTATCTGAAGCCTTGAGTGTGCCTATATAAAAATGGCAAGATTTTTTGGTAATCTTCTCATTGGTAAGATTTTTTTTTTTTTTTTTTTTTTAGTGGAATTGTGTTGTTTGTGGACAAATGTTATAACTTTCTTCTGGATAAAGAAAATAAATTGGATACTGTATATTTTAGAATTCTCTTTTTAGCTTCTCTTAAGGTCAACATCAGAATGTTGAATAGACTTCTGATATGCTGAGCATATATCCTGCATAACTAAAACCTCAGCACCAACTAGAAACCTCAAAGCCATAGAATCATTCCGTTTAGAGCTGACAGAAATCTGTAGCGGGCTTTCATTATTAAATTTGTTGTCGTTTAGTCATCAAAGATATAGAGGTCTCTAACCGTTTCAAAAGTTAAATCTCTCTTTACATGCATAGGTGAGAACTCTAAGACATCATGTTCATGGAATTGTATTGAGGAGATGTATAGCACAGATAGATTCCAGATGGAAATGAGATCAAACCTAAAAGAAACCAGTTAGCAATGGGAGTAAAAACAAAACATCCTCAGTAACACTGGTGTAAATTTTACACTGTTAATACTAACAGCATATAAAGGTCTCATTACGAAAACACTGAAAGGATATAAGCTTTTGTGTTTTGTAATGCAATTGCAGTGAATGTTAACGCTGGTGTGGACATCAAGGACACCAGTGTGTGAATCATGACAGCTCAGTTTTAAAACCAGAGCCAAACATATTGAAATGATTACTGACATGCAAAACTTGGAACTTAGAAGAGAACAGTGATGTATGCCTCAGTAGCTTCCAGAAATTCTAAGAATAATCAAGATACTGAAATAGGCGATGATAATATATCACCCAGTAAAACAAAGTCTTTTGCAGACATGTCTGAGGGAGATTAGCATCGTCTACTGGACCAAAGAGTTCCAGTTAGGGTTCTATTGCAAGCAACCAATTCTAGCTGACCTAAGCAATAACAAATTTATTTGAAGGATACGGGGAGCTCACGAGGTCAAAGGGAAGCTAAAGAACTGGAGTTAGGATAGAAACTCAGAAAGCTCCAGGTGGTGATTGGGAATTGTTTAAGAATCTTGCTTTTATTCCTCTACGGGATTAAACGAACGTCCAACTGTTCATCTCTAAATTATCCCATTCAAGATTCAAAATCCTGGAAGTGAGTGTGCAAACCCAGGTCAGAAACCATCCTGGATTAGAGCTCCAAGATGGCAGAGTAGATAAACACTGTGCCTGCTTCCTTCCATGAACAAATTAAAATTACAACTAAATTATAGAACAATAAACCTGGGAACCACCTGAAGTCTGGCTGAACAGAAGTTTTGTAATTAAGGATATCAAGAAGAAGCCACATCGAGAATGGTAGGAGATTCAGAGACACGAAACTGGCTAACCCAAACCTCCGTGTAGTGGTTGAGAATTGGCAGTGATATCTCGGCCGCAAAGCTTCTCCCCAGAGGAGTGAGAGACCCCAACCCCACACTGGCCTCCACAGCCCAGAGTACAGATGCCGGGAAGAGGAGCCCCCACAACATCTGGCTGTGAAAAACGGGGGATTTTGACTGTCTGGGTGGGACAGGAGGCTGCGGGAAACTCAAACATTCTCTTAAATGACCCACGCACATCCTCACTCCTAGGCACTCACCTGGGGCTCCAGCAGAGAGACAGTAACTTGGGAGGTGTTGGAGACATACGGGGGTGGAGGTGGGGGTAGACTGAGTTCCGTGGCTTCAGGAGGAGGGCTGGAGGAGTCGGCATTTTCCCTGTGAGGGATCCTCCCGTGCAGCCCGCAGGTGGGCGCCATCTTTCCTGTGTTGAGCCCTCCCTACACTTACGGCCAAATCTGAATCTGATTGGTGGTGAGTGCAGCTCTGCCCTGCTGACTCACTGGGATCCCACCCACCCCCAATTCCTTCAACACCAGAGGCAGTTACTGCTAGAGCAGCCAGCCCCACCCACATTGCACTCTTTGTTGGAAAATTACCAGTCTGACAGACCCTGGGGGGGTGGTGACTGGCCTTGGTGTGCTCTGAGACTTTTACTGAGTTGCTCCAGGCTCATTCAGCGCTGGCACCAAACCAGAACTTACATTAACCTGGTGACCACAACTCTTCCCACTCTAGAGACTCCGTGAGACCCTGCCTCACCCAACTTGCATACTACACAAGGCTTTATCAGTGGCTGAACCTTAAGTAAGCTGGCAGGTGGCAGCAGGCCTCAGGGTGTCCTGGCATTTTGTGGAGCTATCCCAGGCCTAGTAGTAGTGGCAGCTGTCCTCAGTTCACAGCGTGGCCTCTCCCACGCACCTCCAGGGTTAGCACAGGTAGTGAACAAATGAGGACCGCTTTGTAGCTCTTACAAGTAGTCCCTATCTGGTCACAGGCAGTGGCTGACCTGGGCCTGCACCCGGAGCCCCTCACAAGAGGCCCCACAGCCAGCATACTTGGAGATTGGTTTCAGACCAGAGCAGAGCACTGCCCAATTAGCCCCACAAGCGGCACACCTGAGGGGTGGTCTCAACAGGCACCAGAGCCAGCTGAGGAAAACCCCACTCAATGGGGTAAGCCCTCCATACAGTAGCCTGTAAACTGGATGTGGCGAAATCCCACAGCCAATCACCTTAGTCAATTCCACCCAATGATGTTCCAGTAGCAGCCAACGCTCAACCATAACAGAAGGGCACACACAACCCATACAAGGGACATTCCTGGAGCACCCAGTGCAGGTGACCAGGGAGTCTGTGCCACTGGGCCCCACATGGCACCTACTCCATAAGGCCACCTGGTAAACGTAGCAGATCTACCTAACACATAGCAACAAAGAGAGAAGTAGTCAAAATGAGGAAACAAAGAAATACATCCCAAATGAAAGAACAGGGGAAAACTCCAGAAAAAGAACTAAACAAAAATGGAGGCAAGCAACCTACCACATTAACAGAGTTCTAAACAATGGTTATAAGTCTTGGAGCTTTGAGAAAATGACCCTCCAGGAACATCTTTTGCATAAAAGATTTGAGGGTAAGTATCCAGATTTACTGACTCATCGAGACTAAATGGAAAAGGAGAGCTGTATTTCATCCAAAGGAAGTTGCGTATTGTGGGGAAGGTGGCTGGACACACAAAAAATGAAACATGACCAGCTAATCACATGAAGCCGTGAGCATATGCTAAATGAAGGGCAGTATTATAATTCAGATGAGCCAGCATGCTGGAGGTAGGCGCATGTACAGTAGTTTGTGTGGAGACCTTCAGGGAGTGCTTGTCCGATCCCAGAGCTCTTGATGATGGAGTGTTCCTTGCCATGCCCAGCTGTTTATCTAGGTGATCACTTTTTAACCTGTAATTTATTCTTTTCCAGGTAGTGGGTATAAAAAAGAATAGTGGGGACTGAAGCATAACATTGGTTATTTCTGGGAAGCACAAGTCCTTTCCTGGGATAGGCAGTCAGGGTGAAGGGCTGATCATTCCTTTTCCTCTAGAGTCTAATTAGGCTGGCTCAGGACTGCAGCTTTAATAAGATTGAATTGACCAGACTTAGCCGAACCCCTATCCTCCTATGGCCCTGCCTTTTGATCTTGTCAGTATTTGAGCTGGGAGGGGTTCGGGTTGCAGGTTTATATGTTTGTGGTTCTTCATATTCAGTTCTATCAGGGTTCTGGAATCCAGTCACCATGAGAATGCACAAGACTTCCAGCCCCTCTTCTGTTATTTTCTCTGTAAAATCCAGGGAAGGGGGATTGTCTAGCCTGGCAGTTTGTTTTTTAATGTGTTTCCAGATTTCACTCACTGTTGTCTGAGTGTTGTCTGAATGCTCATCCCTGCAAAGTCTCTCCATCTAGGCAGGCCTGCTCTTCCATGTATTACATCCAGACTCAAGAGTCTACCCCTGGTATTAAAAATACCAAGGTTCTCTGCTCACCTCTGTAGGGCTTGGCTTGTTTCTCCCTGGAAGGAAGCTCATTAAGAATTCCTTGCATCCACTTATTTGCTAGCCTCATTGAAAAGTATCATTTTTATTTTGTCTGGATTTTTCTTGTTACTATGGAAGTAAAGATCGTTCACACCCTTCTATATTCTAGCAGAAGAAATTGTGCAGGTATTTATTATACGTCATGTAAAGTTCATTTCCAACTTTATAGGTTTCAATCCCAGCTGTGGAATTCTATATATATATATATATATATATATATATATATATATATATATATATATATATATATATATATATGTATCAGTGTTACCTTGGGCAAAATGTCTTCTGTGGGTATCTGTTACCTTATCTGTAAACAGGAATCATAATGTGGACCTTCTGGGATTGTTTTAAGAATCAGATGAAAATGTTTTGGAAGCTAGGAGTGAATATGGCTGTAGGTTATCATGTCCTTTGGCAAATCATCTCTGATTCTGGGCCTCCATTTCCTTATCTGTACAGTAACGGAAATGCTGAAATGTGCCTTTCACTAAACAGCACAGTGGCCATATTGATAGATGGAGATCCCTTAGCAATACTGACCTTATTATTAGGGCTTCTAAACTGGGTGGCTTTCTTAGCTACTGAGGGTGTCAGCCTTGGTAAATGGATTTGTTTTAATAGGCACACATTATGTAACATGCCATTACGTAGACAAGACATAGACACTCGTGTACCTGGTGTTTCTGTTTGTTAAACTTACTTCCTTGGCTCTCTTGGAGCTGTAAGATTTTTCTTTGTTTACCTTGAATAGCCAAAGTTCTGGTACTTCATACAGTTCTTTTATGATTTGAGGATGTGATCGGGATACAACCTCTGTAGTGGTTGATGGAATTAATTTCTTCCATGAAAGTAGGTTCTTGGTGAATACACTCATAGACGTCAATCTTTTAACTAGTTTAAAATGCCAGATCGATTCCAGAGTTGTTTACATGAAATAGTCCATTATCATTTCAACCTGTGCTGAGCTGAACTTCACCTTTAAACTATTTATAGAAAGCAGGCTTATGCAATAAATATAAATCCAGATTTTCCTTTACCCAGAAGTTTTTATACTATGTTACAGTT
This sequence comes from Rhinolophus sinicus, assembly GCF_057876585.1. Taxonomy (NCBI): domain Eukaryota; kingdom Metazoa; phylum Chordata; class Mammalia; order Chiroptera; family Rhinolophidae; genus Rhinolophus; species Rhinolophus sinicus. The sequence continues at coordinate 32,965,794 of NC_142515.1, forward strand.
TGTAAGAACTTTCACATACATTATTTTAGTAAAATAGGTACAGAGCAGGTTTAAGCTCCTGAAACAAACCAACTGAAACAAAGTATTTAAGAGCTTTACCAAATAAAGTGTGATATTAATGATGCCAGCAAATACAAATACATATTATGATAGTAAAAGAACTCTGCGCATCATTTTGTTGCTTATGTATTTGAAGGTAATAAAAGGGTATTACATTTTAAAACATTCTATAATTTAGATTTCTTACTAATTGAGACTGGCTTTCCCTGCAGTTAGTCCAAATTAGGAGGTCTATGGAAAGGGTAATAGACTTGGAAGGTAGGGGAAGGTACCTTGGTCACAAAAGATAAATCATTAAACAACTACCAAGTTTCACCTGTGAAAGGCTTGTTTCTCAGTTCTTCAAGACTTCCTTCCATCCACCATTTTGCTAGCCCCATAGAAAAGCATTATTTTTATTTCATCTAGGTTTTTCTGTATCAAACTAAAATATCCAATCTTTAGCCAGTGACCCATTTATGTTTTAGTCATAATTTCAATTACTACATAAGCAAAAAAAGGTAGTTCTTTGGAATGTGTATTAGTGAAGAGCTTGTATATCACTTTCCTCATTTAGTGAATGTGTATAAATGAGTGGCCCAATACGTAATACTTAATATTGACCAAAGAATTAAATGCATACGAGGGGGAAGAAAAATAACTGGTTACTATTCCAATATCTGTATAGTCAATTCTTGATAATTTATACATTTTTGGTAATGGGGATATGCTCAAATAATAGAAACCTGTATCATTCAAAAATTCATAGGCAAAGACTGCACTATGGTTTCCAGTCTAATACCTTAATCAGGTGCTTGAATACTCTAGACCATTTACAATTAATGTAATTACTAATATAGTTAGGTTATTTATACTTATCCAGCATGTTAAGTTTTCATATTATTTGAAACAGCTATCTTACCAGAAACACTTCTAAGTAATGAAGATAATTTGGGAATAATTAGTATAAAATTATGGTGGTTAAGTAAGCAGCTGGACTTAAACAATTTATCTTTAAAAAAAAATAAGCAATTTAAAAATGACTAGACTTTCTACATGCAAAATAGATGGGTTAGTTTGATACACAGTCTAACATTGGGACAGATGGTAAAAAATTGGACCTAAAAGTCAGGTAATAGAAAGGAGGAAGATGTGGAAAAAACAAAAATGAATTTGATGTTCTCAAGTAGCCAAGATTCGTTTCTTCTTGCAGGAAATATGTGTTGGAAAGAAATCTATTTATAATTCTGCCATTATCTGACCGAATCATTGACGTATGTCTTTCCTGGATTTTTTCACACTGCCCTGTACAGTGTGGCATACTCTGTCAGCACCACTTATATCTTCATGTACTTACACATTTCCTGCCCTACTTTGTCCTAATTGTCAAGAGGGGTCAGCAAGTAAGGATCTGGGGAGAATGAGGGAGGGGCAACAAGTGGTAGCTCTGAGTTGGCTATTATACCCATTTTATTTGGAGTGAGGACAAGTAGCAAAAAAAATTTTATTAGGTCGTTAGGACAGAAGGAGGCAGGGACGCAAACCAGAACTACAGGCCTACCTGAAGGCCAATGAAATTAGGGGCAGAAACAGGTATCTTTTCTGCATACAAAAGTAACAACTGCTGAGATTAGTGGAGGTAATGGGAGTTGTTGCCAAACCAACCAACAAATAAAAAACCCACAATTGCTTCCAGCCCTGCTGGTTAAACTCTTTTTTTTAAATAAATTTTTATTTTCATTTATTTATTTTTTTTATTGGGGAATATTGGGGAACAGTGTGTTCTTCCAGGACCCATCAGCTCCATGTTAAGTCGTTTTCAATCTAGTTGTGGAGGGTGCAGTTCACTGGCCCATGTGGGAATTGAACCGGCAACCTTGTTAAGAGCTCACAGTCTAACCAACTGAGGCATCCAGCTGCCCCCTGCTGCTTAAACTCTTTGGGGCACTTTCAGAAAAGAGGGGCAAGTTAGAAAAAAGGAAAAAGGTCAGATCCTCATGCAGTGAAATCTAGGGGAGCGGTCCCTGAGGAATCCAGTCACTGTAATACTAAAAATATCACTGTAATACTTGGCTGAGATCATGTGTCATTCACATGTGTCATTCACATTTATTTGCCCTTATTCATGAATAAGGGCAAACAGCCTCTTAATTATGGTCTGAAAGAGTTGCTGCTGTTTCTCTCCAATTACATGAAGTCACAAAGCCATCAACAGTCACATGTTCAACACACACTCAGTGGTACAGGCAGGAAAGACTCAGCCTTCATTTTGAGAAATTTATTAAAATAAGAACAAGCATCAGTTGTATATACAAATAGTCATTTGCACTGTGTGATACTAGAGCAGAAGAGCAGTTTTAAATATATTTTAAAAATCACAAAATATATTGGTTAAGGCACTACATCCTGTCTCATATTTTTAATATTATAAATATGCTGTTTTTTAAAAAGGCAATAGTGAGTAGTACCTCTGATCAAATGAATCTAGGCATATACTATCAAAGACAATTACACTTTGCTGTGGCCATTGTATATTATTTACTCTCTAAAGAACTTTCATTAGCAAAGATTAGCATTAAAAACAAAAAAACTGAATGTTTTTTTAAAAATCACAGTTTTCTCTTTCCAGTTTTAGTCTCTTCCAGAGAGACCTATGTACAAAAGGTACTGTTTCTTCATATGTCCCTTAGCACAAGGAATTAGGCATAAAGTACAAAAGCTTGCCTCCCAGGAAGGAAAGCCATCAGGGGTTGGATATCTCAGAATAGCATGAGTCTTTGGAAGAAGTATTTATTTCAACTGCAGTAAAATCATCCGGTTTTAGAAAACTGGACTTTTCAGCATCTATGAAGACTGCTTTGTAAGTGCACTCTATTCAAGGAGCTTCATTAAGCATTTGGGGGACGCCAGCTCCTGTGTTGTGCAGTGTAGACAGAGCACCAGCCTAGGAGCTGTGGCCTGGGTGCTCGTTCAGTGCCACCAGGACTTCCTAAGGCGGCCAGTTTTGTGTTTTTGTTGCAGTGCTCAGCAGCTCCAAGCTTGTGCTTGTGCATCGTCTCAGTTTGGTCACCAGTCAGATGAAAGGGTTGGATCTGATGTTTTCTGTGGTCTTTTCCAGTTCTAGCTGCTGGCTAGTCTGATGGTGTAAGTGGGTTCTGGTTACAGCTGCTGCTGCTGCAGTCAGCCGGCACAGTCTCTTCATAGGACACAATGACCACAGCAAAGAGGAGAGAAAGTAACTTTCCACAACATTGCCAGATTGTCTGAGCCCTGGGTGTAAATCTTTCATCAAAGCACTCTACGCTATTTAATGAAAAGTCACCATTCGACTAGTTATATGATTCACAGAAGTGCATTATTAAGACTTATCTTATTAGACAATATAACTTTGGTGGCAGAAGTAGGTTGCATAGACCTCTGAGATTAAATTCACATTTTCACACATTTGGTTTCTCCAATCAGGTCATACTTCAGCATATGAGAGACTGGGCAATAAGGCTCTGTACAGGCATGAGACAAAATGTCAGGAAGAATCTTGACATAAGCCACATCATTCAGGGTGAGAAATCTTTTTTTTTTTTTTTTTCAATTTTATAGAAGAGGCTGCTCTTCTGATTTATTTTACTGCTGGTATATGACATGGGGAGAGAGCACGCTGGCAAGACTTAAGCTGGAAAATATGCTTTACTTTTTGGCAAGTAAACTAGACACATGGTCAAAGCTTTAAGAAATCTTGGACCTACCCGCTCAGATGCTGTAGAGAACACAACAAATAGCATTCTGAAATGATAGCAATATTGCTTTTACCTGCTAAGCTTTGGACTTCAGTTTGACTTTTTTATGTATATATTGAAATTGACTTTAAATTTTTACCTCATTATAAAACCCTAAAATCAACCATTGAGAATCAATTGGATACAAAGCATCTAATCACAAAAATAGAAAAGAGAATCATAGAACACTTCAGAAAGAATCTCTGGAGCCAAGGGCATTTAGCTGTTCTTCTCCAGGGACCTGTAATAATCTGTCAGGACTTTCCATGCTTTGGGGGCCATGAAGCCGTCTGGGGGATTTTCTCCTTCCCGGGCCAACTTCCTCATACGAGTTCCTGAGATGAAGTCAAACTCGGTGTGCCTGTCAGAGGGTAGCAACAAAGAATTCTGCGTAGGTAAATAACATCTACCTTGAAGATTCCTGGAGTTGGGTTATAGGTTCTTATTACTTTCTTTTTTTCTGTAAAATGCTGCATCTTCTAAAATGGCAATTTGCTAAATCTTCAGTTCAGTAAAGGAACTTGCAGAAGGGGAAATAATGGCAGCTATATGTTCAATACTTAACTGTGTACCTAATCTGTTCATGGGAAGTCTCTTCTGTTGCTCTTCCTTACTATGAGCTCAGCGTGGTGAGTGTGCCATAAATACTCATTGAATTCTTTTTCCTTGTTGACTTTTTTTCGCTTAAAGTGCCAAGCACTCAGTTCATGCTCAAGGATGTATGTTAAAAATTATATATTTATGGCCATCTTCTACATGGAAGGGGCTGTGCTACCGTGTTTCCCCGAAAATAAGACCTAGCCAGACAATCAGCTCTAATGTGTCTTTTGGAGCAAAAATTAATATAAGACCCGGTCTTATTTTACTATAATATAAGGCTGGGTATAATATAATATAATACCGGGTCTTATATTAATTTTTGCTCCAAAAGATGCATTAGAGCTGATTGTCCGGCTAGGTCTTATTTTTGATGAAACGGGGTATAACCTTAGGGAACACAAAACGTGTGAAACCAGATCATGGTCTTCAAGAGACTCCTATTCTAATGAGGAGCATGTGGAGAGGCACTGGAGAGTTTTCCAAAGGCGCCCCAAATTTTTATTTGCCTCAATATCCCAGTTGTACAGATGTTGATTAAAGACTTTTCCTCTGAAAACCTACCTTTCTGGATCATAAAAGTCCATGGCTTTTTTGGCTTTGTTGTAAGCAGCCACTCGGAATGGAATGATTTCCACAGATGTGAGGCCAGGGGCCATGCTCAAGACCTTGCCCCCGTGAGTGGGTTCATACAGGTCTTTCTTGGTCTCAGGGTGGGGCATTCCTGCAGGGTCCCGGCCCACAATGTAGAAATTGGCCCCTGCAATCATCCGGGACCTGCAGTGCCACTGGACCTAGGAAACAGCACATAAGGGACATGTTGGTTATCACTGGCCAGTTCTGCAGGTCCCTATTGATAGAGACACCTTTATGATGCGTTAAAAGTAATTCAGTGATGTGGGTCAACTGATAATTGCAAGGAAGCCAGTGAGGTGTCTAAGACTCCAGGCCCTCTTCTTCATCTGCTTGGTTATGTTCGGTAGGACAGCAGCTTTAAAGATAAGAAACCCCCTATCTTAGAACCTGAAGTTATATTTCCGAATCTCTCCAAACAGGCTAGCCAACCAGGAACACTGGGATCTTACTGTTTTACAGAACTGTGAATTTTACTTTTCAGTTCCTCCCTGTTCTGAATAAATCACAGCTTAAAGGGAATTGCAAACTCCACTATCTCTTACCTGCCTGCCAATAATGAGCTAATTACCTTTCATATGCAGACATGGATTCCAGTAGAGAGGAGAGCTAGGGACCTGGAACTTTGATCTGGTTGAAGGGAATTAATTTATTAAACTCAGTTTGGGGCATTCCAAAGGGTTGAGACCCTTTCAATTCATCATACTTCCTGCAAACTTGTTCAAATCCACTACACTGGTGGTGCAGGGGACAAAGAAACTCTCTGTTTGATAGGCTCACTGTGCGATGAAAGGGAGATAGTAAGCATTTAAAGACATGCTCTCCGTGAGCTTCTAATGTAGCTCTCAGAGCACAGAGAATCACTAAGTAACTGGAACTGCAGAAATTGAATATTAGTTTCAATACAACTTGCCTTATCACCCAGTTAAGTTGCATTATCTACCTCATTCACACGCCAACTTCTATATTCTCAAAGCCAGTGTATAATAGAGTGGATTTGACATTTGTAGGCTTTTTATAAGCAGTAAATGGAAATATAATTAAGTTGGATAAAGAAGAGAGACTAGAAGATTTCAGAATGTGCACATGACTTAGGGTCCCAGAGACACATTTGCTCTTCTAAGTAAAGTTTGAGCCTACACTTCTGAGTCCCATCTCCCAGCTCAGGGAACCGCTCACCTCTGTGGGGCCAGCGTATAACATGGGAGATGGGAAGATGGCGACAATGGTTGACTTGGGATCCAGGACCCCTTCCTCAAGCACAGCTGCGTGCTGCTTCATCCGCCAGTCCAGAGGCACGTCGTCGTCCTTTGTCCAGCCACCCAGAGGGTGGAGCAGGAGGACGGGGTGCTTGTAGCCCCTCTCCAGGAGCCGGCGGCGGGTGTCCTGCATCAACAGGGCATGGCCATTGTGGACAGGATTGCGCAACTGGAAGGCAAACACCGCATCTGGGAAAGGAAAACAAAAGCCAAGGTCAAAAAATGTAGGTCGCTTGTCTGCAAGAACAGAAAGAAAAGATGCAACTGTGTATGTTTCTTGTTCTGTGCGTTCATATATCCACTTGCTTTTGATAATCAGCTGGAGAATCTACCTGGGTCATTAGGTGCTATTCCAAAGGTAGCAAGCAATATCAGATTGCTTAGACAGGGACAGGACATGGAGCAGAAGCCCTCGAGGGAAAGCCTGACTCAGAAATGAAAACATTTGTTGCCAGGACCTTTCCTACAAACCCAGGCTTAGGCTGGGGGCCGCATTCATCAGTCCTCTTGTAGCCTGCTCCAGCCTCACTTTCCTAGGGGGGTAAGTAATGATGAGGAACATTTTCTGGGGCCCTTGCAAGGTCTCAACAATCTAAAGATGTAAAAGAGTCCATCGGAAGTGGCCCCGGCAGAGGCGGGTGCTATAACGCTGTGGCCTCCGGACTTCGCATCTCAAGGCAGGGACAGGACCAACCCCTTTCTCTGCCACACCTGGAAGGCCCCACGGTCACTCATTCTGGGCGGCTGTCACCGCAGCCCGGAGGCGGGACCAGTCCTTTTGTAGACAGGGTGCTATCGTGAGCAGCCCCTCCTAGGAGCTTGTAGGTCTTAAGCGGGAAACGCCATCCCCTACCATGACCTGCAGAAATACACCTACAGACTCACAGAAAAGATGACCAGCAGAGGGAAAGAGCCAGACACCTTGCAGAGGGCATTCCCCAAGTAGCCCCTCAAGCAAGAGGCACGCGGTGTCAGTCACCAGGCACTTACTGTGCGCCCACTGAATAGCAGGACTGTGCAAGCTGTGGGACTAGACGACAGTCCTGCCCTCAGGGATCTCATATAGTCTTCCGGGGAACACTGCCGTAAAGAGAGGATTACAGCCACGTGATAAAGGAGGAGGCTCCTATTGGCCCTTGCCACAAATGGAGCTGCTAAGATGAGCAGCTCCTACACCCATAAGGGACTTGGGCCTGTCAGAGGAACTTCTGTGAGGGGCCCAGGGACACTGGGCTGGTGGTTCCAAGGCCTTTGAAATAACAGCAAAACCATAGCAGTGGAAACATTCGAATCTGTTCTCAGGTCTCAGGTTCTCCACTGCACCCTGACCACCACCACCCACCCACCTAACCTCACACACAGGGTGAAGGTCTGTGAGGATCCTGCCTATCCTAGAAAGGGACCCTCGCAGAAGTTCTGGCACATAGTACAGGTTCAATAAATACTTGTTGACTAAATTAAAAAATTATAAAAGATATTTCATCTTTACTGTATGGAAATCTTCAAAACTACTTCACTTTGTGGTGGATTTCTGAGAGCTTTCATTTTTATTTCTGGTTCTGAAATAATATATATCCATTATGGAAAATTTGGGAAATATGAAAAAGCCCCAAATGGAATATAAAAATCATCCATAATCCTATCAGTACTTTTCCTCTCTTTTTCAAAATATGTAAAGGGAAAATCTTCCCTTCCCCTTGGTCCAACTCCATCCCCAAGATGTCAGCTGCTGTCATCAGAGACCCTGCTATACATACAAATAGGTGAGGGTTTTAAAAACAATTATTGTTCTGCAATTTGCTTTTTCACTTAATAAATATACTTTGTGTATCTTTCTGTATCAGTGTATATTTTTAACTGACAAATTCCAGTATATGGATGTAGTTCAACTTTATAAACTGCTTTCCCTATCAATAGAAGAGGTTTCCAGCTTTTTAAAACTATAAACATGCTGTTTCTGATATCCTTAACTCTGTCATCAGAGGGTGGTAAGGAATATTAACAAATGCATTACAGCCAGCCTACATACCAGCATTCATTTCTTTAAATTTCTGTTTGAGCTCTAGAGGTGTCAGGCGGTACTGGTCCAACCCATCATTCCACCTTATCCTTTCCAGTACCTGAAGGTCTCCACCAACCAGCCAATCCCCACTTTCCATCACCATCTAGAAAGACAATTATTAAAGTTGTTAGTGATTAATATTGATTTCTATTTATCTGAAAAATTTTCTTCTTGTGGATCAATCATGGTTTACTATTGAAGAACTGCCTTCAAGCTTCAAACTTTTTGGTCTCTCAACTCCTTTATACTCTTAAAAATTATTGAGAAGTCCTGAAGAGCTTTTGTTTTTGTGGGTTATAGCTATCATTTTCCATATTAGAAATTAGAACTGAGAAACAAAATAGACCCAGAGGGCTGTCACAAGGCCAAGTCTAGAAAGAGGAGGAGTGGTTGGCTGCAGGCCAAGAGCCGACTCTCTACCATATTGTGGTGTAAAACCAAGATGTTTGAATTTGAAATTGGCCTTCCAGATTCTTATCAAGGCATAGTTGTCCAAGTAGAAGGACAGAAAATATTTTAACTTACATTTATTATTTAGATATGTAACTTTTAAAGATGGTATATGGGCTTCAGTTTGTATTTCTAGCCTGGGACCCATAAATATTAGGTGTGAGACTTGTGTGAAGAATGGTTCAAAATAATGAAAAAGAAAACCACAATAGTTTGGATGAAAGATTAGCACTCCCCTTGACAAGGATGGAAGAGGCCCTGGGTCCTGAAAATACACATGGTTAAGGCATTGTCACCTTCTTCGTGTCATCTAACCATTGTTTTTACCTTGTACATCTTAAACTTACCTAACGTTATATGTCAATTATGTCTCAGTAAACCTACAAAAAAACGTGACAACCTTTGTTTTTCTATAAACTTAAATATGTTCCAAATGATGTTGCAGTGCAATCGGTTACAACTTAGAGCAAATGTCTCTCCTCAATCATGGAGACAAACATTATAAAAAGTCTTATTCTTCAGTTAAATAATGGTTTCACAACCCTTTGTCTGATCAAATTCTATAACTGCCTTTTGCACTAAGGACAACGTGGCCACCTGAAATGTCAGCAGAAGAGAGGAAGGCAAATATAGGAGAGAGACAGCTGATTGATTTCAAACAGCTAGTCAGAAGACACCAACGTGGTGATGGCTTTCCTCTGGCTCACATTCCCTGTCATGGCCAGATGTTGGGATTTACAATGGCTTGCATTTCATAGGGGTTCAGGGAATGGGGAATTAGAAATGAGCCATGGTTCTCAACATGGCAATTTCGCCTCACCTGGTGACATTTGACAATATCTGAAGACAACTTTGATTATCACGACTGTGGTGAGAGAGGGTGTGCTATTGGCATGTAGTGTGTAGAGGCCAGGGGTGCTACTAAATATCCTGCATTGCATAGTACAGCCTCCACAACGAAGAATCATCAGCCCAAATGTCAGTAGTGTTGTGGTTGAGAACCCCTGGGTAGACAGAGATTGTGCAAGGGATTTGGTTATGGTTTTATGAACTCTGTGCTGCTTTCTAAACTTTGTGCTCAGAAGAGTCACTTAAATAGAATACTGTCAAATATCTATACCTTTACATTTTCTTTCTCCTTACTGCTCAGAGTTAGACTACAGATAAAATTTTGGAAGATTTAAGATCCCTGATAGTGTAGCAATTCATTGTAGATGCTAAGGGACCACCCTATACTGGTTCTACTGGAAAAAGGAAATATTGAACTGATTTCGTTCACTACCTAGCCTCAAAATGTGTCTGTTTGAAAAGCAATGTTGAAACTATGCTATTGGACTTACTGGGCTAGCGCAGGAAAAGGGGCACCTCTCTCTTCAAGGTGATTCATCTGTCCCAACACTGTGGGTCCAGCTATCAGGAAGAGAGGGCTAGTGGTTCTGCCTAATTTCCCAGGACTTCGCAGCTTACAAGTCCCTACCTCCTGCCAAAGACAGGCAAGGGACCACAGCTAGAGGACAGAACTGGACACACAGAGGAATGAGGAACAGGCTTTAAGGGAGTCTGGGGAAGTAATGAAAGCGGACTGGGGCTCGAAATCATAGATAACAGGAATGCAAAAAGGAGAGGAGGAGCTCAAACACGAGGATGAAGGCTAAGAAAGCTACGGTGAATTGGCTCAAAGGGCAAGAAGAGGAAAACTTGAAAGAAACAAGCTGGAGAGGAAGAGGGAATGTGCCAATCAGAGAGGAGCAGCTGAGGGCAGGAAAGGGCAGAGGTCAGAATGAAAAGGGGGAGAGGAGAGAATGGAACAGAAGGGAAGAAATGGTGCGTTCAGGAAAATAAGGTTATTATTAAAAAGTTCAGAGAACAGAATTGAGAAGAAAAACTAACGTGCTACAAGTCAAGAATATAGATTCATTTCTGTGACAGCTATCATAGTCCTGGAATTCTGTAGCTGTAAGGAACATGTAGATCATGTGGACCTGATGCTCTCATTTTCAGATGAGAAGGTGGTTTTACAGAGGGGAGTAGCAGAGTTCAGGTACACAGAGTTCAAGCTGTCAGCCTGGACCCAATTCTAGGATTCCTCCAAACCAGGCTCTTCTTCCCACCGCACCCACTGCCTCTCATCCGTGGTCTCCATGCTGATGTTTCAGCATTTCCTTCAGAGGGATCTTGCATTCATCCTCCATCCAGGCAGCACTTATTAGATACCAGGTCCTGGGCTTGCTGCAGAGGATGTGACAGTGAACAAAACAGATCAAGATGGGGTCCTTGAACCCATGGTTTGGAAGTCTGAGTGGATTAACAAAAGAGTAAATGGGTAACAATACTGTGGGGCAGGTGTGGACAGCCAGACCTCTAGGTCATAAGAGTAAGCCAAATTCTTAAAAGGGAAAGGAGTAACAAATAAGGTGAGGAGGCAGGGGTGGAAGGCACGGTGTCCTAGGTTGAGAGACTAGCAGGTGTAACAGGACGAGAGGGTGGCATCAGACCTGCTGAGAATGACTGGAGGACAGAACATGTGGAGTGGTGCTGGTGAGAAGTGCTATGATGAGCTCATGTCTTTACAAAGAGTTCCCAGATGAAGCTTGGACACTTCCCTCTAGCTGAAGGATGGAGAAAGGATCACAGAGGAGTAAGGCAAGAGGGAAGAAATGAAATGTTTTGGCACAAGAAGAAGTGAATCAATTCAAGCAATAGCTAGAAGGCAGAAGCATCAGGACTTGCTGATTGAATGAATGAACAAAGGAGAAGAAAGAAGGTGGACATCCAGGTTTTGGACATGGCCAAGATTTAGATGGAGGAGCTGTCCAATGGGCTCGGGGACGTAGGAAAGGGAATGGGTCTGGGGAGAGGTTGTGCATGTGGAGTGTGAGGTGCTTACAGGATACGTCCAGGTGGAGCCATACAAGATAGAGATCCGGATAATTATCCAATGCAGTGGTTCTCACCCTTCCTAGTACATAAGCATCACAGGGAACTTTAAACTCCCAACATCCAGAACTGACCCCAAGACAATTAAAATCTGTGAGGGTGGGATCCAGTCTTGGTTAATTTTTTAGGCTCCCCAGGTGATTCTGTTGACTTAATTGATCATGTGGTCTTCACTGCAGAGCTAAAGGGAAGTCATATTCTGTTTTCTTTGTTTCTACATCTGTAAAGTGGGAGTGATGATTCTTAGTTACTTCGCAACAGCATTGTGAGAAATAATTACTGTTTGGAAAAGCTTTGAGAGCCATGGATGAAAAGCAACAGTCCTCCTCCACTCATATGTTTTACGTGTCACCCATTCCTTCTCATGATTTCACATGTGATCATGTCACACGGTTTCATGTTAGTGACTCCAGAGAGAGGGTTGGGACGACTGGAATGGAAGGTCAAAGTCACTTCGGTGCAGAACTATGCAACAGAAGCAGACCATTTCCTTGGTAATTTTGACCATTTTCCATGCAAATGTCACTCCCAGTGCCACATGAAAATACAAAAAGGACCTAATAGTACAGAGTCACCGACTCTGTTGTCAAGGCCACAGGTCACCCCAACACTCTCTCTGGCCTCTAAGAAATTCTGAGCTCCAAATGCCAGCACATGTTGCAAGACAAGATGAAAAGAAATAATTGCTTAAGATTTTGTTTGTTTGGATTCTTTTTTAGTGCTAATCATTTATACATGGATGTTAGGCCCAAAGAATGGACATATCTGAGCTTGCATGATGAAAAGCAACTCTTATTGAGGTCACTGAGTGAAGATAAGCCCCAAACCTATATGATTATGATCAGGCAAAGAATGAAACAGGCATGATTAAGGCCCAGAACACAATTCCTCAAATAGCTCTCAGTCCTATGTCCAGCAGTTTCAAGGACACTCTGCCAGCCTGTTGGAGAGAAACTGTTCAGATGACTTTGAGCTGGATATGCTTTAAGATTAAAGATGTTTATCTTCAGGGTGGATGGTTGGGTCCAGTAAATGAAAAGCAGCTTCGCTGCCAATTGACCTCTTGTATCAGAGGCTGCCACCAGCGGCCTTGAAAAAGCCCTGCCTATCTTGCAACAGTTCACAACTGGGACAAATAAAATAAAACAAAATGTAAATTTGCCCAGCAGATTCAGGCAGGTTTATTTAAATGTTCATTTTGCAGGGTCTCAGGGCTGAAAGATCTTGGAGTTATTTTGACGCTGGACCCTTCCTTTTTTAAATAAAGAAGCTGAGGTCCAGTGAGCAGATGTACTTTTTAGAGATTCCTGGGCTTCATTGGGCTCTCTATTCCTGTGAACTTTCTGAAAATTAGTTATCCCATCTAGGGAATTAGACAAGTCACATCAGCAGTCTACATCTTCTTTTATTTCAATTCTAATGCTCTAATCTTGGATGAGGGACAGGTTTTGCATTCAGTGTTACATATTTTTCTTTATGGGAAATGAACCACATCTAGCAATTCCATAATACCCTCCACTCCCACCCCATCAAGAAAACAATTAGAAATCGTGAAGGAATCCGAGGAGTTTTAATCTGTTTTGCCTTTAGGCAGGATAGACTTGAAATGAGCCTAATCAGATGAACACATTTTTCAAACCAAAAAATATCCACTGATTAAAATGTGATATCTTCCCCTCTGGAAACTATGCCGCTAGCTATACTGATTTTGTTTACTAAAAGGATGTTATTGACCGCTACCCCTCCCTGGCCGCAGAGCATGAACTCTGAGCCTTTTTCCAGTGGTTGGTTGGACCCATTCAGTTTGAAGAAACTGACTTCCCTTGTGAATTTTCAAGCTGGACAGGGCTGCAAGGTCTGGCTGGGGTTTTGTGCATAGTTGCAGCTACGCCTGATGCTAGACTAAATTATCTACTTGGTCCAACTGTTTCCCATTTAGCTAAAGGACCCAGACATCACAGGATCCAAGGACACAAGAGATCATTCAGACCAGCCCTTGAAATAAAGACGTGCCTTTGCCCCTTTCTACAAAGATCTCCCAAGGCAAAACCTCCGTGAGAAATGCATTCTTCCATCTAACCCCCCGTTTTTCTAAGTCCTTTGTGAAGGAATGAAAAAAGAATTATTTTTGCCCTGAGTTGAAAGAGACCAAGAAAGCCTCTCCAAAGGTTTTGCAACTTACTTTGATATGGGGATGTTTTGCACATGTTGTCCCCCACACACGGGAGCAACGCTCCTTTTTTCTGTGTTCATAGAATTCGGGGTCTTGTAAGATAGCCACCATCCGTCCACCATGTGTCAGGACAAACTTGCTGCATCCTTCCAGCCGCAACTTGTCATCCGTAGAGACAGGCAGTACGATAGGGATGCTCATGTTGATCACTCCATCTGTAGAAAGAGCCACATGGGGCATGAATAGGGGACACAAGGTGTCCTGACCTATCAGGATGAATCAGTGTGCACAGTGTCCCTTCCAGACATTTCCTGCAACAGGCAGGAAGCCCTAAATCCACAGGGTTGTGTTGGCTGCATCAGTTTCTCTAGAGTTTATGATGAGAAGTCCTTTAGGGCCTTCTCAAAGCAGAAGATGGGGCATTTGTGAAAAGTAGGCTGGGTTTCAAATCATGGAGGTGGCTTCAGGAGTTTGGGGGACCAGAAGGAGGTGTCTCCCTTCTGGGTTCCCTTTTTAAAGCTTGGTCCTGACTTCCATGCACTAGGAAGCCTCAAGTCTTTAAACCCCCAATTAAATAAAAATAAAGGTTGGCAAAACAAAAACCGCTAGTCTTTCTTGGAAATGAAGCTTGTTCCAATGTTGGAAATCGTATGATCTGTTTAGGCTCTAGTGGCACTACCAACACACTGAATTGAAAAAGAACGGAAAAAAAATCAGACAATTGATATTAACCAGCAGAGCCGTAGGCTACCATGTGCCACCATGGATGGCCGGTGGCCAGCGTGAGTGGCCGGCAGTCATCGTGAGTGGCCGGTAGTCATCGTGAGTGGGCGGCAGCTGGGGAGAGCGGCCGTGAGACACCGTGAGCAGTCAACCGACGACTGGCGACCGAATGCCTCAGATGGGGGTAGCACAAGGCTCATAATACCAGCATGGGCCAGAGAGCTGTGTCCTACACACTAGACTGAGAAACAATGGCTTGAACTGGAGGGGGGACGCAGAAGAAAGGGGGGGGAAATTAACCAGCAGAACCTTAAATAAGCAGTACTCCTGATGTTGTTTGTTTACTGTGGTCCACGCACAGCACCTTTAAATTTTTTTGAAAAAAACTTACCTGAGAATCACAAGTCTCGCTAGCTCCACTACAACTGAGAACCATTCATCAAAAACCATGGTGGAGTGAAAACAACATCAAGCTGATTTACTAAAGCCCATGTACTTTCTTTAGAGAGTGAGCACCTCTCCCCTTTATGCTGAGTCTCTTACTTTAAAAGGTATGTAAGTAAACTGGTTGTTCTGGCTTCTTAGCGTGCAACACAATGAATTGGAAGGTCAGGAATGTGGTGTTCAGACAATTTATGTTTTGAGCTGCAAGAAATGTCAAATAACAGTTTGACCATAAAGGAAGAGGCTGGAAAACTAATTAAAAAGAGACGTAGAAACTGTGATGGTCAGTTTTGTGTGTCAACTTGGCTAGGCCACAGTACCCAGATATTTGGTCAAACATTATTCTGGATTTCAAACGTTTCTCTGAAGGTATTTTTAGATGAGATGAACATTTAAGTCAGTAGATGCTGAGTAAAGCAGATTGCCCTCCGTGATGTGGTGGGCCTCATCAGTTGAAGGCCTTAATAGACAAAGACTGACCTCCCAGGAAGAGGAGGAATTCTGCTGGCAGACCACCTTTGGACTTGAATTGTAAGTCTTCCCTGGGTTGACTGCCTGCCAACCTACCCTATAGATTTTGGACTTGCCAAATCTTCACAATTGCATGAATCAATTCCTTAAAATCAATCTCTCTCTCTCTCTCTCTCTCTCTCTCTCTCTCTCTCTCTCTCTCTCTCCCTCTTTCCCTCCCTCCCTCCCTCCCTCCTTCCCTCCCTCCCTCCCTCCCTCCTTCCTTCTCTCCCTATCGTTTCTCTGGAGAACCTTCACTAATACAGAAACTGAAAATACAGTCATGGGGTGTCTCTTAGTGAGGGGCCAACCATCCCACTGGCCACCCTTACATTAGAACTCAGCTAAATAAGTGGCATAACTAATGATGAGGAAGTCATTTTTTAGAGTTTTCTTATGTTTAACATATTCTTTCTTTTGAGTGAATAAGAATTTGGTTTTTTTTAGAAGAACATTTTTATAAATGTTTCTAGATAAGATGGTTAAAAGGTGCAGTTGTGTTTTTTTGTGTGTGTGTTTTTTAGTTTGGGGCTTAAAAGGATCCAGTGTGGCTCCCTGTAAACATCTAATTACTTAATGGAGCCAGATAATGCAAAAGAAATTACACAGTTGTTTTCCGCCTTTGGTAATGGTGCCCTAACATCCTAAAGAATATAACCAGTCTCTCAGTTGTACTTACAGGTTAAGAAAATGGGGCACATATTTAAGTGTATTACACTAAAGAATATTAAGGAGATTTTTAGGGAGTTCCCAAGTTCAACACTCAGGAGGAAATGAAAGGAAGGTGAATGAAGAAAACATTGAACTCCAGAAGAAAAAAATGCAGTTACTTATGGATTTGAGGAAACGTACCATAGCTTATTGAAGTCTTTTAAACCTAAATTTAAAAATCCAACATTCAGAATGCCTCTGATAGAGTTAAGGATTTTAGTTCTGTTTTTTTGGAGGAAAAACACTCCCTCTAGTAGCTAGGAAAACAAAATCTCCAGGCATCTCACTTTGCATCTTTTAAACACTCTCCAAAAGTTACTAGAACGTAAAGAATGTCACAGGATATAGACAGCAACTGCCAGCAATACAGAAATCCTATCATAAAATCTTGTAACCTGTTCTAGGGACCCTTATAAGGCCCCAGGACGATAACTGCACAGGAAGTACTGGATTTGGGCATTCAAATAACTCCTTGGTTTCAAAGTTCACGGGCAATAAGAGCAGGCCAAGCCCTGTGCTGAGAACAACTCACAGTCAGGTGTTTTCCCACTGACTACCTGTGTCATTCACCTCTGTGCTCAGTGTCCTCACTTGAAAACTGAGATAATAAATAATATGTATTTTCCTAAGTTGCTGAGAAGAGGCTACAAAGTACCACTGTAGTGGAGGTTTATGGTGAAAGATAATTAACCCCACCAAATAGTCTAATTGAGAAAAAGGAGGTGAGGCTAGCAATAACACCTTCAAAGGAGACTGATGATCTAGTTAGAAATCATGTTTTCTGCGGATTGTGGATTGCTGACAACACTGCTTATAAAGAGGACTTGACCAAAGTAAAGTAAAACAAAATGCAAAACAAAAGGTGGGCAGGAGGCTGAAGGAAACCTAGCTATGCGTGCCGTGGTGTCTTCCCTTCATTATTCTGGGTTGAAATACAAGGAATACTCCACTTTCCTGTTGCAGTCGCCTCCTTCAGTCCACTAGGTCCCTGCCCTGTGTAGCCTCTGATCCACCTTCATCTTGGCCTTGAGTGAAAAATCCAAACTGAGGGACCAGCACTCCCTGACAAGATTGCCAAAGTACGGGAGCGACCCTGTGGGAGGTTATGAAAAGGAGCTCTATGAAGTAATAAGGCCAACTGAGCTCATAGACCTGTAGCTACAACTCCATACAGGTGTAAGCAGATTTACTGTGGTTTCCCTAGTATCTTTATCTACTTTTCTAATAGAAAAACTTATCCAACAATTTAACTCTGTGCTGAAACATCCTCCACGGCTTTTCACATTGACTGGGGCCTTCAGCCTTGTTCCATCATATGCGTAAGCTCTGCTGGGAACCACCTTGGTTATTTTATTGCAGTAGATCTCATTTCGGAAAAGAGCACTGTGGGTTTTTTTTGGTTTTGTTTTTGTTTGTTTTTAAGCCGTGGTTAGCCTAACGCATAACTTCATGTTCAGTTGAATAACTTTGCTTTTGCTTTAAATCATTGTCAAGACTTTTGTTTTAATCTTGTAGATCTGCTTATGGTTGTTTGGGGCTGTTTCTATACAAAACCTAAATTTCTTTTTATTGCTTACCTAGGCATTTTAAAAGAAAAATAACAATGATGAAAACAATACCAAAGATGAATGATATTTTCAGTATTTTACCTTTTCATTCTGATACAGCACAGTTTACAGTCACAGCAAGTGTGTTTATTCCCAGTTCTATTACCATCAATCATGATAGCTTGACATTAAATTCATGCATAATCACATATCACAAACAAATGAAGTATAATCATCCACAATTCAACCAGGTGCATCCACTTTAAATTGCATCTAAAATTGATTTACCCTTCAGCAATTAAAAAACGTTTCATACGTGCAATAGAAAAAAATAATTTCCAGATTTATGAAATTAAGTGAGGACCAACACTCAGTATAAGTAATTGGCACAGAGGATCATAAACTTTTAAAATCTCAGGAACAAAATGTGCAACAACAATTTAGAAATGAGTTTACTTTTGTCAGCCAAATGCAACATTATGAACCACAGCTGAATCTGACCCAGAAATGTCCTGTTATTTGGATTCCAGTCAACAGAAGAATGTAGCCTTATTCTAGAATAACAGAATCTGGTTGGATCATGAACTGTTAGTAGTAATTTCATCTGGATTTTTTCAGTTAGGTTCTTAACCATTTCTAGTTCATATAATTTATCTACTTATAATAATTTAACTACTTGGGAAGTTAAAGTACATACCAGGAAGGACCACGCCTAGAGAAACACAAACACAGGTAAGAAACACATTTTCAGCTCTCCACCAAGATAATCTTTAAGCAATAATCTCAAGGAACACATTCCTATTATGAAACTTCACACATACAACATATAAATTTACTGAGCTCTTTGCTACTGCTAATTTAAAAAATTTAGACTATATGATAGCAAAAACCCGGTGAGACCAGATTTGTATTGAATATTATTCAATACAATCCAAAAGCATTATTTCAGATGATTATCTTGTTTTAAAGATAATTTTAACATATGTCAGTGGCCCCTTCAACTTCACAAAGAAGTTGTCTCTTGCAAATATGTGGTGGTTTAACTACTGCAAACAGTTACAAACCAGGCTTTGGGAGAAGGTACAGAAGCAAACTGCTCTAGAACATCTGAAAATCCTAGATGTTTAGAGGACACGAAAGTATGCTCAGCAGAACAAACACAAACGCTCGGGCCTGGGTAACCTGGATTTGAATCTAGACTTCAAGTGAGTTAATCTTTCCAATACTTATTTCCTCATAGGGGCATCTTCACAGCGGTGTTATCCATATTAAATGTGACATCCTATGTCAACAGCCATGGTCAGAACACATTAAGTGCTGAATAAATGCTGATGGTATATAAAGAAAGCTCTCAAGCCCTGTCTTGAAAAGTCAGAGCCTCGGAAGACTTACCTTTAAATAATCAAGTCTCACAAGGCTGCCATGTCCTGACCCTACTTGGGGTCCATCAGTGAAGAACATAAACTTGAAGTTCCATTTTTAAATTTAGATGTGACATGTATGATAGAGGCTGTGTGACAACCTCAAAACTATATATCCAGTGAGAAATAAAATGATAGAATACTGACATGAAAGTAGGTTTTCAAATAACTCATACTATACAATTATCAGAAAGACTAAAGAATGACTTTTGTTTTGTTTTTTCCTTTTGCTTTTGGACTGAATAGACTGAGATATAAGTTTGTTTTTTGTTTTTCTTTTAATTTGGGGGAAATGTGAACCTTTGAGAGAATTAAAGCCAACAAAATATTTATAGGAGATATGGTCAGAATAAACCAATATTACCTATAGATTAAGAAATTTGCACTTGTTTACAGAAATTATTTCAAATTTTCAATGGTGATGACTCAAACTTTCATGAATTGGTTAAAATTAAATGATATCCATATGAATGATACCGTGGCCAATCTTCTGATATGTAAATAATAACTTTTGGGAATTTAACTCTATCTACTTAGACCACAAGCCATCAAACCAGGCTGTGCATGCGACTCATGCTGTGGTACAGGGCAGTGTGTCAGCTGGCTTCCTCCAGATGCCCCGAGGGCTGCTGTGCAGGTGGGAGGGAGGCTGTGTCTACCCCTTCTACAGGACTAGTTCTGTTTTCTTCTGCTGTATCTATTGCCTCAGATTTCATTGAAATAAAGAGTTATCTGGCTTGAAAAAAAAAAAAATCGACAATCACTCATGTGGTGGAAAGAACCTCCCGGACTAGGCTTCAGAAGATGAACTCTACTGCCTGCCCTGGGGAGCTCACACCTGCCTTCATTAACACTCTATCGCCAACAGCTAGAACAAACCCTGGTTTATGAGGCTACTCAATAAATATCTGTTGGCTCGCTGATGAATATCTTATCTGTGCTACTTCCAAACTGATGCACTTTAAGCCTCTTCAAGGCTTCACTTTCCTCTGATTGTATGCACTGGGGGTTGTTATTGTAGAAAACATTTACTATTGGACCACATATTCTTTTCAACTTTCAACACACCAATGAGGTAGGCACTGTTATTAACATCCCTGTTTTACAGATGAGGGAACTGACGCCCAGGCCGTTTAAATAGTTTCCCCAGGTTCGTAGCTAACCACTGGCCTCCGAACACAGACAGTTTGGCCCCACAGCTCACATCTTATCCACTATGTATTCTGTCTCTACTGAGGTAGAAGTGGGCAGCACAGTTTATCCCTGGTATCCATTTTTACTAATTGATTTCCATAGGAGTTGGGAGGCTTCTGGAGGGTGAGAGTCTTAAATCCTGACTACAGTCGGGGTGATGTAGTCATAACACGCATGGCCAGTGGACTCCGGTTGCAGGGGTAGGTGGTGGAGCTAGCAGAGAATTCCCCACAGGGCTAAAGGAGCCTTTGCAGAGAGTCCCGGAAACAGGCCCTACAGGTTGGAAGGGGGTAATGTTTATGGAGACAGCATGACGTCTGGTCTTGACACCCCATGCCCCACCACATAGCTACACTGCCCGCCACAGGAGAATAAACGGATGTGCACAGCTTACAAGAGTTGTTTCACTCAACTGTCTAATACGGGGACTCAAGCAACCTGCTCAGAGTCCTCAACTGAAGTGAACACAGAGGAAGGGTACATTCTCCTTCCCACTTGAGAAAGGGAAGCCCTGTACCCACAGCCCTGTGGGTACAAGGACTTTAGAGGCAGGAATGAATGAATGGCTGCAGAGACACACAAACCCACATGGCACGTGGTGTGTGGCTATGGGCCTGACTCGGGAACATAGGATACACCCCTTGGAAATTCCCACAGACCTTTGTGTATGAGCAGGTAGGGGTTGGAAACTAGTGGGATTCAAGTATTAATGGGAAAGTCACCTCATTCATATCCCCAGATTGGTGGGCTTGTGGGGGGAAAATACCTGGATCATATGGAAAGAGGGAGCAATAATAAGTAAGTACATCACCCACTTCATGGTAGTGAGACCCAAATAAGCTAAAGGACAGCAGCGTGTTTTGCAAATTGAAGAACACCATAAAATGAAATGGAAATGGTGCAAGAGGGAGTGAGATTTTTCTTAAATTCACCGGATGGATTATCTACATTAGCTGTTCATCTTTTCAGATCATAGACTCCTTTAAGAATTGATCAAAACCTATGAACTCTTAACCCTGGAAAATGACCCTTTTCTCTCCCCTTCTTAAACACAAACTATTTTACCTACGCTAGGATTTTTTTTTTTTTTGGTCCCCATGCCCAGAAGTCCTAGACCCCAAGTTAAGAACCCTTGGTTTCTATTAACATTGACCTCTGCAACCACAACCACCACCCTGGTATTTTCCCTTAAGGAACAAACACCAGTAAAAGGTTACAGCACTGTGTCTGGAATAAATTCCTCACTTTCAATGTAGCTTGCTTTTCTTCTGGCCACAGCTCTGGTTTGGATGCTCACGGTCAACCTCTTGTTCAAGACATTTACTTGATGCAGCCTGTGTTCGGCATGTGTCAAAATGAAGACATCAAGGTAAACGTGAGCCTTTCTTGCACAAACAACCTGGCCTATTCACTTCCATCGAAAAGGACATCAGGAGAGCAGCTTGGTCTGGAAAGAGCACTGGGCCAGAAGTCAGGAGAGTCTGGTCTCTAGTACGGGACCCCTCTAGTACGGGACCCCAATGGTATGAACTTGAGCAAAGCACTTAACCTGAAGTCAGTTTCCTTATCTGTAAAGTGGGATAAAAATACTTTCCTGTCTTCTAGGGCTTTCGTGAGGATCAAATGAAATAATGCCTGAGAAAATGCTTTGAAAACAGAGACGTGCTGTACAGATAAAAGCATGACTATTATTAAGGCAAGCTAGAAGTAAATCAAGTGTTTTTTGAAATGTTATCTAATCTGAGAAATGAAGGCCTCAGGTTGTGGGGCATTATCAGTCATGGCTGATAAAGAGGAATAAGGGGAGAGGGCCTATTTTGACCAAAGTCTTTTCTGAACTCTGATTTGGGCTTCATGCCTCATTCCCCAAGCAGAGACACAAGCCCAGAGCATGAACATCATTCCCAAGAAAGAACATCTGATTTGATTTTTCTTTCTAAACGGTTTGGAGCCCTGCTCAGTGTTATGAATCCAGTGTGACTCTTCCACCACCCTTCCCACTTATCAGCCATTCCCCCAAGGTCTTGAAACAGACAAGTTCCCTTGGACAAGCTCAGGCAGTTCTGGAAAGGAAATGATCCTAGAAGGGTCCAGAAGTTTTCCGAATAACACATGCTTCCGACCTTGACCGGATCAATTCTCTAAAAGCCATTCAGCTTGTGCCCAGAAAGCTGCGTTAATGCTCCTTGTTAGAGTAGAGTGGATGAAGCTATCCTAATGTATTTCATGTATAGGCATGACTAGTCATTTGTTAGCATCCACCGAGGACAGCAGCTGCTGCAATAATGCTTCAGCTCATGAAGACTCCATATTCTAATAAGCCAGGGCAATAACAGAGCAACCTGGAGGACAGGTGGTGCCTGCAAGCCAGCAGCATGTGCTGAGTTCATCCTAGTTGCCCCACGGTGGTCTTGGCAGCTGGCAGCAGTGCTTCTGACTGTTGCCTGCTTTCTGAATACCAGACCAACAAAGGGCAGGTGGAGGTGAAACAGACTAAACCTTCTCTTGGCTTTGTGTGAAAGTAAAACTTTCATTTTTCAATTCCTTGGTTTTAAACAATCAATAATCCTTTCAGGATGACCAGAAAAGTCCTTAAAATGGAAGCTTATACATAATACCGCGTTCCCCGAAAACAAGACCTAGCCAGACCATCACCTTTTGGATGCATCTTTTGGAGCAAAAATTAATATAAGACCGGTTCTTATTTTAACATAATGTAAGAGTGGGTCTTATATAATATAATGTAATATAATGTAATGTACTATAATATAATATAATATAATATAATATAATATAATATAATATAATAGCCGGTATTATATTATATTGTATTCTATTATATTATATTATATGATGGTCCGGCTAGGTCTTATTTTCCAGGAAACACAGTAAAACTGGACACACCATAAGCGATCTAAATATTTTCACAGTATGATTTACAAACCAAGGATTAACATTTCCTGTTCCTGTGAAGAGTCTGAGAAAGATTTTTGTTTTTCTTTAATAATGAGTAAGAAACAAACAAACAAACAGAAAAACCATACCATCCAGCAGGGTGCCAAAGTGTACAACCTGCAAATACTCCTTCTCTCGCATAAAACCTTTGAGGGGAGTGGCCCAGCCTTCACTCAAAACTTGGACCCACTGAAGATCCAGCTGCAAAACAGGAAAAGCAGGTGAACATTTCCATAAGCTCTGGTTTTCAGCCATCTGGCCCCAGGGCATTTCTTTCTTATTCAGTTGACAGGAGAATGAAGGCAGAACCTTTTATGTTTTTAGTGTTCCCATATGTTACGCTGACCCATGAACTTGGGCCAGATAGGTTTGAGTCTAGAACTTCCCTACAGGGGAGTGGTGAAAAGGTGTCAAATTGAGATGATTTATTTGAACACTTTAGGCTGTATCTATCCTTACAGTGTACGAGTGTGTTGAATATTCACTGTTTATTCTTTTTTTCCACAAGAATTCTGGTTTGGCTATATTTTTTTCACCAAATGTACTATTTACTTGACCGAATTGGGCTACCATTGACTCTAAAAGTCCAAAATTCTTAGCATGATATTGAAAGCCCTTCAAGCTCTAGCCCTGGGGACTCTCATAAGGACTTCCACCTCTTCTGACTCCCCACTTTGGGGCCTATTCACCAACAGTGACTGACAAAGTGTAGTCTAAACACACCTGTGGTTTTAGGCCTATCCTCCCCCCACCCCATCTGAAAGTTCCTATTCATTGTTGAAAACCCATCTGCTGGACCACAGCTCTGAAACCTTTCTTGTTACTGTTAGGACAAAAAAAAAAAAAAAAAAAAAAAAAAAAAATTAATCATTTGATTTTCTGAAGTTTTGTTTTTGTTTCAGTTTTTTGTACCACGGAGCCCATTTTGTTACTGGGGCTATAATTCCACACTGAATTATAATTACGTTTCTAATCTGCCTGGAGCATTGGAGCCTTCGAATTTATTTTGTAGAGTCAGGGGTTCTGTTTATAAATTTGTCATGACTTATTAGAGTATGGAGTCTTCATGAGCTGAAGCAGGTTCCCAATTTACTCTGCCTTTTATAAAAGTGTCCAAGGTAACAAAAAGATATCCATGAAAACATGGTCATCTTCTATGGACCAACTAACACTGATTCATAAAAAGGCCAAAGCATGTGCAGAGCAGTTTGCTGGGGTTGCGTTTGATATATTCCAGGCAGAAAAATAAAGACAACTAAAGGGGTCTCCCTCTCTTCAGACTGGACTGTCCAATGAAGAAAGAGTAGGATTTGCAGAGTAGAAAAAGAATGAGGCATTCATATCACTTTAATTCAAGGTTGTTTTTTGTTTCCTTTAAATTCCTTCTTGATTGCCCAAGAAGCACTTGTATTCTGGACAAACTATTTTCTCAGCAGCTGCCAACAAAGTATTACTGCCTATTGCCTGCACTTTGGCATGACCGAAGGTATGAAGACAATTATGTAAAATTGTCTTATGCAAATATAGAAGTTACCTTCCCGGTTTGCCTCTGTATGCGGCAGTCATCAGCTGCCCTGTGATAAGACAGATTTCCTTGGAGAAGAGGTGAAAAAAAAAACATTGGCAGAATGAAGGGATTTTCTTTATGGAGATTGTATTTCCCTTAGTCATAACTTCCTTATTGTTAAGAGTAATTGTAAATGGATAATAATGACTCATATTAAGCCTCATTCCCCTTTGGCCAGTCTGCACCTTCTTACCTTGGTAATTGATAATGAAGGGACAGCCTTGGCCTCAGCTCGGACTTGGTCCAGTTTGTTTTCTGGCACAAAGAGCTCGTGGATGTCTTTGATTGTAGTATGGGGTACAATGTTCTGAAATGAAGCCGAATTGGTGACAATTGAAAATGAAAATTATAAAAAGAATGCTTTAGTAAACAGATGATGCTTCATGATCTTATTAAATTAAATAATAATAGTTTTAAAAAAGACAAACCAGTCTACCCACCTGCTCTTGCAGAAGTTCCACTACCTGCTGGACACAGTCACTTACGGAGGACACGTTGGTTTTAAGCACAAGCTCAGGCGTTTCAGGGTTCTCATAATCAGAGTCAATGCCTGTAAATCCTGGAAGGCAGAAAGGAGAAAATCACATCTGCACCAACAGAACCATCTTTTTAATCAATAAAGCATAACAAACGCATATGTTGGAATAATGCGTTAAACTGAGAATTCAGATTACAATGGAAAAGGTCAAACAGCCATCTCTGACCTCTAGCTGTACTTGAGAAAATATACAGCTGTGTTTTCAGTATAGAAAGTCCAAATTATCTACAAAATCTGGCTAGCTTAATCTAAGCTGCCTGTAGCTGATTAGAATAGAAAGAAGACAAGAAGATGGAAAACCCAGAAACGGTTCTCCTACAAACACACTCACACACACTTACCCATTTCAGTTCCCTGAACTTTATTGCTTATGGCTGAGATGACAGTTCTTGAAAAATAGAAGCCCACATTTTAATAAACCCATGGACATATTGAATATATTACAATTAGATATGCAATTTTGGAAAATAGGTTTTGAAACTTTCAACAGGTTTCTGGAGACAGACAGGAAGGATTGGTGGCCTAGGTGACACTGAGCTGGTTCTCCTACCTTTGATCTCCCCAGCTCGGGCCCGTTTGTAGAGGCCTTTTACATCTCTGCTTTCACAAATGTTTAGAGGTGCATCTACAAATATTTCAAAGAACGGTAGTCCAGCTGTTTCATGGATTTTGCGGGCATTCTCGCGATCCTGGAAAAAATTATATTTAAGAACATAAGAAGAGATTTCACAATGAAATTCTTCATCACAAAACGTGTGCTCTAGTATTCCATCACCTGAAGATAACCCTGGGGTTTGTGCCCTGCAGAGGTGGCAGGAAAGTCGTTCTTCAGAGCAAGTCCAGAAATTTCGCTGTAGTAAACACAGCTCTCTCTCAAGGACTTTCAGAGAATAACCACAGAAAAGAGTATCTGCTGAAGTTCAGGGCTGGAAAGATGGGAGCATTTCATCCAGGGGATGTGTTCAAAGCACAGAGCGTCTGACTTGCAGCTCACAGAAATTTCAAATAAGAAGAGTGACACTCCACTTTGGTGATTTCAACATTTAAACACCTAACCTGATGCTTTGGCAATGAACTGCTCTTTGTTTTGTTTTGTTTTAAAGAGCTAAGTATTCTGACTTTTTTTGAGAAACGAAATTTCAGAGCTTTAGAGTTTTACTTTTTCTTCCTTTCAGCTCTGACCAAGTGTACCATACCATTGTGAACATGGAAGGGTTTATGTCGACTGGTGCCCTGGCATCTGGAAATGAAGGGACACTCTTTATATAACCACTATTAAATAGAGCAAATGAGGGAGCAAGGGAGGGGAGGGAGAAACAGTGGGGGAAACTGAAAGTTTAACATTCCTTCGCGCCCTCCCCTCCACCCGACTCCTTTTCCCCGGCAGTTGGAGAGCACTGGCGCTGGGTGTGGGCACTGTGCAGTGCCAAACCAGCTTACCTTTGCGAAAGGAGAAATGAAGCTGGTGATGCAGACCAGACCAGCGTCAGCAAACAGCCTGGCCACCTCGGCAATCCGGCGGATATTTTCTTCCCTGTCTCCAGGGGAAAATCCAAGGTTTTTGTTAAGGCCATGACGGACGTTGTCCCCATCGAGGGAGTAGCAAGGGATGGCGTGGGAGACAAGGTACTCTTCCAGAGCAAAACTTATCGTTGTTTTCCCAGCACCGGAGAGACCTGTTCAGAACAGGCAAGACCAGACAGGGCATCGTCCTTGATTGTTTCAGATGACAAAACGGAACTTAATCCTGAGTGTGATCTCATCCTAATTTTTACCTAATTTAAGTGTAATGAAACCCTTGTTACAATCATTTCATTGACCTCAAATCAAAACCCTTGAAATCTAGAGAAAGCATAGTTTACCATAAGTCAAGTACTAGCATTTCTTTCAAATCTTGAAATAACCATTTGTCCCTTATTAGGACTATAGCCTTTCAAAGCAAGGGAGGCTCATAAATGGGGAGAGCTTGAGGGTCCTTGGTGTGTCCTGTTTGCCTGCAGAGTGTTTTAAAGATTAGAAAGCTGCACATACAAATCCAGATTTTGGCTTTTCTTGAAAATAAAAAAGAAGATCTCGTGACAGTGTTCTCATATCCCCTTGTGACAGCAACCAGCTATAGTGGATGGAACAGCCAGCCCTTGAAGACTGGGAGAACCACCTCCTTTGTGGGTGCCACTAAACAACCATCTGACAACAGAGCCCCTATACTGTCCTTCTGTTTTTAAGACTTTTCCAGAATGACTCTCAAAACATGAAGACAGAAAAGCACCCTGAGCTGGCTGTGGATATATTGAGAATTGCCGTACACTCTTAGATGTTTGGAGAGTTTATAGAATGGAGTTACCATGCGCCTTTTATCATGGTTTCAAAGCACAATGGTTACAAACACACTTTATGATTTCTATATGAGGGAGAACATAAGCAGAAAGGAAAGAAATGCAACCTGCTGGGCAACCGGATGGCTCAGTTGGTTAGAGAGCGAGCTCTGAACAACAGGGCTGCCAGTTCGATTCCCACATGGCCCAGTGAGCTGCGCCCTCCACAACTAGATTGAAGACCATGAGCTGCTGCTGAGCTTCCGGAGGGGTAGCCAGATGGCTCAGTTGGTTAGAGCACGAGCTCTCAACAACAAGGTTACCGGTTTGATTCCCACATGGGATGGTGGGCTTTGACCCCTGTAACTCAAGATTGAAAATGGCGACTAGACTTGGAGCTGAGCTGTGCCCCCCATGACTAGATTGAAGGACAACTACTTGGAGCTGACGGGCCCTGGAGAAACACACTGCCTCCTAATATTCCCCAACAAAATTAAAAAAAAAAAAAAATGCAATCTGCCAAAATTACTTAAGAGCTCAAAATCTGAACTACGCTGGAAAAGTAGCACTCTAAAAATTCAGTCGTCCTAAAGATCTCTGAACTGAAGAAGCCACTGTCAGACAACATCCGGGAGAGAAAGAGGAAAAGTTAGAGGAAAAGAAAAGAAGGTCAAGAGGTTACTACAGAAAAGACAGCAGGCAAAAGGATGGAAAAATGAGAAAAGCAGGGATGAAGGACAGAAAGAAAAGGAGACTTGGAAAGAAGGGTGATATATGAAAGGTAAGCAAATACTTTCCATATTTTAGTTATGTTTTAAAGTCATGCCCCTGACCTTCACACAGGATCATTAGAAGAAATGACTACGTGAAGAATGTCTTGACAATCTCTGTAAAACCACTGTTGAAGACATTTTCTATTATATAACTTTGTTTATTATGTAATTCATTGCAAATTAAAATTTCTGTCTGGTTGTGGGGTGGGAGAAATGTACTCCTAAAAATCTCTGGTATGTTCTCTCCCCATCAGAAAATGACAGAAATAATAGAAATTTCCTTTGATTTTGTTTCAACTCTCAGGAAACTAAGAACTGAATCATAGTACTGTATTAAAATAGATTGTTGGTATATTTATTTTAATACATTGGAGTAATACTAATTATATTTATCAAGAGATGCACTGTGGACTAGGCACTGTGTTAAGTGCGTATCGACTTTATTTCATTTAGTTCTACCTACACCTCTATGAGGCAGGTACTATATTTACCCCTTAGAGAGGTTAATTTGCTTGTCCAACGTCCCACAGTTAATGTAGGTGGAGCTGGGGCTCAAATCCAAGTGTCTGGATTAGAAGTATCTGGTTTCTTCTGGTCGGCCTGCTCAATAGCTTACCTCCATAATAGTAGAAAAAAATATATAGTAGGGAAAGATTATATTTTTAAGAGTGAGGAAAGATAGGGGAAGTATACTCTTTAGATTTCTTTTCCCTCTTCTACCAGTTCTCTTACATTTTTCAAGGTGTTCCACATTACAAAAAATAGACTGTGTATATGTCCCAATTCAAAAGTTGGGCAAATGCATGAAGACAAACATCTCATGAAAACAAGCACGTAACAAGAGAGAAACATCTGGAACAGAGCTGTGTTTTATCTACTGCTGCCTATCATGTCTCTCAGAGGGAGTTGGGAAAAGATTTCAGGAATCACGACAGGTGAATACTGCCTTTTGGAACAGAGCAGGCTCCTTGCCCACTGTCTATCCTCAGTCCGGAAGCTGGAAAAAGTTATATGAGGGATGAATGAAACCAGGGAAACGAAGGCAAGTGCCACAGGCTCTAGGGGGAATAGAAAACTAGATAAAGAAGAATAAGGCTGATTTAGACAGGAAGGGGAAAGACTCAGAATAGCAAGAAAAGATGCAAGGCAGGTATCTGCCTGCCATATTCTTTAGAATTATCTTCAGGTAAGAATACATCAGCATTTGTAAAGATAATAACACATAAGTTGATTTCATAACATGGACAAACATATCTTTGCATTTGGGCACACCTTTATTTGAAATATTATGTCTATAAAAATTGGTTTTTCCTTTTGAGTCCAGGCTCTGTCAGACTTACATTCAACTTATATTCAGGAATCAACCTCCTCTACCTTGCACTCAGAGTATAAGGTGACAGCCCAGGACTAATTCCACTTCTGTCACTAATCCTTAGCTTTGACATTCTGTGGCTATAAAAATGCAAGAAAGGAGAGATTCATTTGGTTACCTCAGTGGGAGTGAGTTATTTCTATATACAGAGGGCAATCCTCAGCTAAATAGAAATCACCAATTTGCCTTCTTGCACAGAGTTTAATCGTGGGTGTTTTTTTTTTTTTTTTACACTATGTGAAATAGTCTCCCAGAATGTTAAAATATCAGAAAACAATAAAGAATATCTCTAAACATCAAAAATGTTAGTGGACAGCCAAATGCTTGCTCTCAAATTAGGAAAGCCCCATTCTTCGTTAACTGCCCGTAAACGTGTTCAGGCACAAAAGTTGGAATTATGGAATTCTTCAGAGCTAAAAGGGAATGGAAAGTCGCCAGCTTGTCCCATCTTTTCCTACCAAAGAGGAGAAAGCTAAGAACAAGACACATTCCCTGAGTTGATCGAGGTCCTACTTGTCACTCATGGTAGAGTTAGGACAAAAACCCAGGCAGTTCTCAGCCTCCTTCTAATGTTAAAATAAACACGTAACGTGTGTAACACGTCACCCTAATTTCTTTAAAATTGTGTGTCACCCATGAATTTTCAATTTAAAAAAATATATACCTCTCAACAGAGCATACCTGTGAGCCACACGGTACAGCCTCGGAATCCGGCCCTGGTTCCAACTACCTGCCCTCTCTTACTCCTGCTCACGTGGTGGGCCTGATACACCACATTGGTGGATTTCTGCTGGCTCTCCTACGACAAAAGATCAAGCACAATATATAACAGGACAATAAATACAGTATGTATAAATATAACAAAATAACAGATTACATTAACAGTCTTCCCTCACTGAAACTCCTCTTTTATAATTGGCACACAGAGTAACATTAATTCATTCTACTAATTTAGATACAGACAGCCTTTAGAATACCCATCATGACTCTTTGAAAGTACAATTTGAATGAAACGATTATTGATACAGTGTAAAAGTTCTGCATCCATGACATTTCAAAATGTGCACCTTTAGGTAATGGGAATATCTTTGTTCCTATAAATACATGTTCTCCCCAAACCACATGGGCATGAACCGAAAATGACCCAAATACTCCAGGCGCTGAGTATGTATTAGAATGAGGCTGGTTGAGCCACACTCTAGAGCCAGGGAGAGGCCCAGAGCATGGAGTAAAGGGTTGAAGTAAGTAATATCCCTCTCACTCACACCCAGACATCAGGCAATATGGTGCATAGGGCAACTTTTTCAGTTATTCGCCTTGGAAATTAATTCAAATTTCAGATGTTTTTATTTTGGCTGTAATAAAATCAGCCCAGTTGATGGCACAGGCGATTTGATCCTGATCCTAAATTCTGACTGGAAGGTACATGTCTGATGACCATTAAAAAAAGGTAAACTGAGCCAATAAATAGTTTTTGGTGGACATTTTTTTTTTTTTTTAATTAAATTTATTGGGGTGACAATTGTTAGTAAAATTACATAGATTTCAGGTGTACAATTTTGTATTACATCATCTATAAATCCCATTGTATGTTCATCACCCAGAGTCAGTTCTTCCATCACCATATATTCGGGACATTTTTTTTTAATGATATGTAATCCAAGGGAGTGGGGCAGAGGGAGCCCATAATGGTGTTTAAATAAAAAGGTTGGGAACTACCCATATATGTTTTTGCTATAGTAATTGAATTTCCAGCAACAGATGTTGTCCAAGTTGCTGAACTGTAAAAATCTATGGAGTCTTTTAAGTACCACTCATGTACGCCCACCAGAGCTAAGAAAGCACTAATATTCTTTGAGCAAGACCCAGAGAATCTTAGAAAACTCTGGGCAACTTTTGTATTTTGGAGCAAATGAAATCCCCTGTTTATGCCACCTCCTTTGGGGGAAAAATGGGGGGATACAAGTAGGACTGTTCAGAGGCTTACATGAGATATGAACGTTCTCTATAAATGGCAATGTTCTCTACAAATGTGGATGCTGACAATGATTTCTTAGTGTACACCCCAACAGGAAAGGCTGGAGCCAGCTGGATTAGACCAGGAAATAGCTTCAAGACCTAGGGGGAAGGAGCCCCTGCTGGCCGTTGGGTGCTCCGAAAGGCAGTGCACTTTGTTGGGGGCAGGCCTGCTAGTGAGGCATAGAGCCCAGCAAAGGGGCCAGTAGGGAGGCAATGGGCAGTGTCAAAGGGAACCAAGAGGCACATGTTGAAAGCTGGGAGCATCTGGGTTATCTAAAACTCTCCACAGTTAGATGCTTTGGTCACCCATCAAGCAACCCTGGTGACTACCCGAGACTCGGAGGAGGTAGGGATATAGTCTCAGAACGCAGCAAGTTAGCAGTGGTGGTTTCCTCTAGCGAGTTCATAAACAGGGACAAATTAAGCTAGTTCCTGAGACAGTCTAGCAGTAGTTCCTCCGGTGATCAAATCCCCATGCGTATCCTGAGTCTTTTGTGCCAAGCATACTTTATAGCTCAAGGGTAACAATTTATTTTTCTCTGTTTCCTTGTTAATCACTGCCATTACATTCAAGAACAATGAGTTTGGATATCAGGGCCAAAATTCAGTTTATCTGTTCATTCATTCATTGATTCTTTCAGTAGAAAGTTTATGTAAATGAGTTCTGACAAGGAAAAAAAAAATTCTGAGATGTCCTAAATCAAATAATAGCAGGCTAGAGGGTGGGAGGAAGCTGGTAAGCGGTTAATCAGTTAAGAGCAACGGGCCAAAACTACCAAAGACTTCTTACATCCTGAATATATGTTGAAACTTTAAATCAAGTTCCAGGTGACTATAAAAAAATTAAAAAAAAAACACCAACCACCAGGTGCCACCACTTCCTGCTTCTGCATAAACTTTCCAGACTGTTGACCACAACCAATAAAGAAGTAGGAAATCTTCCTTCCTTATGGACTATCCATCTATCCTAGAACTGCCCTACTTCACCCTTTCCCACCTCCCTCATCTATAGCCAAAGTAAATTCTTTCAAAACAATCTATATCTTTCTTCCCCAAACCCACTGTATAAAAGAGCCCTGTCAATCCCAGGACAGCAGACACGTTGGCTTTCTCCACCTAGGCCTGCTCCTGGTGGCTTAGGCTGTATGTCCCAGGACCCGGTCCTTTTTCTGGCCAGCATATGGCTCAATTACCCTTTCTTTTAGAAAAGCTTGTGCCAGGGGCCATCATAGGCACTGAGAATATAGTACTGTACTAAACAAAGCTGAACTCCTGGCATCATTTTGGGGGGAAATTAAGCCAAAAAGATCAAGTAACTGGGGGCCCCACTCCGCGAAGGAGGGGGGGTCTCATACATACATCTGTATACTCTATGAAGATATGTAAGTACACCTGCTACTCAATAATAAGACAACCCAGGCTTTAAAAATGGGCAAAAGATTTGAACAATCACTTCACAAAGCAAGACACAAAAATGACCAGTGAGGATGTGAAGAAGCGCTTAATGTTATCAGTCATGAAAGAAATGCAAATTAAAACCAAAATGAGATGCTACTGTTAACATCTAATGGCAGCAAGTGCTCTCATATGCTTACAGTGAAGGTGTAAAATAGTCCAACCAGCTCAGGAAAAAACCTGGCAGTTTCTTATCAAACTAAATGTTCACCAGCCCTATGACTCAGCAATTGCATTCATACACATTTACTTAAGAGAAATGAAAACATGTATCTACAAAAAGACTTGTGCAAGAATAGTTTTAGCAACTTCATTTGGATAAAAAGTAGAAACAACCAAGTGTTCATCAAAGGAAAATAGATTAAAAAACAAACAAATAAATAAAATCTACACCAATGTGTCCCCCAAACCCCCAAACTGTAGAGTACTTATATAATGGAATACTACTCAGCAAAAAAAAGGAATGGACTAGTGATACATGCAACATGGATGACAATACCATGTTTCTCCCAAAATAAGACCTAGCCGGACAATCAGCTCTAATGCGTCTTTTGGAGCAAAAATGAATATAAGGCCCGGTCTTATTTTACTATAAGACCAGGTCTATAATATAATATAATATAATATAATATAATATAATATAATATAATATAATATAATACCCAGTCTTATTTTACTGTAATATAAGAACTGGTCTTAAATAATATAAGACCGGGTCTTATATTAATATTTGCTCCAAAAGACACATTAGAGCTGATTGTCTAGCTATGTCTTATTTTCAGAGAAACACAGTAAATGAAAACATGCTGAGTTGAAGAAGTCTTATACAAATATATATATATATATAAATTATTTATATATATATATATAAATAATTCATATATATATGTATATATATAATTCCATTTATATGAAGTCCCCAAATAAGGAAACCTAATTTCCTAAGTCAGAGCAGCAATTGCCTCAGGGGTGACAATGTTGTATGTCTTGATAAAAGTTTGAGGTACACAGGTGTTTGCACTCCTGTTGGAACTCACTAAATGTACACTTAAGATGAGTATTTCATTATATGTAAATTTTACCACATGCCAAAAAACAGCCATTTTGAAAAGTAAGAAACCAGGAAATATATAAGATGTAGGTGGGGGAATTACATTGTACTACACTGCTACATTTGTGGGAAAGGGCTCTGATCCCAGCCACAGCGTATTTATTGGACTTAAGAGGCTCCTGCCCACCTGGGCACATGAACGCCCACCAGAGCTTAATTTGTGCACAGAGATGTTGTGTGTTTTTTCTCTCTCTCTCTTTTGGCTGTTTCTTCTCCCTACAGGGAGAAATCCAGAATAAACTCCAGGCTTTGTCAGTTCTGCGGAAACTTTGTTGTGATCTTGTTAATTGCCTCCTCAACAAGTGCTTGCTTTGCAAAAACAGATCAGAAACCATCAGAAGGAACTACTCTAAAAGTATTTTGGGTTGTATTACCTGAATCTTAATCCTGGGTGTTTGTACAGATTTTTCTACCACTCCCTCAATGTTTAAAGAAACTTAGCACAATTTTTTCAGATGGCTAGGTACTGGGCATTTTTGGTTTAGAATGATATTTTGCGTCTTATTTGTCTCAAATTTACCATTGATTTTCTCCAAAAGGCAAAAAAATAAAGTAGAAGCAGATGTTTTGAATGATATTTGAACTGCAAAGGGTGTAGGCAGCTGAAAAATTTTCTTTTCCTTGCTGAAACCTTTACTCCCTTCTAAAGAGCATATGGTATTCTAAGCTTCGGCGGGGCGGGGGGCGGGGGGAATTGTCTGTCAGAAAAAGGATTCTCTCTCTGGAAAATAAAACACATGTTGAAGTAAAAATGCTTGTCTCCTTATGTGTAGAAACAGAGCACACAGACACCTTGTCTAGCACTCACTTAGCAGGAAGTGGCCCAGAAACCACAAAGTTGGTGGCATACTTCTATTCCCAGTCCCTAAAAATTCTGCAAAAATCCCTACCTTGTTCCAGCTCTCTGGCCCAGAAAAACTCCCTTCAGCATGCACAGGAGTAGGCAGAGTATGGGTTTTGTAGTCAAGCAAACATGAGTTTGAAACCTGCTGTGCAGCCTACTTGCTCTGTGACCCTGGACAAATTAACATTGCTCACCCTCCATTTCCTGCTCTGGAAAAGGGGGTTGAGAAGAGTTTCCTCACGTGGTTGCTGTAGCATTAAATACAATTCTTTTCTACATCAGAGTATCAGAGAAATTATAAGACACAGAGTAATCTGATGAGGCCCAGGTGGCATTGCATCTACTCTAAGAAGTCATGGAATTTGAGGTCTAAATCACTCAGGCTGAGGCATGTTCTAGGGATTTGGGTCCACTCTCAGGCAAGTCTGGGGAGGTGAGGCTCATGATCAAATCAGATGACGGATAGGACAGCACTTTATATGGAGTGAAATCACACACACTCACACACACACACACACACACACACACACACACGTTGTTGTTGCTCTTCCAATTATCATTATCTTCGACCCAAAGCCCAGCCAGTATGTATGCCAATCTGAGCTGCACCAGTTTGAAGCCTTCTCATTCTGACCCAAACTTACAGCTCTTCTGCTGGCTGTCTGTCATAAACCCTTACCAGCGAGAGAATGGCCTTTGCCCCAGGTAAGTCTCATGAACTCTTAGAGTCTGTGGCACACAACCTAAGGTTGCAGGGTGTCTCTCAGCCAGGTCCACCTATTGATGCAGAAAGGGGAGTGCCAGAGGAGCTTCTGGAACTCAGGGTGGGGTAGGCTAGGTCACGGCAGACAGCCTCAGCCTTGATTTTGCATGACTAGAAGAAGTGACATGGAGAAAGGACTTAGATAATTTCATGGTGGGTGGGGCATCAGGGAGCCAAATCTGAGCATGTGTCACAGTGAGTAATAGTATTATGAAAGGACACTGGACAAATGAGCAAGCTGGAAACTGGGTGTCAGGTTATGAGTTTCCCAATGCTCAAAGGTTCTTCGGACATGCTCATTAATCTCTTCAATAAAAAATGAGCAAGTGGATTTGAATTTCCTTTACACTATCCTGCCTCCTATGCAGAGGGAATCCACTTTACTTCCCTAAGTATAACTCCACTCCTCAAAACTCGGCCGTCACTACTGTTGGGCTATGGTTTCATTGCTCTCTTGCTTCAGTAAAAGTGTTCCAAACCTCCCTGGCTTCGGGGTGCAGTTTGAAGATTTACTTAAAGATTAAAGCAGCAACTTCAATAATTGCTTTCTCAGGCTCATAGTAGAAGCTCCACTTTCACATGCATTATCTCGCTCATTGCTCAAAACCTGGGAGCTAAGGTGGCTGGGCACCGTGAACCATTTACAGATCTGAAAACTACTGGCTGAAGTCCCACACCTGGAAGATGCAGGATATGGAGCCAGGCTTCCTGACGTGAATGCAGGTGTTACTCCTGCGTAGGCAGAACTCGGAGTTTCCAGTCCCATCTGTGTGGCCTCTGTGTCACAGTTTCCTGACTGAGGACTAAATGAGATCATGCATATTAAGGTTTTTGCTACTACATAAAAAATGTAAACAATTAAGAAATCATTCTCCATTTTCATTACTTAACATGAGTAGCTTCAAATGTTTTACAATTATCAATCTCTAGTTATATGTCTTTCCTTTCAGAGTATTTCCTTGGGGTGTATAAACCAAAGTGAAATGATTGAGTATTATTAAAAGTCATAAACTATTTCAAAGGTCTCATTACGTACCATCAGTTTATTTTCCAAAAGACAAAGCCAAGTTACCTGGCTACCACAATATAACTGTTTCTAAATATTCCAACAGATTTGTTATATTCGCAATTTTACTGTTTTTTCCCTCTAGATTACTTCGTACTTATTTACTTACTAGTAAGAACATTCATTTTGCCATGTAATAAGTTACTTATGACATTTGTGTGCTTGTCTCTTGACATTAATTAACTACAATCTGGACAATGACCTCATCCACTTTTAAAAAATATGTTTTGATTCTTTTCCTTTATTTCGTATAGTAAGATTTTTTATTAATTATAATATGCACTTTTTGTTCACTTGCTTTCCTTTTGATATGTACTTTATTATATTTCACATTATATATATATATATATATATATATATGTATATATATAATTTATTATATCATATTAAAGGGTATTTTAAGAATATGTACAAATATTCGTGTTGTCTTTGATTTCTCCCCATTTGATCATTCATTATAGCTAGGCCAAATATTCTCTTCGACTTCATCTATTTTGATAGGATTAAACTGAATTAATTTTGTGATACATTTGACATTTTTACAATGTGTCATGGGGTTATATGGATCAATTTTATTTATTTTCCATCATTATATCCAGTGATCCCTAAATACGTTATAATTCATTTCCCTATTACGTACTATAAAAATCTTTTAATGTTTGAATCCATTTCTAGAATTCTTAATGTGTTTATAATTTATGTATTCTTTTGTATTTCTACAGACGCTTCCTATTTTTAGTGTAGACACTATGGTTCTGATAGTTGTTGTTCTATAATATGTTTTAAGATTTTGATGATAAAAGTTCTTTTTAAACTTTTTTTCAATTTTAGTTTATTCTAAAACACTTTTCCATGGAAATAAAATTATTCAAGTTATGTTGAGAATAGGCAATGCCTCACTATGATTTTCCCTGTTAGTCTTGCTAATTCTCAAAGAACCTTAATATCATAATACAGGGAAAGGAATCATTACCCAAAGATGTTCATAATAATATCATTTAAAATAATGAAATCAGAAACAATCAAAACATCCATCAATTAAATAGATTATGGCACATCTATATGATGAATATGAACATGTCTATTTATTGACCTAAAAAATCATGATACCGTGTCTCCCCAAAAATAAGACTTAGCCAGACCATCAACTCTAATGCGTCTTTTGAAGCAAAAATTAATATAAGACCCGGTCTTATTTTAATGTAATATAAGATTGGGTATAATATAATATAATATAATATAATATAATATAATATAATATAATACTGGGTTTTATATAATACATTAATTATATTAATTTTTGCTCCAAAAGATGCATTAGAGTTGATGGTCTGGCTAGGTCTTATTTTCAGGGAAACATCGTATATACCCAATTGAGAAAACAGGTTACAGAGTAAATTAATGTTAATTCCATTTTAAAAACCATGTGTTTATATATGTATAAGGCCACACAAAAAAATATCTGGGAAAGAAGGGACAAAATGCTAATAGTAGTTATCTTGAGTACTAGGTAACTTTACGTAATTATTTCTCTTCTTGTATCCATATTCTGATTTTTCTATATTAAACTTAGAAATAAATATATTTTTTAAATATAAAGAATTTATCAACCAGAAAATGGTGAAGCCAAATGGTTTGATTCTCAAAAGGTAACAGACGTGTGGACAGATGCAAGTCGTGAGGTACATTACAACCAACAGAACAACCAGATGAAACTAGCAAGTTAAAAAAAAACCATTAACCTTGATAGCTCGAGAATAAATCTTTAAGACAACTAGTCCATCAAAATACATAAGGAAGTACGGTACACTCCAGCAGACAACCTTTAAAGTCCAAATCACTTGATCACGGTGGTTGTTGCTTTTGGCATTTAGTTATTTCATGCAGAGGAAAAAATGCCCATGGAGAAGAAGTTATTGTGGGTTTTGGAAGCTGATAACACAAATGGGAACCTCTGTTCACTCTTCCATACATTGTATTTAGGAAGGCAGAGTCTGAGTCAGCTGGAGTCACCGTGTAGGAACCACTAAGAGAAAGGGGTCCTAACAATCTTAGTAAAATCTGCAAAGAGCAGAACAGCAGGAAGGCCATCTTAATCAGCTTTGATGGAATCACTACCCACTGGACATTTGAGGTCCAACCCTAAGCAGGAGGTTCCTGGTAGATAGGAAAGTTTTAACTGAAAAAGTGTCACTAAATTCAAAACTGATAATATGTTTTTAAAAGGAGTCTACATTGAGGAAAATATGATCATAAGGTATTCTCTATAAAGAGATTATGGATAAAGGGAGTCGACATCTGAGCGTGTTAAATCCAATTTCACAAATAGTTTTCATGATAAGATATATTTATTTCTTATCATGCTAACAAATACCTCCCTAAAAATCACCAACTTCATAGGGTTATACTTTGTTTAGATTGTGTTAGACTACTCTTAATTTAGAAGGGAAATAACCCTATCAGGAAGCCAGTGAGAAAATCCCAGTTGTGAAAAGTGAGATGAATGAGTTGACAAATTCCCGAAAAGAGCAACTTCAACCATTTGTAAAAAACAGTTATTGGACAATATAGAAATGGCCCAAATCTGGAATTTATGAATTACAAGTGTGAGTTCATGAAAAAAGTTTTAGGATGTAAAATTATTTTAAGACCAAAAATAATCATTTTTCACAAATTCCTACCACAGAAGGATTTATTGAATAGGCTAAAGCTGTGAATAAGAACACAATTTACGAGAAAAATATACTCACAGCTAAGTTGATTTGAATTTTAGAAGCCACCACCATGAAATAAACCCCAGACTGATGTCAAACAGAGAATCTGAATGCTGTGAAAAAATGACAACCAAAAAATACAAGGGGAGGGCACAGTTAAGTCACTTTAAAAAATTCCAGATGGCTTTGCTTATTAAAATATTTTACAGTATTTAATTTTTTTCAAAGCATCTGAAAAACATGTAAATTGTTGGAAAACCCTGATGGCAAATTCAGACAGTTTGCCAAATTCGGATGTTTGCCAAAAAAAATAAAGAAGACCCTGTCCTCATGGGATTGTATATGATGTTAGAGGTTCTCCAGTTTTGGTGCATCTGGGGGACAGCGGGCGCTCTCATCACACTGCTCAGAACCATGTGCAGTTTAAAATGTATGAATTGTTTCTTTATGGAATTTTTCATTTAATATTTTCAGACTGCGATTGACGTGGGTAACTGAAACCACAGAAAGCAAACTCGCGGATAAGGTGGTCTTGTAATAGTTCTGTGCTTTCAGTCTCGCTTCTGCTCATATGCCCCAGGACTCTGCCTAATTTTCCTCTGACTGCCGCCTCTGGATGAACTCGCTTGCAGGCCCACCAGGCTCGTCCTCTGGCTCTAGTCTCCAGCTGGTACAATCCACCAGACCATTCACTACACACCTGACCTGGTCCACAGCCTCTCCCAGAGCTCCTGAAGCACAGGCACACCACTGCACCTTAGCACCCTCCTGGACAGGGGTCAGCGTTTGGC
Source organism: Rhinolophus sinicus (assembly GCF_057876585.1). NCBI lineage: Eukaryota > Metazoa > Chordata > Mammalia > Chiroptera > Rhinolophidae > Rhinolophus > Rhinolophus sinicus. Next base: position 33,006,550 of record NC_142515.1, read on the forward strand.
TCAACTGGGACTTCATCGCCCAGGGGTGGGAGAGGAGCCCTGTCAGGGTGCAGGAGGTGGCATCGGGAACTGGCCGAATGCCCATTGTGGTGAAAGGCAGGAATGTGTGAACTCAGCTGCCCAGGTACAAGTGCCATCCCCTGGTCCTGTCACTCCCCCAAGGGGAACACAATGAGATCCACACCACTAGTGGACAGTTGTTAGGAGTCACCAATGGGGCAGGGCACACCCTGGGTGGATTGGGCAGGAACCCTGCATGACCTGATGTTCATATTTGATACAACAGCCATGTTATGTCATTTCCCCTTTACCATGAGAAAAAAAAATCAAACTCCAATTGAGAGGCATTCTAGGAAATACCTGATCAGTACTCCTCATAAGTGTTCAAGCATCACAAACAAGGACAGTGAGAAACTGTCGCTATCAAGAGGAGCTTAGGGATACATAATAACTAAATGTAATGCGGGAAGAAATCTGGAACAGAAAAATGATATTAGGTAAAAATCAGAAAACCTGAAAAAAGTATGATAACATATTTTAAATTCATTAACTGTTAACCAATATACCACACTAATGTAAAAGTTAATACATAAGGTAAATTGGGTGCGTGCTACAATGGAACTCTGTACCAACTTCTCAATTTTTCTGTGAATCAAAAACTGCTCTAAAAAATAAAGCCTATTTTTTGAAAAGTGCATTTTACTAAGATTTGGCAATACCCAAAATCATGAAAACCTAAACTTGTCCTAATCACTTTAGCCTCTGTGCTGGGTCTTTATCCTTCCTGGCCATATTGCTGAGCTGACTGCATTATTGTACTTGAAGGATTAAAATCACTGGGAGTTATTTGAGAAAGCCTTCTATAAGCACACCATGGAGCAAAGCAGAAAGGACAAAACATTGATAACAGTTAAATACATAGATAAGTGTAAACATATCCGCATTGGTTATGGACCACATTTAAAAATATTATAAGTGAAGTTTTGGTGTGAGAGGAAACTGATGAGTTTCCTTTTCTAGCAGTGCCTGCTTCTGAGCCCCTTCTGTCCCTCCAAAATGAAGATGAATTAATTCTCTTTCAGCCCTCTTTATGCCCCCAAACCTCCTATTATAGCCCTTTATTTTCTGTATACAGGGAGAAAGGAGGAGAAAAAAGGACATCTAAAACTCTTTGGGGGTGGGGGTACCTCAAAAGGGCGATGTTTTTGCTTCTGAAACAGGAAAGTGGAAGAGAAGCTACTAGATGAAGTTTATGGCAGGGTAAAAGAATAAATATTTTTGGATCAAATAATCGTGAAATTGCACACTGTCCTAGAGTGGTCCCAGGATGGAGAATCACGTGGCTGGAAGCTGGGGTTGTGTGTGAGTGTGTATGTGGAGTTACTTCTCTGGATCTTCAGGAGAGGGGCATGCACAGCCACAGGTGCTCATAAATCTTCACACCTGGACCCAAAAGCCTCCTTCAGTGATATGGATGGGAATAACTCACATTCACACTAAGAAGCAGGGGGAAAGATAGTGAGGACAGGGGAAGTTTAGATTCCATGCTTATACTGGGGTTAACAGCATTCCTGGCACGTTAACTTGGTGTTCTACAAACATTTCCTTATGGAAAAAAGTTTTAAAGTGCTTTAGGTGATTTGAATGCGTAGGTATATCTAGGGAACACTAACCTATATTAAAGAAGAATTTATGTTAATTATGATTATTTGCTGACATGTCTCCTTGCTTCACAGATTAGCAGCTATGTAGAGTGCTCTACCCACATCTGTCTTGGAATCCATGTGCCTGGAATATTGTAAGGGCTTAAAATGTACTGAATGAATGTTAAGTACTTTCACTCAAACCAATTTGTCATGCCCATGATAGCTCACAAAATTTGGTTAGTTATTCAAGTGTCTATTACGGGTAAAAGCAGAGAGCCAGGTGCTGAAATAGACTTGGAAGAACATGGCAGGCAAAGTAGGAGAATTGGGGGATAAGAACGGGAAACAATTTTTCGAAATCTTGGCTGAGTTACCGATCAGGGGGCAGCCATATCTGTTAGAACTGTGAGATGAATTCAATAATATTAACTAAAAATCACGGTGCAGAAAGACAGAACTCCTGCCCCCATCCCACCTCCCTTGACTGGATGTATGTTCCCTTGAAGAAGCAGCTGGTATAAGGGTTAAAAGCATAAGCACCACAGTCAGAGCGACTGGTTGTATGTCCTGGTTCTTCCAGCTGCCGGCTGCATGCCCTTGAGCAAATTATTGAACCTCTCAGTTCCTTCATTTGTAAAATGGCTTTCAGAACTTCATAACTTATGAACTCTTATGAGGATTAAATGAGAAAATGTACATAAAATAGCCTAGGGCCTGGACAATAGCTAAGCCCTCGCTAATTGTTAATTAGAATAAGCAAAATGGTTGTTATTAATGATAATTAAAATATGTATGATTAACAAAATCATTATAATAATTAAGTGAACGAGAATAGTTGAAACCATCGACAGCACTTGTGCTTTCCTCTGCTCCATCTTCCCCTGCCATGAAACACGTCGTATAGAAAGAAATCTAAGGATTTGCCGCAAAACTCACAGCAGTCTGTTTTATTTTCCAGATGTGAAACTCGCTCACGCCCAGCTATTTCTAAGCCAGCACAGAGCACGCAGCACATGGCCCCCTCACCCACATGCAGAAGGCGCAGTTGTGTCTACTGACTAAAGATCATGCAAAAATAGCCACAGTGGTCGATCCCTTGTCTGTCACAGAAACTTAACAGTTTTGAAAGCCATGCCTGAGCCCTCACAACGTACAGCAGAGTGTGGCATGTCTCATCGCATCCATTTCACAGGTGGTAAAACTGAGGTTCAAAGATGTTAAGTGTTTTGTCCAAAGTCACACAGCTAGTCACTCAGAGCAGTTTTACATCAGATAATTAAAAAGATTACATCAAATTCAGACAAGACTAATGATCAATTTCCTGTTCAATCATCACTTCTTTTTGAAGTGGGAGTAACCTTTCATCTATTTAGAATTTGGATCCTTTATCGAAGTGGGTTAGTCTAATAAGTAAATTAACCAATTAAAATCTAAAATAAGGTAGTACTAGTTACATTATCTTTTTATATATGTGAACCTGTGTTCCCACTTCAGTTATAAGTGTCATAAATTCATCATATTCTATATTTCTTTAATTCCATTAATTTTTTAAAAAATATTCATAGAGCACCAACTATACGCCAAAGATTGTGCTAAGAGCTGTGGGTACAATAGTGAAAGAAACACACACAAGGCCTGCTCGTTGGCTCCTGAGGCCTAAACATCAAGCAGAAAGCATTCAGAAAATATGAATTGACTGAAATAGCCTGAAACCATATTGAAAACCTTGTTAGAGTTGCCAGATTAAACAAACAAAAATATAGTATGTCCACGTAATAGTTGGGACACATTTATACTAAAAAATTACTTGTTGTTTACCTGAAATTAAAATTTAACTGGACTTTTTGTATTTTATCTAGCACCCTACTAGGGGTTTACTTCTCAGAAAATAAGGCCTAGCCTTGCATTTATTACATACATAAGTCATTTGAACCCTGAAGATATTTATCTCTGTGCCTCATTCTTCTTTAAACTCCGTTTATAAAATTCTCTCTTTAGAATTTTTTTCAAAGAAATGCCCTTCTTCCCTGGTGTCAATCAGAGGGGAAAAGTTGGATTGAAAGTGTTGGTTCCAAACTATTAGTTGGTAAAACAACTATATTATAGGAGACCAGTAGGTGTCATCTCAGGAGAGTGAAGTTTTACAACCATTTCTGAAATTTCAGACATAATAATTTTTCAAAGTTTAGGTAATTTTTCCAGCAAGACCTAATACCCTATATTAAGAACATGCAGCTTTCACAGTTTACCTTGCAATTAGTGCTGAGCAGGTTCATTGGCTAGGGGCTAGCTGCGATGGAATACAGAATTGGAGTGGGGGGGTGGGGGTGGGCAGGGGGTGCGGTGGGGCATCAGGACTATATGAAGACATTGGGGAGAAGATAAGGAAAGTTCAGAACCGAAGAAGTCTGAACTCAGACATTCCTAAACAGCTGCACCCTCCCCCTCTAGCAACCAATGAGTAAAGTAGCCTTTTTGTTGGAAAACTGCCACTCTCTTGGCTGGCAAGTCTCATAGATTCCACAGTGGAAAGGAGTGTCTGGAAAAAAAGGATAAAGTTCGACAGCCTGCACATTCAACTTTTATAAAATGTTTTTAGAAAAAAAAAAAATTTAACCTATCTGTACATATGTACACCACCAAATTTGTCATTAAAAAAAAATCTTCCACTTGAATTTGAAAATATGTCAAAGTTATGTATTTTCTGGAGCAGGAAACAAAGTGAATCATTTCCTTTCTTGGGTAGGAAATCTCTGGCCTCTGAGAGACAGAGATGAGGGCCTCTTTGATACTCTCTCTGGTCATCACACATTCAAGACCCACAAACTTCTGCATTGCTGTGAGGTGACCAGGGAAAGATGCGGGAGCAGAATACCTCTTTTCCTACTGACAACGGAATTTGGAAGTAAGTGGCCCTATTTATGCCCCTCCATTTCCATCAAGGAAGAGGCCCAGAAATGACCTCCCATCAACTTCTTGGGTTGACGACATTAAGGAAATGGATCTTTCTTTTTAATGTTAATCTGTAGCCTCTACTTGAAGGTCTTTCAGGAAGCAACAGGAAGAAAAAGGCATTCATGAACATTTTCTGAAAAACATAAAATGTGAGTTGATATTTCCTTTTTTACAAACAGCCAGAGAAGGCTCAAATATAGGAAAAAGAATTCCTCAGTACAGGAAAAACACAAAAATAAAAAATAAAACAACCCAAAATAGTTCTCAGGTATCTTCATAGTCCACGTGATAAAAATAGAACCTAACCCATTAAAGCCGAAGATATACTAACAAAATGGCATACTAAACTCTCCTCTCAAGAGTCAATTCAGCTTTTAAATATGCTTTTAAAATAGGGGGTGGGCAGCTTGAGCTTACACAGGATTTACTAGGATTCAGACATGACAGATGAACTAATAGGACCACCTGGCCGAGCCCCTACTCTAAGCACAGTAAACTTGGTGTAGGAACAAAACTTTAGCCCTAAGGGGAGGGATGGGTCCATATGTAGCCTGGTGACAAAAAGGTTTGTCTTCTGGTCCAGCTCTCACAGCCTCATAATTGAATCTTTTCAAGGGACAGAAGAAAGGCAGAAACAGATCGAAGGCCTACTTCGGTAAAGAACTCAGTCAGGCATTGAGGCGTAGTAGAGCAAGGGTAGAGGGCATGGGCTCTCAAGTCAAGCTACCTGGGCTCAAGCCCTGGCAAGACCACAATGACCTGTGTGACTTGAGGTAAATGAATTCTAAAACTGCTCAAAGCCTTAGTTTTCCCATCGGCAAAGTGGATGAAATAATAGCACCTACCTCACAGGGTTGTTATTTGAGGTCAGACAATTAAGTTCTTGAACTCATCCTAGAAAAACTGCTACATACCTCATTGCTGAATATCACTACGGTCACTTTTGAGATACTTCCCCCTGGGAAGCTATGCACTGACGCTAGCGCCTAGTCTACCCTTCAAAGCAATTTTGGAACTCTTTTTCTGGAATGGCCATCAGAGCTGTCATCGTATTACCCTTGATGTCCTGAATGTCATCAAAATGTCTTCTTTGCAATATTTCCTTTATCTTCAGGTAAAGAAAGAAGTCATGGGAGGTCAGATCAGGTGAGTAGGGAGGGTGTTCCAATACAGTTATTTGTTTACTGGCTAAAAACTCCCTCACAGACAGTGCCCCATGAGCCGGTGCATTGTCGTGATGCAAGAGCCATGAACTGTTGGCGAAAAGTTCAGGTCGTCCAACTTTTTCATGCAGCCTTTTCAGCACTTCCAAATAGTAAACTTGGTTAACTGTTTGTCCAGTTGGTACAAATTCATAATGAACCAATCCCTCTGACATCAAAAAAGGTTAGCAACATCATTGCAACAAGTTCGCAAACTTAATTGTCAGATCTTATACATATTGAAAGACATCCAACTGCCATTCAACAGTAGTCTTGTAAATAAACCATGGTCTTTACACACTACATTGCAATGAGAATGAACAAATTATGATGACACACAAGAATGGGTCTTAGAAACACAATGTAGAAACAGTCCAGACGTGAGAGTCATACTGTATGATTCTATTTATCTAAAACTCAACCAAGACAAAGCAAATAATCTGTAGTGTTCAAAGACAAGGCGGACATCCTGAGTTAGCTGACTATACATTTGACATGTCACACCATGAACTGGACCTGTCACAAGCACATGTGAGCTGCTCCCTGAGGACCTACACAAAGCATTAGTGGGCTGGGAGGAAAGCCTAAGAAACATGGCTTACCTTTGAAACTACAATTGCAATGACAACACGATCTACATTCCATCACACACCTCTGGCTGCTTTCACACAGACAGATAGAAGGAAACTCCTGCAACTATTCTCCATCTAGTCAAGTAAAAACCTTAGGTCTTGAGGGGAAAGACTAGGATTTTGTTTTTTTAACAGGATTAACTTGATGATAGGACTTCAATCTTCATTGATCAAGCACTAACACATTGTGCAACTCTACTGCCTTTTGTAGGCAAGATGTATTGATACAGTGTGATTGTAAATAGATTCCAAATTCCAAATTGCTGCTCAGGTGGCATATCAATTCTCTACTTTTTAAAACACTATGTAGTATTTGCAACACATTTCCTTTGACTAAATGGAAGGAGCTTAAAATAGTTGTTAGTGAGCCTGATTCTCTGACCGTATGTTTCAACCTTCATGAATCCATCTGAAGACAAAATATTTCCAACCACAATCATGCAGGATGGTCATGCAGCAAACTTGCACACTAATGCAAATTGACACCACGGAGCTCTGTTTGGTTCTTGTCAGGTGATGGAAACAGGGTGAATGCAGGCATATTCCCACGGACACACACAAGGCCCACGTCGTGGTTGAACTAATGTGGTTCTGGGCCTAGTTTGCATGTGAGAAGCTACACAATTTGATATACTTTACACTGTCATCAGAATCTATGGGGAAAGCACAAACTGCATCTCAGGGCTTACAACTCTCCTTACCCTCTATCCACATTCCCTGGATAGAGAAGAGAGGCTTCCAGATGACTCACCTTTAATCCGAACTGACTCAGCTCCACCTCTGAACCTCAGTCTGACCAGGTTTTCCACTGTGCTCCTCCCTCCAACTATGCCCAGTCCCCTCCACCTACCTGTGTAGAGGAGGCTACAAGGGGAGCATTGCAGCCACCCCACTTTAGTGTTCTGCATATCTTCTGATAGCTACACTATCAGCAATAGCTTCATTTGATGCAGACGGTTCATTCTTGATGGTGGGACTATTCTTTATCATTTCATGCCTGTTTTTAGTGAATATTTTCTTTCTTTCTCAAACATATTTTAAACACCAGGCTTCATAACTTTTCTCAAACATAAATATTGTGTGTGATTATCATACATGTGCTGTCCATCTTAAGGACTTAAAGCTCCAACTCAAGAATGGAGAACAACTCCCAGTGAGTTAAGGTAGTTTTATGACCCTGGGAAATTCTCTCAGTGCACATTATAAAGATGCCTTGTTTGAATGTTAGTTATTAAATCTGTGGGGAAAAAAAAACAAGGGTATTCTTGATTCAGGTGGAAAAATCAGTTTCAAGCCTATGCAGACCGGATTCTGTGTACCTACCTCACAAGCTGTCCCTTTGTTCATTTATGCCAGCTAGACTAGCGGAAGGGGGCGGAGGGTTATGCTTTGCTCTTCTGTAGTCCTGCAGGAAGAGCAAAACTTAAGCAAACAGAAATCATTCAGGGGCATGACTATCAAAATGGAAACCTGGATCAGGTGACCTAAAGTTTTAGTTTTTCTGTTTCTTTTCCTCCCCCCTCTCCACCTCTCCCCTCCCTTCCTCTTCTCTCTCTTTTTTTCTTGTATAGGACATTTGCTGAATCTGGATAGGAATGTAAACTTGAATTTCTTATCATCAACATGATAAAAATCTGAGTTTTTTTTTTAAGATTTTATTGGGGAAGGGGAACAGGACTTTATTGGGGAACAGTGTGTACTTCCAGGCCTTTTTTTTTCCAAGTCAAGTTGTTGTCCTTTCAATCTTAATTGTGGAGGGTGCCGTTCAGCTTCAAGTTGTTGTCCTTTCAGTCTTAGTTGTGGAGGGCGCAGCTCAGCTCCAGGTCCAGCTGCCATTTCTAGTTGCAGGGGGCACAGCCCACCATCCCTTGCGGGAGTCGAACCGGCAACCTTGTGGTTGAGAGGACGCGCTCCAACCAATGAGCCATCTGGGAGCTCAGCGGCAGCTCAGCTCAAGGTGCCATGTTCAATTTTCGTTGCAGGGGGCACTGCCCCCCATCCCTTGTGGGACTCGAGGAATCAAACTGGCAACCTTGTGGTTGAGAGCCCACTGGCCCATGTGGGAATCGAACCGGCAGCCTTAGGAGTTAGGAGCATGGAGCTCTAACCAACTGAACCACTGGGCCAGCCCTAAAAATCTGATTTAAAAAGCAAAAATTTCATTTACATTCTCTAGTATTACACTTCATTTTTTCTCTCTTATTTACATAGATTTCATGTTTTCTGGTCGCTAGAGTGCCAGAGAAAGTCTGAATATACACAAACTAAACACAAAAAATATTTACTCAACTAAGACTATGTAATTAAAATGTTAAGGATAAGATTTCATGACAAATAATTCATTTCAGTGCAGCAATGCAGTTGGCTGATGAGTGTGCCAGATGTCATATTAGTTGTGATCCATAATAGTAGAGCCAGCCCACCTCACTGGAAGCACAATACAAATCTGACAGTTCATTGAATGGGAATGAAGCAGCACTCAATTTCTCATCTAAAATAACCAATTTGATGCATATGAACCGCCAATCTATAATGTGACTAAGGAGCTAACTGTAAATGATGAAATTCAGCTGTATCAACTTTTCACAAACTGTTTTTCATCTTGTCCCTTGCTATAATAGTTTTATGTGGGGGGGAAAAAGTGGGCATCAGCTAAAGAAGCTTGAAGAACACTAATATGGTTGTTAACAATGTAGGCTTGACCTTCTGGTATAGTTTCCTTTCCAGTGAAGTGAGGGAAAAACTTATTACAATAGAAGATTTGCTTTATCATAATTTTTTAAACACCTCAGCTTCATTTTGCCCTATCTAGTACATGTTATATACGCAATACTGTATAAACAAATCCTTGAGAAGAATATCTTTTTGTAATGTGAAAAGTCCCTTATCTTGTTTATTCTATTGCAAAAAAAAAAAAAAAGAGATTTAGTTACTATGTTCAGAATTTTGTTTAAAAGTGCTTTTACCCTCTCCATTCTTTCCCAACCCCTCACACCCACACCTGCAACGTAATTATTCTAGTCTAATAAAATGAACAACTTTCATTCCATGAGGACATGATCCCACATGGCTGAAGAAAAGTCTCCCACTGTTTGAACTCCCTCAGTGAAAGGTGAAGGGGTTGGGTCTGGGGTTCACTACTTTTGGTGCACCTCGTTCTACTGGTGTTTGGCACGAATTCACCTCCAATGGAGGCAATTCTACTTCTAGGTAAGTCCTTGGGCTCTCAGTGTCCAATTTACATAGGAGAGGTCTCAGGACCTTACTCTGTTAAGTAACAGTAAACATTCACATCTGTACAGAATGCTTTATGATTTCAAGAGTACCTACTTTCACGCTACTTTTGTATTTGATATTCACTCTCTTATGAGGTATTAGCCCTGCCTGCTCCTTCCTCTGCACCATCCTTTAGTAATGCTTATATTGGTCCCATACGTATCTGTTCTTGCAATGGTCTGTCCTTGGGAGTCACTATTTATTTCATCATAAGATTACTAACATAAGGAATGTTTAATGACTCCTGTTAGTGCAACCAAACAACTATTACCTATTACCCTTCCCTTTGAGGCAGAGCTGTGTTGCCCTGTCGCTTAGCCTTCTTGATTATAAAATACCTTCAAAAGTGCGAGGCTCTGGATGGGTAAATATCAGAGGTCTCCTCTTCCTGTAAGTCTAACACTCCTTACGTCATCCTTGAGTCTTTTTCTTTAATTGCTCACATTATCCTTGAAAATGATATAGATCTCTGGGCCAGAATCATGTCTCTTCTGCAGAAGCAATGCACCTAGCTGTGTTTCAAAAATCCTCCATGTCCATTTTTCATAATTGCCCCAAACTGGAAACCCAAATGTCCATAAACTTGTGAATGGGTAAACAAAATGTGCTCTATCCATACAATAGAATACTATTCAGCTACAAAAAAAAAAAAAAAAGAAGAAGAAGAAGAAGAAACGATACCTGCTACAACATGCATGAACCTTGAAAACATTATGCTAAGTGAAAGAAGCCAGACACAACCAACCACATATTGTATGATTTCATTTGTAGGAAACACCCAGAAAAGGAAAATATTTAGAGATAGAAAATAAATTGCTGATTTCTTGGGACTCGGGTTAAGAACAGGAGTGACTGCAAATGGGCACAAGGGAGCTTTGGGTGTGATGGAAGTGTTCTAAAACTAGATTTTGGCGATAGTTGCACAACTCTAAATTTACTAGCAGTCTTTGAATTATACACTTAAATTGGGTGAATTTTGTGATGTGAAAATTATACTTCAATAAAGCTGTTTTTAAAAATAGTCCCTCATGGGGGTAAGGGGGGCTCTAGAAGAGGGTAAATGGGGTCTAATATATGGTGATGGAATGAGAACTGACTCTGGGTGGTGAACACACAATGTGAGATATAGATAATGTAATACAGAATTGTACAGAAATCTATGTCACTTTACTAACAATTGTCACCCCAATAAACTTTAATTGAAAAAAAAAAAGTCCTTCACGTCTTTATTCTTTAATGAAAACCTTGCATTAGCCCATTTCATTCCCTCACTCAGAATCTCTTCAAATTCTTGTAGTGGTTCCAAAATATACAGTTTTTGTCTATGACCAAGACTATACATAATAATTCACTTTGACGCTAACATTTATCCTAAATGTGAGAACAGCCCATTTGGTAGTTTCTTTATTTTGATGAGATTGTGCTAAGCATGGCTTCAAGAATAATTTCAGAGCTAGGGCTGAGCTGTGTAATGCTAATGAATGATGAGATTGAGGCTCTGAGAAATATGTGAGTAAATAAATTGTGGTATATTCACATGATGGAATACTACTATATAGCAGGGTTTCTCAACCTCAACACTATTGATATATCGGGCTTTGTTGTGGGGACTGTCCTGTGCATTGTAAGATGGTTAGCAACAACTTTCCTCCCACTTCCGGTTGTGACAAACAGAAAATGTCTCTAGACATTACCAAACGTCCCCAAGGGGCAAAATCACTCCTGGTTGACAATCACTGCTATGCAGCAATGAGAAGGAACAAATTCTAATCACACACAAACAATACGACCATATGGATGACTCTCACAAATACAACCTGGGGCAAAAGACGCCATACACAGAAGAATATATAATACACAATGCCATTTATATGAAGTTCAAAACCAGGCAAAACTAATGGGTTGTTTACCTTGGGAAAGAATGTTGGTGACTGGAAGGGGCTTCTGGGATTCAGGTAGTATTCTGTTTCTTTACCTGGGGGCTGGTTAGACAAGTATGTTCATTTTACGAAAATTCACTGGGCAGTACACTTAAGATTTATATATTTTTATATGTATATTTTATACTTTAATCAAAAGTTTAAAAATATAGACCATTGCTGCTGCACAAAGAGAGGTCATTCAAAGTGATTCAGGAGGGGCTCAGCACCTTTCCAACAGGATGCTAATTCATTCCTCCACAGACCCACCAGGGCTCCTTCTGGCCCACCCTGAACTGTAAGACAGAAATTCAGTGTGTTCCAATGATGAATGAAGGCTTGTTCCTGAGGTATTTTGTTATCCAGGTGCCAAAGCCAAGAAACCACCCCCCCACCAGCCCATTTTCAATTCACACTTGCAAAACATGCGACTAAAATTGATTTCAGTGTGAAACTGAGCTAAATAAAACCAAACAAAGTAAGGTTCACTCCAATGCTAAAGAAAATACGAGTCTAGTTTCCAAATCTGAGAGTACTACAAGTGCCCAAGGTGGCAACTACTGTTGTTAGTTACAGTAGTGGAGAACGAATTGTACTGATTTATTCATTCATATTCTCAGTCTCAGGTGGGGCCCCTCCTGACCAATAACTTGCCCTTGCAGATGGTGGATCAGGCGCAAGAGTGGAGTTTGTGGCCATAATGACCTTTGATCTGGACAGAGTTAGGTGACTCCAGACCCAGGTCTAATAATCGGACCAATGACCAGTGAGCTCATGCTCTGCATAATTTAGCGGAAAGCTTCAAATAATCAGGAATTACTACTATTAACTTTCAAACCTCGTGTGTGTGTGTGTGTGTGTGTGTGTGTGTGTGTTATTTATTTACAAATAAATAAGACACAGACAATTCTCCATGTGTCTCTTGTGTTTCTGCTCATCTGTGAGTGGGGTGCTAACTGCCATTTATTCCAGGCTATCTTTCAAGGATGTTTGTATAGTGAACAGCATTGGATAATAGAGATAATGTCTCCCTCCAGAGCAAAGGGCCAGCCTTCCTACTGCCCATTATAAAAGATTCAGGTTCCCTAAGCTCAGAGTTCCTCTCCTGTAATGTAACTCACTGCTTGTGTGGGTATCAATCTAGATGCATCATGTCACTCTCATGGGAGATGGAAGCAAAAGAAACACACGCTAATGTTCTTATTGCTTGCTCTGCTATGAGTAATAAAGTCCTTTGTCTCACGTTTTCTGCCAGCATCCATTAAACTACGGCAAGCTAACCTATTAGACTGCAAGTGGGACAAAAATAGCTAACCCTTTACAATTCTTGACTACATATATTAGGTAGGTAGGTAGGTAGATAGATAGATAGATAGATAGATAGATAGATAGATATACGGAGTTTTCTTTTTTTTTAATTTATTTTTTAAATTTATTGGGGTGACAATTGTTAGTAAAATTACATAGATTTCAGGTGTATAATTCTGTATTACATCATCTATAAATCCCATTGTGTGTTCACCACCCAGAGTCAGTTCTCCTTCCATCACCATATATTTGATCCCCCTTACCCTCACCTCCCACCCGCCACACCCCTTAACCTCTGGTTTTTCTTTTTTTTTTAAAGTAAACTTCCTACCCAGTTATGCAGTTCTGTTTGCTAGAGGCAAAAATAATATTAATTTACCATATAGCCTTCCAAAGATAGTCTATGCATTTATGAATCTATGTATCTTTTTTCTTTTTTCTCCCAAATGTCACCATGCTATAGATACTGTTTTGCACTTTGTCTTTTTTCACTTAAGAAAATGCTTGGAGTTCTTTCCATATTGGTATATTTAGGAGATACCTCATTCTTTTTTAACAGATGCAAATTAGTCCTTACTATGGATATATCATAATAACAAAATAGTACTGCATATGTATTTAGACAATCCTCCTACTGATTGATATTTAGGTTGTTTCCAACCCTGTTACAAAATGCTCCCAAGAATATCCTTGCATATACGTCATCTTACCCATTTGCAAGATCTCTATAGAAAAAAGTTTTAGAATTTGAATTGGTAGCTCAAAGAATATGCTCATTTTAATTTTAATTTTGATATTTCCAAACATCTCTATGGAGACTGTACTAATATACATCTCTATTAGCAATGCACGAGAGTGTTTGTTCCTTATACTCTTGCCAACACACCATGTTGACTTAAGTTTTCACCTATGCCAATCTGGCAACTGAAAAAATTAAATCTCATACTTTTAATTTCCATTTCTTATAATCAATGAGAATGAGCATTTTTCGTATGTTTAAGAGCCATTTGGATTTCCTTTTCTGTGAACTTCATATTCCTTTCCCACATTTTATTTTCTATTATATTGCTGATTTTTTAAAATATTGATTTATAGGAGCTCTACATATTTTGGAAAGCAGCCCTATACCTTCTACAAGTTACAAAATTTCCCCCAGGTTGTTATTTGTCTCTGTTTTAATTAAAAAAAAATATTTTGGCATATAATTTTAAAATGTTTTTATATTCAATTATATTTTTGTATGTGCGGTAGCTGAGTTTGTGTCACACTTAGGAAGTTTTTCCCTTGAGATTATAAAAGATCCAGTTTTCTTCTTAGAGTTTTAAGGTTTTTCTTTTTTTTCTTTTCTTCTTTTTTTTTACAGCTTAAATCTCTGCTCTATCAAACCTCTTCTTTTCAAAATCAATTCTTCAAATATACATTCAAGTGCTTATCTTGATTCATAAAGCTAAGCATATATTTTTTTAAGATGGTTTAAGAAAGATGGTTTTCTAAACTCTGTGATCATATATATATATATATATATATATATATATATATATATTTTTTTTTTTTTTTTTTTTTTTTTTTTTTTTAATCTCCACCCTATTGCAGGTACAGACCTAGATATGGCTTTAAATACAGAGTGGTTCAAAGTACAATACACATGCATGAATGTAATATGAACCTTATATTCTATAATTAATGTTGCTATCCTACAAAAGATGGTGGATAGCTCTCCAGTAGTAACTTGATAAAGGGATTTCACTCCACAAAATTTCAAAATTATATTGCCTCGGCAGACGAAGACAGTCCAGAAGAGGCACAAAGAACTTCTTTGTGAAGGCAAATTCACTTGACAGTTCTCACAGGGCTAGTGAGACAGCTTAGCAAGAATTCCCTTTTCTTATCTACCCTGGTTAGTAGACACCAAGCCATTTGCTCTCTGTCATTTTCGGTTCCAAGGTATCCTGACCTGCTGGAGGTGAAATGTATTTTCCATCCTGATAGATGTATAGAATCATAGGAAAAGAGAAAAAAAAACCTTGAATTTCTTTTAGATTTAATATATACAGTCACATAGTTGTCAAAATAGCTCTAAGAAAATTCATTTCAAAATAAGGCAGAAGGAAAAAAGAAAGTGAAATAACGCTGCTGTCCTAAAGAAACCAACTGTAAATTGGAAAACCTGCTGTTAATTTAAGAATTGTTATTAGCTTGAGTCTTCTAATCCTTTTAAGCCTAAATATCTGCATTAAATGTCTGCTTTTTCTATTATTTACTGTGTTTAGAATGAATAATCTCTAAAGATAAGGGTGATATAAGACAACATATTATTAATTATTAAACCTAATGACGTAAAGTTAATCAAAATCTATAATCACACAAATGAAGGCAAGAAATCTATTAGCTTGGGTGGAAAAGGCACAATCATAATTTAAGTTTATTTATTCTGAGTAATTTTAGATGATAGGTATGAAATATATAAATGGACAGCATTTTTGCCCATGAGTTACTTACATATTTTCCTCAGAAATGCTAGAATTACCCTGACAACTTACAAGGAAAATAAAGGCCCATTTTTGGAGGACTCTTCCAATGTAGGTTCTTAATACTCAAGTCCATCAGATGTGACAAGGGAATCCTTTTAGATTTATTCCCACTTGAATGTACCCGGTTCAGCAGTGAGGTCTGCAGATTACATTATCAAGAATCACAAGCTACTTACAAAAATGGGCCACTCTCTTGATTGTGTTATGGGAATGGGGCAAATTTCCAGGAATATATAGTCACCACAGCCAAGAACAGCTGACTAAGAAAGAATGATCTCTAGGTTTTTCCAGAAAGTTGTCTGCTTGTTAAGTAATGGTAAAATGGGGCAAGAATGGCAAGCTTTTAAACATTCCAGCTAGAATATTTTAAATAATATTCCACAAGGAATGCAGCAATCATAGAAGCGTGTATTAGCTGGTAAATGTCCAAACATTTTTGGGAAAGAAGAGAAAAGGAAGGAAGGAAAGAAGGGAGGGAGGGAGGGAGGGAGGGAGGGAGGGAGGGAGGGAGGGAGGGAGGAAGGAAAGATGGGAGGGAGGAAGGGAGGGAGGGAGGGAGGGAGGGAGGGAGGGAGGGAGGGAGGGAGGGAGGAAGAGAGAGAGAGAGAAAGAGAGAGAGAGGAAAGGAAGGAAGGAAGGAAGGAAGGAAGGAAGGAAGGAAGGAAGGAAGGAAGGAAGGAAGGAAAAGAAAGAAAGAAAGATAAGGCCTGAAAGGGGCAAAACAGCATCCTGAAGTGGAGAAGACTTGCCTGTTCTGAGCTAGCTGGCAGCGCTTGGGCATATCACAGGGTTCCATGTTTGTATGGTGAAGGAAATTAGGCCAGGCCATGATTCTCAAGCCAGGCTGAACTGAGGAACCTCTTAGCCGGCTTTTAAGGAACCCAATACAGATCAATTTAATCAGATTCTCTGGGAATGGGGATTAGGCTTCAATATTTCATGAAGCTTAGTATGGCTGAGAAAAATGACTAGATAATCTCTAAGGTCCCAATCAGATCACAGTAAATTAAGGGAAGTATTCAGAACAGTGTCATGTTACACTGTTACACTGTGTAAAGTTTTATACACAAAACAGCATAAAACCCACACAGGCTTAAAGAGAATCCTAACTAGGGACTTAGAACACATAAAGGTGTGATGAAAAAATACAGTGAATGTTTAAATAAAGAAAAAAATTATTACAGTAAAAGACACATTGCCATTAATCCCCCTCAAAATACTCCCCCTTGCTTTGAACACACTTATCCCATCGTTCTTGCCACTTTCTGAAGCAGTTCTGGAAGTCCTCTTTCGTGAGTGTCTTTACTTCATTCTCCATCATGACAATGTTGTGTCACACATCACTTCTAGTATGGCAATTTTTGTCAAATAAAAACATTACAGTGTGTCCTCATCCACCTTATTCACCAGATCTGGCACCGTGCGACCTCTGGCTCTTCCCCAAAGTCAAAATGATTCAGGACGTTAAGGCAGCCACAACAGCACAACTAAAGGCATTCATGAAAGAGGACTTCCAGCACTGCTTCAGAAAGTGGCAAGAATGATGGGATAAGTGTGTTTGAAGAGAGGGGGAGAATTTTGAGGGGGATTAATGGCAATGTATCTTTTACTGCAATAATTTTTAAAATTTAAACATTCACCGTATTTTCTGATCACACCTCATAGGTATTAGCAGAAACTGATATTCTTGAATGAATCTTGGCTGTCCTATATATAAACAATAAATATGTTTAATTAGTTAAAAACAACAAGAAAACCATGCATGTCATTAACCTCTGTTGGAATTTGTAATTTTTATCCAATACCAAACTTATGAAATACATCCATATCAAGCTCTGAAAATTCAAAGATGCCAATCTTTTTCATACAAACTAAAAACCAAAGAGTGTAAAAGCAGTTTTTAGTTTCTCACTTAAAAATACCAAGAGCTGGTATGGCAAAAGCCAACATAATTATTATTATTATTTTTTTTTTGAGAACATATACACTCTTTGTTTTATGGAAGAAAGAGATAAATACTAAGTCATGACAGCCAGAACCAACAGTACTACCAAGAAGGCATTGTAGGTCGATTCCTCTGAGTGATTCATTCGAATGGAGTCTTAAAAATGGAAACAAAACAAAACTCCTCCCTCATGTGGCCTGCTATCTTGAATTTTAGCAAATAGGGCATGAGTTCTCAAATTGCAGATATTAGACATGGGCCTTGTAGTGGGGGGGCCAGTGAACCCTCTGAAACTACATATAAACACTGTTTGCTTGCATGTGTGGGTACACCTATGCACAGACGTTTCTTGTCCTTTTTTGAGTCAGAACCCTTTGGTAGTCTTTGGACTCCTTCTCAGAAAAATTTTTTTAAATGCGTAAAATAAAACACAAAGGACTGCAAAGAAAAACAAGGAAATTATAGTTATTAAAATGTTTTTTTAACTATAGCACAGTCATAATTATGCTTCTTTATCAATATATTAAATAAGGTCTAGCTGTTTAGATAAACAGCTATAATAACTATCTTAATTTTGTAGTAATAAAGAACATGTATATTTTTGTGACATCAAGAACAACATATAGTGATATGAAGATATCTGTCATTTCTATTGGTGACATAATCACAACTATTGCGAATAGTACTGTGCTTTGTTGTTTATGCTCATCATGAAAGAAAATGTTAAAAATATTTTCCCCATCTATGTTCACAACTCTACTGCGTTCTCTAGATTCTAGATGAAGAACCTCTGATCTGTGTCTTTATCCAGCATGAAAACATTTGTTCATAAGCCTCCAGGAAAGGTAAAATATTAGACAAAGCACACAATGCACATTTCATGGACTGGTTTCTGTAAGGTCCGGTGGGCATAGATCCCTGAACAGTCACAAAATAATAAGGAAAAGGTTAAGGGCTCTCTGAGGTAGGGCTATGAAGAATGTGTGAATTTCTGGAACTAAAATCCAAATACATCTTATTTCTAATTTAATATATTTTAATGGTCTGCATCGTTCCTGAAAAATGTAAAGCAACTTATAACATACATAAAGTATCTTATGCTTTAACAAAAGCTCATGAATTAGAAGTGGATGAGAAAAATAAAAGACAAAACAACATAGGGGCATAAAGTGAAATGGCACCAAGCACGAAGCTGGTACAACAAACAAAAACTGAGCCGCAAATTTGCTTCTGAATTTTCTGGCACACATGTTGAAGGAGAAAACTTGGACAATCACAGAGTTCACAATTTCCAAAGGATTACACCACACAAACAAACACAAAAAAAACCAACAAAAAAACTTAGAAAAGTATAACCCTTCTGGTTCTAAGATCAGATAGAAATTTCTCCCATGGATCTTTATCAAGAGAATATCATGTGTTGGAATTAATGAATAACCTCAATAATACCATTACAAGAGATATAACAATAAGTTCCATAGAACTTTAAAAAAAAACAAAAAACGTTTTGTATAAACAAAACAATGGCAATATACCAAACACAATTCAATGGGGGCTCATGAAGTAAAACGAGGTACTCAGCTCTCTACATTTAAATGTGAGTGACATGCTGACAGGCCATTGACCTAAGTAAGTCAGAACTGAACATTGGCTCCGCCCCCTCCACTGTCAACAGCAGGAGGTGGCAAACTTTTCTGCAAGGGTCAGACAGTAAATATTTTCAGCTTTATAGGCCATAAGGTCTGTCACAAAAACTCATCTCTGCTGTGAAAGCAGCCACAGAGAATGTGTAAATGAATGAGCATCGTCGTGTTTCAATAAGCTTTATTTATAGATACTTAAATTTGAATTTCATATGCTTTTCACAAGTCATGAAATATAATTTTTCCTTTGATCTTTTTTTTTCACGCAACCATTTTTAGCTTACAGGCAACACCAAAACAGTCAGGGGGCTGGACTAGGCCCACAGGACATACCGTGATTTACTAACCCTTGGTCTACAGAATCAAGTTTCCCCCAGATATCTCTTTGACTCTTGTATCCTTCTCTTCCCTCAAGTCTCTGTATATATCAACTTTTAAAGATAATTACTATCTTTACATTTTATATTCAACTCTACACAAAGCCAACCAGAATGAGATCGTGAAGACAGAGACTTCAGAATTTTTACATTCCATGGAAATAAGAAGGTAATCCAAGATAAATTAGCAGCAAAGAAGTGGTTTAGTTCCCAGTATCCTCATTAAAATAAATGTACACTCGCAAAAAAAGGATAAAAAAATTTGAAAGTACAGATTTTTCTATTTCAAAGATCATGGGTTAGTTTTTTTTAAAGCATATAAAAATATGTATAATTAGCTGAATCACTTAATTTATGTGTTGTAGCATTTGTAGCACTAGATCTCCCAACGCAAATGAGGCCATATTGTGTTTTGCAGCCACAATTAACTTGGTACAATCCCTATAAGAAACCCTTAATTCCAAATATCATTCAGATGTCCCTGGGCTTCTGTCTGTTCTGAGACAAAACAAAGCAGTAGGCCCCTGAAATTGGCAAACTTGAGTTGCCTTTACTATTACATTGGTTCACAAAAAGGCCCTAGAAAATTTACCTCATCTCTTTATTTTAGTGTCCTCATCTATGATTTGTAATACTTATAACTACCCATTCTGGGGAGCTGCTAGGATAATTAATAAGAATTTATAAATAAGCTTTGATGAGCATGATGAAAGAAAGGTATTATGTGTACCTAGAGGAACACCGCTATAATTCAAGGAGGTGGCAATTACCCTGAAAAAACACACACATCAACTGGAGGCTCCTAGAAATGTGTAACTGCATTCAGAAGAGGCCCTAAACCACCCAATTCTAGTGGTCAACCCAGGTCTCAGCCACCTTTCCAAATGCTAGCCCTGTCAGTGGTCCACTGTAGGTTGTTTGTTACCTCTGTGCCTTTTCTTATACTTTCACAATTGGTTCTGGTAATGAGGCTATGTATATGACACAGGCTTCTTAAACCACGAAAGAGTAAAATTCTGTGCTGATCTGTGGAAATGCCAGGGAAACCTTTAGTACGTCCAGAGAACAGGCCCGTGGCTTGTGGGGCTTTGGGATCTTGTAACTCATGAATGAGCGACTGTGCAGCGCTCACATAATGAACAAGGCAAGGTCTAGAGTTACATGTAAGTCACTGCAATTATTTCTGAGGACACTTATTCTTGAGTATATGCATTCACCCACGAGAACACTGAAGCTTTGTATTATTAAGGTGAAATGTTGGGTTCGATTCCAAACACCACGGTGCCTAAAACTGGCCACAGAGCCTCATCCAAACGAACATTTATTGCCTTTGAACGACATTTGCTAAAATCCACATCTAAAGATTATACAACATTCCAAAAAGCCCCTGAGGAAAATTACTTTCAAAGCAACCCCATCATCTTTTTAGATTTTTCACTTCATTAATCTGCATCCTCAAAGATAAAATTAAGATGCATATTTAAATGATCTGAATAATCTTAATTCTGACAGTTTTAGTATCAGTTATATCTGTCATATTCATGGAAGAAAAAAAGAATGATTGTAAACATGGCATTGGTACTTAGGAGGTAGTCACTTCCAGCTCTGCCACTTACGGTTGTGCATCCTAAGGTGAGCTATTTAACTTCAATAAGCCTTACAGGTCTCAAAGATGACATGGGGATAAGAACATCAACTATTTCACAGGTTGTTGTCTTCACAATAACCTGTGAGGTTAGATGCTGTGTGGGAAGTCCCTGAATAAATGCTTGTTTCTTTCCCCTATTTAGGGAACCCAGTTTGATCAACAAGGTACCTTCCTGAACCCCAAGGGTGACTGATAATGCCATCAAGAATTAATATCATAGTTTGATGTCTAAACGGTTTATTAAATAACAGCCTCAACACTGAGGAGAAAATGGAAGAAACCAGGTATTTATCATGACCCAGATTTTTCCATTCAATAAAGGTGGCTAACTGTGCAGAGACAACACATTCCTTTGACATTATTTTGTATCCAAGGTGTCTTGCACTGTGAAGACATGGATTCTGTGGTCTAATTTATATACTATCACCACTACTCTCTTCATTTAAATAATGTAACCCCTCTCCAGTAAAGGACTTCAATCTCATACCCTACAATTACACCCAGCCAATGCCACTCTTCTCCACATGAGTGTGGGCTCTAGCCTCTTACACAACGATCTCCTCAGAAGCGGAATCCAGGCCTTCCAGGTGCCTAGGCTGTGGCCCAGGATTCCTGAAAACTTGGACCTCTTGACTGACCTGTGATGGTAGAATGACACAACTCCCCAAACATCATGGAAGGTGCTTTTACAATCTCACAATCTCCAGGCACTCCTCATTGGTCCCCAGTGAAATGGAAGCATTACCTGGTTGCCGACACCCTTTTAAACCTTGACCTCCAGGTAGGTCAAATTTTTATTGTGTGAAAAATAAATTGGTAACCTGGTTTCCTTTTATCATCTACAAATCACAGTTAAAACTTGGCTCTAGTATTAGCAGCTTTAGTGGGAACAAATCATTACGTTCATGTTGCTAAATACTGGCATAGTGGTAAGGCTAAGCAATAAAAACAGTTACATACTTGTTGAGTCTAAGAACAAAGAAAATTTATTTTCCAATTATTCACTTATATCACCATAAGGAAAGAAATGTGTGTGATGGTGAAGGTAACACTCAATTGCTAGTGTATACCATTTACTCTTTTTTAAGAAGTGCTGGGGAATGTCTCTAAATAGAATTCATTATTATTATCTTGAGATATATTAGCAATAGGCAGCTGCCAAAATATTTTACAAATGAAGCAATAATACATTACTAGTTACCTAATTCAGCTGTATTTGCTACTTGGCATAAAGTCTCATTCCCTCAATGAAATAAACAACTTGTTAACCCCAGAGGAGCTGTTAAGATTTTAGCGTCTCCTGTGGGTGATCTCTAAAGACTTATTTCAGTTAAATGCATTCCCTTCTGACTATTTGTTCACAAACTTGTTTCATGAGATAGTGAGGACTAAATGAGTTAATGCACAGGAAACCCCTGGAGCAGTGCCTGCCACATAGTAAGTGCTCAGTGCTGGCAATAAACAAGTCACAACAAAGTCAGAATTTTCTAACAAAACATACTCTAAAAATCGAAACCCATGATAAATATGCATATTCCATAGTTGGAATACTAATGTCTAGGTTTTATTAGATCTCTTTTTATTCATACGGCTACCTTAAACACAATGAAAGAATGCAAACATTTCTTCTTTTATTTCGTATTAACTACTCAAACATTGTTGTATTAGTGACCCAGTGGCCCAACAACAGTAATTACCCATATGATTTAGGAAAAGACTCTCTACTGGGGCTCAGCAATTTAGGTAGCTTTACCTGACAGGACCAGTTATTGTAATTGACTTATGATACTTCATGAACCTAGGAAACAATGGAAATGGATGGATGTAGAGAAAAAGGGATATTCTGAGACCTACAAGAACTGAGAGGTTTTAGTATATAACTGAACTTGGTCCAACTTTCACCTAATATAGTTTTATCTGTATTGCACACTCTGTAATCACGGCATCTTTTTTTTTTTTTATATAAAATGATTAAACCATTTGAGAAGGCTTAAGGAAAAGTGAGTGAGATTAGTGGCAGGGGTTGAATTTTCTGAAGAGAAACAGGCTGGCCAATCAAGAATACTTCAAAATGGTAAAGTCACATTTTCAAACACTGTTTTTGGTCTGTATTTTCTATCTCTAGAATGTCAAAACAAAATGCTAAAGCTAAATCAGGGTTATAACTGTGACTCACTGATAACCAACTTGGAAGTGGTTTTTTTTGTTTTTTTACTTGTTTTTGTTTTTAGCTTATGGAAACTATTTCCCGGTACATAAAAGAAGAACCAAAGCTGTAGTAGAAATTGGGAACCTCTTTCAAAGGTCATGTGATAAAGAAAAAAGTGCTAGGGGTACATTTAGGTGGTCAGAGTTTCAGCTTGGTGGTAGTATCACCATCTAGCTGCCCAGAAAGATGTCCATGGGCTTTTAGCAAAGCTATTAAATGCTGTGTATCAACTATACTATAAAGAGCTTGAAGATGAACTCTTAATTTTCCTTCTGGAAGTGAAATAATAGGGTTCTTTAAAAAAACACTTCTTTTTTTTTTAAGTGGGAACAGCCTGAATAAAAAGTAAATAACTACAATTTTTAACTTAGTAGAAAAAAGGATTTTAAAAATGCATGAAAAGTCAGTTGGGAATTTTATTGCTTTTGGCCCAAGGCCACTGTAAGACTGACTGGGCAGAAAAGGTTGAAAGAATATCAAGGTTGTGGGTGGCGTGTTACAATTAGAAAAAGTAAATGCTGTGTTTAGAATAGACTTAAAGACAGTTTGGATGGATTAAAAAACTATAATTAAAGAATATAAGGCTTTAGTAGCTACAGTTAATTATGGTAAGCACAGTTCTTGGTTGGGTCATTCAATAAATATTTGTTGAGTAAATGAAATGAACAAATACATAAGTGAGATGTGACAGGAACGAAAAAGGGAAAAGATTTTAGAGAGCTTAAGGAAAACAAAATAATACACAATGGGACGACCAAAAAGTTAATTCAGATTTTCAGCAGTAGACAAAATATGAAAATAAAACTCATCACTGGGGCAGACGTGTGGCTCAGTTGGTTAGAGTGTGAGCTCTGGGCAACAGGGCTGCCAGTTCGATTCCCACATGGACCAGCGAGCTGCACCCTCCGCAACTTGAACGAAGTCAATGGGCTGCCGCTGAGCTCCGGGGTGGCCAGATGGCTCAGTTGGTTGGAGCTCATGCTCTCAACCACAAGGTTGCCAGTTCGACTCCTGCAAGGGATGGTGGGCTGCACCCCCTGCAACTAACAACGGCGACTGGACCTGGAGCTGGGCTGTGCCCTCCACAACTAAGATTGAAAGGACAACAACTTGACTTGGATGGAGCAGATGAGTCCTGGGAAAAACATACCACTGTTCCCAATAAAAAGTCCTGGAAATACACACTGTTCCCCAATAAAGTCCTGTTCCCCTAAAAAATAAAATAAAAATCATTACCAATGTCTTTGAGTTGCTGATATTGCTAGAAGTTGGGAAGGCATGAATTACCCAAAAATAATGATTGGAAAGGGGCATACATGAATGAGGTAATGGGGATAAAACTCAGACTCTATTGTAGGTCATAGATTATAACTCGCTATATTATGTCTGCAAATGATTTTTAAAGCACACACCAGGCATAAATTAAAAAGATAAAAAAGTAATTGTAGTAATACTGGAAGTGCCAAAAAAATGTACACACATGATTTGTATTCATCTTTTGTTATTGGTATATATTGAGTATTACAATTTTAATACAGTTTTTTCCTCTCTTAAAATGTGTATACATTTTTTTGGTACCCTCTGTATTAGACAGGATGTAGAGGCTTAGTAGATAAAAATCAATACTTTTTTATAACCAAATATGTAAAGCAGATGTTAACTAGATATTTAAAGCAAATACTAAACTAGCATAGAAATGATCATCTTTAATAATATAGCTTTTGATACTATTTATGTAACTGTTTTAGAAAAACTTTATAATGGGTCATAGGCTATAAACACTTTTATTGCCAAAATTTAATATTTGGTGCTTAACAGATTGAGCTTGTCATGTTTATGTTACAGTCATATTTCCACAGTACCAGTGATAGCGAAATCAACTTCAGGAGTAAATTTGAAATGCAGAAAGAGTTGCTGATAAGATTTTAAAGGAAGTCACACTAGCCAACTGATGGAAGTCATTTTACCCATCCTGTGTTATATATTTCAAGTTTTACTACAGTGGCTCTTGTGCAGAGAGAAAAAAATATTTCCATCTGTGCACCAATCTATTCTAAATTAAAAATACATATACTTGGTGATCAAAAAGGCAAGAAAGGATAGATACCTAATTTTTTTTTTAACAAATCCCATGTTCATGATAAACCAAATAACCTTCCTGAAAAGCTTTATGTAATCTTTATTAGAAGAGAAGCAGAGGGAACTTAGACACCAATGTGAGTCTGAGAAAGGGATTGCTCTTGCATCGGGTGCTGGGTTTGGGGAGAGGGGTGAAGCAGCTTTGGGGGCTCTGAAAGTAGGGGGCACTGGGTGTGTTCTGATCCCGGATGGATCCCAGAGGAAAGGGAGCATGGACAGACTCCAGCACCCCCATGGCCCCTAAAAGCCCCAGCGTGCTCATGGCAGACAGCAGTAGGCTGGGAGTATGAAGGAAGTGTCAAGCCTCACTGAGGTCCCCCCAGAGTTATACTGCAGAAGCACAGTGACCTCGGGGTCCCCAAGCAGAGCATGGAAGAAGCAAGGAGAGATGCTGAAAGTGAAGGGGACTTTCAGACAGGAAGGTGCTTGTACTGGACTGACACTAAAGAATAAACAGGACAATGAACATCTCTAAGGATGCCTGCACGGGCCGAGGCTACCAACACAAGGTAAGCCCCACCACACCAGGCCTGACTCAGTGCTTTGTAGGGAAAATGATTAAATATTTCTGACTAGCAATCTGACAAGTTTGCTTGTTCTTAAAGTGCTCCCTTTATGAGAAGGATATAAGTATGATACAAAACCTTAATGGTACAAAGAAATCGAGATGAGGCAGAGATTTTTATTTCTAGCAATGATGACCTACGTAGATATACACCCTGATCCTAGGTATACACACGTTGAAAACAAATAAGGAATGCTGGTTATAATATAAATTAATCTCATTGAAAACATCAAATAGCTGACAAAAAAGTCAGAAACGGCCAGGAAAGCAGGAGCCTGAGAGGGTAAGCAAGCAGGAAGGCACTTTTATCCTGATAGGGGCAGATCTGAACTGATTTTGACAACCTCATGGGGCAAGGGGGGGTGTGTGTGAAACACATCAGAGCCCAGAACCCACCCAAGTGGGGAGAATAAAAAGGCTTTCCTTACACTAAGCTGAGGCTCCTAAGAGTCACACCCTAAGAATAAGAGTGAGCCAGAATAAACCCACCACCCACTCTGAGAGACTGCAGGGATAGTTGCCTTGGTGTTGAAAGCATACGTAAGGGGGGCAGAGGGAGTGGCGTCCCTAAGACGTTGTATTCACAAACTGCACCTCTGCACATCACCTGGGTGGTCTAAAAAACTTGGAGTGGTAAATTGAGGTTAAAGTGGTCCCAGACTAGAAATGCCGCCAGGCACCTGACAGAAACAAAAGCAAATCCTCTGAGAAAAAAAAAAAGCCATTCATCCCAAGCCTCTAAGAATCCCTACAAGTAATTTTTCAGTGGCAATGACAAATACCCAGGCAAAAATAAGCAAGCACACAAGAACAGACAGATTAGAGGGGAGGGGCAAATCTAAGAAAAATACAGATCCTAAAAGCAAACTTACTCTCTAATGAATCCTGTAGCCATGTATGCAACACATATTTATTGAGCACGTACTCTGTGCCAGGCTCTATGCCAGGTTGCTGGGCATACATGCCATTTCAGCTGTCACATGAACAAATAACCCAAGGGATGAAAGGTTAGTTGAACTGCCATTATATTTATTAGCTTTAGTTTCTGTTTTCCTAAGACTTCCAAACACAAGGACTGATGAGTGCCCATTACTATTTAGTGATAGATTTTGAAATAAACAGTAATCTGCCAGGACGGAGATTGACATCATTGATTCCTTTCCAACATTCTCAGTCCCTAAGATTCCATGTTTCCTTAAGCAAAACACAGAGCCACGTGCATTAACAGAAAAGTGATGAAAGACAATTATCTCAGAGACCTAACATTCAGAGTTAACTGCATTTATCTTTAACTGTAAAAGTTCAAGCAGATGATCTTAGAAAAATAGCATACATTGGGCATTCATTTTAAGGTAGATCTGGAAACAGGTGAAGTGTGGAAAGAAGTTAGCTCAATATTTACTCATATATGAGTATAGACTGCCTTTCTTGGCCAAGATTGTTGGCAAAATCTTGCTTATTTGGGTTACCTGAGTGCATCTACACTAATTATCAGTCTTTGTCTTCTATCTAGCTTTCAGAATAAAGAGTCAAATCGTCACTGCTACACGCCTGCATTTCTTTGCTCTTATTAAATACTCTGGAGGTTGTCATTTACTGAGCCTTTGGAACAATACGACCTGTGCTTTCTTCTTGCTTGCCAAACCACGACAGTATGACATGATGATGATAGTTACTGCATACGATGTACTTATTCTGGGTCTGGAACTGTGCAAGATACTTTTTAGGAGTGATTTACTCCTCACAACAATTGTAAGGGGTAAGTCACTATTACCTCTGTTTTGTGCTCAAAGTTAGAGAGACCTGAATTCAAATCCTGCCCTGCTTCTGACATTTCTCCTTCCCTCAGGATGAGGCACCGTTTTCTGAGGTTAAGGCTGCTATCCGGGTGAAGTGAAATACAGTGTGTCTGAATGTGTGGCCTCTGGGAAGTGCTGGTTTCTTCTTCCTTCCAATGGTTACTCATCATGAAATTCACATCTCGTTTTAGGCAGCATCTTCAAACAGATAGACGATCTCTTACATTTATGAAGAGTTTTATACTTTCAATACCCCTTCACTCTTTCCCAAGCATTGGCTTCTTTGATCCTTTGGAAAATATTGTAATATCTTAGTTGACTTTTTTAGGTTTGTTGTCTTCAGGACATAACACTGTCGGCCTTGAAAAATGCTAATCCAGGAAATGCTGCAAGAAAAAAGGACAAGGCCTTTGCTTTGCTTTCCTGTCCTTTGGGGGCAGTCTACCTCATTCCTTTTCCTAGGAATCTAGGTGTGTGTTTAGGGGGTGTGGCAGGTGGCCAGGATTGGAAAGTAAGTCAAGGGTGGGAGGGAGGGATATGACACGTGGCTGTCCTAGGTTTCCATGTAAGCATGCCTAGCACTGAAGGAATGTGCTACCTTTCCTTATTAAAGAACGTTTCAGGGTTTTTTTCTCAAGCTTGTGAGAAAAATTATCCTACATCCTCTTATTTAAACCAAAACTATGTACTTACTCTTCTTACAGTAGTCTGGATTAAAAGGCTATGTTTGTCGGAGTGTGGCAAAATATCCTGGGAAAAGAGGTATTCATCCCAGTATATCGCCTGGCACACAGTAGGGGCTCAACAAATACTTGAAGCTAGCAGTACGTTCTCTGTTGACAATGCAGAAAATAATGCAGTGATTCCTTACTTCTAACATAGTTTCATAGATCAGCAAGATTCACTCGTCAAATAATTGATTAGTTGAGAGGTCGCACAGGTGGATAGATTTTGTTTTGGCCTACAAGGTTTCAAAATACATTTTGAATGAACAGTTAAAGCTTCCGAGATTTCATATACATAGAGAGCTGACTAGCTTTACCCAATAATATCTATCTGGCCCTTTCGGAAACTTGTGCTGGTGCCTGGATTATAATTGTGTTGACTAAATAAAAGTTCAGAAGTCCTGTTAGTTATGTCAGGTGTTAATTTAATCCTGTAAAGAACACACGCATACCCCAAACAAAAAAGAGAAGGTTCAAAATGTGTAGATACAAAAACCAAACCCTCCGGCCCTCAAATTTCTCCCTCTCTGAGAACCGACTATGCAGATCCCACAATCAGTTTGTAAAGCCCTGTTCTCAGACCCTCCACTTCGATGGCGCTTGCTGACTAGAGGCATGAAGAGGAAAGACCCCCTGCCCCTTCATTACTGATGTTAGAAAAAGCCCCCCCGCCCTCAATCAGAACTGGGAAGGAATTCTTCATGCAAGCAGGGAGGAAGATTAAAACTTCACTGACATAAAAAGCTATTAAGTGCCACAGAGCTTGTCATACAGAAATTAATCGAATTAAATAGGCCTAAAACACAAGTGATTTTCACTTAACAATATTTTAAAATACATTACAATACTGAGAGTCTCCCCACTTTAAAGCCACTCCTATAAAAGGCAGATAGAGCCTGACCATTCTGTCTTTTCAAAATGATGCAGCCTTCCCCCTGGACCCTCCTGTTGGTCCTGTGTGGTCCCCTGAAACCACAGAGGCCCGACTCCCTTTCCCTTGCTGTTCAAGCCCACACTTCTAACCCCTGTATGGCCCCTTCACTTTCCTTTCCCAATTCTTGTTTTTTTCATCTCTCCCCTAGCCCACACACATATATCTCAAAGATATTTCAGTAATAGCATTATATAATAGTAACAATACTATAATATTAAACATTACTAATATATTGTATTAGTAATATATCATTACTAATAAAAGTAATGAACACTCATTGAGCATCAACTATGG
The DNA here is from genome assembly GCF_057876585.1 of Rhinolophus sinicus. Lineage (NCBI taxonomy): Eukaryota > Metazoa > Chordata > Mammalia > Chiroptera > Rhinolophidae > Rhinolophus > Rhinolophus sinicus. Next base: position 33,036,297 of record NC_142515.1, read on the forward strand.
GCCACGCTCAAGTTTAACTTTTTGAGAGAGGTCAACCCACTGAGTAACCACCATCATCATCTGAGGCTTGCAGGGTGGTCGTTAAAGATGAGACTTCAGTCAGACTGCTGGCTGGGATCTTAACGAGGCTTGCAGACCACCACTGGTGTGGAGCAAATGCTGTCCACAGGCTTCTTCCAACCCTTAAGAGTCTATGATCACTGCTGCCATATTTAAGGATGCAAAATTTATAAAAGCTCCTATTGCTAAATGGAAAAGGAACTTAGGTTTTAGCAAGCCCTCTATTTCCCATGAAGATCAATTCTGGAAAAAACTGAACCTTCTCAAAACAGTCCCCTCATCTTACTCCACCAAGCCAAGGAGTCTCCCATGACTGAACTTGAGGTGCCACCGGATACCAATAGGAAGCTGAATTAAGCGACAGGGTAAAATCTTGCCAGTGTAGAAATGCAATGTCCTCCAGTAAGTCTGGATAATTGCAGTTTCCTCTACGAAAGTCTGTCATTAAAGTCCGCTACAAGGAAGTTCAATGGACAAAGTTCCAATGACTGTCGCTGACATGTACCCAGAGACCGGACCTAGCAGAACCAGTCAGCTCTACCCCCCCACCCCCACTCCACCCGCGTGGAGATCATACAGAAGAAAAGGCGGGTCTGCAAAAGCTCTTGGGGACGACAAGGAAATATCCCAGTCTCTGGTCCTTTCTCTGGATCGGGACCTACTCTGCAAGCTCGGAGGTCTATCCCAGGCGTGGGTTCCTAGAGGCGCGGGGCAGAGGGGGACTGGCTGGCGGGCGAGGGCTGCCCCGGGAATCTCCGCCTCGCCTCGCCCTCCAGCTTTCCCTCCTCCGCGCCCTCCTCTTCCTCCTCCTCCCGGCGCCCGAGCCTCCGCGCTGCGCTGCGGCCCTCGCCCTCGCCTCCTCCCGAGGAGGGGGGGAATCCAAGTGCCACCGGGCTTCGGCGGCGCACGGTTGGAGGAGAGGAGGAAGGCAGGCAACTCAAAGCTTACCGTCTTCTGCTTCTTGATCCCGGACATGCTGGTTGGCAGTGGCGACGCCCGGCGCGCTGGAACTCGGAACCTGGCTCCTGGGAGCGGAGACACTGGGACGCACGGATGGCGGCAGCAGCGGCAGCAACTGCTGCCGGACTCCCGGGAAGGAGGTATAAAAATGCTCCTCAGACACGTCGCACTTCCCTTGACCAGCCCCCTCCTCCTACTCCTCCTCCCGTCGCTCCTCTCCGCCCCGTCGGCTCCGCCAGCAGCGCCCAACCCAGGGGACCCGGCCGCCGCCTGGGCGGGGTCCAGCCAGGCTCCCCACTCGCGGGAGCGGCAAGGCCGGCTGCGGCCAGAGGCAGGACCTGCAGCCCGACGGGCAGACTCGCAAGCGGTGCCCGCAGCCCGGGGTCAAATTCACCCTCTCTGCCCTTCCAGCAGCCCGTCCCAGAGTGTCCCCTACTTCCCATCCTTCCCCGCGCCTCTTCAAGGAAACCTTCCTTCCTCTGGGACCTGAGAGCTTAGTTACTTGGTGAAAGGCAAGGATGCTTGACACCGCCAGACCTGTTGGCATGGTCCTCACCGGCACTGACGCCCCAGCTCGCCTTCATTTGCAGTAATAACAGTGAGTGACAGATAACATTTACTGATCCTCACTCTACTCCCTGCTGACCTTTGCCTTAAGTCTCATGCGCCCCCGGCCCAGGCATGGAGTCCTACTTTCTCCTTATTTTTACAGATGGAGCAATTGAGGCTTTCAGACTATCTCAAGGTTATATTCCAAGTGCGGGGATTCAGAACCAGGCTGTGAGCCTCGACGGTTCAGGCTTTCTATACCAGCACCATCGTATATGACGATGATAACATCGAGGCGTTGCTGGCCTGAGCATTACGTGCCAGGTATGGTACTAAGCGGTTTACATGCATTCACTCCTTTGGAGAGCACAATACTTTCCTCATGTAACGATGGGCCAGCTGAGGCACTGTTCCTTCTCACAAAGCCAAGTAAGCAAGGCCAGTCCCAGAAAATGGCCCATGGTGGTAACCTAGCGACTAGTTTCAGTCCATCCCCCAAAGTATTCCCATAGTAATTCTGTCTGTTCAGCAACTAGGATGAGTCCCGTGGGGAAAGAGTAAAAGGAGACCCACATTGAGAAGGCTTATGGCTAGACCCCAGGGCTCCAAGGTTTTATCAGAGGACAGAATGAGGCAACTCTCTTAAAGAACCCAAATGTCGGGGACAAGCTGAGGAATGGAGGAGAGAAGCTATGATTAGTGACAAGCACCTTGAGGGCAATCACTAGGTCTCACACCTCTTTGTACCTTAACACCTTGCAAAATGCCACAAACAGAGCAATAGGACAGTACAGGGCAAAGAATGCTGAAGATGCAAGAGGCCCACACTGCTCTTTCCAACTCTGGTCTTCCTTCTGTGAAAGGGCTTTAGAAGTTATACGCTAAGGGGAGAGGGATGGAACTTTTCTTTCATACCTAATTGTATTGCTGGAAGGCTGCCAGCTGTCTAGACAGACACCTGAAGATCTGAGTATTCATTTGACTGCTCTTCTCCAGTTATATTTATTTTCTTACTCATTTTGAGTAAGCTGCCACCACTCCCTTCAACTGGGAGCTGCTAGAGGACAAATACTGGGTTTGAGTTTCTGTATTGCACACGAACTAGCACATGTTGAATTTATGTGGTTTAAACAGTAATATCCCATTCTAATTTCATTGGAATAATCCTTTTGTATCAGTTCCAATGATAGCTTGGACCTTGCCAGATACTGCATTAAGAGAAAAGGTAAGTGCGGATGGAGAAATACCAATTTGCATAATTTTTTTTCATCTTGCCTTTAAAAAAGCTGTGTTCTTGACACAGAAGGAAGTTAAAGGCAAATCCCTAGGGCTACTTCCCTGTATTTCGCAGATGGGCAATGTAAAACTGGTGCTTAGAGAAGGGAGGTAATCCGACCCTGGTCGCTAGTTGGGCAGAGCCAAAGACTCAAACCCAGGTCAGCTGACTCCCCAAATGCTCTGGGCACTGAATCACTCACCCTCTAGGTCAACTATTTCAAGACCCTATGATAATTGTAAACTAGACTGTTTATCTTGTTTTAGAGTTAATTAATTCTCAGATAGTATTTTGGAACAGATATGCTTTTACTATTCCCAAAGACTTGTGAATCAGGAGGTCTCAGCTACCTTGGACACAAGCTGCGTTGTTTTAGATCCTTGAACGTCACAGATCATCAGTTTAGAGGCAACTCACTTAAAAGTAAAATAATCATACTTTTTTATTTTCCGAGGGTCTTTCTTTTAAAGGCAACGTCTTGAGGTCTTTTTTCATCTCACTACCCTCCTGCTACTAGGAAAGGATATTCCTTCTCAAAAGATAGGAGCAACTAGCAGCTTAACTTTTGGAGTCTATGATTCCAGCACATCAGAACTGGGAAAAGACTCAGGCAGGGGAGGAGAAGAAGGGTTGAGGTCTGTCCTTGCATATGGATACACTTGCCATAACTTTCTTAGTAGTGTTCCCTGAAAGACTCCACTGTGAAACCTTGTGGTCTTCATTGTACCAGTTTATAATTCTTGATACTACTCACAACATTTGCGTCAGGTATTTTTTTCTTCTTCCTATTTTCTTCCTTCCAGGAATTGACTTTGCTTTAACAATTAACATAACAAGGTGGTTATTACAACTTGGTCCTTTTATTGTTTAGAAAAGATGGAATTAGCTCCTCCAAATAAACAAGGGAAACACATATTCAAAGAATACCAGTGTTGGTGAGATGTTTAGGCTACAAGTTCTCTGACACATTTTTTTGGGGGGGGCGGGGCTCATCACATTTTAGGGAATCTAGCTTGGAGGCACCTCCCCTGGATGACCATTCCAAAGAAATGCAGCTATATTGCCCCCTAGTGGCTGTGGTGCATAAAAGAGACCTAACTATTGAACGCCCCCCGCCCCCCCCTGAAATAAGTGCTGTAGTTAGTATCCTTGGGTCAAGAAGCCCTTAGAGAAAGTCGGCTAGGATCCAAACCCTTTTCCCAGGCACAGGTACTACCAAGAAGAGCAAGATGTGGTCCCTGTCTTCAAGAAACTCAAAATCTAGTGAACGAGACTGTCTCCCCACTATCCCCCCAATTATTTCAATACAATACGTGACAGGGACAGGTGAAAATGATACATGCATGCCTTAGACATTTTATTTTGACTTAAAACACATGCACTTCCCTAATCTTTGATATAGGGCTAAGGGCTTCTGTTTTGGTATGGGTATGCTGATGGGAGTTCCCAAAACCACTCTCATAAGGCATCTTTGACAATTTCTAGTTCGGTGTTTTATAAAGTGGAGTTAAAAATGAAGGGCACTTAAACAATCTGAGAGGAGATTCCTTCAAGATTTTTTACATCTTTGTTCTCTTGCCTACACCTAATTCAACAGTACAGTTTTTAGCAGCTCATCTTTCCAAAGCATGCATCTGCTCGTACAGGAAACACAACTCAACTTTTTTTCACTCATATGCTATTCACTTAAGTCACATGTAACTAAATGACTTCATTACATTAACAGGTACAACTCGCATCAATAGGTTTGGGAACAAACACAATGGACCTCAGTAAGCATCCGGCTTAGGGAGTGGGAGTGCACGCAGAAGTGTGTGGCCATTCCAGTGTACCCTAGTGTCAAAGGACATTCAGTTTGCTGTGGGCATCAGTCATTATCTGTTCCAGAAGAAATGGAGAACATGGATTAAAGTGGCCAGTCAGTGAAAATAAATGATATTGGGAGCACACAGGACGGATATCCAGTTCAACTTTGGAAGGAGGGGCAATGGAAAGAGAGGTAAGATTTCTTGGGGAAGATGGTACATGAACTGCGACTTGGAAAAAGGGTAGGGTTTTGCCCAGCCCTCCTCTCCCCAAAATAAGAGGGGTGTGTAAATTCGAAAATTTAAAGGCAGAGAGCCGCATGAAATAACCTGGTATGTTCAGAGAATTATAAGTATCTGTATCGCTGAGTTTAGGAGATATAATAGAAGAGTGGGAGAAGGTTGTAATACAGGACCTGCCATGTACAATCAGGCAGCAACATGATTTTGCATGCTGTCTTCCTCATGCTCATCAGAGTGCATTAACCAGGTGGCTGGCCTTCCATTTGCTCATTAGGCATTATGGGACACTTCTCGTGTCCAAGGATGAGAAGTCAGTGTCCTGAGGTGTCCTTGGTCTGGTGAGAGAGATGGACACACACACAAATAATTCCAAGGGAATGTGGTAAGTGCTGGAATAAAGGGATATTTGAAGCAATAGGGAAAACACACAAACACACACACATACACACACACACACACAAAGACAATGACTGCTGGACTATGAAGAAATCCCAATGGATGGTGATAATTTAACCTGAGTTTCAAGGATAAAAGAGAGCTAGATAGGAAGGCGATTTGTCCATACATTATGGTCCACCTGGACCATACTGATGGCCTAGGCTGTCGGGGCTGTTGGTTCTGGTTACATGAAGCGTTCACTCCCTACCCTGCCATTCCCTGTGCCTCCTTCCTGAAGTGCCCCAGCCTGTCACTAAAGGCCCAGGTCGAGCAGAGAAAAGCTGCTGACAGCTAGACTGCACAGCAACACTGACTGTATCACCAAAAGGCTGCCCACAGAGCTTAGGCAGCTAGAGGAAAAGCCTATGCTTCAAGGCAAAATTAATGGTCTTCTGCCATTTCTGGGTGGAATCCAGTCCAAAGCTTTGGTCTACTCTTTTTACTAGTTTAAAAAGAAGTACAATTAGTATATCACGCATTATGCAAAGTAGAAATAATTAGGATATTTAGGGAAATTCACTCCCAAATTCAACAAAGCTCAATGAAAACAGTTACATTTGTTTAATGTCAAGCAAATCAATTATTTCAGCCAATTAATTGGTTGAATTTTCAGCCTTCAACAGATTTCTTTTAAAAGATGTTTAGCAAAGTAGAAGATAACTTAATCCATGTCACTTAAAGGTTTTATGTTATTGGAAAAATACCTACATGAACTTAGCTAGATTTTAAGACATATTTTATAGGAAGAAAGAAGGAAGGAGAGAAGGAAGGAAGGCAGGAAAGGAAAGAATGAAGGGGTGATAGTGTGATATTTGGCTTAAAGTTGAGAAAATATCACAAAACGATATATTCAGAGAAATAAGAATTATAATTAGAGAAATTTGTCTTAAATTATGGAAGGACAGAAATATTTCATTTTCAAATAACTTATATGGGGTTACAGGGTAAGTGCTCTCTTTTCCAACATAACTGAGAAATGTGGTGATATAATAAAATTAATATTATAATTATTAGAGAACATCAGAGATAACATAAATGGATGGTGAATTTGCAAAAAATTGGAATACAATATGTTGAGCATAATTTAATTTATTTGTAGGTCCCAAACTTTCTGGAAGAATTTTATCAATTTGGGCAGTCACATCATGGAATAATAAGCAGTAAAAAAATCAATAAAATACTTCTCTCTATCTCTGTCTCTGTCAATGTCCATCTCTTAGATAAAAGTATAAAAATCCTTAACAGTCCTTAACTTATGGGCCTCAGGCATCCTGAAACTATTATAAAAGAGTATTTATCAATACTAAGCATTTTCTGAAATAGTAATAGTTCTGCATACATATTATTTTTCAGATGTATTTAGGTGCAGCAGTAAAGAATAAAATGCAGGAGAGACAACCAAAATGGCACAGTAGGCAAACACTGTGGTTACCTTCTCTCACAACCACATCAAAATGACAACTAATCTACAAAACAACCATTATTGAGAATCGCCTAAAATCAAGCTGAACTGAAGCCTTTCAACTAAGGACTTGCAGAAGAAACCACCTCCAGGTGGGTAGGAAGGTCAGAGACGCTGAACAAGCGGGTCCCACACCTGCGTGTGATCATTACAGATCTGGAGGGTTATTTCTGCAGTGGGGGTCCTCCCCCATCCCCTAAAGGAGCAAGAGATACCAGCCCCACCTCAGCCCAGGGTTTCAGTGCTGGGAAGAGAAGTCCCCATAACTTTTTGTTGTGAAAAACAGCAGAGATTGTGACTGAGTGAGACAGTGCGAGTGCACTCACAGGTGCACTCACAGGTGCTCACAGGTGCTCCTTTTAAATGGACTATGTGCGGACTTACCCACCAGTGGAATCACTTGCTCTGAGCTCCAGCTCTGGGGCATCAGCAGGAAAGGCAGCAGGGACAAACAGTGGGGAATTGAGTTGTCTGGCTTGGGACGGGGGCTGGAGAGGCGGCTTTCTCCTGGGGGGGGAGCTGGTGGAGGCCACTGTTTTTGTTGAGCCCTCCCCCTTCCTGGTGTGTGAACACAGGCAGCCGCTATTTCTGAGTTTCCGACATTTGTTCGCCCCGCCTAACTTTCGGGCACACCCAGACCGCTTCCGGTGGCTTTTTCATGCAGACCACTTGTCTTGGCTAAAGTTGCAGGCTTTCCAAGGTCTCTGAAAACTTCATGGAACCCAGACAAGCAGCATCTGGCTTGAGCATGTCCCGTATCTCTGGCTGAGCAGCCCTACGCCGGCACTAGTGGCAGCTGGCCTTGGTTCACAGCTTGGCCTTTCAAGGTGTTTCCAAGCACAGCATGGGCGGCAGACATCTGCAGATTTCTTTCTGGCTCCTGCTAGGTGGCCCTGGGGGGTGCTCGGGCTGTGACTGAAGTAGACCCACAGCAGATCCCCTCCAAGGTGGTCCTGCAGCTGGCATCCCCAGTGGCTAGCTTCAAAACAAGCTGGAGCATCATCCAGCTGCCTCCAAGTACAACACACCCAAGGGGCGGGTTGGGCAGGCTCTAGAGTCCTGCTGAGGTAGATCCTGCTCCGTAGGATCAACCCCTGCACAACAACCCTTCCACTGTAGTCAAGGCCAGTCTTCACAACCAGTGAGCCCAAGGGTCAGTCCATCACACTGATGTGCAATTACCAACCAAGGCTCAACTACAAGAGGAGGGCACACACAACCCACACAAGGGACGCACCTGGAGTGTGTAGCTCAGGTGACCAGAAACTGCACCACTGAACCCCACAGCAAACCTACTACATAAGGCCACTCTACTAAGACCAGAAGACATAGCAGCCCTACTTAATACATAGAAACAAATACAGGAAGGCAGCCAAAATGGGGAGACAAAGAAACATGTCCCAAATGAAAGAATAAAACAAAGGCCCAGAAAAAGAACTAAGTGAAATGGAGATACGCAATCTATCAGATGCACAGTTCCAAACACTGGTTATAAGAATGCTCAATGATTGGGGCGGCCAAATGACTCAGTTGGAAAGAGTGCAAGCTCTTAACAACAAGGTTGCTGGTTCAGTTCCCACATGGGATGGTGGGCTGTGTCCCCTGCAACTAAGATTGAAAACGGTGACTAGACTTGGAGCTGAGCTGCGCCCTCCACAACTAGATTGAAGGACAATGACTTGGAGCTGATGTGCCCTGGAGAAGCACACTTTCCCCAATATTCCCCAATAGAATTTAAAAACAAAATCTTAAAAAATATGTATTTTTCTTAAAATGAGTAGAAGTGTGGTATCCCCTCCCTCAAAGAAATATTTAAAGAATAAAATGCATAGTCATTTAAAACATTATCAAATTCACTTCCTGATTTTCTTTAATATTTTCAATCATCAAACACTAGAAATACAACTACAATCACAAGGGTAATCTTAGTCTAAAGATAAATGGGGAAATATTGCCATTATAATACAACAATAAATATTGGCCAAAATTGTTATAAGTACTATGAAAACAAATTTATACTTGAACCTTGGAATTCATGTTTGTTGGTTTTTTAAAGTGTCTTTTCTTCATTTAAAAACCAAACACACTTGTTTTTTTTTACTTTTAGTTTAGAAAGACAATTCCGTTCTGGATAGGGGCAAGTTCTTTTAAAGCCTCAAAAGTTCTCAATCTTCACTGTATATTATAAACATCTGAAGAATCACACACTTGGCTAATTAAATGAAAATCTGGAGCTGGGTCCAAGGTATCAGTAGCTTTAAAGTTTCTCTTCAAGAAAAATCATTGATTCTGGAAAGTGAGGGAGCATCAAGATTACCTGTTAAATTATAGATTGCTACCCCTCCTCCACACCTCTCTCATGCAGGAGGTGTAGGGTATGACACAGAATATGTATTTCTAATAAGTTCCCAGATTATGCTGATGCTGCTGTTTCAGGAACCACGTTCTGCAAATCATTGTCTTAGATATAGGTATTTCAGTCACCCATGCCTTTTATTTTTTTTATATAGAAAATTTAGAAAATAAGTAAAGTGGAAAGAGAAGAAATTGGTGTGTTGGGGAGACAACCAATCCTGGATATTCTTGTTTTTAAATTTCTATTAAATTTATTAGGGTGACATTGGTTAGAAAAGTTATATAGGTTTCAAGTGTACATTTATATAATATATCATCTATATAATGAATTGTGTATTTATCACCCAGAGTCAGTTGTCCTTCCGTCATCATATATTTGATCCCCTTTACCCTCTTCTATCACCCCTTCTCCCCCCTTAGCATCTGGTAACAACTAAATTGTTGTCTGTACCTATGAGTTTTTGTCTGTCTGTTCATTTGTTGTTTTCAGTTTTATATCCCACATGAGTGAAATCATATGGTTCTTGACTTTTTCTGTCTTACTTATTTTGCTCAGCATGATAATCTTAAGATTCATCCATGTTGTTGCAAATGGCAGTATTTCATCTTTTCTTATGGCTGAGTAATATTCCACTGTATAAATGTACCATATCTTCTTTATTCAATGATCTATCAAAGGACACTGGTAGTTTCCATGTCTTGGCCACCTTAAATAATGCTGCAATGAACATAGGGGTACATATATCTTTTCAAACAAATATTTTCAAAATTCTTGAAGAGGGAATACTGGGTGATATGGTAACTCTATTCTTAATTTTTGAGGGAATGTCATGCTGTTTTCCATAGTGGCTGTACTAATTTACATCCCTACTAGCAGTGTATGAGGGTCCCCTTTTCTCCACAACCTCTCCAACACTTGTTATTTCTTATTAATAATAGTCATTCTAACAGGTGTAAGGTGGTACCCTGTTTTCCCGAAAATAAGACAAGCAGCTCTAATGCGTCATTTGGAGTAAAAGTTAATATAAGACTGGTATTATTATATTATATTATATTATATTATATTATATTATATTATATTATATTATATTATATTATATTATATTATATTATATTACCCAGTCTTATATTATAGTAAAATAAGACCAGGTCTTATATTAATTTTTGCTCCAAAAGACGCATTAGAGCTGATTGTCCGGCTAGGTCTTATTTTTAGGGAAATACGGTATCTCATTGTGGTTTTGATTTGCATTTTCCTAATAGCTAGTGAAGTTGAGCATATTTTCATATATCTGTTGGGCATTTGTATGTCTTGTTCGGAGAACTGTCTGTTTAAGTCCTGTGCCCATATTTAAACTGGATTGTTTGTTTTTTTGTTGTTGATTTGTATGAGTTCCTTATGTATTTTGGATATTAGCCCCTTATTGGAGGCATTGTTTGCAAATACCTTCTCCCATTTGGTCAGCGGCCTTTTATTTTGTTGATAGTTTCTTTTGCTATGCAGAAGCTTTTTAGTTTGATATAGTACCATTCATTTATTTTTGCTTTTATTTTCCTTGCCTTTGAGGTCAAAATCATAAAATCTTCTCTAAGACCAACATCCATATGTTTAGTACATATATTTTCTTCTATGTATTTTGTTTCAGGACTTATATTTAGATCTTTGATCCATATTGAGTTAATTTTTGTGTATAGTGTCAAATAACACTCTAGTTTCATTATTTTGCATGTGGCTTTCCCATTTTTTCAGCACCATTTATTGAAGAGGTTTCTTTTCCCCATTGTATGTTTTTGACTCCTTCACTGAAAATTATTTGCCCATATACATGGATTTATTTCTGGGCTCTCAATTATGTTACATGGGTCTGTTTTTCTGCCAATATCATGCTGTTTTGATTATTGTGACTTTGTAGTATAATTTAAAGTCAGGAAGTGATACCTCCAGCTTTGTTCTTTTTCCTCAGAATTGCTTTGGCTATTTGAGGTCTTTTGTGGTTCCATACAAATCTAATGATGTTTTGTTCTATTTCTTTTAAAAATGCCATTGGGATTTTGATAGGAATTGCATTAAATCTGTATATTGCTTTGTGTAATATGGCCATTTTAACTATGTTGATGCTTCCAATCCATGAACATGGAATATCTTTTCATTTCTTTGTGTCTTCTTCAATTTCTTTTAATAATGTCTTGTAGTTTTCAGTGTACAAATATAGGTCATTCACATCCTTTGTGAAGTTCATTCCTAGGTATTTTATTCTTTTTGTTGGTGTTGGAAAATAATTTTTTTCTTTTTTCCCCCTGAAATTTCATTGTTAGTATGTAGAATGCAATGGTTTTTTTTGCACACTGATTTTGTATCCTGCAACTTTATTGTGTTTGTTTATCATTTCTAATAGTTTTTTGGTAGAGTTTTCAGGGTTTTCTAGATAAGGAATCATGTAATCTGCAAAAAGTGACTATTTTACTTCTTCATTTCCAGTTTGGATGACTTTTATTTCTTTTTCTTTCTGATTGCTCTGGCTAGGACTTCCAGCACTACATTGAATAACAATGGTAAGAGTAGGCATCCTTGTCTTGTTCCTGATCTTAGAGGAAAAGCTTTCAGTGTTTCACCATTGAGTATATTAGCTGAAGGTTTGTCATATATGGCCTTTATTATACAACCAGATTTTTCAAAGGTGAGGATTAGAGTACTGATTTTTTTTTCTTTCTAGAAGAAATACATCACACTCACATATTCTGAATTATGAATCAAAGATATTTCCATATTTTGAAGTAGTTGAAAGGAATGATATTATTTCAAACTTGCAGCATGAATAACTGGCACACCGGATATTCAGTATGAGAAAAACTTATAGAATAAACAGAAGAAGTGAGAGCACTTGTAGGAGTTGTGATATTGACAATATCGTTCCATCCTGAAATGTGACTGCATTATGAAGTACACAGAGGGCTTTAATAAAATGAGATCCTAAGAATCCTATCTAAATCAATTATCAAATGTTTTCCGTCCATAGTCACTACTCACTTCTCTGTTCATGTTGGTATGTGAAATTTTTGTCTCTATTAAAATGAGTTGGCCACATTGGGAACATTCTTTTTCAGCAGAACTGAAAATAAAATGCTAATAAGTTGAATACATATGCACTTGCATCATAAAAAAGCACTTATGTCTAAAAGGAGTTGTGAAATTATACAGCACATAAAAACCTTAAAAAGGTATTCTAATAGGAAGGAATTATTTTAATTCATTTGTCACAAGCCAAACGATGTTGACTTAGGTAGTAGATTCACACAAGATACAAACATCCTCAAAAATGATGGAAATATAAAAGTCTCTCAAACTAATACATAGTGCTCTTTTCAAGTAAGTATGGGAGAAAAAAATCATCTGTGGGATTCTGTAAACTTGTCTCTGCCTAAAAAAATATTTTCAAACTTAGTCCTAATTATCTATTCCATTCCTTAAGCCACTTGGCCATGAACACCTTTCTTAATTTTAGAATTCTGCTGAGAAACCCATCCATGGCCTAATGATAGGGTTATTTTACTAAAACAAATTCCCAAGGTAGAGCAACAAAGTGAGGTTGAGTTAACAAAATTAATTTGTTGTTTTAGGCCCAATGAGTAGTTGGCTGTGTCATGACAATAAAGCGAATACACCTAGCACTTGACACTATTCTAAGTGCCTTACATATATTAAGTTACTTAACTTTCACAACAACCTATGAAGCAGGTAATATTACTATGCCCATTTTTATAGAAGAGGAAATGAGGCACAAAGAGGTTAAGTACCTAAGTAGATGGCAAAGCCAGGAGACAAACCTGGAAAATCTGGCTCCACAGTCCACGTTTGTAACAATTATGCATGTAATCCCTCCTCTGCCAGTGCACGCAATATTTTTTTTAAATGCATTAAACTAAATAATGTTCATTAACTCGCAATTTTTAGTAGAAAACTCATTCTGCATAAGTGAAAAAAGTAGCTTAAATGGTTTTAGAGACTATGTCAATATTTTTTATTTTAATGCTTTAAAAGAAATTGTTTTATAATTTTTTTCAAATATTTCCAACAGCAGAACTAACTCCCAGCTCCTGAACTATGTTTCCAGATAGAGACCTTGCTAAGGAAGGGGCAGTTGTATTTACTAGCTTGGTTCATACGTGTTCATTTGGTGAACTTTAAAAACAACTTCTTCTCTTAAGTAGGTTTAATGAGTGCATGAAAATGTACTCACAAAGTCAAGTTGCTTAGCAAACTCTTTACTGAAGATAATGTTCTCACAGTTATATCTTGAGCCCTACCCAGGTTGAATAATCAGACATTTCATATCAGTTGAGTCCAAAGGTAGGAACTTGACTTCTATTAAAAAGCAGGCATCAGAGCATTTTATTGACCACGCTTTCTGCCTTGCTAGCTTCCAGGGCATAGGAAATAAACTAAGTATTATTTTAAAATCATAAATAAACTCTCCTTCTTATAGGATGGGATGGAGTTCTTTAGATTCCTACAGATCCAACCAAAACTCTGGAAAACAGTAAAAGCTCAGTAAACACAAGTCCTTCTTCGCATTGCCATTGCCTGATAGGTGATCCAGTCATTTATTTTTACTCTGCAGTAAAAGGGACTTCAAATCCCTGGAACTTCTTTAGCTGACATGAAGGGAAGAGCTGATAAGATGGGTCTGATGCAATCTTGTTGAGTCAGGGGGTTTGAAATGTGGTCTTGGCTGTGCTGTGAGACAAAAGCAAGGCTTAAAACCATCTCTTCTTCTTCTTTTCTCCTTCTCCTTATTCCCCTCCTCTTCCTCCTCCTCTCTCTCTTTCTTCTTCAAGCTTTATTTAAATATAATTCACATACCATAAAATCCACCCATTCAAAGTATACAGTGCAATGGGCTTTAGTGTATTCATAGAGTTATGCTGTACATCCATCACTAAAATCAAATTTAGAATATTTTCATTACCCCCAAAAGAAATCCCACACTCCTTGGCCATCGCCCCACAATTGCCCCATCCTCCAGCCCCTGGCAACCATTAATTTCTGTCTCTATAGATTTACCTGTTCTGGATATTTCATACAAATGGAGTCATACGATATGTGTGGCCTTTTTTGTCTGGCTTCTTTCACTTAGCATAACATTTCAAAGCTCATGCATGTTGTGGCATGCATCAGTAGTTTATTTCTTTTTATAGCCAATAATATTTCATTGTATGGAAATACCACCTTTTCTTTATCTCTTTTTGATGGACATTTGGGTTGTTTCCACCTTTTGGCTATTGCAAATAGTGCTGCTATAAACATTCATGTGTGAATTTTTATGTAGACATATGTTTCCATTTCTCTTGGGTATATACCAGGAGTGGCGTTGCTGGGTCATTTGCTAACTCTGTGTTTAACCATTTAAGAAACTGCCCGACTTTTTTCTGATGTGGCAGCATTGTTTTACATTCCAACCAGCAATGTACAAAGGTTCCAACTTCTCTACATCCTCGCCAACACTTGTTATTGTCCATCTTTTTTATTACAGCCATCCTAGTGGATGTGAAGTGGTATCTTATTATGGTTTTGCTTTGCATTTTCCTGATGACTGATGATGTTGAACATCTTTTCATGTGCTTATTGGCCATTTGTACAACTTTGTTGGAGAACTTCCTATTCATCACATATTTCTCTCTCTCATGGGCAAAGGTATTGCAACAAGACATTCTATCTCTGGCTTTGTTCACCTTGTTACAATACACAACCTCTAGTAAATCATGAAAGCAGATGTATAAAGCACATAAATCAGCCAATGTTTACTTACATTATCAAAGTATTGATTTTACTAGAGCTTGAGACTTCAATAAAGAAACAAATGGAGAGCTCAAAGTCCATTGCCAGTGGATTTCTCTTAGGTCTAATAGACTTACCTTATCCAAACGCCCCATTTTAACCTTCAAGGCATTATTCTTGAGCCTATTACTCAAAACAAGGTTCAGTCACAGAAGCACTCCAAATAGAAAGATCAATGAAATAAGATGGTCACATTATGTGACCCAGAGCCTTTCAAATCTCGAATAGGGTACCTGGCCACCACAATTTGCCTGGGACAGTCCCAATTTTAAAAGTGGGAAGTCCAGGGAAACCCTTCCTGAGTAAGCCCAGGTGGTTCATCAGCCCAGAGTCATTTTCATTCTCCTTGTTAAATTGGCAATAGAATTATAAATGAGGATGCAATAAAGAGCAGAGGCTACATCTTTAGGGCTTTCTGGCAGCATGGGTTTGAATTCTGGCCCTGCTACTTATCGATTGGCTTGTGAATTTTGGCATAGTACTACTTTCCCTCTGTGAGCCGCAGGGAAGTTCAGCTGATATACGGTGGGGTTATATCTAACATAGTTTAAGTTCAACCACATTAAGGGTGCAGTTCATATATGGTCAAAAGTAACCTTGAAAATCCTTCAAATACAAACCCAAGTACAGTTCCAGTACATGTATTGTTGTGACCAATGTTGAAGATCATTTTATCGGATTCTCTAACTCTTCATTAATTAGTCTCAATGAATTCCTCACTTTCTTCTATCACCACTCTTATACCTGCCAGTGAGAAGAATGGTTTCACTTTTTGGATCAAACCCTTATAGTCACTCAAAGTCTTTCCAAAGTTTTCAGCCCAAATGCTTTGCTGGTTTCAGACACAACATGCTCATCCAACAGACTAGCAGAGCCATTCCCCGTGTTATTTGAATTATCTTTCTCTTTTTGCTAAGGACACATAATAGAATTCTTGAAAGGTAAATATTTGTATGATGTGACTCCACTGCAAAGTACATAAACCACTTAGCAGAGGGCTGAGTAAGCCCTCAGGAGAAAGACCCTCAGACATGTCCAAAGTCAAAGCTCCCCAAATCTGTTTGTGATTGAGGTGGCAGTTCCCACGTTTTCCCTCCTGAGAGAAGAGTAGTGTCACGAGAGTTCAGAGCCCAGATCACAGTTCAGGAAGTGGTGCCATTTTGATAACTCTCCTATAGTCACTGTTTTGAAGTCTGCCCAGGTGTGCCTCACCTGGCCTATCATTTCTTTTTCTTTCTTCCTTTCTTCCTCTCTCTCTCTCTCTCTCTCTCTCTCTCCCCCAAACATTCAGTTTATTAAACTAAGGCTAGTGAAGTCATCGAATGAAAAAAAAGCTGCCATTATTCAGGACAAAAAAAAGCTAAAATAAAAAGATTTTCATAAAGCTAAAATCAAAAGACTTAAGACATGGACAATTCATAAGTATGAGGAAGTAATAAAACACAAAAGTGACCACAAGAATTACAAATATATTTAAATCTCAGACCTGGGAATGGACTATGCACAGCCTTCTAGGGGAGAAGAGAAATGTCTTATATGTTCTACTATCACTGCACGTTTGGGTTGTTTTCTGTGGTTGGTGGAACATGAATAGGAATCACACTGTTGCTTGGAGACATGTCATTTGCATGTCTGTCTGACATTTGCTTCTGGGAAACAATCTGGTACATCGCTGTCAGAATTATCTGAAAAGCAGCTTCTACATTTGTAGAGCCTAGAGCAGATGTCTCAATCAATGACAAACCATTCTTTTCTGCAAAAGCTCTTACTTCATCTGTAGGAACTGCCCTGAGATGACAGAAGTCACTCTTATTGCCCACAAGCATTATGTTACTATCAGCATGATCTCTCAGTTCTTTTAGCCATCGCTCTACATTTTCATATGTGAGAGGATGAGCAAGCTCATAAACCAGGAAGGCACCTCCAGCTCCACGACAGTATGCTGATGTAATAGCTCGGTACGGCTCTTGCCCTGCTGTGTCCCATATCTGTGACTTTATTGTTTTTCCATCAATCTGAATGCTTCTTATTGCAAATTCTACTCCAGCGGTGCTCTTGTTTCTGAAATTAAACTCATTTTGAGTAAATTGAGACAGGAGATTGCTCTTTTCAACACCAGAATCTCCAATAAGGACAGCTTTGAAGAGGTAGTCGTACTCCTTGTCGTGGGTGCCCATTGCGCGGCCAAGGAGCAAAAGGGCAGGAGCTGCAGTGGTATTGGTGGAACCGGCAGGCATCACTGCAGGAGTAACCTGAGGGTCTGGCCTATCATTTCATATGCAAATCACGACTGGTATGCCGGAGGTCAGCTGGGTGCCCAGAAGAACAGTTCAACTCAATCTGGTTGGATCTAGGGTGTCTAGCTCTGCTCTGGGGAGTAGCAGGGCTCCAGAACTTGAGGTTGGTAATGACGTAAGGAAAGAATATAATTCTCCTCCCCTTACCATCCAAAAGGAGTAGGTAGGAATAGAGTGTGAGGACAGAGGTACCATTTCGGGAAAACTAAGGCATTCAGAACTTTACCTGGCATTACAAAGTAGTACCTTGCCAATGCCATGGCTTTATATTTTTTGTTATTTTTATTTACTCTTTGGGATGGTCCCCAGCAGTGCCTTTTAATAAAAGGCGGAAACCTCGTGTCAAGTGAAGCAGAAATCCCTTATTGGTGAGGCAGCAAAAAACTGTAACAACTTACGTGCCCATCGGTAAAGAAGTGGTTAAGAAAATTATGGTATGTCCTTATATTAGAATACTTGCATTTAAAAGAACAAGGTGGAGTTATGTGTTCTAATATGGAACTCCCTTTGAGACACCTTACGTGAAAAAAAAAAAAGCTGCATAACAGTAACATTAATCCTACCACTTGTGAAAAGGGAAATGGGAGCTGTGGCGATAAATACATATAGATAGACTTGTATTTGTATTGCATCTCTCTGAAAAGATACATAAAAAACTATTAGCAGTAGCTGCCTCTGTAAAGAGGAATCAGAGATAAAGACTTGCTTTCATTGCATGTTCTTTTGTACGGTTTGAATTAGTTTTTACGCATGCTTGTATTAAACTTAAAAAAATAATAATATGGAAGTCCAATCACTAGGAAATTAAAATAACCCTCTGTCTCACCTGTATTAAATCAGAGTGGTGAGGAAATAGAATTCCTACGGCTTTTTTTTTTTTTTTCTGGCAAGTCATTAAGTAAAATAGTCCATATTTGAATTGGACTATTTCCCACATACTATTGCAAGAAATGTTCTAACAGTCTTTCAAAGACAAAGTATAAATCAGTTCATGATAATGCCTGGGTTGGAATTTGAAAGAGTTACAATGGTCATGCTCACGTTATATTAATCCAATAGAAAGTTTCACTTGAGTCTAAGAAAATGAATGTGTAATAAAGGCTAAAGAGGAAAAT
This sequence comes from Rhinolophus sinicus, assembly GCF_057876585.1. Lineage (NCBI taxonomy): Eukaryota > Metazoa > Chordata > Mammalia > Chiroptera > Rhinolophidae > Rhinolophus > Rhinolophus sinicus. Next base: position 33,054,693 of record NC_142515.1, read on the forward strand.
GACTTCATAAAAACAGTTTTAAATTTCTATTAATAGCTAAGATTAAGCCAATGATTTGAAAAACTGTAGGAGCCAGAATATGCAATGAGAGAAAACAAGACCTGGGTGATCAGAATTATTTCTCTCTGGGGAAAAATAAGTGACAGTTTACATCAATCCTTCATCCATTCTATTGAGCTTTACTGAGTCCCTTCTCAGGTGATGGCAGGCACAGTGCAAAGTGCCAGAGGTACAAATGGAGGTATGGCCGTCATTTTTCCTTGCCCAGAATCCATCTCCCCCTTTCCTGGTGACAACATCTTGATTATCCTGTGGGAAGCCACGCATTCCCTGCTCTTGGTTCATTTGGTTCCTTCAGGAGAGGCAAGCCTTGCATCCGTCCCTCACCACCACCACCAATCACAAGTACAGGAGGGGAACTAGGTATATTCTAAGTTCCTGGCCACAGTGTTGTGCATGGGATGAAAAGAAAAGCAATCTGGGACTCCTGTGGAACTGTTCACAAGATGAAGTTCTCCTCCAATGGAGGCTGAAATTGTGAGAATGTGACGCTGACAGTCGCCTGACAAGGGGGCCAAACAGAAACAAAAGTAGAGCTGAGAGAGACAGGTTCTGGGTACCATCGTTTGAATATTGGACCCCGCTAACCCTGAAACAGATCTATCCTTGGACTTTTTAGTGCTAGGAACTAATAATAATTTCCCCCCCCCCTTTTTTTTTTGTTTAAGTCAGTTTGAGTAATATGTATATTTGTTCGTTGAAGCCAGAATGCTTCTGACAAACAGAGGAGATAAAAGGTTGTTCCTTCCTCTAAGATGCTCCAGTTCTTTGGGGAGAGGCAGACACATGACTGAGAATTAGTTACCTTATGATGGGTGCTATGACCAGGTATGTACCTGGGAACAGGAAATGTGCAGACAATTTTAGAGTTATGAAGGATCTTTGAGTTAATTTATCTGAACTAATCCGCTAATTCAAATAGAGATTCTGAAGCGCAGACTCATCCAAGAGATGAAAAGTAGCTAAGAATGATTCTGAACCGTACTCCACCCCTCTAGTGTAAAAGCAATTTTTAAAAGCATTTTTTCCTGATAACCAAAAATCACACATATTCATTTTAGGAAATTTAGAAAATATACAAAAGGCCAAAGAATAAAATAAAAGTCACCCATCATGCTCACTCATCAACCAAAGATATCCACTGTTACAAGATTGTTTCTAATCTTTTTCTTTGAATTCCTTAATTTTTAAAAAAGAGAATCATATTCTTTTGTAAAATTCTTCTTAAACTCAACACTACATTATAACATTTACCCATATTATTAGACATTCTTCAGAAATATTTAATTGGTTGCATAACTTATTTAGCCAATCTCTTCTTGGATGCTTAGGTTGCTTCCAATTTTTTATTGTTATAAAGCAACATGAGATGAATTCCTTACAGATAAATCTTTACGGCCGTCCTGATGATTTCCTTAGGACAAATTCCCATCCATGAAATTGCTAGATCAAAGTGTTCACATACTTTAAAATAAAAGCTCACGTTTCAATTTTAAACCAAATAGGTAAATATTTTACAGCATACTCTTCACCTTTACTAGAAGGGGCAAAAATCCCAAGCTGGTTGCATACAAGAAGCTTTGTGTATTATCATTGTAGGGATTAACTTCCTAATGAGAGGGGAAGGGAATAATTTCACTGAGCCAGAAAGCCTGTCTTCTGAAAGAAGAAGATGGGCATGGATGAGAGACTTGCACCTGTTAATGCGTATCATGCTATAAAGTCTAAGCGGTAAGGTACTAAGAAGAAAGGCTATTAATCATGACGAAAGTTCTTCAACCCTTCCTTCTTTAAATCCATCCATTATACTGCCTGTCCCTAGAGTCACTGACCTCAAGCACAAACCAGATCATGCCATGTCCTTGCCCAAACCTTCTCGCGACTCCCTACTACTGCCTCCTGACTACAATTCTTTATGGAGGTAGTCGAATCCCTTAAGATATGACTCCTGCGCCATATTTCAAGACTTATTTCCCCCTAGTCACCTGTCCTAATGCATCTAATGCTGTAGACATGGCCACCATTCACTGAGGGGACCCCACATGGGATCTACGCTATGCCTTGGCCCACATTGTTCCCATTTTCAAGAATGACATTCTCCCCACCTCTACCTGTTGAAACCCTATCATGTTTCAAGGTTCAAATGCCAATCTCTCTGCAAAGGTGCCCAAGCCTACCCCAGCAAATCTCTCTGGTTTAAGTTAGAGTTGACTGTGAGGTACCAGATGCCCCTGTGGGCTCCCTAAAGGCAGAGACACGTCTCACTGAGCTTCCTCTCATCAACTGGCTCTGTGCCTTGCACATATACATCACCAATCAAATGTTTGTGCAATAGTGTTTTTCAGGCATTAAACTGATGTGAAATGGCACAAAGTTTACTCATCTAGCAGGACTGTGTTTAATGGAGTTATTCTCCTTCATTATGTTATTATACAGCAGTCCCCCCTTATCCGCAGTTTCAGTTTCTGTGGTTTCAGTTACCCACAGTCAACGGCAGTCCAAAAATATTCAATGTAAAATTCCAGAAATAAACAGTTCATAAGTTTTAAATTGCACACTATTGTCAGTAGCATGATGGACTCTCCAGCCATCCTGCTCTGTGTTGCCCGAGACGTGAATCATCCCTTTGTCCAGTGTATCCAAGCTGCGTACACTACCAGCCTGTTAGTCACCTAGTAGCCGTCTCAGTCATCAGATCGACTATCGCGATATCACGGTGCTCTGGTTCAAGTTATTTTTTTTAAAAATGTCTCATTCACCTCACTTCATCTCATCACATAGGCACTGCATCATGTGACATCATCACAAAAAGGGTGATTACACTACAATATTTTGAGACCACATTTTCATAACTTACAGTATATTTGTGATAATTGTTCTATTTTATTATTAGTTATTGTTGTTAATCTCTTACTGTGCCTAATTTATAAATGAAACTTTATCATGGATATGTATACAGAGGGTGCCAAAAAATGTCTGAGCGTACACATTTTAAGAGGGAAAAAACTGTATTAAAATTGTAATACTCAGTACATACTGATAACAAAAGGTGAATACAAGTCACATTTGATTTCTGCAATTACAAGAGGTGCTCAAAGTGGTTACCATCAGAGTAATTTTAATAAGTTTTTTCCTTTCTTGAAATGTGTATACATTTGTTTGGCACCCTCTGCATATAGAAAAAAACATAGTAAACATAGGGTTCGGCACTATCTGAGGTTTCAGGCTACCACTGGGGGTCCTGGAACCTATATCCCACAGATAAGAGGGGATGACTGTATTATAGCCACTCTGTTCTTGATCCCAGCCGTCCTAAGCAATCAAAAAGAGGCTCATTCTTGGACGGTAGGATGGTGTCTGCCATAAACTTCAGTTTGAAATACAACCTTTCAGCGTTTACTGGCAGTGTGGAATTCTGCGATATGTTTAGAGAGAGTCTGGAAACTGATTTTAAATTGGACATTATAGTTCATTTCAAGGAAACAATAATCAGGGTTGTACTAAAAAAAATTGAACTAAATAAACATGTTTATGGTTTCCCCTCCTGCTCCCCGAACACATACAGAAATCTGTGTATCAAGCACGATCCTCCCTGTAACAGAAGTCCATGAAATGAATCTCTAGTGTATAACTGACGAAACAACTTTCAAAAGGGCTTTAGAACAGCTTGACTTGGTGCTGAGACTTCAGGACGAGATGAACCAAGAGAGCGTTGTCCAACTGCTAAATTGCTTTTTATGCACTTCACTCTGCCAGAAGCAGCTAAAGAATGTTTGCTCAGTGTGTTTCATTACACACTGTGGGTAGCTGGTACGAGTGAGGTTGACATCAGATGCTTGCCAATAAATAAATCTCCAGTCACTCCCTAGCCTGTCTCAATATGTTCAATGTGTAGAAATGCAAGTACATTCACAATGCATGGGTTTTAAAAAACTAGAGCTGTCATTTGAAACTGTCCTAAAAAGAGTATCTATCTACATCTCAATGAAAAGCCCAAGTACACCTTTCACACATCCCTTGTGCTCACCACCTCTTGTCAGTTCAGGCTTTGAGCTGGATGCTGGGATATGGAGAGGGGTCACAACCATCACCATCCTCATGGAGTGGACAGTGCATTGGAGAAGACAGAGCTCTATAATAAATAACTTAATTCTGTGTCATCAGTGAATTCTATGTATCACACAGAGGTAACAGAGAAGAAAGCTGGGGGAACCCTGGGGCTGAGCAAATAGAATAGACTTCACCGACTTCATAAAGCATGTGACATGTGAGCTGGATCTGGCAGGATAAGCAAGACTTTGCAAACGGATGGGGGACAAAGGGCAGCCCAGCCAGATGGAGAGGTGTGTACAGAGAGGCACAGCAGCATGAACAAACCCGCTCGGTGTCAAGAATTACAAGTGCTTCAGGGAATTACCACGGAAACATAAAGTGGGATGGATGGTGGGGAGAGGCAGGAGGTGAGGCTGGTGAGAAAGGAAGGGCTGAGGTCACAAAAGATGTAGCCCGCCATGTGGGACAGGGGCTTCAGCTTTGTTCCAACAGTGATGCAGAGACTGTAAAAGGCCAGATTTATATTGTAAAATGCCTCTCTGTGGGAAAGTAACCGTCGCTGTTGGATACTCTTGATTTGCCCCTCCAGATCCATCCTCTCCTCCTTACTCTGTACCCCAGGAGGTTGACCTCTGCAGACAGCATCCATGGGCATCCTTTCCCCCAGCTTGCTTGCAGTGGGCATTTGGCAGGTACTGGCAGGAAACCAAGGAGTAGGATGAGCAGTTAGGTGTTGTGTTATTCAGGGTTCTCCAGAGAAACAGAACCAATAGGATACGTGTGTATATGTACTTATATATACATATATGTGTGCATGTGTGTAATTATATATGTGTATAGCTCTATATATGTATAAATATCTGCATACATGTATAGATCTATATATGTATATGTATCATGTATACGTATGGGAGAGATTTTAAGGAATAGCCTCATGCAGTTGTGGGGAGTGGCAAGTCTAAAATACGCAGAACAGGCTGGCAGGCTGGAGACTGGGGAAAAGTTGTTGCAATTTTGAGTCTAAAGGCAGTCTGGAGGCAGAATTCCCTCCTCCTCGGGAGACCTCAGTCTTTTATTGTATTAAGGCAAAACCCTCCACCAGCAAAAAGATTATGGCAATACTCACTTTATTATGTGGTCTGGAACTAAACCTGCAATATCTCCAAGGTATGCCTGTACTGTGTTACTTTCCCAAGGCTGTTGTAACAAAGTACCACCAACTGCGTGGCTTAAAACAACAGACATTTATTCTCACAGTTCTGGAGGCTAGAAATCTGAAGCCATGTTCCCTCTAAAACCTGTAGGGGAATCCTCCCTTGTCTATTCCTAGGTTCTGGTGGTGTTGGTTTGAACCGGCCTATTACAAAGTCTTTCCTGATCATACTCTACCTAAGATCAAGACATATGAGTTAAATGGTGGTAATTAGAACATTCAAAATTACTTGAATAACTACCATGTTTCCCCGAAAATAAGACCTTGCTTGACAATTAGCTCTAATGTGTCTTTTGGAGCAAAAATTAATATACGACCCAGTCTTACATTATATTATATAAGACCTGGTATTGTATTGTATTGTATTGTATTGTATTGTATTGTATTGTATTGTATTGTATTGTATTGTATTGTATTGTATTGTACTGTACTGTACTGTACTATACTATACTATATTATACTATATTATATTATATTATATTATATTATATTATATTATATTATACCCAGTCTTATAGTAAAATACGACCGGGTCTTATATTAATTTTTGCTCCAAAAGACGCATTAGAGTTGATTGTCCCACTAGGTCTTCTTTTCAGGGAAACACGGTACATCCAAAAAATATGTCAACCCAGAGACAGTCCCTTAAATGAGTGGTCTGAGCTTGCCCTAGATCATGTGAATGACTTACATGAAATCAGAAAAATATGCTTATCAATTTTTAGATGGTAAAAGGTTGGGTGGGAAACTAATGTGATTACTAAAAGAAAATCAAGAAATAATAGGCTAAGACACTGAGATAAAAGCAGTATTCATAATAAGGGTAAGGCCTACAATTGGGGTTATAAAATGGATTATAGAAGTAAAGGATGGAGAAAACCTGGCTTGATAATTTTTTATATAAAAAGAACCCCGAGAGTTTAATTATACAGTAATTTAATATAAACCAACAGTAAATTGCAACTACCAAAACATTTCAAGCAACTGTAATCTATATTTCTGTGAATACAGAAAGGCATCCACAACAAAGAAGGGTTCCCTGCATAAGGAGAGCAGAGCTGGGGTGCCATGGTCATGTTGGGGAGCCAAGTATTAAGGGTGGCATTAGATTGTGACCTGTGGAGAAAGATCAAGTTGGCACAGAGTTTGTAAGTAATAACCCCTAGAGCATGGATGAAAAGAATGGATACTACCTGGAATACAGAAGACAAAGGAATACTTGAACTCCATGTAAAAGTATTTGGGAGCTTGTTGTCTGAAAGAGAATGACCTTGTTCTGAGTAGTTTCCAAGAGGCAGAAAGTAGGATCAATGGATAGAAGGTGCAGGGAGGCAATATTTTAGTCAGCATATGTGGAAGAATGTTCTCAGACTCGGTTTGATTCATGGTGGAATGAGATGCTTGATGAAAGATTCAACTCCATGTTTCTGACAGTGTTCAAGGAGCTATGTTATAGAAAGGAGTCTTTTACTGTGTGGAGGGCTGGGCTTGAAGGCCTTTGACATACTTCCAGCTGAGAAGGGTTCCTGGTTTTCATAATATGTATTTTCATAAGATGCATTCACATATTATCAACAGTTTATCTCATCTCCCAGAAGGTTTTGTTTCCTCTTTCTCAAAAACAGAAATAATTATGTTCAGATTTAACATCCTTCTTGTCAGGTTGTTTGATGTTGCTGAAAACAACATTTTGGCATAAGAAGAATATTCATAGTTTTCATTCAATATATTCATTAACCACCGACCGACAATAATTCATGACAATAGTTAAAACACGTAGTGCCATGTATCAGTCATTGGTCTTCCCACATATTAGCCCATTTAACCCTAGCTATAGCCCGATGACTATGGGATGGTATTATCCCTATTTTGCAGATGAGGAAACTGAGTCACAGAGACATTAAATAACTTCACTGAGGTCACATAACTAGAGAAGGGCAGAGCCAGGATTCAAACTCAGACAGCCTGGATCCAGGATTGCCCCTCTTAACCACTTCCTGCTACATTATAAGATTCAGTCTCAGGACTGAGTACCCATTAGGCACAATTCCTAGAACCTCACAATACTTTTAGAGGCCCACCAAAATTAGAAGTGAAAAGGAAAATGAATGTAGGATTGAAGAAATGAAAAGTTTAGGGCCCATGAAAATAAAAAGAAAATTTTAGGGCCCATGAAAATCCATTTTGGTAGGAGAAGGCCCCTGCAGGTAAAATGCATAGGGTCCATGAAAGTCCATATGTGGCCCTGTCAGTTCCACCTGCAGGAATTTTCAAAACACATTTCTTGGACAAAGATGGTATTTTATTTATTTCCCTTCCTTCTCCTTCCATGTATAATCTCTGCCTTTTTATTTTTATTTTTTAATAGCTTGACGCCAAGTTCAGCTGGTGACTGGGTACAAAACTGTGTTCCTCTCAACTCCTGTCTGCCAGCCTGGAGCATGTGTACTGATTAAAGCTGGAAATATTTGCTGACACTTGGAGTAACTTGTGATTCTTTTTTTAGCTGCTCCTGGAAAGCAAATGGCTACAATCAGATTTTCAAAAAGGTGGTACTTTAACTCCACCTTATCTTTAAACTGATGCCCCACTTTCTTTGAGGTGACGTGAGGGGAAGGAGAGTGATGAAGAGGAAATTCTAGGTATAGGCAAGATCATGATTAAAGGCACGGAAGCAGGGAGACAAGAGAAATATTAATCCAGGACGGGTGTGGGAGAAGATGAGTGTGGCAGGTCAGAAATGGTTTACTCAGCTTCCTTGCGAGAACTGGACCTCTGAAGAGTAGTGGGGGAAAGCAGTTAGAGTTAGGGCAAAAGAGTACAAAATCCACTTTGTACTGGAGAAGACAATCTTGTCCAGAAAGAAAAGGATTTCCACAGAGACTGACGAACAGGGCCTTGTGGGTTGGAAGGCATCCAAACTGCTTGTCAAGAAAGTAACATGTACCCAGGGCTGGTAAGTGAAAAGGAAGCATGACTGCTACTTTACGATGCAGATGTAAAGACTTACTGGAAATGGAAATAACACAGGCAAGGAAGAATATCTTCTAGGGAAATTTGATCTGTTCAGTATGTAAAAAATTCTAAGAGGATTTGCAGATGTGAAAGACCCTAGAGCATACAACTGAAAGTTTGAAAGCTGTGTAGAGGTTAACAACTCAAAGGATTAGAGAAGATGAGTATTTTATAGCACAGACTTTAAAAATCTTTCTAAAATTTTTGCTGTACTCAGCTTTCCAATTTAATTAGCGTACATTCACAGAAACTCTAAGGGGGAGGAATGATGCTATTTAAACTCAACTAACACTAAAGGCAAGCGTTTTTGAAAGAAACATTTTTTTGGTAGTGGTCCTTTCCCTTAATACTAGGGCAAAAGAGACCTCTACTTTGGCCTAGCTCCTTCAGGCCCCTACATTTTGAAGTACCTTCCTTGAAATTTTCCAAGTCTCTTTTAGTCAAGGGCCCTGACTGGACCCACTTGACCATGTATCTATTTTCTCTTCTGTGGAGTGTTCTCTGACTTTGTGACTCATGCCTTTGGGGACAACCATATGCCCCTAGTAGCTCTGGGATTCATATCTATGGGGTCCTCCCATGGGCCTGTTGTGGTCTAACTCCAGTTCCATAAGGGTGGCCTGAATTGCTGTTGTCTGAGATCTTTCATGGGATCACACTGGACTGGACCTACAACCACCAGAATAGTGGTGGGTATCTAAAAAAAATTTTTAATGGCTTTATTGAGATATAATTCACATACCACACAATTCACCCATTTAAAATGTACAACGAACATTTTACACAAAAAATATTTGCCCTGTGGCCCTTCAAATAAGATTGAACACGGCACCTTGAGCTGAGCTGCCTCTGAGCTCCCAGATGGTTCAGTTGGTTGGAGCGCGTCCTCTCAACTACAAGGTTGCCGATTCGACTCCCAAAAGGGATGATGGGCTGCGCCCCCTGCAACTAGAAAACGGCAACTGGACCTGGAGCTGAGCTGCGCCCTCCACATCTAAGACTTGAAGGACAACAACTTGAAGCTGAACGGCACCCTCCACAACTAAGATTGAAAGGACAACAACTTGACTTGGAAAAAAGTCCTGGAAGTACACACTGTTTCCCAATAAAGTCCTATTCTCCTTCCCCAATAAAATCTTTTAAATATATATATATATATATATATATATATATATATATATATATATATATATATATATATATATATATATTTGCCCTGCATATTCCAGGAACACTCTTGCCTATAGATCAGGAATATTGAAATTAACGTGTAAATAGAGGCAAAACTGGTCATTCCACAAGTGATGGAGCACAAAGTCTACTGAATCTCGAAAAGACAGGACAGAATTTGTATAGCTACAGACAAGAATTATGTTGTACTGAGATCAGTTAGCTACAAGTTAGAGTTGCTGAAACTGCTCCTATAGATTCAGAATCAGATAACCCAGAGAGGGTGTCCTCTAGAATCTAGAACACACTCTTAGAACACTCTGATTCTTAGTCAGTCTCACCTTACAATATTGATGATAATGATGATGACAATTATAACTGAGTGATTACTATGTGCAGGCACTACACTCAATGCTTTAAAAACATTACTTCAATTAATTCTTATAATATGCTGTGAGGAAGTTACTATTGTCCTCATTTTACAGGTGAAAAGGTTGAGTTAAAGACAGAAGACAATATGCCAAAGATTGTAAATGCTACAAGTGGCACGGGATTCAAAGCTAGATCTGTTTCCAGAGCCCTTGCTTTGGTCGCTTGTATTTTTGGTGTCATATCCAAAAAATCATTGCCTAATCCAAGGTTATGAAGCTTTATATCTATATTTTATAATTTTAGCTCTTTCATTTAGGTCTTTGATCCATTTTGAGTTAATTTTGTATGTGGTATGTAGTAGGGATTCAACTTCATTCTTTGACTGTGGATAGCCAGTTGTCCCACCACATTTACTGCAAATATTATTCTTGGTCCTGTGGAATTGTCATGGCAGCCTTGTCAAAAATCAACTGACCACTGGGGAGGCCTGTTAGCTCAGTTGGTTAGAGCACGGTGCTCTTAACAACAAGGTTGCTGGTTCGATCTCCACGTGAGCCACTGTGAGCTGCGAACTCCACAACTAGATTGAAACAACTACTTGACTTGGAGCTGATGGGTTCTGGAAAAACACACTTAAAAATAAATTTAAGTTTAAAGAAAACAAGTCAACTGACCATAAATGTATGCATTTTTTTGTTTTGTTTTGTTTGTTTTTTTTGGACTCTCAATTCTATTCCATTGATCTACACATCTCAATGCTTGGTTTTGGTTTTTAATATATGTCACAGCCGAGAAGATAACTCTAAAAGATATTTAGATCTGAGAAAGAGTAAAGATAGAGAAAACATAAAATGAAATCATTTTAACCAAGTGGCTAAATCATTAACATTATGAAGGTTGAGGCAACATTTATTTTAGTGAATAAACCTTTTGTTATGAAAGGATGACTTACTAGCAATATTTTAAAATTGTACCGTATTTTGACTGCCATTTACAAAGCTATACAGGGTTTCTCCTGCTTAGTATTTGTCTGCTTGTTTTTTATCCATTCTTTTACTTTCTTTCTACTTTTCTCTATTCTGCTGGGTTTTTATGTATTTGAAAACAGCACGTGTCTGGATTTCATTTTTTATAGTCTAAAAGTCCAAGGCATATAACTGAAAAGTTTGTCATAGATCTTTTTTGTGTGTGATTACTGATTTATTTGGATTTGTTTTTTCCCTCTTATTTGCACATAGTATAGGCTATTTGCCTTGCTTTTTTTCATGTTTTTCTTCCTTTTTCTTGTCTTCTTTTGAATTGATTAAAGTTTTTCTTATTCCATTTTTCTGCCCTTTATCAGTTTAGAGCATATACATTTAATTTCTGTTATTTTGGTGCTTTCCCTTAGAATTTTAACATACATACTTAAAATACAGAGGGTGCCAAAACATGTATACACATTTTAAGAAAGAAAGAAAAAAAGCTATATTAAAATTACACTGATGGTAAACACTTTGAGCACCTCTTATAATTGCCTGAGTCAAACGTGACTTGTATTCATCTTTTGTTATCGGTATATATTGAGTATTATAATTTTAATACATGTTTTTCCTTTCTTAAAATGTGTATACATTTTTTGGCACCCTCTGTATAAATTTAATCAATATATTTCTCTTTAAAAAGTAATTTAGAATGCCTGGCTTAAAGCAGCCTCCAGGTTACACACCACTGTTGTCCAGCCTTTTATTTCTCTCTTGCTATTTTTATTCTAAAAGTGATATACTAATTTATATTCACTATAGGTAATGTTTATTTATATTTATCCACATGTATTTCTGTTGCTAGGGATTTATTGAACATTGAAAATTGAGTTGTTCATGAACCTTGACAAAGTTTCAGCCTTTATTTCTTTGAATATTTCCTGTCCCTCATTCTGTTCTGTATTTCATTCTTGTAATCTGGTAAGACATAAATTGACCCTTCCATGCTACCTGTCACATCTCAACCTTTCTTTTCTATATGTTATCTTTGTCTCTCTGGGCTGCATTCAGAATATTTTTTCAGATCATCTTCTAGTTCTCCAGTTTTCACAAGAAAGAGACTGAATACACAAAGGACAATGGCCACACTGTACATCGTAATGAGACCTTTCGAGGAAAGAGCATCCATCCTATAGAAAAGTCTTACAACAGTTTATTTGAGCCAAATTTTGAGGACACTCTCGGAAGCAAAATCTCAACAGATAGAGAAAATGATCAGGAGAATGGCAGTTTTCCAGTTCCTTTTATGCAAACGTAAGGAAGATGCATGAAATCTATTGGTGGTCGATTAAGAAGGCAGGAGAAAGCAAAGTGGGGAAATCTCTAGGATTGAATAAATCACAAAATGGAAAAACACATACATCTTTTACATTGGTGGGTGCAGGGTAGTTAATAATTAACATTTACAGCACGGAGAAACGGTATGCGGGGAACAAGATAACAATGAGGGTTCTGTGGTCTCATGCTCTGAGGTTTTTGTGCTCTGGTACCTGCGGTTAGAGAGGTCTAGAAAAGAAAGGGGTCTAGACCTTTCAAAAGTATGTTATCCTAGATGCATAAGAACAATGGACAGGGCTCACTTAAAGTAAAGCCTGACCTTTGCTAAAGAAGCTATAGCCCTGGCTACCTGCTATGACCTGCCCAGTTAGGAGTTTGTGATCAGATCACCTTATGTAGTTACTTTTGGTCACTGAACTTGTCCGGGCTGCCATGTGCCCTCCCTCCCTCTCCCCACCCCAATTTGTCAGGTTTATTACTCAGCACCTTTGTAGTTCACAACTCTAATCATAGAAGAAGCTCAGAAAGCCAAATGCAGCGACTGGTCCAAGAACCTCTGCAGCGACTGGTCCAAGAACAGTCAAGACCTGAATTGTAACTGCCGACTTTCCTATTTTTTCCTTTTGGATTCCAACTGAGGACCAACCAGAGCAGGCCAAATATGCTCCCCAAAGCAGTTACATAAAATGACCACTTCTAGTTTGACTACCTTTAGGTTCCCTGTGCCAGCAACTAATAAGAGGATACCTGAATACTTCCCTTTTTGTCACTATAAATCTTATCCATTCCTTGCCTGCCTTTGAGTCTCTGCCAAACTCAAGCGATAATGGCTGACTCCCTCGCTTTAGCAAGCTCTGAAGAAATGGCCTATTTTCATTTGGCTGGCCTTTGTTTCAGCACCAATTAAGGCTACTCTGATATTTGAGGCTTCCACTTGCTTTCTCTTTTCAGTTTTCGTATTTTTTCAATTTTAGAAATTCCATTTGATTCTTGTTCAAAACTGCCTGGTCATTTTTATATCGTCTTGTTCTTTTGCCACCTCTTCTATTTCTGTCAGCATATTAAACGTTTTATACAGTGATTCTAATATCTGAAGTCTTTACGGGGCTGCTTTTATCATATGTTGTTTCTGCTGTCTCTCATTCATGGTAGCTCATTTTCTTGAATGTTCCTTGATTTTTTTTTTTAATTATTATGAGCCCAAACATGTTGTGCTTTCTGTGAGAGTTACCTGAGGGCTCACTCTCTAGGAAAACATTTGTGTTTCCTTCTTCTGGTGCATGGGAACATCCACAGTCACTTAAATAAAGTTGTTGTGTCAGTCTCAGCCTACCGATGGTGATGCTGTGGCCTGAGGAACTCACCTAGGATGTATTGACTCTTACTGAGCCTCGCAGACATCCCCCTACCATGGGCTGATGTTGTAGCTGGACTGACCCTTGTGGTTCTCATTATGACTGCAGGACACACCTCAGCAAAGCCATTAGGGAACTTGGAAGAGCAAGATTCATTACTCACAGGTCCTCGAGGGCATACAAGGCACGGCATGCCCAAGGACTACGCAGCAAGGTTGTGGGGAGAGAGAGAGGGAGAAGGTACAGACTTGGGGCTCTGCCCTTTATTAGGGTTTGAGGCTGGGGTGCCTCGGGTATCATGGATTCACTTTTTATTGGTGAATTTAAAGCTTAAGGGTGGGAATTAGGGCGTGAAACCAGGGAAGTGGGGTCACTCAAGTGGTCAGTTATCTAGGTTACCCAGGACTTTCTAAAAGGGAAACTTCATGCATGGGTGGGGGGGACCTGGTTCCTTATCAAGTTGTTTTGCTAGTAACTGTGTCATAAAGCTGGCAATACGTTTATATGAGATGGATGTCATTGAAACGAATATCTTGGCAATCAGAAGCTTAATGTCAGACAATTACACTACAATCAAAAAGCTTAATGCCAGGCACTCACAGAAGTTCTCCTTGGGAGTTTTTCTCTCTACATTGTGGCATGTGCACCCACTCCCTTTAGAGAGCACTGCATGCGTGTGAAATCCTACGTCACTGTCTGTGTGCAAATTTAAAAATCAAATGTATTAGTAATATTTCAAACTGAATATGTAGTCAGACATTGACTATTTGATTAGTATCTTCTAAATGCCTGAACAACTGAAAAAACTTACTCCTTAACATATAAAAAGTGGTAATAATATGTGGCAAATACATTTTAACAAACATTATAGAACTTATGGTCCCCTTTGGTAGAACAGAAAGTAAATTTAAATGTCTCTCTCTATATATATTTTTAGCTGTAAATACACACACACGCGCACACACACACACATTTTATAGACATGGATTGCAGAAATTATGAGTTAAGCCTCCAGAATTTGGACAATCTTCTGCTCTTCCAAAACATTTTTTTAAATTGTGTCCCACATTTAAAGATAGTTTTCCTGTGTTATCTTAGAGTCCAGATTTTTATAGAAACAGCAATAATTGGGTCTATATGAAATTTGTTACCAACTGTGTCTTTTTCTTATTCCTGCCAGTCATCTGTATTTCAAAGCTCCAGTTCATGCAATATAGTAGTTCTTGCTCTGGATTAGGATATACTGGAGATACAAAGATGAATAAAGAAGAAGCTCACAGTTTAGTGAAAAGTAAATAAACTACCAGAAGGAAAACAAACTTTGATAAGTGCTCTAACCCAGCAACAAAGTTTTACAAATCGTAAAAGAAGGAGGGAATCATTGAAACTGAGGGTCAAGGAAAGGGTCACAGGGGAAAGTATCATTTTAAGTTTCCTGGGAAGCAAAGAAGAATTTGACAGGATTCGCTTTCCTGTTTCCAGTTCCCTTATTGATCGGGCCTGTAAAAGCGATCTGCCCTCAAACTGAGAGGTAGTTAAGAATTCAAGAGACTTTTTACCCACTGAGTAGAATGAGACCTGAGCCAGGGAAATTTGGGCTGGATTCAGTTGACTAAAGAGAAGTTTCTATTAACGAGAAAATTCTAAGACTTAACTCGTAAGCTTTACTTCATTGTTTCAGAGAACCTGTACAGTGAGGGCTTTGGGTCACACAGTATGAGTCAACCTGGAAACTGAGTTCAAACATGCGGGCAGTCAATAATCACTCAATCATGTCTGCATAATGGAACCCCACTACAAACTCTGAACATTTATTAAACCAATATGTTGTACACCTTAAACTTCAATTTTTAAAATTAAATTTAAAAAACTGAACACTGAGGCTCAGATGAGCATATCTGGTTGGAAATACTCTGTGTGCACTGTGACACATTGATGCCAGGATGATATTTCCTGACTCCACTGGAGAGAACTATGGAAGCTTTGCATTTGGTACACCCCCCCATCCCCTAACACCACCAAACTCTGCCCCATGGGTCACTTCCTTTGGCTTATTTTAATCTGTATCCTTTTCTTGTAATAAACCATAACAATGAATATAAGAGCTGTCAGTGAGTTCTCTGAGTCCTCTAGGCAAATTATAAAGCTGGGGCTGGTTTGGGGCATACCCTGAATTTGCAGTTGGTGTTGGAAGTGGGGGAAATCTTGGGGACTCTTCCTTTTAATATTGCAGTTGGCTGAATCTCCTTATAGTTGGTATCAGAAGTGAAGGTAGTCTTGTGTGGAGGATGTGCCCTCAAACTTAGCAGTTTGACTAACTCTGGGCAAACATTTACAAAAATCTACCAGGTATTAGCTACAGAACATGTCTCAATGAAGTTTAAGAATCAGGAGTATGCAAATTCCTTTTTCTGACAACAAAGCATGGCTTAAAAACAATAAAAAAAAAAAAAAAAAAAATGACTCCCGCCCCACGTATCGGGAATTTTTAAATCACATATAGCTTATGGATCAACATAGACATTACATGGAACTTAGAAAATTCTGGAAAGATCAATGATAATAAAAATACTACCGAAATTTGTAGATGCAACTAAAGCAGCTCTTAGAGGAAAATTTAAACACATCAAGGGGAAAGAAAAGAAAAGCTAAAAATTAATAACACCTAAGTCAGGAGGTTCGAAAAAGAATACCAGAAGTATTCCTAAAAATGTAGAAAGGAAGAAATAATAAAGGTAGACAAATAAATTAATAAAAAGAAAAATACCCAACAGATTATATTATGTAGTTTTAACTAACATACTCTTTTTAAATGGACACTTAACTTCAAAATATTTACTGTACAGAAACGATGTATTGAAGAGGACACTAACAATGAAAACATAAGTGGATAACAAAATTGAAGAGCTGACATCTCTCATACTTCCTAGTACATGCTTCACAGAAAGAACGGAAGTCCTCTTTAAATACGAAGCTAACAAACTTGAGCTATGAGATCATTTTGTAAATGAATCTTTGAGAAGGTTTTCGTTGTCCCACAGTTTTTGTTGCTAAAATTACAAAAGTGTAATGACACCTTCTAAAAACACTCACGGTTGTATTTCTGAAAACATGGGGAAAATTTGCTAACTTGTTTATAAAATCTTCTAAATGAAGAGTTTTAGTGAGTTTTTATCTGTGTATTAAAAGGGGGAAGAAATGCAATACCTAACTGTTGGTTTGCCAGGCCCAGAACAACTCAGACATCAGAAAAGACAGAAACTCGCTAACCAGATCTTCAGCCATACATTTGCATAACTGGAGGACGTGATAGAAAGTAGAATGTTATTTGACCATCAAAAGGAATGAAGTACTGATTCAACATAGACAAGTACATGGAAGACATTGTACTAAGTAAAAGAAGCCAGGCACAAAAAGCCACATATTGTATGATTCCATTTACGTGAAATGTCCAGAGTAGGCCAATTCATAAATCAGAAAACCTATTAGTGGTTGCCAGAGGCGAGGGGCAGGAGGGAATGAGGGTGACTGCTTATAAGTATGGGGTTTCTTTTGGAAGTGATGAAAATATTCTTAAATTAGATAGTGGTGATTGTTGCACAACTTTGTGACTATACTAAGAAACACTGAATTGTATACTTTAAAAGGGTGCTTTTTACATTATGTAAAGTATATCTCAATTTAAAAAAGAGTAAAAGAAGACAAGTATTGTAATAAACTGAACTAGTCCTAAATTTTGTACTGCAGTGTCACAGAGTCACAAATCATGTTTTTTTAAAAAAGAAATATATTTAATCATATTGTTCTCATTAGCAAAAGCAGTGGTTTTTGTAGTTACTAAATAAAACATAATTCAAAAGTACTTTTAAGATAAACTTGATTGTCCTTTAAAATTTAATTCTGCCTGTTTTATATTAACATAAACTATTAATGCAGCAGTACACACACACACACACATATTTGAGTCTAATGCACAAGTGTTATTATTGATAAGACAAAATCAACAAAGGTTAGAGACCACTGCTTTGATGTCTTGTTAAATGACAGTCAGGAAAAAAATAAACTCAGGGAAATTGATATAAGAAAATCAGCAAGAAGTACTAACGTATCAAATTTCAGTTCCTATTAAGCATATTGAGGAAATTTGTGCATAGAATTAAAAACAAATCTGAGGGTCTCTTCTGGAAAATTCTCTGAAGTTATATATACATGATTTATGAATTGTAACTAACTTAAATTCTTCATCCAGTGGTGGCAACTTGCTCCTAAGCAAATTTCCATTCTGTGTTGCTCTACAGAACAGGGTCACACCTTATAGACCGTGAACTAAAAATACATCCTTCGAGAATAATACCATTACAGTTCTTTCTTCAACCATGTCCCTGACCGCTAGCCAGGCATTGGCATGCTTTACCAATTCAGCTGGGACCGCAGACGTTGTCTGGTCCATCATCCGATTTCTTTTCCCAGCTTGCCCTGGAAAAAGACAGTGGTGTCCCTGTAGTCTGTGATCGGTCTCTTCAAATGTTTGCCTGACCTCATTATCCAGAACAGTCTATAAACGTAGTCGACCACACAGCACTGAGTTTGTGAAGGAGAAGGACACTCCCGTGAAAGTGACAAAGCAACACAGAATAATCTGTCTAGCCAGGCTTGGAAAATACAGTTGCCAGGTTGCTATTGGTTTAAAAAAAACACACATGAGCCATGTGTTTGCTGGCCATGGACCTCTGTGCCTGAAACCCTGCTGTGAACACTTTTTATAGAAGAACCAAAAAGTGAGAGGGAAGCTTGCCCCTTGGCTGGCATACCTGCCCACTAGCAGTTCTTCAGGAAGTGCCTTATACTTCCTAACTGGTCACAAAGCTCAGAGGCTACACCCACCTCCCCACAGGGCCAGCTAGTTGGCCTTTTGATCAAATGTTCTTCCTTTCAGCAAGGTGACACTGTGGGAACAACACCTAGATTACTGTGTTTGATTTCCAGGCCTTCCATTTACTGGTCTTGGGGAAATCTACTTGATTTCTCTGATTTCTGGCATTCTCTTCTATAAAATGGAGATAATGGTAAGTATCGCTTGTGGCTGTTGTGAGGCTGAAAGAAGGTGTCTAAAAACAGCACAGAATCTGGCACACAGTAGGTACTCAGTGAATGTTAGATTTCTGTTTTGCAAGTCAGGGATAAAGGATTTGGGGTGGTTTCTCTTTATTATCCCACAAGCACTACGGCTGACACTGTTGGTGTTGCTTAACCAACAAATAAATAGCCTTACACCCTTCCTCTTGGCAGGAAATCCTAATTTTGTTTGGATGATGCTTGAGTTTAGATTCTCCTGAAGACAGATTCTGAGACAAGACTAGTGTGCAGGTGTTTATGTGGAAGGTGATTCCAGAGATCAGGAATGAGGGGCTGGTAAGAGCGGGACAGAAAAGAAAGAAAACCCAATTGAAAGTTACATTATCAAGGTCACTGCTGTGGGCAGTGGAGTTGGATTCCACCAGGATCTGCTAAAATGCATGCAGAATGCTCTTGAAAGATGGGTGAAGGAGAATTTCTCCATTGATTCCGTCCTGCACTGGTTAAGATCGCGGGTGTCAGCCTCCCTCCCCACCTTTCCAAGCTCTCCACTTCCTCCAGCTGATTGAACACACCCGTTGGTGCCTGTAGTTTCAGAGAAGCCTAGAAAGGAAAGCAAGGCTGTATGCTTGAAGCAAGGAACTACCAAGGTCTATGTGGAACTGCCCACCATAGCTAGGACTGGCTAGATAATTTGTAGCACAGAGTGAAAAATGAAAAGGCAGGGTTCTTTGTTAAAAAAGGATTACTAAGAATTTCAAGACAGAAACAGAAGAGCATTAAACCAAACATACAGGCCTTCTAAACAAGGGACCCTATATAATTACACAGACCGCATGCCCCTGAAGCTAGCTCTGACCCCATCTGGGGCTAGAATTAGAGACAAAGCCAAGAAAATGTGAATGGGGCACCTTAGACATCAGATACAGGTGGCAATGTTCCCAACCTGAGAGACTAAACTAAAATTGGTCTAAGCCCATGACAGTGATTGGTTTAAGGATAGCCAAAAAGATGCAAGGGTATTAAAGGATAACACAGAAGGGAGCTGGGCAGAGGAAGGCAAGCAAAGCAAAACCTGTTTTGCTCTTTCCTGTCCTGGAAGGACATGGTGCTGGGAGCTGCAGCGGCCATCCTGTAGCTAGAGGAGAAGACACAGCTACCCCACCGAGGATGGGGTCCTTGAGAACGTTGGTGAGCTTCTGGGCCCACCCTGGGGCCACTACTTTGGGACTTCCTGTTCAGTAACTATAATGTCCTATGGGTAAAGTCACCAGTAGTCAGAAACCTTCCTAATTTATAGAACTCTTAAAGAACTATCTTCTCTGTTTGGCCCCTTATTTCCCACGTTCTTTGAAGCAGAGCAAAGGTTGCTATCTGTAGACTATACTTTGATCAAGGAAGGGTAGACAAAGAATTAAATTAAAGAAGTAAGTGGTCACTTGCCATTGACTGGGTAGAAGAAAACTACCTCTAATTTACCTTCCCTCTCTTTGCCTCTGGCTACTTCTCAACTTTCACTCACTGGGAAGGGTGCTAAGAAGAGAAATGACATTTGGTTTCTCCGTGCCCACACCAGTGGAGACTTAAGCCTCAGCAAGTCTTCTTTTTTAAGACTGAGCAGTTTAAATTTTGTAGAGGACATTGTTGTAATTGTCTGCCCTGAATTCCCTTTATCTGGTATGAGATTCCTTTTACTTTGCAGAACTATCCAGCTTCTTTGTTTCCAATCTTGGTAAGACTTTAGAGTTAAGGTGCTTGGCCCCCCCTTCACGAAGGTTGGCAACTAACCCAGATGCCAACTGGACTCTCTCTCCAGGAAATTTGAATCCCAGTGGCAGTGCCCTGAATGGATGAATTCTTGCAGTCTAGAGTCTGGGTAATCCATGGTTCCTGTCCTTGCTGAAGCTCATCGTTAGATTCTGTGAGCTATCCCATATCATATATATATATATATATATATATATATATATACACATATATGTACATATATGTATATATATGGTCTATTAGCCACAATTTCTACTGCATGCCACCAAAGAATCAAAGAACCCACATTTCAAACCTAAAATATAAAGAAAATGGAAGCCCCAAACATAAACATCATTATCAGCTGCTTAAAAATGGACTCCTTTATTTTCATGTATTCTTTCACATTAATTGAGGGTCTATATAGTAGTAACCTGATTGCAAAACAGGTCCCAATAATCCTCCCTTCTGGGTATCCATGCACTCAGCAATATAACTTTGTAGCTCCTCTCACCAAGAGATGGAGTCTATTTCCTGATTCCCTTGCATATAGGTTGGCCTTGTGATTTGCTCTGGACAACGGAATGTGATAAAAGTAATGATGCATCTGTTCCAAGCCTGGGCCTCAAGAGGTTTGCCTGCTTCCAGTCTATCTCCTGGAACCCTGTGGCTGCCAAGTAAACAAGCTCAGGCTAACTTGCTGAAGGATGAAAGACCACATGAATTCACTGCAGTCAGGTCCATCCTAGACCAGCACACAGCTGACTCCAAACCTATCAACGAGCCCAGCCAAAACTCAGAGGAGCTGCCTACAAATGTACCATAGCTGACTGCAAATATATGAGTGCATCCAGCTGCAACCAGAAGAACCATTCAGATGATTAATAGAACCATTCAGATGATTAATAGAACCATTCAGATAATTGATTGTTTATTTGTTTGTTTGTTTTAAAAATAATGTGGCCCCTCTCTGCCTGCGTTATGTTAGAGGGGCACAGCTTCATATGACTATACTGTCTAAATGGTAACTGGGAAATTTATTTCATACCAGAATGTTTGTTTTTTACTGGCATTAGCCTGGTCTATCACATTGCCAAAATCGGGACACTGTTTTAAGCAAGTTATTGTGGACTTCGGGGAGGGACTATTCCTACCATCTCTCTCCCATCATCCTCTACCACAGCGCCTGCCACAATGTTTGAAAAAACTGAATGAATATTTAAATTTGCCAGGGCAAACCTGGTGGTTCCAGTCAAGACTGATGCAACCTCAGGATTGTGAGCCAAACCACAAAACACCCCTAGCCCAATATACTCACAAAGCTTGAGTCAGATCACTTTTGGAAAATTCTAAAACTGACTCACCATTTAGAGCTCATGTATAACAAGGGAATTTGTTAGGTTTCAATGAAGCAATTCACATCACAGACAGGGAAGGAGAGATTTGGGTAATGGGTAAGTTTGATTTTTCTCAGGGTTCAAAATAAATTTTTGAAAAGCTGTGCTCTAACCTCGTGCATAAGGCCAGTGGTTTGTTTGGCACAGTGGTTCCCTTAAATAGATGAAAAACATACATATATTTAACATATATCCATGATTTTTACTGCACAAATACTTTTCTAACAGACTGTAATTTTGAAATATCATTAGTAACTTAATTTTTAAAAATTATATTTAAATTTATTAGGGTAACATTGGTTTATAAAATTATATAGGTTTCAAATGTACAATTCTATAACACAGCATGTATACATTGCATTGTATGTTTAATTTTTGGTTCCAACAGGATCGAGAAGATGTTTTTGCTGATTCATTTGGCACAAAAGATTTCCCCAAAACACAATTAAAATCCTCTTGCAAAACAGATTTTCCTGTGAACAAACATTTTGATAATGGCTCTAGTTATAATGCAAAGCAAGCTCCGGGCTTCCTAATGAATTTATTTTCTCTGTTATGATGTAGTGACAGAACAATACTTCCAAAAGACACACAGGAAAACAAAAACTACCTAAGGCTGTCATTCAACACTACCAATTTATTGTTAGCAAATGCGTCACTCACTCTTTTAGAGTGATGCAGGATGTAAGTTACTCAA
This sequence comes from Rhinolophus sinicus, assembly GCF_057876585.1. Taxonomy (NCBI): domain Eukaryota; kingdom Metazoa; phylum Chordata; class Mammalia; order Chiroptera; family Rhinolophidae; genus Rhinolophus; species Rhinolophus sinicus. The sequence continues at coordinate 33,077,147 of NC_142515.1, forward strand.
ACAGTACACAATCTAAGAAATTTCTAGCAAAGTAAACAGTTCAGTACTTTTCGGTCTTGCTCCATGGTATTTCCAACTTGTCAAAGTTCTAATTGATCAACGATTATTTCAAAATGTCCTATCTCTAAAAGAAGGAACAAATCAAACCATAAGGAAAACAAACTTTGTAGACTAAAATACCATTTGGCAGCATAAGGAGAAATGGGTAAGTTAATTAGCAATGATGAGATTATCAAAGCAACCGTTCATTTTTTTAAATTAGTTTCAGGTGTACAAAACAATGTACATTTCACCCCTCACAGTGATAACCCCCTCCCCCAATCTGTTGCCCCTCTGACATCATATATATCTATTACAATTCTATTGACTCTATTCCCTATGCTGTACCTCATGACTACATATATTGTCAGGCATCTACAACTTCCATGAAGTGGTCTCCCTAATAAGACATATGCCCATCTGAGACCCTACAAAATCTTTCCAACATTATTGATTGTATTCCCCAAACTGTTTTTCATATCCCATGGCAATATTGTAGTTACCAATTTGTGCTTTCTAATCCCCTCCCCTTCTCCTTCATCCCCACACCCCTCCCGTCTAGCAACCAACAGTTCATTTCAGTTTTGTGAAATTGGCCTGTAATAGGATGCTTCCACATTAGCAGGCCAAAATGTTCACTGCACCTAATCAGAACCAGTTATGTCATGTTTTGTTTTGTTCTATATTGAGCAACAATAAGCAAAACTCAAGGCTTCTCAAAGCAGCTTCAAGAAACTCAAATTACTTAACGCTCCCAGAGCTCAACTTTCAAACTAGAAGTATTAAGGGGGAAAAGCTAAATCTCTTCCAAATCCAAATTACAACTTTCCCTGATTATTGATCTCAGATTTCAAATGTTACAGAGTTAACTCTCACTTATCAAAACTGGTTTTGTGTCGCTGTTTAAGCTTCAGATTGGAAACTAGTGGATGCCAAGAGTCCTGGCTATTGTGATGTTCTTTCTATATTTGTTGTCTTAGTCTGGCTCATCATAACAGATCATCCAATGTTTATCTTAACGAGCAGTCCTTGACTTATTTGTCCTTGGGCTTTTCATCAAGGTTTGATGGGGAGAAAAAAGACAAACAACTTCCTAGTTCTTCACTGGAGGAATAAAATTCCTTATAACTTCCTACTGGATCAAATGCATTTTAGTAACCTCTCTATTTCATATCCACGTTCTACCCTTTCAGAAAATAGAAAATAAAAAGAGAGGAGAGGAGAGTATTCTTAGTTCTCCCTCCCTTAGATGCTTTTAGCTCTTGGGAGATTTATTTGAATTGAATCCATTTATAAACAAACTCATTGTTCAGTACCTTTGAATACTGGGGTACAGGGTGAGCTCTCCAGTGAGGATATTCTCAAAATCCTCAAAGAAATAAATTCAGGTGGGAATAAAAGCCACAAAACAAGAAAAAGTTTGAAACCAGAACTTGCAACTAGAAATGTTAAAATGAAAAACAGAGTTATTGAAATAAAAAAATCAAGCCAGCCGGCTCAGGTGGTTGGAGCGCTGTGCTCCTAACGCCACTGTCACTGGTTCGATTCCCACATGGGCCAGTAAGCTGCGCCCTCTACAGCTAAGATTGCGAACAATGGCTCTCCCTGGAGTTGGGCTGCTGTGAGCATCTGTAGGTCAGCGTGAGCTGCTGTGAGCTGCTGTGAGCTGCCATGAGCTGGTGTGAGCAGCCCAGCGATGGACTCCCTCAGTGGAGGGGGGGGGGCGCAAGGCTCATAATACCAGCATGGGCCAGGGAGCTGTGTCCTACACAACTAGACTGCAAAACAACGGCTTGAACCGGAGTGGGGGTGGGGCTTGAAATGGAGTGGGGGGGGCAGAAGTAGGGGGAAAAAAGAAATAAAAAAGTCTAATAGACATGCTTCACAGCAGCTTGTTTAGTGCTGAAGAGCAAATGAGTAACCTGGAAGGCAAAAACAAAATGTATCTACCAGGATGCAGGATGCAGCTTATAGAGAGAAAGAATGAAAATATTAAAGAAAACTTCTAAGAGGACACATTCAGCCCCTTCAATATATATTTAACAATGTCAGAAGCAGAGCATCGAAGAAATAGTGAAAAAGTAATATTGAAGGGATACTAGCAAGAACGTCCCAAAACTAAAGGGAAAAAATGAGTCCTCAAATGGAAAATTCCCACTAACTGTATAGCAGAATAAATTGAGGACACACTTTTAGATATATCGTGTAAAATTCCACAGCATCAGAGATAAAGGTAACATTCTAAAAGTTTTCAGAGGGAAAAGACATAATATCTACAAGGAATGAGAATGAGATTATCAGCAACATAGGAGGTCAGAAGTCAATGTGCTACAGGAAAGTAATTTTGGACCCAGAATTCTATACCTAGTCAAATTAACATCCAATTGTAAAGGCAAAATAAAGACATTTTCAGACACACAAATATTTAGAAAGTTTACTATCCAAAGATTCTCTCTGAAAGAACTACACTAAGTTGTACTCCAGCAAGAAAAATAGTGAATCTAAAGGAAGGATACAAAAAGTCACAGTGAGCAAATAAATCATTAAAAGTATGGTAGTTAATCAAAATGAATAATAAGCTTTTAAAATTATGTGTTTAAAAACAAGCTGGAACTAAAATTTCAGAGAGTAGTAACCTGGGAGTTGGGAGGAAGAGTGTGGAAAGAAGTAAAAGTAAGCTAAGCGTCTTACCTTTTTTGTTTGAAGAGTGAGACTGATTACCTTTAGACTTTGCTGAAAGTCTAAATTTAATTATGTTTTTAAATATTTAAAAGTAATCACTTATCCACACACCTATCCACACACATATATAAAACAGTAGAAAAGAAAATGTAGTCAATACAATAATAAGCAGGACTAGATAAGAAGAAAGAAATAAAAGCCAAAAGAAAAAAAGACATCGCCCTAGTAAAATTGTCTGAGCCCCTGGATTCAGCCTTGCTTGAAGCTAAATGCACTTCTGGGCTTCTTATCTACTTGAGGCAGTAAATTATCTTTTTGCCTAAAGTTAGATTTGATTGGATTTCACCACATGCATCCCAAAGCATCTAAACTAATTCAACTTTCATTTTCATCACCCATGTTTTTGCATCACTTCCCTTTATTTTCATGGTGACTTAAATGCTCATGCATTTCTATAACGTGTTAAAATTGGTTTTTGAAAACTTCCAGGATATAAATAATGAAAACAAAAAACAAAAAACAACCATTCACTGCCTTGCTAGTTCCCTCACTTCCTTGCTTTTCAACATTCCAACTTTGCCATTCCCCAGCCTCGCACAGAGATGCTATCTATTTTCCACATCATTGTTTGGGCCACAAGTTACTTATTGGGGGGAAAAAAATCACAAAATAAATCAATTGCTTCCACAACAAATTCATGCAATTTGACCTTCTTGATCTGTTCCTACTAGATTCATACATGGCATAAATGTGTGGTCTGTGAGTTTTGATTTCACGAGTTGCTTAGCATCTGCGAACCTTAGATTTACATCTAGAGAATGACACGGTTCTTGGCCCCTCCCATTAATGTAAAATCTTCAGTGTCCTGCATCCTTTTGGCCTGTCAGGACTTCTTACAGATCCAAACACTTGTTTGCTAGGGCTATTCGTTATCTATTGCTGCATAATACATGACTCCAAACCTTAGCTACTTAAAATAGAAACCTTTAATTTTCTCATAACTTCTTTGTGTCAGGAATCTGGATGCTTTTGGCTCAGGCTCTCTCACAGGCTATAGTCTGCTGGAGCTGCAGTGATCTTAATGCTCGACTGGGGGAAGTTCTATTTCTAAGCTCACTCATGTGCTTGATGGCGACCCTCAGGTTCTTGTTGGCTGTTGTATTAGTTCCTTACCACGTGGGCCTCTCCACAGGGTTGCAGACAATATGGCAGCTGGCTTCCCCCAGAGTGAGAAATCAGAGAGAGAGACAGAGACAGAGACAGAGACAGAGAGACAGAAAGACACCAAAAGACTGAAGTCACAGTCTTTTTATAAGCTAATCTCAGGAGTGACATCTCATTATTTCTGCCATATTCTTTTGGCAGAGGTAACTCACTAGGTCTAGTGTGCACTCATGGGGAAATGATTACACAAAGGCATGAAAATCAGGAGTATGCTGGGGTATACTCCAACAAGCCTCTTTATTACTGAAACTGGTGCCATCTTAGGGGCTGCCTAACAGGCCAGGTAAACCTAAACATGTCTGGGAAAAGGTTAACAACAACAACAAAAAAAGCCAGCAGACTCTTCCCTAAAACCCCAAGTTCCCCTGAAAATAATGACCAGAACATATAGGGGTGCCAGGATATGAATATACACATGAGTGCTTTAAAGTTAAGTACTGAAGTTCCAACCTGAAAAGGAGAGTGAGGTAAACAACCAATAGGAAAGGGAATGCTCAAGGGAGTTGTCCTACAGGCAGATCAACTGCAGACTTTTAGGTGAGATGGAACTAATGATGGAAGAGAACTAGGACAGTGCCAGGAAGACTCATTGTGTTCATCCATTCTTATTGTCCTTTTGCTGGGCTTTTATCTTTTTCTTTCCTTTGGAACATATTCCTTCTTCTATTTCTCATTTTGTTTGTCTTTCTGTGTTTGATTCTTTGTTAGGCAAAACAGCTACCTCTCCCAGTCTTGAAGGAGTGGCCTTGCATATGCAATGAGCCTTATCGTTCAACCTTTCCCTAATTCTACCTTGTTTCTGGAACCTTTGTGATTGTATAAGCAGCGTGATTTATCCTTGATAGGTCCTAGTTGCTGAGGTTGTGCCAAGCCTTGTCAGTGTTACAAAGGGTGGGATATCAGTCAGCACCAACTTTCAGGCTGATTGGAATCCAGACCCTTGGGCAGCAGCTTTTAAAGTATGCAAATATACACAGTCCTCTGGAACCACAGTCGTGTCCCCTGCTGGCCTCCAGTCCAGGAGATTTGGAGGCGTCCCCTTGGTGATGGTTGCAAAAAATCAGGGCTCTAGATGAGTGTATAAGCTTCCTTCTGGAAGGAACCAGTAAGCTGTAGTGAGGCCAAGGGAGAATGCAAAGATGGCAACCCACTCCTACTTACACTCCCTGAGAGCTCTTCTGTAGCCTCTAAGTGTGGTAGACCTGAAGTCTGCCCCTCAGGTGGAGACTCCCTGACAAGTAAATAGGCCTTTCACACAGGAAGAGTGGGGGATACGTTTTAGTCATTTTAGTCGCTGTCTGAGCCGTGCCCTGGGGGTGGTAGCCTTCCAAGAACTGTCTCTCTGATTGCTTCATTGCAGTGGAGCCCAGCCACAGTCCCCCCAAGACACCAGAGCCAGGTACTCAAGGGGCATCCCCATGTGGACTGTGCATGACCACTGGCTTCAGCCAGGCTATGGGGGAGTCTGGGACCAGGGAAGGCCGAAGTCCTTCTCTTCTTATAATCACTACATTGTCCTAGCAATTTTGTGTCCTTTCATCTCAGCCTCTCTCATTCCCCAGGAAATGAGAACCAGGAAATACCAGGGCCTCCAGCATTCTATAAACTAGCTGATAGTGCCACATGTTCATTCTGATTTGTTCCCTTCTCTGTTGTCATTGTAAGAAACATTCAGACCTGTGGAGAATTTTCAAAAGGATTTGTTTGAGCCAAACTAATGACATAGCAGGAAGCAAGATCTCAAATGCTCTGAAAGTGATAGTTCTGCAGTTCTTTTTCTATATTTGGAATTAAGGAAGGACTCGAAGGAAGATTATAGGAAGGTGGGAGAAAGCAAGGTGGAGAAATCTCTGTGTCTGAATTATATGAGAGTTAACAAGATTATGTGCTCCCTTGAGGGTGGTTACACCTCTGACAGGTCTGAAAAAGAAGGTTGCTTATGGCATTTCAAAGGTGCGTAAGATGCATAAGAGCAAGGGACAAGTCTGGCTTAAGGCAAAGACGAACCTTTTACAAGCCTGGGTCTTGACTACCCACCATGACATGACCCGCCCAGTTAGGAATTTATGGTCAGCACCCTGTGTAGTTACTTTCCATTACTGAATTTGTCAGATTTGTTACAGAGCTCTTTTTTAATTTACACTATCCTGTGATATTATCACCCTTATAATAATATGAAGCTGGTAGTTGAAGCTGGATTTAAAGCTTCTTGGTTATCTGTAGAAAAGACTATGAGATGTAAGATACAACCTAGAGTTGGATGAAATTTGTTTAGACGATTAAACTTTTGACCTGTCAAATATACTTTATTTGATCATTTCTAGCATGGGTGAGATTCATGATTTTGAAGTGGGTCCCTTCAATGTTCAGTTCATTTGAATCTCAAAGCCATTAATATTATCCAATGTGACAGACCAACTTTTCCAGAAAAAAATTAGTATAAATCTGGGTTGGTAATGCACTTGATGCTTCAATTATACCGGTCTCTGAGCAGGCACCTCTCCACACATCAACATAGTTAAATTTTATGAAAGTTCCATTAATTTCTTCTCATCACTAAACAACTAATGATTCTCCAAGAATGAATTTGAGTCCCGTTTAGCTGTTCTGTACCAAAAGATTGGGAAATAAGCTATCGCTCTTGTTTTTTCTTTTTTCTTTTTTTTTTTTTTAAAGATTTTATTGTGGAAGGGGAACAGGACTTTATTGGGGGAATAGTGTGTACTTCCAAGACTTTTTTTCCAAGTCAAGTTGTTGTCCTTTCAATCTTAGTTGTGGAGAGTGCTGTTCAGCTTCAAGTTGTTGTCCTTTCAGTCTTAGTTGTGGAGGGCGCAGCTCAGCTCCAGGTCCAGTTGCCGTTTTCTAGTTGCAGGGGACACAGCCCACCATCCCTTGCGGGAGTCGAACCGGCAACTTTGTGTTTGAGAGGACGCAATCCAACCGACTGAGCCATCTGTGAGCTCAGTGGCAGCTCAGCTCAAGGTGCCATGTTCAATCTTAGTTGCAGGGGGCAGAGCCCACCATCCCTTGCGGGCTCGAGGAATTGAACTGGCAACCTTGTGGTTGAGAGCCCGTGCTCTAAACAACTGAGCCATCATGGAGGCAGCTTAGCTCAAGGTGCCGTGTTCAATCTTAGTTGCAGGGGGTGCTTCCTACCATCCCTTGCGGGACTCAAGGAGTTGAACTGGCAACCTTGTGGTTGAGAGTCCACTGGCCCATGTGGGAATCAAACCGGCAGCCTTCAGAGTTAGGAGCATGGAGCTCTAACCGCCTGAGCCACCGGGCTGGCCCCGCTCTTGTTTTTATTGAAATAATGAGAAGAAATTTTTTGACGTTTTACTCTGAGGATACAAAATTAAAGCAAAAATGAAACATAGGATATGACATTTATACAGTGTTTTTTACATCCAGTTTGATCTGAGATAATAGCTTAGGGACAATTTAAATACCCATGAACTAAATCAGCCTCAGAGAACCTATTTTCCACGTCTAACATCCATAAGATTTCCAAGCAGAGAATTCCCTAATCTATTTTATTTACATAGGAAAACACTTCCAGCCACATTTTCTTCCTGCTGCGCTCACCAGTCAGGATTATCTCCTGACCATCTGGAGAATGAAAAATAATGCCTACATGAATCACTCTTTCTTTATAGAGAAAATAGAGGCTTTCAAACATTCCACCCTCAGTATTTAACTCACTGTGGTATGACTGCTAGTTTCTTTCTCCTGTTAGATTTTTGGCCCTTTTGGCTAGAGTCTTTGAGTTAGTGAGGTTTTAGTCTCAGTGCTTAGCTCAGGGCCTGGCCCTCAATGATTGCTCAGTAAACACATACTTTTTCCTAAATACACCCCCATGAACTCCCGCCTCCTTACCTCTCTCAATAGCTCAACTGTCCTCTTCACTCCCCCTGTATTTACTTCCATGTCCAACTTGGACCCTTTCTTCAAGGCCCAATTCCAGTTACACTTTTTTCAGGAAGACTTAACTGCTCCACCGCTTAGTGACAACTCTCTTCTTTCGTGTCTGTCACCATTTATCTCTTGCTGTATTATTTTTCTTTTTTACCAAGGCCTATCACTAGGCTATATGGCACTTCTGTGAGATTAGAAAAAGGTGCCCTCTCTGGGCAGATGCATCCGAGGTGCACCAGGCACATGGCTTTGGGGGCAGAAAACAGATTAATCTCAGCCCTTATTCACCCTGGTAGCTTTGTGTCCTTGTGCAGTGAACCAAGTACAAAGCCAAGGAAGCCCTGAGACAGAGCCTCCTTCCTGAACCAGACCACACTCCAGGCACAGACTTTGTTTGACACCTCCCCTCCCCACCTTTTAAATTTGCTTTCTTTTGTTTTAACCCCTTTTTACATTCCCAGCCTTTCATCTACCACATTCTCTACTACGTGATAAATGTTGTTGTAGCTGCTGGTTATTACATTAATTTGCCGATGCTTGCTAGTTATTAGGGTTCTGTTAAGTAGCATTGTTAAATGAAATACTAAAATTATCACAACACCAGAGACAAAATTATTGTGAAGCAAGCATGCCTAACCGCTTTTCATAACAGCTTTACTGAGATATAATTCACATACCATAAAATTCACCCTTTGAAAGTGTACAACTCAGTGGATTTTAGTATATTCATAGTTATGAAACCATTACCATCAGAACTTTAGAATATTTTCTACCCCAAATGAAACCCCATACTCATTAATATTCACTCTCCTTTCCTCTCTCCTTCCAGTCTCTGGTAACCATTAATCTTTCTGAATTTTTCTCTACGGATTTGTCTTCTGGATATTTCAGATAAATGCAATCATACAATATGTGATCTTTTGTGACTGGCCCCTTTCACTTAGTATAATGATTTCAAGATTAATAAACATTGTGGCATGTTTAAGTACTTCATTTCTTTTAAGGCTGAATAATAGTCCATTGTATGAATTTACCACATTTTATTTGTTCATTCACCAGTTGATAGATATTTGCTTTTTTTCCACTTTTTGGTTATTATGAATAATGCTGCTATGAACATTTATGTACCAGTTTTATGTAGACATACGTTTCTAATTCTCTTGAGTACATACCTAGGAGTGGAATTGCTGGATCATATGATAACTCTATGTTTAACTTTTTCGGGAATTTCCAAATTGTTTTCCAAAGTGGCTGCACCATTTTACAATCCAGCGAGCCACGAGGATTCCAATTTCTGCACATCCTCACCTAAACTTGCTATTGTCTGTATTTTTAATCATAGCCATCTTAGTGTTTGTAAAGTAGTATTTATTTCATTGTGGTTTTGATTTGCATTTTGCTAATGACTAGTGCTGTTGAGCATCTTTTCATAAACAATCAGACTGAAGGTAGTGCAGAGATGCAGCAAGTCCTCAGAAATAACCAGAACTGGGATCACAAATGCAGCCAAGGCTCCTCACCCCTCTCTCTTCCCATCACTTACTCTGCTTCTCTCTATAGGTGAGCTAAGCTTCCTTCTCTCTCATTGTAGACTAACTTCTTCCACATAGCTATTGCCAGCTCCTGATACCAGAGAGGGTCTGACTCCCTTTCTTATGGAGCTCTGATTTATCTTCCTCGGGTCAGGTACTCAGGACCAGACCAGTCAATAGTGAACAGGAAATCAAGGTAAGGTAAAAACATGGCAGCTGCCAATGGAACCACAGGGCTGGAATGGGAAGAGGGAGATGAATTCCTGTCAATGTAAGAGAAGTCCAAACCTGTAGAGAATTTGTGTAAGAGTTTATCTGAGCCAAACTGACAACATATGCTAGGGAGCAAGATCTCAAATGCTCCACAGAATAATAGTTTTGCAGCTTGTTTTATGCATTTGAAATTAAGGAGGAAAGTAAGAAGACTGGAGAAAGCAAAGTAGGGATTGGATTACAGGATAGTTAACAAGATTATGTACTCTCTTGAGGGTTAATACTCCCTTTGAGGGGTATTACTTCACGTATTTCAAAGGTATATTAATCTAGATGCACAAGAACAATGGACAGAGCTTGCTTAAAGCAAAGATAAACCTTTTACTAAAAAGTTATATGCCTGGGGCATAACTACCCACCATGACCTGCCCAGTTAGGAATTTATGATCAGATCACCCTGTGAGGTTACTTTCCACAGAACTCTTTTTTTCCATCCGCATTCTTTTGAAAAATTAAACTCTTTGGCAGCACCACGCCTGGATCCCCACACAGACACAGCGAGAAGCTGGTGCTGAGGAGGCATTGTTACCATAATCAGTGTTCATGTTCCAGTTCACAGGCACTAACTACCAGTCTGCTCCCGGACCTCTGTAGGCAAGTGAGTCTCTAACCTCTGGTCTGAATTATTTCAATCACTAGTCATTAATTGTCTCTGAGGAAGCACATACCAAGTAACGAAACCATAGTTTGCATTCATGTGGCCTGGCTGACCTACACAGTGATAGGACATGGAGGATTCACTTCACAATTGAATGAAACAAAAATCTCTTCCATGGGCACTTAAAATATATGATCATTTTACTTTCAGACTCTTGTAGAACACATAGGGATACTATAAAGACAACATCAATTCTCTTCGAAAATCCAGAAGTCTCTGTATTAATTCTCTTGATCTCCTCTCAAAGCAAGTAACTCCTAATTTGTTTTAACCAGTTACTACTGGAGGATTATATGTATGCTATTTTGTAGTTTCTTCACCAGTTGTCATCAAAAATGTTTTTAGCTTTAAGTACTCAAAACAATTCTGGTTCCAACCTAAGGCCGTCTGGTTATCATCTTACTTGGATTGTAAGAAGTTTATAATCTTACCCTTGTACCTTAATCAATCCAAATGAAGGGTGGCATTCAGTGATATTTCAACTCAGTTCCATAAACCCTCTGGAGGCCAAAGTACTGGGCTGTTTTATCCAATGACCGCCTGAGGCAGATGTTGTGCTACACCACTCAGATCTCCCTTCAGGAAAAGATTTATTCCCTCAGCTGCTGGGAGTGCTGGGAGCTAACGATGGCTTCTAGCTGTCAACCCTGTTTAAAATGCCTCATCCGGGTGATGCCTCCTCCAAAGACCCCACATCCAAAGAATGACCATATGAGGATATAAAATCCTGGTCCCTGACTCCATAGGAGGATGTCTAAAGGAGCCAACCCAGTTCCTGTGGGACGCCCGAGGCCTTTATTGGGACTGCATCTCAGTTCAGCTTCTGCCCAGTTCTGCTTCCTGCCTGTCCTTTCCACAGGTGCTGATCTCAAGCGCCCCCCACTAACCCCCTGCACCCCAATTTCCATCTCAGAGTCAGCTTTGCAGGAACCTAACCTGGGAAACTACTATGAAGAGGGTGACTATGGAATGAGAATGGCATTTCAGAGAGGAGGGGAAGAAAGCAGCACAGTTGTGGCAGAGGGCTCATATTTGGGAGTAGGGGCAAATGAGAAAGTGGGGAACATTTCTGAACATTCAGTAGCAAAGTCTCCATTGATTCTCAACCACAACTTCCAGAGGGCAGAAACCAAGAAACACTGATTACCCTTCCATTTCCTATGAAAATACTCATGAACCCAAAGAGAAGAGATGAAAAAGTTACAGTGGCATTTGAAACTAGAAATTCAGCTCAGCCATCTGCCAGATGTCAGGAAAACCTTGGACTATCAAAGCCTGGAATGAGGAGCCGGGAGACATAACAGAGGGGCTCTAAGTGGGGGAAGGTAGGAAGGGTAAATATAGGCAGAACTACAGACTGCTAGAGAGTATTCTTCCCTTGCGGGCAGGTGGGGGGAAGGAGGATCAATTTTGATCAGAAGCCTTATCTCAGAAGGGACCAGTGTTCTACCCCTTAGAGTGAACAGATTCAGAATAAAAACAAATAAGCAAGCTAACAGAAGCATGGGTTAGGTGGTTTGCATATCCATTCCTCCAGTCTAAGATGGAAACGGAGGATTCTAACACTGACCATTTCCCCACTGTTACAGACATTCACCAGAGCTGAATACAGCCATCTCTTTTCAAGGATAATCAATGTTTTTAAAGTGTGTGTGTGTGTGTGGGGGGGGGGGGGCTGTAATCTGGCACTTATTTTCAGAAGAACACGTGTTTGGAAAATAATTCTACAAGAAAACTAATTAATTTTTAGAAAACATCAGGTTTGCCTTCTCAAAAAGATTTAGGAAGATGTGGATCTTATGAAATAAACAATGAAATATGGACTAAACAACTGATAAAAAAGGAGCTAGCTGAGATGGCATTGGAAATCAAAAGCTGTAGGAGATAATCAGACTATTGTAAAAAAAAAGTTACAAATACAATTTCAGAATTAGTCACACATTGACAACACTGAAGCAGTGATTTGGAGAATAAGCTTAAGAAGAACGTAGAAGGAAAAAAACTGAGAGAAAAACCTATTTTTTCTGAACTGCTTGTTTTTCATTTGTTTATTGGTTCATTGTTTTCAACCTAAAAGATCTTCCACCAGCTGGATATTCAGAATACATTCTCAGTGGGCTCTGTCACCTCACTGATTTTATAACTATTAATCAAGCTTCAACTGATGGCCTTTGTTTTTCCTCACCAAGCACAAATGTGAATGTTGGACATGACCCATCCGCAGTGCTATCCTCCTGAATATCTAATATGTTAACTCTGTGGCACTCGGGACAGTGTTTCTGAGAGGAGGGTGTGTGTGTGGGGGGGTGGTGGGGAGTGGAATGGAGAAAGCTACTGAAGGGAAAAGAAAAAAAGAAAAAACTGAGAGATGAAAACGTGATAAAAATGTAGGGCAGAGACAAGAGACTCAACAACAACAAAAAAAGTTATCCCTAAAACACAAGCCAGAATAAAATAAGCAATAAATTAATAGGAGAAAACTTTCTTGATATGAAGCTGTACCACCGTGCATGGATCAAGTGCCCATCATGTAGTCGCAAATTGAAAAAAATGGTAATAAAAAAGTTAACACCTGGACATATCTTGTTAATTTTTTTCATTTCAATTTTTTTGTGAGTGAAACAGCTGACCTACAAAGGAAAAATTGTAGGCATAAAATGAAACATATTCTTTATCTCTTATGTAGAGATTTAGATCATAGATAGGAAGGGGGGCTGTAAAAAGAAGAACAAATGTGTCAAAGTTTGAGCCATTACAGTAATTCCTTGTCCAAGCAGGTGCTGGTTCTAGGACCCAGGCTACTCCCAATATCCCTAAATACTTCTTAGACTCCTTTGACCTGATCACTTCTTACTTTGTGTCCTGCAAAGAATGGTGTCCCACCAGCACTGTTGTCAGCTAGTGCACCGTTACACCTTCAAAACATTTTGGGTTCAGTAACAACCAGGCCACCACCAGACTGAGTGCTCTGAACTCCACTACTGTCAACATTTGAAACAACCAATCTGTAGGCTCATCTGTAGAGTGACTTTTTTTTTTTTTGTCAATTTGTGGCCATAAACAGGTGTTGTCATAACATATTGTTGTCATAACAAATTAGCACAAACTTAGTGGCTTAAAAACAACTCAAATTTATTCTCACAGTTATGGAGGCCAGAAGTCCGAAATGGGTCACTTTGGGCTAAATCGAGGTGTCACCAGCGCTGCACTCCATTCTGGGGGTTCTGGGGGGGGGAATCTGTTTTCCTGCTCTTTCCAGCTCCTAGAGGCCACCCACATCCCTTGGAACTGGTCCCCTTCCATCTTCAAAGCTGGCAACAGCTTGAGTTCTTTTTTTAAAGGAGGGCACAGCTCACAGTGGCCCAGGCGGGGATCCAACCGGCAACCGTGGTGTTATCAACATCATGTTCTACCCAACTGAGCTAACCGGCCACCCTTGGCTGAGTTCTTAACATATTGCATCACTCTGACCTTCTATTCTGTCTCCCTCATTCACATTTAAGGACTCGTGTAATTATATTCGGCCCACCTGGATAACCTAGGTTAATCTACCTCTCTTAAAATCAGTTGAGTAGCAACCTTAATTCTATCTGCTACTTTAATTCCCCTTTGCCATGTAACCTAACAGCTTTCAGGGACTAGAATATAGCCCTCTTTGGAGTGCCATTATTCTGCTCACCAAAACCAGGCTTCTCTAGTTTTGCTTCTGGCGACCCTAACTTTTTGTTACCACTTCCAGAGAAGAATAGTGATAAAAAAGGTAAAATGTCCACATTCATTGATAACTGACAAAAGTTTGATAAAAGAAGGGGAAACACCTGGCTAAAATGGAAACCTGAGATGAAATCAGATAATGTATGTAAAATCTTCTACCCCAAGGCTTGACCCAGAGCACCCTTGATTAAATATTAGTGGAATCCGAAATTGATATCTCAGGTCTTTCAGAGCATGGCTACAAGACTGGTCTTTCATCTATTTTTGCACAAAAAATGTCACTACTTCACAAAACTCCCACTACCATTTTTCTCTCCTCCTCCCATCATCCTTAAAATGTTTTTCATTTCTCCTCTGGACACCTTCAGCATGAAAAGGCTGCCGTGGATATTGTTTTATTGTTGTGAACCAAGAGTCTGTGTAATTCCTCTTCTGAGCTGAAATTGTGCATCGCTGATTTATAACCATTATTTTAATGAAGGGATTGACAGAAGAAACCGTACAGCGAGCAACGATTGAAGGAGTCTAGCTATTTGGGAAGAGAGCACCTCATTAATCAAGAAAATTTGGGGGAGTATAATCAATAATGTTGTAAAGATTTTGTAGGGTGTCAGATGGACACTTGTCTTATTAGGGAGACCACTTCATGGACGGTATAGATACCTGACCACTGTGCTGTACACCTGAAGCTGAATAATATTGAATGTCAACTATAATTTAATATATATATAGTCACAGGATGTGGAGTACAGCACAGGGAATAGTCAATGGAATTGTAACAGCTATATACGCTGTCAGAGGGGCAATAGATTGGGAGAGAGGGGTTATCACTTTGTGAGGGGTGTAAATGTCTAGCTATTGTTTTGTACACCTGAAACTAATAAAAAGAAAAGAAAACGTTGTAGTTAATGTTGTAGTTATACATGTTGTATCAGTTACAATTAAGTTTGGTTGTACATAACAGAAACCCTAATAAAGAGAGTTAAACACACAAGGGCTTCTCTTGCATGTAAAAGAATTTTAAAACATAGGCAGTTCCAAGCCTGTGTGGCAACTGTGCGAATAAAACTAGTTTGTACAATGTAAATGTTTAATTCTTTCCTTTTAATTACCAATTTTTAAAGTATAGTGTTAGCATGCTAGCTACGTTCAATAGTGAATGGTTTGTTGCCTTATTTTGATGTAAAAAAGTATCATTATGAATTCAGATTTTTCCATATTCGATGTGTTTCAAATCAATTGCAGTTTTTCTTTTTGATGATCAAATTGTCTGATCTCTAGCCAGATAGAAGCCCCTGCCGATTTGGCTCTCAACCTTTGGACATGACCCCAATGTTTAAGGGTCTTGGAAAATATGCTTTATTTCAAATATATTTGTTGCTTATGCTGGTATTTTCTCACTTTTAAAGTTGGAGAGAACAGGAAGGGTGTGATTAGGTATGAAGTGAGGTTATATGGAGGCAAAGGTTATGGTCAATGTATTTCTTAGGGCAGAAAAAGTTCTATGAAGTTTTATTTGAAAGACTGCATGGAGAAATTTTTATCCATCAGATTTTAACATGACTCCATATAGTTTCCCTTACAGTGACTTGTACCCTCACTGAAGCTCTCATCTTTGGCTGTGCATCAGGTTCACATGGAGAATGGGAAGGGGAAGGGAAAGAAAGGGAAGGGGAGGGGAAGGAAGGGAAGGAGAGGAGAGGGGAGGGGAGGGGAGGGGACGAGGAAGATACCTGGGCCCTCCACTGAGTATTTGGAACTGCAAACTCTGGAGTGAATCCTTATCAGCTATGCTTTTTTGTCTTTAGGGTTTATTTTGTTTTAAGCTGAGGAGATGATTCTATGTAGACAGGCCTGAAAAAAAAATGTACTTGTTCAGTAAATATTTATTGAGTGTCAGGGAATGAGTTAGCTGGTGGGTGCTAAGACCACAGCAGTGATAAAACAGACACAGCCCCTGCCCTCATAGACTGTAGAGAGACAGACCAAAAATACTGAATAAATTAAACTGCCATAATGACACAGGTTAGTTAGTATGTTGTAGGTAGACAGGGAGGTCCTTGGTGGAATAAACAAAAGGCAGCCATATCCTGAAACTCTAGGTTCTGGAATGGCTCCTTCACTCCAGGACAAAGACATAAGAACACGCCTTGAGATTAATAAATTATCTCATAAACCTCTTTTGGTCAGAAAAAAGGAACAGATCTGATAGATAGGAATGGGTTCGTTAATCCCTTTAGGGTGGGCAAACAGGACAAACCTGACAGACGAATTCCATTAGAAGGTGCCAGCCCCCTTCTCCAAGAAGGCAAGGGAAGATATAAAAACTAGAGACTTTGCCCCACGTTGGGCAACCTGGTCGGGACCCCCTCTCGTTCTGAGAGCTGCCACTCTTCACTTTTAACAAACTATCCTCTTTTACAACTCCTTGCCTCTCCTTGGACTGTGCTTCCTTCCATTCTTCGGTTTCATGAGACACAATCCTGGCACAAAGAAAATATTCTACATCAATAAGAGCCATGAAACAACAGGGGGCCGAGGTAGAGAGTAACATGGAGAGCTTTTTGATGGGATGGCCAGGGAAGGTCTCCCTGAGAAGTAATAGTCAAGCTGATTTATGGAAGAAAAACAGGCTTTTGGGCCAGTAGACCTGAACTTTTAAGGACTATTGGAAACATCTCAGCAGAATTTACAAAATATTTTGCTCAGTGCCTGGTTCACAATAAATGCAGCTGTTATGATGACGATGCAAACAATTTTCTGCTCAACCAGATCTTCCTTTAAGGCCCATTTCAGACTAAACTACTGCATTAAACCTTCCTCAGTGAATCCAGCCCGCAGCAATAAATTTATTCACCAAATGTTTATGGGGCCTCTACTGTTTGTCAGGTACTGTTCTGGGCTCTGGGGACAGAGACACTGATAAAGCCAACTTGGCCTTCACAGAACATATTACAGGAGAGGACTCAATTTACAAATTATCTATCTTTCTTTTCCAGATTCAACAGGATGATAAACTCTTGGAGGGCAGGGCACTTACCCTTTTTGGAATCCTTCCCCACAGTTCCTGGCATAAACTGAGTGTTCTGTAAAGTGGCTTTAGTAATCTTTTACCTGGTCCAGTGTGCCTCACCCACCCATTGGCCAAGGATCTGAGACCTGGCAGTGCTTTAGGGGAGATGAAAATACATGTAGAGTCTGACACATGAAGGGCCCAAAAGCTATTTTAATGCCTTGAAAAAAGGCTAACAATTATACCATTCCAGTCTGCTGTAATGTTTGAAGATGTACAGTGCCAAAACTCAGATCCTGTTGGCATGGCCTTTAAACAAACATTTCTTACAAACTTGTTGATTTTGTTGTTATTGTTATTGTTGCTAACCAATTTGAAAAACATTCTTCTTAAGAGAATATGTTTATCAATCCTGGAGAGGCTTTTGGATTCCTAACATTAACTAACACCTTCACCTTTAGCACTATTTCCCCTAACCCCACATCCTTATGTACATTCACATCCAAATACTATGTAGAGTCTATACTTTTGTTTCAAAACTCCTGTTTCTTCCAAGTCAGTGCTTTCCAGCATAAAAAAACACTTACCATGCCACAAGTTATTGCATTACAGTTCTCTTTTTATTAGGGTTTATTATTAGATAAAATAATATAGGCTGCCCAGTTAAGTTTGAATTTCAGATAAACAACAAATAATTATTTAGTGTAAACATGTCCCATGCAATCTTTGGGACATACTTACCCTAAAAAATTCTTTATTTTATGAAATTCTAATCTAACTCGGTGTCGTGTACTTTTATTTGCCAAATCTGGCAATCCTACTTGTTATAGGTCTTTATGCTCTCTCTCGTAACCCCTACAAAAACACACAAAATAAGAATAATGCTAATTTACAAATAAGGAAACTGAGGCTGAGAGAGAGTAATATCTTCAAGATTTACATGCTTCAAATCAGGATTTGAAGCTAGATCTGGTACATGCTTCAAATCAGGATTTGAAGCTAGATCTGTCAAACACAAAGACTCTCTTTTCATATGTTTCAAGAAAACCAGTAATTGCTATAATTGTTTTGTTCAGAGCAAGATCAAGAATATTACAGTTTTATAATTGTGAGATGAATGGATACGCTCTTGCAGTTCTCCAAACACAGCTCTACCATGCTGTGATCTGGGACCATCTGCCTCTTCTCACCGTGAGAGTGATACTCGGCCTTCAGGGCTCAGCTCACAGGTTACCTTACCGAGGAAGCTTCTTTGACCATCCCAGGAAGAGCTGATCATTCTACACCTCTATTTCAGCACTTGCAGAGTGTATTTCAATGATCTTACGGGTCTGTCTCCCTCAAAAGACCATGAGTTTCCTGAGATAGGGACCATGCCATTTTTCCAGTGCCTAGCATGGGAGAGGAGGCTCAGGAAATGTTCAGTAAATGCTTGAAGGGTGAAGCTCAAATTCCAGGCATCAGATTTAAATGAACTCTGCTAAAATACGTATGTATGGGATTACCAACTAGGAGACAATGGATTTCTTGGCTCTCTTTGAAAAATATCATCAAAAATAGATAGCTAGAAACTAATCTCTATCTAGAGATGGGCAAGAAAACCATACTACTTTACTACTTAACTTGGGAACAGCCCTACCAATGACCTTTTCTTAAGATTCTGTTTTGCTGTGACCTTTCACATAGTAGTAACTTATTGCACAATAATCTTTTTATTTTTTTATTTTAAGACTTTATTGGGGAACAGTGTGCACTTCCAGGACTTTTTCCAAGTCAAGTTGTTGTCATTTCAATCTTAGTTGTGGAGCCCTCCACAACTCAGCTCAGCTCCAGGTTCAGTTGCCGTTGTTAGTTACAGCCCACCATCCCTTGCAGAAGTTGAACAGGCAATTTACAAATAAGGAAACTGAGGCTGAGAGCCCACTGGCTCACGTGGGAATCGAACCAGCAGCCTTCAGCGTTAGGAGCATGGCGCTCCAACCACTTGAGCCATCAGCCCAGCCCCACAAAGTCATTTTGATGAAGGAAATTTCTGTGTCGGGATCATGTCTCGTGAAACCAAATAGTGTAAGCATGGACCAAGGAGAGGAGAGGAGTTGTAAAAGAGGATAGTTTATTAAAAAAAAAGGGTTACAGCTCCCGAGGGGGAGGGGGTCCCGAATGGGATGCCCCGTGACTGAGGCAAAAGCTCTTACTTTTATATCTTCCCTTGCCTACTTGGAGAAGGGAACTAGCACCTTCTAATGGAATTGTCTCTCAAGTTTGTTCTGTTTGCTCACCCTAAAGGGATTAACGAACCCATTTCTATCTATCGGATCTGTTTTGTCCAGCCAAAAGGGATTTATGAGATAATTTATTAACCTCAAGGCACCAGTTACATCTTGTCCTGGAGTGAATGAGGCATTTCAGAACCTGGAGTTTTAGGATATGGCTGCCTTTGTTTATTCCGCCAGGGACCTTCCTGTCTATCTAACAACATGCTAACTAACCTGTCTCAATTTTATATGCTAAAGATACATGTGCGTGGCATATAAGGATGTTATGCCTTAAAGTATTTCCTTGAATATATTCCAGAGACTTTTTTTTATCATCTAAAAGTAAATTATAATTCTGGTAAATACAGGGTTTCTCTCTGTCTTTCCTCCCTCATTGGAGAGACCTAGTGATTTCCAAGGGCACCCAATTAGATTATTGAAAAGAAATATGGTACTCTTGTCCCTTGGCTGACCTGCTCATCATCCTGAACCAAAACTCATTTTTAGTGCCAACAAACCACTATTTCACTGAGAACAGAAATACACTCATTCTCTCTGGTTTTGTGTCGTCCTACCACATTCAGATTATTCAGCAATTTTGCTGAAATACCCCAGATAAGAATAATTATGGGTCAATGCCCTTTCCAAAATAACATAAATGCTACAAGTGTTACCGAGGGTGCCAAACA
This sequence comes from Rhinolophus sinicus, assembly GCF_057876585.1. NCBI lineage: Eukaryota > Metazoa > Chordata > Mammalia > Chiroptera > Rhinolophidae > Rhinolophus > Rhinolophus sinicus. Next base: position 33,097,141 of record NC_142515.1, read on the forward strand.
AATGTATAAACATGACTTGTATTCATCTTTTGTTATTGGTATATATTGAATATTACAATTTTATTACAGTTTTTCCTTTCTCAAAATGTATATACATTTTTTTGGCGCCCTCTGTATCTACATTAGTCAATAAATGTTTTAGGAATGATTAACAGGCTCAGATTTAGATAATTTCTATGAAGACAAATTATGATTAGATCCAAATAGCGACTCTCCTTTGGCAGAAGCACAAAGATATAAACAATCCACTCAGGAAAACATCTAATTTATTCTTTCATGCTGGGAAATGACTGACTCAATCTGGTGTGTCACTTAGTGTACTGGACAGAGACTTACGTGAAAAGGAAGTCTATCTAACAGTGGAACCTAAACACCAACCATGCAGTGTGAGTGGTGTCCTGGAGGCAGAGGAACTTTCTTCCCCCTCAGAAGCAAATTCTTCTTGCTCATCAGCTAGGCTGGGCAGTGACAAGGACACTGTTGGCTGTTCTTCAGTATGCAGGGGGGCAGGAGGGAGACACATAACATGTAAGAACACTGGCTCCAGTCACATTACTGGAATGTCTCCTAGACCTAACCCTGCCTGACCCTGGACAAGGCACTTCTCTCTGAGCCTCATTTTCCTCGTTAGTAAAATGGAAATAATATCACCTCATGGGTTACTGTGAGGATCAGGGAGACTGTAGGTGATTTAGTCCAGGGCCTTGCACAGTGAGCCCACAATCTCTTAGTTCCTCTTACTATTCTTTTTTGCCTATCAGCATGTCTGAAACCAGTGGAACAGTGAGTTGGCATGAAGATGGACATTTCAGCTTCTGACCACAGCTTCCTCCCGATTTCTATGAATAATGTTAGTCATATTTACAAGGAGCAGAGATTTACATAGAGAGGGAGGGAGGGCCAGGACTCAGGATTTCAAATGCTTCTCTTCTTTCCCTTCCATGCTCTTGGCCCCCTTCCCACCTTAGGTTCTAGACCAGGGGTGTTCAAACTGCAGCCCACGGGCCAACTGTGGCCCATAATCCATTGTTAATTGGCCCGCAGCAAATTCCAAAAATATATTTAGTTTACTTAAATAAACCGGGTGAGGCAATACGTACTTCACCTCGAGTGAGTGGCCTGGCTGTTTGTGTATTTTACCGCATATGGCCCTTGGTGAAAACCGTTGAAAAAAGTTTGGACACCTCTGTTCTAGAGGGAAACAAAGACAAAAGTACAGACGACATGACCAGGCAAATGCATGTTATAAGACTTAATCCTGCCCCTTTCCGCTTCCCCAGGGAAACTGCAGTAAGCTGGGCTGGCCCTTGTGAGAGATCTCTTTCACATGGCTAGAGGCAAGTCGAGGGCCTAAGAGCAAAAGAGCTCCTGAAGCCTTTTCCTCCAAAGTCCATAACCAGGTTCTCTGGATCTGATTACTGTAACAGCGCAGAAAAGGGAGTGCAGGAAGAACTGGCAAGTTATCAAGTTGGTGCAAAAGTAATTGTGTTTTTTGCGATTATTTTTAACCTTTTAAAGTGCAATTACTTTTGCACCAACCTAATAGCAAAGAAGCAACACATTCAAAAGAGTATCTGCCCCTCACCTATTGCTCAGCTTCAGGCTTTCTAAGAAGACAGTGTGGGCCCCAAGACTCCTGGCCTACATAAGCCCATCGGAGGGAGAGAAAAAGTCAGAAGAGTCAAACGCAACCACCCTACATACTTGGCTTGGACCTTTAACTCATTCAATATGCATTTTATTTAGCCCCTAGTACGGCTTGCACTTGGTCTAGATATGGAAACCCCACCCACACCATTAGAAGTCAATTAATTACAACCATAAGAAGGCTTCAAGGCCTGACCCTCTGCTTCTCACAGCTGCCATCTACTCTCTCAGGGCTGAAGTCCTTCCCTTCCTGCTAATGGCTTTGCCCTTTACCCAGACCCATCCTGAGGACTGGGTGTGACAGAGGAGAGGGAGGGAGCAGAAGGGAGGTTGAAGCTTCCTGAGCTAGTAAGAGAGATGTTTTTGGTGGTTTTTCCCTGGTTTCCCTTTCTTTAGCGCAGGGGGCAGAAAGCCACAGTGGTCCCACTTACGCAGATGGGGACTGCTCCCACAAAGCCTCTTTAGATTTTAACTCAAGGTACAAAAGCCTCAGCCTCTCTCCCTCAGCTCCAAGTCATTACGAACTTCTTATTTCTGTCACTGGACTGTCATTTGGCCCAAAATAGAAAATTAGCATCTGACCTGGATTGGGGGAAAAGGTGGCACAAGACTGAAGAAATGCAGGTAGAGTGCCTGTACTTGTTTGCTCTGGGAAATTGTCTGCCTTACATCACAAGCGGGAAGATTTTAGCACAGGATTAGCCAAGAGTAGTAACAATCCACTCAAGTGTCATGAGCTGAGGTGAGGCCAAATGCTAGAGAGAATAAAAAAGCTCCCCCAGACACTTCCTTTCCGGGCCAATCCAGATCATCGGTTCTGCCAACACAGGTCCCAAAACAAACTGGAGGCAGTAAAGAGAGAGCTCACCATAGGCTCTTCTAAATCATAGTAGAGCTTGATTTTTTGAGCTGTTAATTTACATTCCCACTCACCCAACCCTGTGATCTTTAAAAATTAAATCAACTTATATTAACCGGCTTGTATTTTTACTTTGGGATTTGGAAACTGAACTAATTCAATCAACCAGGACCCTTTGTGTTTAAAAAACAAAGAACAGAATTCAAAGAGGAAAGAAGAACTGGAGACCGCATGATACAAGTGTTTCCTTGCTTGTTCTGTCACTAACATACTCTCTGACACTCTTTGTTTTCCAGATGAAAACAAAAAGGTGAGATACGAAGAAGGTAAGTCACCTTCCTCAAGTCGCACAGCTAATTATTTGCAGAAGTCACACTATACCCCATGTTTGTTTTGTTCTCAAATACAGTACAGACTGCCTGTCGTCTATAGATTGGTGTCTATAGCTACTCTAAGATGTTAGCTGTCAGAACAGGAGCTTGGATTTCTTTAACTGGCTGAAAAAAAAGAAAGTTTCAGGTCTTGTGGCTTTTAAAAACCATCTCTTTAGTTGGTTTAGTTAGTAAATAAAAAGCCAACAGGTGTTTGTTGCCAGGCCCTACTTCCTTGATGATGTGGTTTAACGGTAATTTTTATGATCTAAGAACCATCCCCTAATGGTCATCTCTTCCTGTTCTGCATCAGGTTTATTGCTCCCAGTTTTCTGAGATTGTAATAATCACGCTAAAAAGCTTCTTTTCCAATGGCTGCCCTTTGCTATTTGCATAAGAATCAACTTGTGCATCAGAGAGGTTCTACTTTTGAAACCTTATCCAATCTTTTGTTTGGAATTTCCAGAAAGTGATATAAGAGCCAGCTCTGCCTGGAAAAAAAAAACACTGGAGAAATCCTCAACAGGAAGGGATTCAAAAACAGGCTACACATTCCATGAAACAGATGGCTTCACTGGTGGATTCTACTAAACATTCAAAGAAAATTGAATATCGATCCTACTTGAATTTTTTAAGGTCCATATCCCTGATGAACACAGCTGCAAAAATCCTCAACAAAATATTAACAAACCAAATTCAACAATACATTAAAAGGTTGATACACCACGATCAAGTGGGATTTACTCCAGGGATGCAAGGATGGTTCAACATTCGCAAATCAATCAACATGACACACCACATGGACAAAATGAAGATAAAAATTATATGATCATCTCAATAGATGCAGAAAAAGCATTTGACAAAATTCAGCATCCAATTATTAAAACTCTCTACAAAGTGGGTATAGAGGGAATGTACCTCAACATAATAAAGGCCGTATATAGCAAACCCACAGCTAACAGCATACTCAAAAAAGCCAAAAGCTTTTCCTCTAAGATCAGGAACAAGAGAAGGACACCCACTCTCAATAACATGGATGGATCTTAATGGTCATATGCTAAGTGAAATAAGTCAGAAAAAGAAAGACAAATACAGTATGATTTCACTTATACGTGAAATCTAAAAACGAAAACAAAACTCATAGATTAGTAGTTATCAGAGGGGAAGAGGGTTGGGGGATGGGTGAAATCGGTGAAGGGGGTCAATTGTATGGCGTCATAGTGATCATTTTGTAGTGTCTACAGATTGAATTATTATGTTGTACACCTGAAGCTAATATAGTGTTATATGCCAATTTTACCTAAAAAAAACACCCAAAACCCAAAACAAGAAAGCTAACTATTGGTGGTGTGATCATGTGGTGTTTGCTGGAACACACACTGTTATTGCAAAAGGGCACACTATTTATATGATGGAGTGGAGCAGAGATCACTGACATGGTATAACATATGCAACTTGCAGCAAATCTTGTCTTTTTCATCCCCCTTAGAATTCTGCATATGAATATATGCTAAAGCATCTGCCTCTACCATTGCTGTGCGTTCAATGAGCCTGGCTTTATGGACCCTAAGGATAACTTATGGGAGTGAGGCTATGCCATAATAAGCACACAATATAACTACAGTTCCCATTATTCTGGAATTCAAACACTCTAGAATCTCCAAAAAGGTCTGAATGGTGCTTTGCTTTGAAATACTGCAAATAAAATTCTAAGGGATGGTATGCAATCCAACAATCAATTAACCTGCCCCACCCTCCTGATTAACTCAGAAAGCTTTCTACAACAGGTGCATGGCAGAGTCAGCTGAGCCTGGGGAGAGAGAAGGAACTGATGTGTCAGTTTTTGGAAAACATCATATATGAGGTTCTGATTGCTTGTCTCCCTTGCATTTCCTGCTCAGCATGCAACTTCTTGGCCTCAGCAATTATAGTCAACAGCTACGGAGGACAAAGGGTGGCTGCGTCTTCAAAAGCATTTAAATTGCAATGGTGAGCAGAATCAAGAGATTCGAGTGGTTTACAATCAGTGTGCATTACTCAACCTACTAACCAAAGTGCCCCAAATGAACTAGGTCCAAATTCCACTTTTTCCACCGATAACAAATTTGAATAGAACTTAAAGTATATATAAAAAAACTGCAGTCATTCTCAAGCTCAATTTCCTTATCTGCAAAATGGGTTTTACATTATCAACTTCACAGTCTATAACGAAGAAAGATTAACTGGAATAACAGGTAAATTACCTTCTACAGTATTTGGCAGATGTAGATATTTTACTTACCCAATGGCAACTATTATTTCACACACATGATTTGTTTTATAGCTAACCTAGTTAACATCAGGGACATTGCTGAGTGTTGAGAATTATAAATGTACCTGTTACACTGTGGCTGTTAACACAAGATGATCTTTCCCTTAAGACTAGACATCACAAATCGGTGTTTGGGCAAATACTACCAAATACATGTACCCATATCTACAAAAACGCTTATGAACTACTTAGTAACCAAAGAGTTTTTAGACGTGTTAAAGAAAGCAGTTCTTTGAAGCTCATATAGACTCATGCGTTGGAGGAAAGTCTTTCAGGGATGCTTCTATTTTTTCAAGAGCCAGGCTTATAGCAGCTAGGCTTGAAAAGCAAGTATAGTAGGACCCTTACCCATGGTTTTGCTTTCCGTGGTGTCAGATACCCACTGTTAACCTAGGTTGCAAAACAGCATGTGGAAAATTCCAGAAATAAAAAATTCTTAAGTTTTAAATCGTGCACCATTCTGAGTAGTCTGATGAAATCTCGCACCATCCTACTGTCCCAACAAGATGTGAATCATCCCGGATGTGAATCATCCCTCAGTGCATCACATCCCTGCCTGTTAGTCACGTAGCAGCCATCTCCGTCATCAGATCAGCTGTATCGCTGTGTTTGTATTCAAGTAACCCCTATTTTATTTAATAATGGCCGCAAAGCACAAGAGTAGTGATGCTGGCGATTCAGATATGCCAAAGAGAAGCCATAAAGCTCTTCCTTTAAGCAAAAAGGTTATGTATGGGAAAACAACGTAGTATACACAGAAAGACCTGAAACCTTGCAACCAGACCAAAGTGAATGCAGAATCCCAGTTACTTCTGATTCCTTATCTACATCTGGAAGTTTCAGGTATTGTTCATTTCTCAGTAAAGAAAAGACATGGGATTGTTTCTACACCATTCCTTCAATCTTTTGCCCTAAGGATCTCAGTATCTTCCCTCAGACTCTTTTCAATCATCTAGTTCTAAAGTAGCAAGAAAAGCTGTAAAACTCAATTGTTTTATCCCCCACCATGGACAGCACTTGTAGCATGCCTTAAAAAGACCAACCTTGCAACTATCTAAAATAATCAAATTTAAAAAACCAGGCTCTCATCTTAATCTCCATGTTGCAAAAAGTGACAAGTTTCAAGGCGCAACACTGCAAACAGAAGGAAAAAAAGCACTATCTTGTTTCACCAAGACTAGTCTTCTCACCTTCTCAGAAAAGCAAGGGAAAGAAAAAAATTGTAAGGAAAAGAAACTAAGGGTCCCTTCAAAGGAAGAACCATGGCGAGAGCAAAATTAGCGTTCTTCCTATTTCCAATTAAAAATGTTTCTTTATAAACACAAGTTTCTCACCTGTATGTACCCCAAAATATATTTTACCAGTATATTTTTATATAATTTACATCCAAACTGGATTACAGTAGTACCTCGGTTTTCGAACACCTCCATTGATGAACATTTCGGTTTACGAACGCTGTAAATTTTACGGATCTATGGTATCATTACATAGTAAAATTCAGGCTAATTTTGCAGTTTTAGGAGTTGATTTTAAAAGTCTGGAACAGATTAATCCATTCTGCATTACTTTCTATGGGAAAACCATGCCACGATTTTCAAACGTTTCAGAACTCGTGCGGTCTTCCGAAATGGATTATATTTGAAAACCGAGGTACCACTGTATTTTTATCCAGAATGAGAATATTTATTGAAAAGTTTTCCAAAAGCACCCAAACTGTTAATATTCAGTCAAAAGTCAATCAGAACCAAGCCTGGTAGAATAAGCTCTACGGAAAAAAGCAGAGAAACTACAGATTGTCATCCTAACTTAATTTTCCAAATTAGCTATTTCAGAAATAATATAAAATATTCTAATGAAACTCTCATTATACTGAGTACTTTTCAATTTGGAAGGCTCTCAGTTTCATGAACAAATATTTGTTCTCTCAGCACAACAAACAAAAGTGTGAACATGACTGCCTGAGTCTAAGTAATGGTTTAAAATCTGAGAATAGTACATGGAAGATAATGAATTATAAATTAGTTTTAGAAATATTAAAATTAAGAATCCTTCTATCTTAAAATATATTACTTCAGTAATGAAACTTTCAAAAGTTAACCTCCTCCTAAGTTGGCAGGCATGAAGCTCAAACTACAAATCTTTTAGTTGGAAGAATATGACACCTTTTTTCTTGCTGTGAAATTTTCTCAAACATACTCTCTCTCTCACACACACACACTTAAAAAATAGCTTAATACATGAATGTGTAGGTGCTTAAAAGTGAATTGAGCTGCCAGGTGAGTGGAAGGAAATGTTTAAGGAATGGATAAAGAATGGTTAGGAGAGAACTGAGGGATCTGTGAACTAAGTTCAGAAGAGTTAGGTATAGGCAAATGATATGGTAATGCAAATATTTATTTCCAGCTTACATTTGGCAGACAGTCCAAATTCCAAGTATCATTAAGGAAACACATGAAATACCAGAGAAATAATATTCCAAAAATTTACACTTACGTATTTTGATTTGGTTGTATGTAACTCCCAAATGTTTAAGGGCCTGCATCCGTTTTGCAGTTTACAAAAGCAAAGCACTCAAATAAAGATATGAAAGTTGATTATGTCTGGAAAAAACAAAGCTCTTTTTTCTTTACAAGTTTTGCTTTCAGTATGAAAATTAAGACCAAGATTATATATGAAAACAGTATCAAGTGAATGATTATGTCTTGGAGAGCAGAAACTTCAAAATGATGACTATAAAAAACCGTAAGTAAAATGGAGTCTATGCATTAAGTTTTGGATCAGACAGAAAAATTACTAATGTCATAGGCTATTTACTAATTGACCAAACTGTCAGAACCAATAGTGATTACATTTTGGCTTAAGTGAATAATTTGGTCACCTTTTATGAATGAACCCTTGATATCCAAAGATTATTATTTTCATTTTTTATTTTTTTAAGGAGAGTGCAGCTCACAATGGCCCATGTGGGGACCGAACCAGCAACCTTGGTGTTATTAGCACCATGCTGTAACCAACTGAGCTGACCGTCCACCCCTAAAGTTTATTTTTTGATGTTCAACATTTTAGGCTGAACATTAAGGTCCTACCCTAGATAAGATACTTAGTTTTTATCATGACATTCTTCAGTTTCAGGCGTTACTGAAATGAGAATAATAGCACCAGAATAATATCACAACCTCTGTAACATTAGCAAAAATGGACCACAATTATACTCCATCCTGAAATATTTTACATACCAATGACTACAAAGATGACAACATGGTTCTATTTAACAATGAAATTAAACAATTCCTATAAAACTTTCATAGTCTATAAAGTTTATGAATCAAAAATTACTTAATGTGTCAAGACACCAAGTAAATTTGTTTTAAGGGTTTTTTTAAAGAGACTCTCCTTGAAAAAAGAACTAGGTTCATTCAGTATTATATGCCCACACACAGAATCTAGTTTTTGTACATGAAAAGTACTCAACAGGTATTGATGAATTGATGACATTAATTTGTGACACATCAGGATCAAGGAGTCTTGAAAAACAAATACAGCAGCTAAAATAAATCACTAATTCAAGAATGATATGCAGAGTATGTCTTTATAGACTATTTTAAAACTCCTACAACAGTACTACAAGTTTCCAGAGTCAAGCATGCAATGAAATGGTGACTACTGAATTTTATGTTGGCGGTTTACCTCCAGGCAGTGAGTATCAGGGAGGCATATGAAAGTCCTCAAGTGTTCTTATTTGGATCAAAACCAAATGTTTTAATGTTAATTTTGATAAAACAGGACAATGGGCATGAATGTTCATTATATTGTTCTCTTGTTGGCCTATTTGCAAAATTTTTAAAAAACATCAGACCTTTTTGCAGGAATAATTGATGAATCAACAGTATTTACCAGCTAATTATCTATCTTTTATGAACATCATTCGTTTAAAGATCGATGATCTATGCATTTTCTTTTATAATTTCAATATATAGTTGTGGTATTTCTTACTTAAGATTTTTAATAAAATGGATTTCCATTTTTCTTTAAGTTAAAATTTATTAGAGGAAATTTCTATAGAAATAAATTGCCTTTGATTGCCTGATTTAGTCAAAGCTGCTTGAAATCCCCATTTTTTACCATCGATCACTAATTGTACATCAACACGAAGAGCAGGTTAGCAAAGTCACAAGAATTCTGTTTATTATTATAGTAAAACACTTTCATGGCATTTGACAGAACTCAGAACTATTTCTTTGAAATGGGTTCGTATCTATGAAACTAAGCCAGCCAGGACGAAGTCTTTATTTAAAAAAAAAAAAGAAAGAAAGAATGAAAGAAATTAAGCAACCAAAAGGTGTTTCACATAATAGCAAAATATAAAAATAGAAGCAAAATGTTAAGACTTGTTAAGCAATGAATTTAAGAAACTTTGATTCCATCCATCTGACTTGTTGCTAATGGTCCTCTTTGTCCTTCCATTGTTACATGTAAAACAGGTATGATAATAATTAAAGAATGGCCTTGTAGGACTTAGTAGGTGGTTAAAAGGAATTACTGGAAAAGTATTCAAATTCTTCATAAATACCATTAACAAAAATATTTATTTTCTTATACTTTTTGTCTTCCTTCAGTGAAAGTGTCCTTTGAAATCAGACTGTTTTTAATATTGTTTCAAACTCTCAAAAAGAGAGATGTCAGCTTTCTTCCAAAGTGGTACTCCCAATGTATCACAATATTTCGCATTAAGACAACATTAGAACTGTGCTGCCAGATGAAAAAGAGAGAATTGCAGCACAACTGGTAAAGTTCCTAGACTTAGTTCAATCAATTTATGGATCATCCAAATGACATATTTTGTTACTCCAGTACTTTCAAGTACCATTTTGAAGACATATTCTCAGTGTGAGTTTCTTGTATAAATAGGAAGAATATAATTTCTGTAAACATTAGCAGTGCCAGCTATTTCTTTGAATACATTTTCCCCCTTAAAAGAGCAGCTCCTGAGAAGAATCATCTTACACATCCATGTCCAGACTCAAAAAGAAACCCAATATTTTTCTGTGAAAAGACAGAAATACCCAAGCAATGTGAAAGCTTTTTGTAACCAGGGATTGCCTACTTATTCAAAGTATGTAATCACTCCCTATAGATTCCTAATGAAACTAAAATGTTCTCCAGTTATTCATAGCTCGTCGGATGTGTTGTTCACCTTTGGTAATTTACATTCTTGACTGGTATGACAACTCTGAAGGATGTCCTTGTAGTGGTTCTTCAGATCCTCATACAAAGCAACAGTGTCTTGTGAGTGAGCCAACGGTAACACCTTTTCATTCAGTAACATCTGCACTTGGAATTCTTCTTTAGGAGTCTGAGCATTTTTACAATGGTAAAGCACAAACACCAGGTTTGAGGCATAGGGTACAATGAGACCACTTCGGAACTTCCGATTTATTTGTTCCTTGTAATTGTAGGCTGTTAGAGGCTCCTTGTCTTTGAAGTAGCCCATGAGAGAAAGCAGTGGAAGAAGGGTCTCTGCATGACCAAACTGCAGGATGACTGGAGAGGAAACCGGCTGAGACCTTAAACAAGAAAAAAAATGTACATATATTCATGTCACAGAACATAATGTCTATACTTAGAAGGAGTGTACAACGTTCTCATCTTTTTATACATAACAATATGGCTGAAATTCTGTGTGGTGGAGAACTGAACTTTTTATACTAAAAGTTAAGTTCCAAAATTCAGATCATTGTAGTATTGCAGATCCATCTAAAACAGTGTGCATACACTTTATTCTTCAAGTTTAGAGAGAGAGTAGAGTCTTCACTTGTAGATTAAGGAACTTGAAGCAGATATGTATTTCAAAACTGTCCTGCCATTCTGTGAATGAAATTGAGCAAACTGGCCCTGAGTGAACATTGATCACTCCATCATGGAGCGCTTCTGAACTTCAAATGTTATTTTATCTATGTCGAGGGAATAAAGATGAGCAACAGTCAGTTAATTATTCAGTTAAAACCAAACCAGAAAAGTAAATAGTAATTCATGAATCCTTCAATGTCTTACAAAGGCCTGACTTTGACACCAAACCTAAATAGAATCACAAAAGGATAGAGGTACAACCTGTTCTAGCTGCTATACTGTGTCTGCATCTGTGGTTGGAAACACAACAGTTTTCAACACCATGAGCTAAGTCATCTTGCTTTTCTTTTTTTTTTTTTCTCAAGCTTTCTATGATTTTTTTCTGGTAAAGCCTTTTTAAAAATAAATAGCAGCGAATGACTGCTTAGCCTTTTCCCAACTTTTATAGAAAGAATACGACTATTGTTCTTAAATGTAATTTGTAAACCTATTCAAAACACAAGTAACCATCTGACTTCTTGCCATGACCCCACACGTTAGTTTACAAATTTAGTGCCTCTGGATTTTCTGGGAGGAGGGAGCAGCATTTATAGCAGTTTTCGAACCTTCCTCACTTTCCACATAAAAACAGATGGAGCGACTTAGCAGCTGAAATTGGGAAAGGTTTAGCCCATACTAGTATTTGGTGAGTGCCAGGGAGGATAATCACTAGTCCTCTTCTGGAGCTGAAGAAATCTAGCCCCTGTGAACTCTCTAAAAAGCCATCCAAGGCTCTATGCCAGGACCGAGTCCACGCTAAGGAGAAACTGCTGAGAGTGGGGTCAAGACTAAGCAGGAGAAGGACAGCAGAGATAAAGGAAAGAGTAGGTCCAGATAAAAGTGGGAGGAGGGTACTAAAACCAGGAAATCTCAGAAAGCAACCTACCATATTTCTGAACAGTACACAACACACACACACACACACACACACACACACACACACACACGAGCTTTGTGAGTTAGTAAAGCAATCTGACATGAGCCTTCTTCTAAATTCTGAAAAACAAATTCACATTAAAATGAGCAACAGAAAAGTAAGAGAATAAGGGGTAGAAAAACATCCCTATAGAAAATACAATTATACTAGACACACATACTCAAAACAAAACAAAACAAAAAAACAGAAAGTGTAACATACTATTTCACAATTATTCACTATTTCGAGATTCCTATTCTCTAAAAGGTGTGAAATTTAAAAACTATTCATCAACAGGTGACTGTAAGCCTCTCAACTGATATACATTAATTAGGTCATCTAAAGTATCTAAAACCTCCATTTATTTCCAAGAAGCATCCCCTTAGGTCTGCAGTTACAAAGCAGTACCATTCAGGCCACACCTACATTTGGTTTGACCTGTACAGATATTTTTCAATTTTGCATTATGTGTCAGTATTTCAAAATTGGGGGATTTCAGATTCTTAATAATCCAGACTTGGTTTCTCTTGAAAAACTGAAAGATCTGGCAACATACATTCCCATAAGGCAACAATCAGCTAAACAGGAATGCGGGCTACCCTCCAGAAAGGACATATAACTGTTGCACAGAACATATGTCTCTTCACGATGTCTAACATAGGATGGATTCATTCATTTGTTATTTGCCTGGCCCCATTATACATTTAAATATACGCAAATCAAAGCTAATATCACTGCCATAAAGGAAATATAATGGAAATTAATAGTGATACAAGTTAAAGAAAAACAAGCAGTAAAAATACTGATTTACAGTTTAAGTCCTCTAGCCATGAGGTAGTAACTTTAAAGCCAGGAACTACCCTAAAATCAATGCTCCCTTATTGCTCTCTGTGAGATCTACCAGGACATACAAGGTGTCAGGAAGAAAGCAGCAATACCCCTAGTTCCTCACTGAAAGACTTAATGGTCTGTAACTTTCTACTCTTTTCCTCACTGAAGAACTCCAATAAACTGGGGACAAGATATAAGAAATATATAATACAAAATATTCCAGTTTCAACATTAACATAAAATTACTATCTATTTGACATTCTTTTTTTCTACCAGTCTTCAAAATGCTGTGTGTACCTTACACTTATAGCACATCTCAATTTAGAACAGCGCCATTTTCAAGTGCTGAATGACCACACGTGGCTAGTGGCTGTTCTATTGCATCGGACAGCATAGGATAGACAGTGGTGTGGACAGCCTTACATACTTGGATTCAAAAGTCAATTAAATAAATAGAAAATACAAAAATAGAGATAAGACAAATAAACATACATAAAAAATAAAGTGTTCTGGGAGAAGGGAAGAGACCAACAAGTCTATGTACAAATAATAAGAGTTCAAAGTCCCAATAATTACATCCAAGCTACAGAAGAAATCAAATCCAGGTTGTGACCCAAATTTAAGTTTTAAATCTGAAGGTTCCTTAGGTTTATATAAAAGCAATAAACTCCGTTTATTTTCCTTTTAACTGCCTTACTGTCAGCCACGTTAAAATCAGCTATTTTTGAGAAGTTAAAGAAAATTGTGTTTAGAAATGTTTTTTGGGAGTTTTACGGGAAATCAAGTAAGTTTATATGTTAGATTTACACAGGAAGCCATATCAATATCAAAAAAGCAACTCTTCAGTTGACACATCTAAATTAAAAAAAAAAACAAAAAACCTTTTTATTTTAGAATTCTAGGCAATTTCCAATAGGATGGGAAAGTGCAATTTTTAAATAAATGCCATGAATATTGTTTTCTTATACAGATCAATCTCTATTACAGAAGCTACAGTAATCAAGACAGTGTGGTACTGGTGTAAAGAATAGACAAATAGTTCAATGGAACAGAATAAAAAGCCCGAAATAGATGCCCATAAATACAGTCAACTGATTTTTGACAAAGGATCAATGACAATACAATGGAGCAAAGACAGTCTTTTCACAAATGGTGCAGGAACACTGGACATCCACGTGCAAAAAAATGAATATAGACACAGACCTTACACCCTTCACAAAAATTAACTCAAAAGAAAAATCATAGACGTAAATGTAAAACTCAATACAATAAAACTCCTAGAAGATAACAAAGGAGAAAACCTAGATGACCTTGGGTATGGCAATGACTTTTCAGGTACAACACTGAAGGCACAATCCAAGAAAAAAATAACTGATAAGCTGGACTTCATTCAAATCAAAAACTCTGCTCTACAAAAGTCAATGCCAAGAGAATGAGAAGACAAGTCACACACTGTGAGAAAATATTTGCAAAAGACACATTTGATAAAGGACTGTTATCTAAAATATACAAAGAACCCCTGAGACTCAACAATCATAAACAAACAACCCAATTTAAAAAATGGGCAAAAGACCTGGACAGCTCACCAAAGAAGATAACTGGTGGCAAGTAAGCATATGAAAATGTGCTCAACATCGTGTCATTAGGGAACTGCAAATTAAACCAACGATATACTACTATATACCTATTAGAATGGCCAACATCCAGAATATTGACAGCACCAATTGCTGACAACAAGATTTCATTCAGTCGCTGCGGTGGGAATGCAAAATGATACAGCCACTGTGGAAGTCAGTTAGGCAGTTTCTTAGAAAACTAAACATACTCTTACCACACAATGCAGCAATTGCACCCCTTGGTATTTACGCAAAGGAATTAAAAACTTACGACCACACAAAAACCTGAACATGGATGTTTATAGCATCTTTTTCAAAACTGTCAAAACTTAGAAGTGGACCAAGAAGATGTCCTTTAGTAGTTAAATGGGTAAATAATGGTAGTACATCCGGACAATGAAATATTCTTCAGTGCTAAAAAGAAATGAGCTATCAAGCCATGAAAAGACATGGGGGAAACTTAAATGCATATTACTAAGTGAAAAAAGCCAATCTGAAAAGGCTACATAGTGTATGATTTCAACTATATGACATTCTGGAAAAGGTAAAATTTTTATAAAGACTATAAAAAGACCAGTGGCTACCTGGGGTTGTTGGGGAGGGAAGAATTAATAGGCAAAGAACAGAGGATTTTTAGGGCAGTGAAACTATTCTGTATGATACTACAACAGCGGATACACGTCATAATGCATTTGTTCAAACCCAGGGAATGTACACCGCCAATAGTGAACCCTAATGTAAACTATGAACTTTGGTGATAATGATACTTCGATGTGGGGTTATCAATTATAACAAATGTACCACTGTGGTGTGAAATGTCAATAGTAAAGGAGGGGAGGCAGGTAGTTTATGGGAATTCTCTATACTGTCTATTTTGCTACAATCCTAAAATTGCTGAGAACAAGAAAGAAAATAATGTATGAGAGGACAAAAGGGGAAAGAATGTGTAAAAAGGTCATTTACTTTACTCTATACCTAATATAAGGCCACTGCATGTAATTTTTTCATAAGATTGCTGAGAGCAAAAAGGTTGCTACATTCCATTCTATCTATGGTCCCATGTGTCTTTCTTTGTCATGAACATTCAACAGAGTTGTGAGTTGTGAGGTTCAGGATGCTGTAACAGAAAGGACTATGTTTTTATCTTTAACAAAAGAATATAGTCTTTTGGCAGGAAGATGTAAATATTTTTTAAAGGACGCTGCCAAGGCAATCAGTAAAGAAGCATATTCAATACCCACTGCACCTGTAGTTTTTAACTTTGGAGGACAGAAAACCATTTGAGAATCTGACTAAAGGAATGGGACTTCATCCCAGAGAAATGGACGTAACAATAAAAAGCTGAATACAGTTTTGGGAAGTCAGACTCTCTACACCCCAAGAATCCTTGTGCTATATATTATATTACAATCTGACATCCTGAGGAATAGTACACCAACAATTCTGTCCCACCTTGGTTTATATCTCCTACATCATGTGTACTCCAGAGACGTCTAATAATTTTATTCTAATGTCTTATATTTAAAACGTCAACAGATGAATTAAATTTACATTTTATATTTACATACTTAACATCAAATTAAGAAGCAGACAGTCTATAATTTGCTTTGGACTTCCTTTTTTTACTTTTTTCTTTATTGTCTCATTTTGTCTTTTTCCCTATTTTTTTAAATCTTTCTGTTTCTTCTGTATTCTGACTCCATATTCTGATCCATCAACAAACACAGATTTCTACTGGTCACATTTCTCAAATTAACTTATATCCCCTACTTGTAATGATTATTCTTTCTTTATAATTCTTAACAGAATAGTCTCCCAAAGAACAAGAAAGGCACGGAATAAGACATCTTTAACTCTGCTCTCTCCCTCTGATAAAAAACGCATTAAACTTGTTATGTCACATTTTCTGAGAAGTGACAAAACCACTTTAAAAGAGGTACATTTTAGCTTTAAAAACAAAAACCTAGAAAATGCAAAGTATAAAAATAAATATAAGCATATAAATACAAGAAAACAAATGAGTAATACATATGAACGTATATATGGAAATACACAGAAGCAATCAATGCTTTAGGGTTGAGATCTGGTCAAACCCTCTCATTTAGCAATACGGAAAAGACAAATGAATTACCTAATGTTATGTCGCAAAATAAAAATGCCATTCTCCAAATTACATCCCTCTTTTACTTATATAAGTTGGTAAGGAGATTTTATTCAATCATCATAAAAAGTAAATTTAATTTGATGTCTAAAATTATGTTGTTAAATAAGGGGTGGTGACTGTGTGAGTTCACAGTAAATAAAACACCCCCAAAAAATACTTCAAGTCATTCAAAATGCTCAACCAGAAAAATGACTAATAATTGCATGCTCTCCCCCTAAATGTACTTAAATCTTTCTAAGCTCTTAATTCATGTTTCACACTCAACCAATGTTAAGTAAAGTGTTTTTAAACATGATCCACATAATCCCCATACTTACATAAATGTACAAATAAGCAACATGAACTGAAAGAGATATGTGATGCTTTGGGAAGAAAATTACCAGGAAAAAAATAATACATCTGATTGAAACATCAGGTCTAACGAGGTATTTTGAGAAGCATCTATTTGACAGCTTAACAGAAATGTGGAACTAAAATGACTCAAGCATAAAGTTTTTTCTCAAGCAAAAATACATAGAAATAACTTCTGCTTCCATCCAAGATGAAATAACAGGGACCGGATTTACCTTCTTGCCTTAAACTACTACAAAGCCATACAAAATATATGAAACAGAAATGTTCAGACATTCAACAATAGAGTAAGAGCAGAGAAGGCAAATGTGGTGAACCCCAACAACTGCCAGAGCTTCCTGCCTAGAGTTTCCAGGATGCAGCACAGGGAAAGGGACCCAAACAAAGCATGGCAATCTTCCTGAATAAATGAGATTGGATTGAGAATTTGGGGGTGGGGGTGGCTCCCACTGGCTGGAATTCACAGGATAAGGTATAGAGAAGAGGGATCTCCTCTCAAGTTTTCAGCTAGTGATAACAAGCACATGCATGTGAGAAAGCTAGCCATAGCCAGAGGGGAAAAAACATTGAAAAGAAACAGTTAAAAAAAATTCCCAAAGCTAAAACAGGGCCAGTATGTTCCCACAAGCTAGACTAGGAAAACCTCAAAATACATAGGGTACCAAATAGATGCTCAGAAGGAATTGCCTTAATAGTGGGGTAAAATCAGCCCATAGAAGACATTATTACAAAAACAAAAAGGAGAATATATCTGTAAAGCATAAATCGCAGAAAGGACTTGTACCTAGAACATATAAAAAGAACTCTTACCAACAATAAGATGATAAACAACCCAATTAAAAATTGTCAAAAGATTTGAACAGGCATGTCACCAAAGTAAACATATGGATGATAAAAAGCACAGGAAAAAATGCTCAATATCACTAGTTTTTAGGGAAATACAAACTAAAACCACAATGAGGTACAAAAAACACCCATCATAATGGCTAAAATGAAAAGACCTACGTACCATACCAAGTGTTGGCTATGATGTAGAATAATTGGAACTCTTACACACTGGTGGGAAGAATTTGGAAGTTTCTTAAAAAGTTAAACATCCACTGATATGACTCAGCTATTCCATCTCTAGGTATTATCCAAGAGAAATGAAAGCATATGTTCACATAAAGACCAGAAATGTTCACAGCAGCTTATTTGTAATCTCTTCAAACTGGAAACGACCTAAATATCCATCATAGGGAGAATGAATAAACAAATTGTGGTGTGTCCATCTAAGGAACTGCTCAGCCTTAAAAAGGAATGAACCACTGATACCCAGAACAACATGGTTAAACCTCATACCCATTATGCTGAGTGAAAGAAGCCGTACCAAAAAATGTACACATTATATGGTTCCATTACATAAAATTCTAGAAAACACAAATTAATCTATAGTGATAGAACGCAGATCGGAGGTTGGCCTGGGTGGAATGGGGGGTAGGAAGTAAATTAGAAAGACTCACAAAGAAATTTTTGCATGTGATGGATGTTTCATTACCTTAACTGTGGTGATGATTTCCTGGTTATACACACACACAAAAACTCATTAAATTGTACACTTTAAATATGTGCCATTTACTTTACATCAAATATACTTCAGTAAAGCTATTTAAAAACAAACAAGCAAACAAGTATTAAGGAATGAATGCTGAGGTTAGTAAAAGTCTTCAGTAAACAGTCTCAGAGACTCCTCCCTTCCCTAAAGCCTTTACCAAATCTCACAGTTCAAATCAGTTTTCCTTCAGCACTTCGTTTTAGTGCAGTTGTACAAATATCCTCCAAACTAGGACATGAGGTCTTTGAGACAATAATTTAACTGCATTCTCTTCTGTACACCTTCTATTGCCTACATAATAAGCTGTTTTGGAGTGGAATGGGACACTGAAATCAGGAAAGCACTTAGGAAGCAGCTGCTAAAATCTAGGAGAGAGAAGACAGTGTGAATTAAGGCAGTAAAAACAGTGTGAAGAAAAATGGAAGGAACTGATATAAAACTAGACGCAAAACAACAAACAAAAAAGAAAAAAATACCACCACAAGGTGAGTAGATGTAGAAAATGAGACAGACAGTCAAGAACGATGCAGAGCTTTGCGACCTGGATCCCGGGGGTGGGGGGGGTGGGGGGGGGTGATGACGGCACTAAAATAGGGACCACAGGAGAAAAGGGATTGTGGATATTCTTTCAAATACATATTGAGGACCAAATGCATCCCAGCCTTGTTCTTAGGCACTGAGCGTCAGAAAGTGCCTTTCCAGAAGGCAGCTGGACATTTGAATCTGAATTCAGAGCACAGCCAGGCTAGTTATATTAATTTTTACCTTATATAGCCAGCATCTTTCAGTAACTGGCACCAAAAGAGACTCCTGGTACACTGAGTTAAACTCCATGGAACACTGACTTCAGAAAGTTATCAAAACGACAAGCAAGAACAGGTTCTGAGGACCTGTTAGAATCTGCATACATTTCTAAGAACTGGAAAAGACACAGCTCTCCCATTACAATGGGCTAATTGACCAAAATAGCTATTTTACTCATTTATTTCAATGCTGCCATCTTATGTTAAAATATGGAACTACACAACCTTAAAAAGCCTTACCGTTGCTCAATGAAATATGACTATATCACAGATTTGAGAGTCAGTGAAAAGGTAGAAAAAACTCAATGAGAATTAATTAATGACAGTAACAAATATTCACAGCAATTAATTTTGGTGTCTGAGAGTATCCCTGACAAAATGGAATATCTCATGAGGACCAATTACAGTCCATGACAGAAACCTTACTTTGAAAAGTCTTTGAGAAATGACTTATAAATTCCCCAATCTAAAAAGATGAAATTATGTAACAGAAATAATGGGAGAGTAAAGAAGAATAAAATCCACATATATCTCATTTCTTTAATAAATTCAATCTACTTTTCTAATCACAGCTGCTTAAATAGCAATAGTTGGTTAAATAGCAAACTTAATGGTTTTCACTTTAACCCATCATTTTAGTGATAGCACAAGAGGGAAAATCAAAATCAAGATCCTAGTGGAAGTCAAGGACCTTGAATTTGGAGCGCTGGTTATGGTTAACAGAGATCTTGATAGTTGTCAATATTATTTGAAATCTTTAATTTTTCTGTGAAGTAAAATCATGCTATTAAAATTATGTTGAAAACTATTCAGAAACATTGGGGAATATCTGATTAAACGTTAATTAAATTTAATGCTAATAAAAAGATAACCTGTATATTTGTACAATCTCAACGTGGGGTAGAGGAGAGATGCAGAAGGCAAAAGATGCAGAAGGCAAAAAGTAGCCTGGGAACTTTGGAATCAAGTGAAAGAGATTTCCACAGAAAACATTAACGACAAAATATTGCTGATGTATATACACACATATAAACATACTTATAAACTCTAAATCCAAATCCAAAAAAAATATTTTAAGAGTGAAGAAAAGAGGTTAACATTTTGACAGAATAGATCTGAAAAAATACAAAGATAAAGTACTCTATTAAAATATTATTCTACCATACTAGTGTGTGATACTAATGGTGGGGCAGGCTGCGTATGTGAAGAAGGGAGTGGTATGTGGAACTCTCTGTAATTTCCATCCAATTTTGCTGTGAACCTAACACCACTCTAAAAAATAAAGTTTATTTTTTTAAAAAACCCTATTATTCTCTCTGTGCTGAGCACATGTTGGTTTTCTTTAGACGTACTCTGAATTTTGGCACTGCTCATAAAATTGGTATCAATCTGTTTTTGAGAGAAACCTGATATAAGTCTCTAAATATACTTCCTTCCCTTTGCTTATTTAAGAAAATTTAATCTTGATTCAGTTAAACAGGTATTTTTTTGAAACCCTAATCAGTCTTTTAACATAGAGATGACCAGTCCCTGAAAAGGACCTGACAGTTTCTTCACAATCACTGCTGACTCTCCTCCCTCAGAAAAGGAGGCTGTGGCCAAAATGATTTCCTGTCTTATAAGGTCAAACTCTCTGTCCTTTAACTTTTTACACTGTTTCACAATCTTACATAAAGAACTACACCATGACCTTTATATGCATTTCTGTTTTCTCTAGATTGTAAGTCACAAACTATAATGACTTTGTCTCACTTATCACTGTGTCCAGCTCCTAAAATACTGCCTGACATATATCATAGTAGGTATTTAAAACACTGTTGAATGACTTCTTTTCAATTCACAATAAAAGAGTAATCATCTAAAAGGAATAAAGATTTTCTCCATCTTGCCGATGAAAAGGAAATTAGTTTAATAAATGAGCTCAAGACTGTGCAAATTTGAAGAGAGTAAGTCTGACAAAAGACATTGAGGACATGCTTTACCCAAAGAACTCTCATATACAATACCATATTTGTTTATCGCATTATACTAAGTGCTTTAATAGATTCACCTCACTTGATTATCACAACAACCCAGGAGTCAGGCGAGATAGTCCCTTTTTCGAAGTGAGGAATCTGCAGCATCAGTAAAGCAGAACCAAGACTCAAACTAAATCTAAGAATCTGCCAACTATATCACATTGCCTCTACACTACTGTATCTGACTCCACAAAACACGCGTGAAAATTAGCCTACCATTAGCTTCTAAGTATATAACAACACAATCAGTTATCAGGTACTACCTAACATAATGGGGTACTCAGTTAGTTGCACTTTCCCCTCTGGACTTCACTTGTGGGTAGGATAAGCAAATTATAAGAAAATAAACCAAAAATTGAAATTTAATTTTAAGATAAAAACAAAACAAAATCTCCCAGGAGATGTTCTAGATTACTATAAACAGGCTCACCTCAACTTGGAATGTTTTATATTCAGATCACATCCAGGAAGCAGTGCATGTCAGGGATAGACTACACATCTACAGTTTTAATATTCCTTAGCAATCTCTGATAACAGTTAAAATTAACAACTCTATAGAAATTCCATTTCTAAGCACATACCCAAGCAAAATGAAAGCATATCCACTCAAAAATCTGTGCACAAATGTTCACAGCAGCATTACAACAGTCAAAAAGTGGACATAACCCAAATACCCATCAACTAATGAATGGATAAACAAAATATGGCACATTCATTCATACGATGGAACATTGTTCAGCCATAAAAAAAGAATGAAGCAGTGCTCGCTTCGGCAGCACATACACTAAAATTGAAATGATACAGAGAAGATTAGCATGGCCCCTGCGCAAGGATGACACGCAAATTCGTGAAGCATTCCGTATTTTTTTAAGAAAAAAAAAAAAAGAATGAAGTAGTGATACATGCTACAACATGGATGAACCATGAAAACATTATGTTATGTCAAAGAAGCCAGTCACAAAGAACGTACATGACTCCACTTAAATGAAATGTCCAGAAAAGGTAAATCCATAGAGAAAGAAAGTAGATCAGTTGTTGCCTAGTGATAAGGGGGCTAGGGCAAATGGGGAGGGACTGCTACTGGGCATGGGGTTTCTTTGTGAGGTAATGAAAATATTCTAAAGTTAAACAGAGGAGATGGCTGCACAATTCTGTGAATATACTGAAAGCTATTGAATTGTATACTTTAAATGGGTGAATTACATTGTATATGAACTATTTTCTCAATAAAACTGAAGAAAAATAATTCTGGTATGGGATTCTGATAGTGAGGAAGGCTGTGCATATGTCGGGGGGGGGGAAGTGGGGGCTACTTGAAATCTCTTTACTTTCCACTCAGTTTTTCTGTGAACCTAAAAGTGTTCTAAAAAATAACATCGATTTTTTTTAAAAAAGTAATTGCTCTTTGGGACTGGAAGAGCCCTAATTAAACCAAAAAAAATTCAATTATTTTCCAATATATTTTATTAAGGCAGGGAAGTGAACTAATAATTTAAAAACACATTTTTAACAATTACATGTCATAACCATTTTGGTATCATGTAAAAATCTCTAAGGAAAGATAACTTTTTTTGAATTAGTAAATTCTTTAAAAATTATTTCCACTTTTAACAAAAAATTATTTCATTCTTTTCTCCCCTACTTTTCCTTTTATTAAATACTCATACTGATTTAAAAGTTTTATTGGTGTATATTGTTAATTACCATAAAATTCACATGTTTTAATTGTTAAGTTAGATGAATTTTAGTAAATGTAACAACTGTGTATGCAGTCTTCACAATCCAGCTTGGGAACACTTCTATAATCTTAAAAAACTCCCTTGGATGCATTTGTAGTCAATTTCTGTTCCTATGTGCAGAAACAGGCAACCACTGACCTACTATCATCTGTCAAGTTTTACCTTTTCTAGAAATGTGTAATAAACAGAATCATTTAATATATAATCTTATCAAACTGGCTTCTTTTAGTTAGTATCTTTTTGAAGTCATTCATTTTGTTGCCATCTATCAGTAGTTCATTCTTTTTTATTGCTGAGTAGTATTCTATCATATGGAAAACCACATTGTATATATGCATTTATCAGTTGATGGACATATGAACTGTTTACAGTTTTTAGCCACTATGAATAATACTGTTGTAAACATTCACACAGAAGTTTGTATAGACATATTTTCACTTCTTTCGGGTACTTAATACTGGATTTGCTAAATCATATAGAGTAGATATATATATTTAACTTTCTAATGAGCTGCCAAATTTTACCAAAGTAGCTGTACAAATTCCCTCCAGAAATGTATGAGGTTCCCAGTTTCTCCAAATCTCGTCAACACTTAGGACAATACTTTTTAAAATTTTAGCCAGTGAATAAGAAAAATAGCCAGTCTTTTTCCTCCTGTGTTTCTCCTTTCCTCTCACACTCTTCCACACTCACAACACTTCTGGTTACCAAATGTCTGGGTTTTTTCCCACACCAAGCAATTCTCTGTGACACCACCTACAATTTAACTCAATTCTGACACTATTTACTTGGAGATAGAGTAAAATCCTTCAGGTTAAGGGCTCATTACTACAAGACTACCCTCTACGTCAGGTGTCAATTTCAAGTAGTAGGTCCCCAGGTTACCCACAACTTTTGTCCACGTTGGCTACAAATCGGTGTTCCCACAACCCCCGCCTCAGTTGAATTAATTTGCTAGAGCAACTCACAGAACTCAGGAAAACACATTTTCCAGTTTCTTATTAAAAAAAAAAAATATGATAAAGGATACAGACAAACATCCAGATGAGACAGAAACACAGGGCAAGGTACATGGGAAGGGGCAAGAGTTTCCATGCCCTCTCCAAGCACATCACTCTCTCAACAGCTCAGAAGCTCCCTGAACCCCATACTTTTTTGGATTTTTGCAGTGGCTTCATCACGTACACATAATTGGTCATTAACTCCATTTCCAGCCCTTCTTTCTCAAGAGGATGGGGGGCAGGGCTGAAGGTTCCAAGCTTCTAAACATGAGTTAGTCTTTCCAGGGACCAGCCTTCATCATGGAGCCATTTAGGAGCCCACCTAGTTGCCGCATTAGGAAAAAAAAACACTATCACCAAGAAAATGACAAGCATTTTAGGAGGCCCATGTCAGGAATCTGGGGCAGAGACCAGTATATATTTTTTCTATTATTTCACAGACAGTTTAGGGGGTATGTTAGTGGAATTTCACTGTAGTTTTAATATCTAATGATGTTGAGCATCTTTCATGTGCTTAACTCCTACCCATATATCTTCTTTAGTGAAGTGTCTGTTCAAATCTTTTGTCCTTTTAAAAAAATGGATTGTCTCCTTATTAGTGAGATGTAACTTCTCTGTATACTCTGGATTCAAATCCTTAATTATATCTATCTATGTCTTACAAATATTTTCTCCAAGTCTACTGTTTGTTTTCTCGTTTTCCAACTAGTGCCTTTCGAAGCTCAAAGGTTTTTCATTTTGACAAAGTCCATTTTATCAATTTTTTTTATGGCTCATGCTTTTGTTGTATTTAAGAAATCTTTGCCTAATCCACGATCATGAAGATTTACTCCTATGTTTCCTTTTAAAAGTTTCATTGTTTTAGCTCTTATATTTAGGTTGTTGGTCCTATAATTTCTTCTAGAAGTTTTTCAATTTTACATTTAAATCTATGATCCATTTTTGTGTATAGTGTAAAGTAAGGATTTATGTGTCATTTTCTACCATACAAATATCTGATTGTTCCAGCAATATTTGTTAAAAAATATTATCCTTTTCTCCAATGCATTACCGTTGGCATCTTTGTCAAAACTGACCATATATATCTGAGTTTATTTCTTGACTTTATTCTATTCCATTGATGAAATTGCCTGTGGCTACAGTTTTATAAGAAGTTTTGAAGTCAGGTATTTACAAGTCCTTTTGTTCTTTTTTTTTCAAAATTGCTTTAGCTCTTCTAGATCTTTCACATTTCTGTGTAAATTTTAGAATAAACTTCTCAATTTCTACACAGAGATCTACTGGGATTGTGATAGAGACTGCACTTAGTCACAGATGATCAAAGTCTTCCAATCCATAAAGATACCACAGCTCTGCATTTATTTGGGTCATCTTTAATTTCTTTCTGTAATGTTTTGTAGTTTTCACTGTACACAAATACTTATTTTAAAACACCAACGATAAACTTCTTATTTAAGCTTTAACTCTGGTATAAAATTGTAATAGCAAAAGTTATTTAAGAATCTTTCTGATACAATTTTAAATTGTCATTCAACAATAGGACAAACAATGAACAAATAGTAAAGCTCTGCTATCTCATAAAGCCTAAGGGTTTTTAAACCATTCATAAAACTAAGTAGAAAAGAAGTTGATGCCTATCTCAAAGACGGAACTTGCCTTGACTATTCCCCCCACCCACAAAAGTGGTAGCAGAAACTAAAAAATCTGGTTTTCTTACCTAAACTCCCATCAAACCCAAGAAAATTTCATAAACCAGAGTCATATCGACACACAGAAAAGTTCCTCTCTTTCTCTATATATGTATGTATATAAAACTTAATCAGATGCACAATCAGATACACCATCTTCAGTGTTTCTCAATCTTTACAGCATGAGTTTTGTCTCCAACTGCAAATGTATAAGCTTTCATGGAAGCATGAGTCAAATAAAATGGGGTTTAGACTATATCAAAGGTTCAAATTATAAAGTTTTTTAAAAACCTTGAAAATTATCAACGTCAACAAAGGCTTCATGATGAGAAACGCTCATTTAAAATAAAAACATTTTGCAATTCCTACCAGGAGCCATGTATAACTACATTGTTTGTAATAGCAAAAAATAGAAACTACGCAAATGCCCACTGACAAGAGAAAATGGTATAAATTGTGGTGTTTTTTCACTGACTATCGCACTTTTTAAATATTATACTGTAATAACAATGAATAAACCACAGACTATACAACACGATCAATATTATAAATATTAATGTTGAGGAGAGGGAAGAAAAGTGCCAGAAGACAATAAGCATATGACTCTAAGCAAAACTAAACATATTGTTTGGGCACACATACATTCATAATAAAAACTATTTTTAAAGAGGCAAAGGAATGATATCCACCAAATCAGAAGAGTAGCTATAGAGCACAGGGAGTACAGGAGGCAAGGGGAAGCAGGAAATTGGAAAGATATGTACATAGAAGAATATTCATAAATAAAAAATGTAAATTAT
Source organism: Rhinolophus sinicus (assembly GCF_057876585.1). Lineage (NCBI taxonomy): Eukaryota > Metazoa > Chordata > Mammalia > Chiroptera > Rhinolophidae > Rhinolophus > Rhinolophus sinicus. The sequence continues at coordinate 33,123,736 of NC_142515.1, forward strand.
TGGTAATGTTCTAGTTCTTGGGTTGACTGGAGGGTTTATATGCTTTATAACAAATATGTCATCTAATTCTTTTGTTAGTATAATTATTATATTAAACTATTTTTAAATACATAAGCAAAATCTAATTTTTAAAACCACCCATTATAAAACATTTTCCAGAAGCTTAATTGGGCACTCAGAATACATATCAAAAAATTTTTAAGTGTTTACCTTTTTTTCTGTTCAACTGCTTTGTCCAAGTGCTGGAAGATATCCTGAAACAGGCCGCAGCTGGATCGACTATTAATAGCATACCCATATCCTCTTTTCCAATATTGTTTCAGATCATTTAAATATTCTAATACCTAAAAATGAAAATTTCAAAACTGATTACTGTTACATTTTTATTAATGTAATGGATTCCCTAAAAATGATTCAGTAAAGGTTAAATTTTTAAAATACTGTTCTGCACAAAGTATAGTAGAATCTTAGCATTCAGAGTTTACATTTACATTTGTTGTTTCAAGCATTTAATCGTTGGCCCCAAAGATCCATGACACAGAGAGATTTATGTTGATACACAAATTTAAATTGTGGGAATGTAGAGGCTGGCACGCAAAAGCAAGTTAGTACTCACGGCGAAAACTCCAGCATTTGTGACAGTTCAGAATAGTGGGTTAAAGGCATGTGCTCACCTCTCCTTTCTTCTAAAATTATATTAAGATGATAGCAAAGATACATACAGAAAAATGAAAGATACACATAGAAGAATATTCATATAGCACAGAAAGATGCCAATAGTGGATTAGGAATTTTTAAGAATTTTAGGAAGGTAGAAACGAGATAGAAAATGAGTTCCTTTGGTTCATATACCAGTTTGGCAAAAATAGTAATAAAAGTAGACTAAAGATACGGAAAACTGGTGCTGCTGAAAAGAATGTATATTGGTTAACATGTTCCAAAGGACAAATGGGCAAAATCTATAAAAACATACATCTCTATCTCCCATTTAATTCCATTTTTAGAAAGTAATATTCACTGAGGCACACAAGAATGTACAACAATGTCTTACAGCAGCACTGCTTATAGGACTCAAAAAAATAAATTCCTGGAAATGTCTAAATATCATTGATAGGCAAATGGCTAAATAAACTATGGTATACACATACCATGGGATACTATGCAGTTATTTAAAATTTCTATATTGTAGACACGGAAAGATCTCCAAAATATACTACTGAATGAGAAGAGCAAGTTAAGAATAATAAACACAGTAAAATACCATTTGTTATCAACACACACACACACACACACACGCACAGACACACACAGACACACACACGCACACGCACACACTGTGGTTCACATTTCTAAGACTGATACAGATCATAAATAGCAGCAATCTCTGTGGAGTGGTCTTGAATTGGAGTTGGTGACTAAGGTAGCCTTTATCTAAATGTTAAACTTTGTACTCATGTATCTTGTGATCAGAAAAACTCCCAAACTAGAGAACTAAAACCTGCAGCCCAATAGAGGTACAAGAGAAGCCTATGCAGTAGTTACGAGCCATTCTTCCCAAAAGAGCCCCTGGAGAAACTAAGTGCAAGCCCTAAGTAAGTATAAGAGCAAGAGCAATGGTGGGCCAGTGCCATATACCAAAAACAAAGTGAAAGATATATATTACTGAGGCATTTAAATCCAGAAGTTAGCAAAGAGAACAAAGTAAACATTTAAAAAACATAAAACAGGAATTAAAATTAAAAAATTAGATAAAGACCTGCCAAATCTGTTCAAGAAATAAAACAAAAATCATATCAGAAGTAAAAAAGGAGATGTAAGGAGATTTAAAAAAAAATCGTATGTGCACACTATTAAAACTTTACATCAAAAAGACTTTAAAATGTAAATGAAATGGGTGCTTTTGCTAGAAAAATGTAAGTTACCCAAACTAACTGTACAGAAGAACCATAGAGTCAAAGGTCTAAAAGACAACAAGCATAGTTGCTTTTAACCATGAGGTATACCAAACCTTCAAGATGAGTTAGTTCCTTATATTTAAATTATTCTAGAGTACCAAAAAAGATACAGAACTTCTCAACTCATTTTAGGAGGCTGATAGAGCCTTTAACCAAAATTGGACAAAGAAAGCCCCTGGCCCCCCAAAAAAAGTGAGGGGAGAAAATTCAGACAATTGTATTGCAAGATAGTTAGCACTGTGCTCTCATCCACTAAATGCCAAATGTGACTCCTAGTCATTGTTACAAACAACCTCCCCACGTTATATTTCTAACCCCTACAAAGGAAGAATAGGGTCAGGCCTGTAGTATCACTCAAAAATGAGAACCACTGCCATAACCAACCTCATTATAAACATTATTTAACAAATTTGAAATAAAACATTACCAAATAAAATTCAGCAGTACATTAAATGGATGTATTCTCTGCCATGATAGAATAACTGATACCAGTCATACCCTCCTGACATAAACAATCAGAAAATGGGACAAAAGAGCCCCAAACTGAAAACAACCTACGTGTCTACCAACAAGATGGATTTAAAAATTGGTAATTCAGCTCATGGAATACTACACAGCAATGAAAATATTAATGGGGAAATAATCTCAGAAACAGAGGGAAGCATTGTTTTAAAAAAATCACAAGAGGGCTGGCCCAGTGGCTCAGGTGGTTGGAGCTCCGAGCTCCTAACTCCAAAGGCTGCCGGTTCGATTCCCACATAGGCCAGTGGGCTCTCAACCACAAGGGTGCTGATTCAACTCTTCGAGTCCCACAAGGGATGGTGGGCTCCTCCCCCTGCAACTAAGATTGAACACGGCACCTTGAGCTGAGCTGCCTCCCAGGTTGGCTCAGTTGGAGCGTGGGGGGAAAAAAAATCACAAGATATAAACAAACAAAAATTAAAAATCGATATAAAATTTGCCAAACTCTACAAATAATTCTGAAAACATGGATGATATGGATGACTTTTATGAGGTAATATTAAATACCAAAACTGACCCCAGAAAAGACAAAAATCTAGATACATTCATTACAGAAGATATATACAAAGTTGCAAAAAGCTATCCCATAGAGAAGTATTTAGTTTATGTGTCATTTCTTCTGTAAAGATTTACCTGATGACTGCCATTAAATCAGCTTTGTCTTTGGTATATCACTATACCTTATGTATACTTCTATTATAGCCATCCCATGGTCTTGAAATGGTTTATTTGTGTCTTTCACTCTTTGTGGCATTATTTGAGGACAGTGCCTTCAGTTCCTATCAAGTGCCTGGCACAGAGCAGGCATTCAAACAGTATTTGCTGAATGAAGCACACATGGTCCAGCATTTCACAAGGTCTTGAATATCTAATATCTCCATAATTCTCAAAATTTCTTGTGTCTATTCATTTTCAGGTTTTTTTTACATTTTTTTTTGAAATTTTATAACAGTTTGAGCCAAATTGATAATATATGCTGGGGAGCAAGATCTCAAATGCTCCTTAATAAGGAATTTCAAACATAAAAAATAGAGAACAGTAGTATGATGAACCCTGTGTACCCATCAACCAACTTCAACAATAATCAACATTTGGCCAATCCTGCTTCAGTTATGCTCCTACAACCACCAATGGATTATTTTGAAGAAAATTCCAGACATCATTTTATTTCATCTGTAAATATTTCAGTATGCAAACCCATTTCACAGTGAAAAGTCCTAAGCAGAGAAAAATTATTTTCTATTAAATCACTGGAAAAGAAAGAAAACAACCACAGGAAATACATAAATCAAAGAGGACTTCATATTTTTAAACGAAGAATCTAGCTTATTTGCATCTTATATATAAAAAGGAAACTTATATGCAACTAATTTAATAAAAATGTATTTCAAATTTTCAAATCATGGTAAATTAAATGAGAAGTTCTTTATTTGCAAAGATACCTCCACAATGGAGAAATATGGCAGGTATCATTTCAATAAAATGATCAAAGATATCATCATCATCAATGATGTGACAAACTGACATACATCATTCCTTCTGATGTGAAGGATCTTAAGATGGGAAGATTACCTGGATTATCCACGTGTGTCCAGTGTAATCACAAGGACCCTTATAAGAAGTAGGCAGGAAGCACAGTCAGAGAAGATATAACCATGGAAACAGAGGTCGAAGTGATACACGAAATGCAGGTGGCCTCTGAAGGCTGGAAAAGGCAAGGAATGGATTTTCCCCTAAAGCCTCCAGAAAGAAGACAGTCTTGCTGCTACCTTGATTTTAGCCCTGGAAGATTCATTTTGGACTTCTGAGTTCTGGAACTGTGAGATAATAAACTTGTGATGTTTGAAGCCACTAAGTCTGAATTCATTACAGCACCAATAGGAAAGTAATATATATAGCAAAAAGCAAATGTGGCAGAAAAGGTTAACAACTGGTGAACATAGGTAAAGGATATGAATGTTCATTATGTTATTCTTAACAACTTCGGTTAGTTTGAAAATTTTCAAAATAAGTTGTGGGGGAGAAAGAGGCATTCATAAGCAATAAAGGGATAAAAGGATAATCTGACAAAGAAAGGGGAGGAAAAGAAAATGACAAGTAGCATAGAATCTTACAGTTATAGGGGTGTTCCTGTGTCCCCTAATAGCTCCATCTTTCAATAGATAACAAAATCAAGGCACAGAAAGTTTAAGTATTACTCTAACCCAGACCATGATTTCCAGAGTTTTTGTGGTATATCAAACTACCTCCCAGAAGAGAAAAAGAAGACAAAAAATGAGAGTACAATTTTTGAAAGGACAGGGATTCAGATAGTGAAAGGGAAGGAAGTACAAGTAGGCGATGAGATGAATAAAGAGAGGCTGGTGATGATCTGAGATGTGTACCTTTACTTCAGGGTAAATGGCTTAAACCAGAAGCTGTCAGTATTCAGAAGTAAGGGACCACATCACATGGACATAGCTACTCAGAATAGTACATGGGCAGATAGCAGGTGACCAGGTGAGCACATGCCAAATACTCCAACAACTACAGTTGTTGGACAAATAGGTTGTTCTTCTGTTAAAAGGTAAATTTCCCTTTTGCCAACACCCAGAATTTATACAATACTGAAAATTACTTCAATTTTGTTTATTGGCTTTCTTCCCTAGAGCAATCTGGGTAGTGAGAAAAAAGAGGTGAGGTTTTTTGACACAAATGTGAATAGTGACCATAAGTCTCAGTCTATACCTATACTAGCATAATTATTAATTGTGCCCACTTCACTTTGATCATTCTAAGCACAGGACATTTCAAAAGAGGGTAAGCCAGGAAGTTTCTGAAGTGATGACTTATGGACACTTAAAGGAGATGAGAAGGGTGTTGGATACTTGGGACAGAGAAAAAGCAGATCCTCAGGAAGGATCACAGAGAGGAAATACAATATACCTATTACTGCTGGTGCTCTGCATCCTAGAGCAATCATCCATTAAAACTCCTTTCCCCTTCTTCCAACTCACCCGCTAAGCCCTAGTCCCCTACTGGCACAATACCCAAGTGAAATCACCTTTCATCCTGTTGCTGGCCACTTATGTCTTTGAGTAATAAAATAAAGCACTCGTTTAACTCCAAATGTACAAGGTCTGACAATTAAGTTTGCGAACTTGTTGCTAAACATTTTTTATATCAGAGGGATTATTCATTTTGAATTTGTACCAACTGGACAGTGAACCAAGTTTACTATTTGGAAATGCTGAAAAGGCTGCATGCAAAAGTTAGACAACCTGAACTTTTCGCCAACAGTTTATTGCTATTACATCACGACAGTGCACCAGTTCACAGGGCACTGTCTGTGAGGGAGTTTTTAGCTAGTCAACAAATAACTGTATTGAAACACCCTCCCTACTCACTTGACCTGGCCCTCAATGACTTCTTTCTTTACCTGAAGAGAAAGGAAATATTGAAAGGAAGACATTTTGATGACATTTAGGATATAAAGGGCAATAGGACGACAGCTCTTATGGCCATTCTAGAAAGAGTTCCAAACTTGTTTTGAAGGGTGGACTAGGCGCTGGCATTGGTGCATAGCTTCCCAAGGGGAGTACTTTGAAGGTGACCGTAGTGATATTCAGCAATGAGGTATGTAGCAATTTTTCTAGGATGAGTTCGTAAACTTAATTGTCTGACCTTGTACATTAGCTCATAGCTTAAATGCCTGCTTCTTTCTATCTGGCAAATAATACACTGCTTTTCAAAATTTGAAGTTAAATTTTGAGGTTAATAATTGATTTTCATATGGAATATTGAAGGTTTCACATGTATGCAAGGGATGACTAAAGTTTCAAAAGCCCATATTCCTGAATGATCCGTACATACAGAAACATCCTACTATCATCCACCAGAATTCTCTCTATTGCTATGATCCTCAAGGCTTAAGGAAACAACACCCTCCTACCCCATCTCTCTGGCTCCCAACATGCCAGAATTGACCAGAATTCGCCTCCCTCAAAGTCACCAGAGGGCTGTCTGCCCTTCTTTTTCTAGAGTCTAAAAGTCTACAAAGAAGCCATATGAATAAAGAAGAAAAAAAATGAAGTAGGCAGACAGAAACTGTAGAAGAATTATTGCCATCACCAGGTAGAACATAGAACTCAATTTATCATGAACACTGCTCTAAAAGAAATAGGTATTTGGAAAACCATTCATTCTCCCTGAGCTTTGGCTTCCTATAAAAAGAAGAATTGGGATTATATTAGCTCTGCAATCCTTTCCAGCAGCAAAATCTGATGTTAAGTTAAAAAGGTTTTTAACTGGGTGGACCTAGAAATCAAATCACAATGGAAGAATGTTTTCTAGAGTTTTATGAACCCCCATTAGTCACAAGTAGGCAGGCCCTATCTTAACAATCAATCTCCATTCACAGAAGGAAAATTATGAGTTAGTCAAAGACAGTTAACGTTCCCTACTGTGCTGATTTTTTGAGTAGCTGCTTCAAGTAACAACAAAAATCACACAAGAAAAGCAAAGAAACTGCAAAAGTAATACTTACCTTTCCATCATCTGTGTCAAAAACATCACACCAAGGAGATTTCACACCTTTAATTGCCAGGTCAAATGAACAGGTGAAAAAAGCTACCTGAATTAAATCTGAAAAAAGGTAAAATCTGTGGGTTACTATTTACTGCAATTTTCCAAAGGCTAAATATCTACAGAATGCCATGGCAGCGTTGAAGAAATGGATACACAGATGACAAAAAAAAATATATATATACATTTTAAGAAAAGAAAACTGTATTAAAATTGTAATACTCAATATATACCGATAACAAAAGATGAATACAAGTCACGTTTGATTTCTGCAATTACAAGAGGTGCTCAAAGTAGTTACCATCAGTGTCCAGACACTTCTGATTATGGCGAACTACTGCTTGAGCAACGCTGAACAAAGTGTCTACTTGTATACATTTTTCGGCACCCCTAGTATTTAGTTTGGAGAGAATACTATTCAGTTTCTTCTTGGCTATCAAAGAATTAAGACTTACTCTCTACATCCCAAAAGGGAAGCAGTGCAACTATCAGGAAGAAACCATGAGGAGGTATAAATTTCAGTCCAATGAACTAAAAAATTTTCTCTCTGAAAAACGGTAATAAAACGGTAAGTTTGTTTTTAAAAGTAGTATGTTTGTTGTGAGTACCTCTGCCTACCAAACCCTTAAAAAGTTTAATGCAAGGGCTTACTATATAAATCATAACTTGATTTTGTTAATTTTAGAGGGTTGGAGAAGGAGAGGTAAAAAGTATAAAAGGTTTTAGTCCTCAACTTGAAAATTAGAAATAGCAAAACACATTTATTGAACAGTTCTTTGAGCTACACAACAATTCGTATTATAACTATTAAGAAGAAGCAAGTACAAAGAGAAGGATATAAAAGGGGAGAAGACTATATAAGGTAGAGAGCGTATAGAGGTTAGAGTAAGTGAGGGGTCAGGAGAAAGGAGAAACAAAGGGTCAAGGAGAGGAGCCACACAAACAAAAAAAATTACACACTGAAGAAGGGAGAGGTTGGTAACAGCATCAGTTTTTCAAACTTGGCTGCCCAATCAGGAGTGGATTTCAGAATAAATTATTTGGGATTTTTACATTGCTCATTAGCTGATTACATTACTTTTAAATACATGTGGGTTTTAAAGAGAAGGGATAAGGGAATGAGTACTTAGGCTATAAAAGGAAGCGTCTGTCAGTACCAAATAAAATTACTGCTCTCCAGTCAACGGCAAGTGGGTGATATTTAATGCTACAGAGAAAGAAGTCAAACTGCAGGGGTTGCCTTCATTGCCTTGATTTTCAATGTCACTGTCTTTCGTCTTTCCCAAGTATAACAGGGCAAATAAGTAATTGATTTTATATGCTTTTGGCACTAGTTTTGAGTTTGAAGAACTTCCCTGAAGCTGTACAAATAGAATATTTAATTGGGAATATACATAAAAGCCACTTAAAAACTGTGCTTATATAAATGAAAGGGCTTATAATCCTAATATCGAATATAATAGAGTAGCTTATAAGTATCATGTATATTTGAAGAAAGGTCCTGGTTTCTCACACTTGAAATTCTAGTTCTGAAACTATGAAAAGTCAGTTCATATGGTATATTCTTTACTGGACAGGAGTTGACTGAAAAAAATTTCACCAAAAAAATCTCTGAAGTACTAGTAAAGAAAAAGCGTAAGATGACAAATGAAGCTATGAGACCTGAATCTGCTACTAATTATCCTGGGCAAGTCACCTAGGTAATCTGGGTCTCAATTTTCCCACCTGCAAAACAGGGAGTTTAGACAATCTTTTATGATGAGTTATGGCTCTGATGCATCTGTTAGACCATTCTGACATCTGGTCAATTTCTGGAGCCTCAAAAATATTTATATGATTTAGAGATTTAAAAATTAAATGATAAAGACATAGGAAAATACTGTAATCTTGGGTTAAAAGAGGATTCCTAGGCAAAATACAACACTTGGAAGCCATAACGGAAAGACAAATGTGGCTATATGAGATATAAGCTTCTGTACAAGTAAAGGCACCGTACAGAGACTTAAAAAAACCACAATAAATTCAGAGAAAATGTTAGCAAAATACAATAGGCAAAGGATTTACCCTTTGTCAAGCAAAATTAAAGAATATATAATTAATATATCCATAACACATAAAGGATACCTATGAGCAATTTAAAATAATAATAATACAATAGAAAATGGGCAAGGTTACAAAGAGGCAATTCTCAGAAGGAATGAAAATAGCTAATAAACATGAAAAGATGTTCACCTTCACAAGTATCAAAGAAATGCAAATTAAAGCTAGACACCATTTTTCATTAATCAAATTGGCAAAAATGAAAATGACTAATATCCACTGTTGGACAAAATAGGGGAAAATGAACATTATTGACATAAATTTTTCTACATTTTCAAAGAACCATTTGGAAGCATGTCAAGATGTAAAATATTCACCCTCCTTAACCCAACAACTCCCACCTATAGTTATTTATCTTATAAAGTCTTAAATGCAAAAACCAGACTATAAGAATGTTCCTTGTACTATTATATGGAAGAGTTAGAAACTAAGAAAAACCTCAGTAGGAAAATGATTTCCTATAAAAAGAATTTGGACTGTAACAGCTCCAGCCCCTTTCACCAGTAAAAATTTTTTTTTTTTTTAAAGATTTTATTGGGGAAGGGGAATAGGACTTTATTAGGGAACAGTGTGTACTTTCAGGACTTTTTTCTAAGTCAAGTTGTTGTCCCTTCAATCTCAGTTGTGGAGGGCGCAGCTCAGCTCCAGGTCCAGTTGCCGCTGCTAGTTGCAGGGGGCGCAGCCCACCATCCCTTGCGGGACTCGAGGAGTTGAACCGGCAACCTTATGGTTGAGAGCCCACTGGCCCATGTGGGAATCGAACTGGCAGCCTTTGGAGATAGGAGCACGGAGCTCCAACCGCCTGAGCCACCGGGATGGCCCCGTCACCAGTAAAATTTGATGATGGGTTAAATAAGTTAACTAGCATTGACCTTGAAATTAAATCATAAATCCTAAGAAACAACATAGAATTTAAGAGACAGATATATTGCTAAATAAAAAGTTACAGAAAATATGTAAGGTATCACCTCTCTATGTTTAAAAAATAAATAAAGGTATTTAAATAGCTAAAATATTTTGGGGCAGTTACTGTGTGCCAGGTACTGTGCCAATGCTTTGCATAAATTAATCTCATATAATCTTTGCAATAATCTTATAAGGTAGGTACAATTCCTATACTCATTTTACAGAGAAAGGAACTATGGAAAAGAGATGTTAGGAACTTGCCGAAGATCACCGTTAATCAATAGTAAATACAAATACTCCAGTTCCAGAACCCACGATTTTAACCACTATGCTTACCTTACATTGCCTCCAAAAAGAAGTTGCTCTCAATTACCCCATCAGTAAAATACAAATAATCCTTGTTCATTTAAAGACTAAAAATAGTTAAAAAAAAAAAAATCTTCAACAATCTAAATGCCCACTAACAGAATAATGGCTAGATACTGATATAATTAGGAAATTATTCCATAAATTTAAAATGTAGTACTAAAATTACACACATTAAATAAAAAACACAAAATTATAATAAAATTTCAGACTGGTATCATACAGTTTCATACCATTGCTAAATGTTTAAAAATCTTCAAAACAATATCCCATTTATATACAGAAAAAGAAACAAAAAAGTTGGCATGGGATAGTTTAAATGCTCAGTTCATGACAATAGTTACTTCTGAGGAGAAGATAAATGATTCTGCAAAAGGACCAAGAGACCTCAATATGTATATTAAAAGCAACTGATTGAAGCATAATGTTAAAATTTGATAAAACTGAGTTGATATTCATTGTATTAACCTTTATTATCTATATGCTTGAGTTATTTCCCCAAAAAATAAATAATTTTTAAAGCTCCTCAGGTGACCCCAATGTACAACCAGTTTGGGGAAAGAGAAAAAAATTCCATTTTAAATGCTAGTCTAGGCATCTTCACTTTTTTAATCCTCATCAAGTATTCAGGCTCTATGATTGACAGATTCCAGTCTACTTTTTTTCCTCTAACATCCCCTACTTCTAGTGTTTTGCAAATTTATTTACAATATAATGAAATCCATAATCTTTGTACATCGATCCGTCAATATCAACTCTGTGCATTATAATTCATAGAAAACAGGAAAAAAATCTTATTTTTTAAATTTCCCACTTCTAGGTGACCACATGTTTTCCCAGCATAATAGTGCCACTTTCACCCTCAAGTGTCTCAGGATGCATGATAAACTGAAGTCAGCCTGTCTCCATTGCAACACCTTATGACAGACACGACGGCTCATTTTCTCAGCATCTTTAGGGTTAAAGCCTCAGAAAAACCCACATTACTTTGCTTTTCACTTTCTAAAATTTATCACTTTCAAAACATAAACGTGTACTTCTGAACTGTTTCCAAAGCTAAAGAATTTATATGACCTTCCATTTGTGTTACTTTATGAGGAGATAACACAGAAAAGATCCTTTTTGTTCTATAAATAATGCTTAGAGTTGAAGTTCTATATACCTCTGTCCTCAAAAAAAAAAAAGTTCTAGGATATAGCAAGATTCTTGTACATTAATTTACATAAAACTCAAAGAAGATGTGAACATAAAAATAGTAAGCATTAGGTGTACAATTTTGACCTAGAACATATTATTTTCTTAATGTAAAATCAACTGTGGGTCTTTAAAAGGAATAACTTTATGCTTCCGTATTTTTTCATTTTCAGAGTTCAAAAACTAGTTCAGAGTTCAAATGAAAGACAATAGGCACATTACCTGCGTTTAAACTGTTGACTGGCACTTGCAAAGTAGCTGCAACTTTTTTTAAAATGTTCTGCATTTCTGGTCCAGTTTTGAAGGCTTCTACATGATAAAGAGCTGTATCATTGTTTTCCACTTCACTTGAAAACTTCTCACAATGATCAAAAAACCTCATTAGTTTATCATTAATTCTTGGTGGTCCACACGCCATCTCTGAAAGGGAAAAAATTACATATATGTGTGTGTGTATATATACATATGCATATATATACATACATAGCATATTATATATATAATTGACATAAATGAGTTTAAAATTATTGAAAATTTTGTTTCAAGTGTGAAAAGGAACACTATAAACCTATTTATTCACTGGCATGTTTGAAATAAGCACAGATTATTCAAGAAAGACATAAGACAAAATTATTCCCCATATGTAATTCATGAATATATGCAAAAGACTAAAGAAACTGAATATCAAAGATAAAATGTGTTATAGCAATGATACATAATAAAGGTAAATGAATGGTGCCTTAAAATAAAAATAATTTTATAATAAATTTTAAAATTATTATATAATAAATATACATATTTACAATATATTATATATAACTTATATAATTTATTATATAATATATAATATATAAATATGTAATGATAAAAAACTAATTAGACATAAATGTCATAAAAGGTACAAAAATATGTGAGTACTGCTTCTGTCAGGCACAAAAACTTGACAAACAAACTAAAAATTAGCAAAGTTTCTAATTACAAGGTGAGAGATAATTCAACAGATTGAATCTGTTTTACTACGTTAAGCCAAAGTCTAAATAGAGTATTTTATTTTTTCAATTAACTTTCCCAATCCCGTGTTACTTTACAAAAGACTCTGCTTTGGACAAAAACTACTGACAATAGCACAAAATACATTAACACTTTTGTATTTTATTGTGTTAAAGTATTTCTGATTTGGTTTATTTTTCTAACTGAAGCTCTCAGACAATTTCCATTTAGAATTTAATTAAGTTACATTACTTCCCCAATGTGGCAACAAATATGTATTGGAACAGCATTCATAATCATGCTTCCACTATAGGAGTGTCTTTTAAGTTTTTTCAGAGTTATATTTAAAACACACAACTTTCAACCATTTCTCCAATAGTTTACCATGAAAAGAACACCAAGTATACTATTTCTGTATATGAAAAAATTAAATCTAGCTATACCATTTTGCTTTGGATGTGTGTAGAAAAATATGTTATGTGTGTGTGTGTGTGTATCCATTTCAATGGATAATTCTGCCCACTTTAATTGCTGATTATAGTTCGTAAGAAAACATCTTAACTAGGAAAATAAGCAATTTTTGTCATCTGCCATCTTTTTGTGGTCTCAAGATATGATTTCCCAAGTGGATCTGTTTCATCCTTGCTATTATCTAATTACTGCTGCTCTTTAAACAGAAACAAAGGCATTGTTCTATTTCAGTAATAATACAAAATCTAATTCAGTGGCCTCCCTCAAAAGTCCAGATGTACACAACAGGCAAAACAGTTGTCTATAGATAATAATGAAGTAGCTAGGCAAAGAGTTTAATCTGAGACTGAAAATGGCAGGCTTATCCTGAATTATCCTGATCCCTAGCTTTGTACTTCCAGACAAATGTAAAACCCCACAATGCCATCTGAGGGCAAACTATATATATTGTGCTAGTGAAGCATGTTCTACTTTCCACATTCAGTTAATTTAACAGATTCGTGGGGAATTTTCACTCACATTAATGGAAAAGGCCTAGCTATGATTAAAAAGCACAATTCAACAAGTGAGAAAACACAAGTCAGCAAACAGGCAACTGAATTACCCACAGAGCAGTAACATGACACACAATCAATGGGAGAACCTTGGAGATAATTGAACTGCTTAAGGATGCTTTTGGAGAAATGACAAATTGGCTACTTCATTTTTCATTGGGCTAAATGATGTCTCACCTCGACTCTGACCTTAAAACTGATCAAGAAAGTATTTAACACTTGATCATTTCTCTGGCACAAAAATGTTACATGTTTTTATTGTTATGCTTAAGTTACAGGACAAATGGACCCTACACAGTGTAATGGTTAAGGGACCTGGATACATACCTAGCTACAAGAAATTAGACAATCTAGTATTTCTGTGTCTCAGTTTTTTTCTTGGTTAGGGGGAAAATACTATCAACCTCAGTGAGCTGTTGTAAGGATTTGGTGAAATAAATGTGCGGCATGCCTGGCACATAGTAGGTACTAAGTGTTTGCTATTATTATTATCTGTGTGCATTAAATATTTTCTAAGGGGGGGGAGGAGGAAGCACCATTTGGGAAAAAACAGAAGATGTGGATTCTGGGCCTGACTCTACTCCTCAAATAAAGGGCAAATCAGCAAGGCATATTCTTGGGCTCAGCTGCTCCACCTGTAAAATAAATGGGCCCTACCAGATGACCTCTCAATTTTTGCAAAAGAGTAATGGGATAAAATAGTCAAGTACTGCGTGTGACCATGGACCACAGCTACAAGGGTCACTCTATAGTACATACAGTAAAACAGAGAAAAAAGCAGAACAGTAATTTTGAGAGTAGCTTCCTAAAATAGAGGAGGAAGGTCTAGAACCAACATCTGAAAAAAAATCCCTAAGTAGGAAAATCCAAATAGGATCAGAAGCAAAGCCTGAGAAATCAAGTTCTAGATTGTATTTAAAAGTGTGCCAAGCTGTAGAACTAGCTGCCGCGGAGGGAGGAAAGGGAGGCAGAAGGGGCAATTCAATTGGGGAATGAATGATCAAAAACTGCCCTCGTCTGTCTCCTTTCCTATTGGATCCCCAAGGTCTACTACAACGTCCTGCTCGTAGAAGATGCGAAATTCATGAATGAATGAATGAATGAATGAATGAATGAATGAATGAATGAATGAATGAGAAGGGAGACAGCCAAGTCCTGAACATCCTATGGGATGGGGGCTCGAGGGCTGGGGGGCCGGGACATAGGGAAGTTAGGAAAGGCTGGATTGGAGAAGTCCGGGATCTGGGGGAGGGCTGACGGCCGGAATGGGGGGAGTGAGGATTTAGGGCGGCGGGGGACTTAGGACCAAGGCAGGGCATTTGCCCAGCGGCCGGAGTGGTCACCTTTGACGTCGGGTAGCGGCAACTCAGGGTAGCAGTGCTGCCACAACGCGTTCAGGAAGGCGACGCCGCTCTCCATGCAGCGGTGCTTGGAGCTGGTGATAAGCTGCAGGCGGCCGTAGTTCTCGCGGCTAAAGAGATTCGGGAAAAGGGAGGCCAGGCGTAGTGCCAGCTGTCTCATATCCTGCCGTCCCTTCTCCACCAGCTGCCCGTCCACCCAGTCCTCGTACCACAGCGGCCAGTCGGCCAGCGCGGCGCCTAGGTCTCTGCCGCCGCCGGCGTCGGCCCTGTTATTTCCGGCCCGGCGAGCCTGCAGCAGATCGTGCAGCTGCCGCAGCTTGCGGATCTGTTTGGCAGTAGGGTAGCGGGTGCCATGGCGGATGAGAGCGACCAGCTGCACCGGGGTGCAGGCGTCCTCCAGCAGGTACTGGTCCTGCCGCGGCTCCTCGGAGTTGGCATCCTTGTAGATGGCATCCTCGTAGCGAGTCTTGGTGCCGAAGTAAGAGCTGAGCGGCGAGACCTCACGATCTTTCTGCTCCGGGTGGGAGCAGTGCGAGACCGACGAGAGCAGAGCCACAGCCAGGGCCGCGGCGGGCGCTACAGAGACCCTGAGGAGGCTGCCGGGACCCCGGAGCATGGTGCGCTGCGGCCCCCGGAGGGCGGCGTACCCGCTGGAGTAGCCGACTTCCGGCTCCGGCGGGCAGGGGGCGGGAACGGAGGGCGCTTCCGGCCCGTTCCCCGGTATTGTCCGCGCGTGGCTGGCGCTGGGCTGTGCAGAGCCCGCAGTGAATGGCGGAGGGTCCTGGGTCCCCGCGGGAAACTCGGAGGCGCCCTGTAGACGTGTGGCTAAGGTGAAGCTGGCAGAAACACCCGTGGAGCTTCGGAGACCTGTGGCTTAGGTGGAGCCGGCTTCTGCTGTCCCGGAGCGGGGGCGAGTTTCCTCATAGCAGGCGCCTCAGGGACTGACTCAAAGCCTTTCGGCTTCTTAAATTTTATAGGGTGTGAATAAGCCCGGATAAGCCTTGGCCAACAAGCAGCACAAACAGGCCACCTTTTAACAGCTGACTCTTGTAGCACCGTTCTTACCACCTTCTCTTTTTCAAACTGTGGTCCCTGAGCCACCCGCATGAAACGCACCTGAGGCGGTTGTTGGAAATGCAGACCCCTGGGCCCTGCCCCAGCACGCCTCCTGGAGCCCAAGGTTTTTTGCCCATCAGTGTTGGAAAGTAAACAGTATACAATAACTTAGAGAAGAGCTCGGAAAGAGGCTCAGTTCTCCAGGAAATTTAACTCCTGAATCTTGGGTAGTCTCTTGACCTGACCCAGCAAAGCTGACATCAGTGAGACAGCATTCCAGAAGTATCGTGCTTGTTGATGCCGAAGGCGTAGAGTAGAGACAGCAATCCTGATAACTCGGGCACATTGAGTCATGGCCCAACAGATTTACTCCACTATTAAATATGAGTTAATCTGCTGTGTGAAGCAAACATGCTGTCTACCACCACTCCAAGTCCAAACTCTCCTCCCATGTAATTACATACTCAAATCAGCAGCTAGGTTTTTCATAGGTTGTTTACTGCTCGGAATCTTTGACCCTCAAATCATAACTGAACAATACCTTGGTTTCTCCACTTGAAACCCATTTTATAAGCCAGTTGGGAGAAGTATTAAGTCCTATGGTGATCCAAATTTGAGGAAGTTTGGATCATGTTTTTGTAAGTGTAGTTTTTCCTTCAAAGACACTATTAAATTGCTCTTCATAAGTCATCTCCCTCTTTACCCTTTTTCTCCATAAGTGCGTCTCTGGTCCAAAGGTGTACCTCTAAATATTAACCAATGAAGAAGGTACCAAGTCTTGCAGCTCCCAAGTCTTCCTAAAGACATCACTCTGTCCTAATGAAGCAATCTTTAGAAACCTTGTCTACTTACAAAACCTATAGCACACGTTCTTATGCACTAAATTTGCCCCTGGCTTGGTTTTATTTTCCTTCCTTTAATTACTCATCTGTTTATTTGAAGTTGTTCATATACTTACATAAACCAACTTCAATCATTTTGATGTCAAGGTGACAAATGATAAAGTTGACCAATGTCTTCATGTTTTTTGCTAGGAAAAAGCCAGATATAGTATAAAGAGGACAAAAAGTACATAAGCTTTGGATCAAGACTAAGGTCAGCCACACATTAACTGAGTGACCTTGTAAAGTTACCATTACCAAGTTCTCTGACCTTTAGTTTCCTTATCTGAAAATCCTACATTGGAGGATTATTATGAGAATCAGAGATAATGTATTTAAAACTCATATAATGGGCTGCTATGAGTAGTATTTTTATCATTAGTAATGTTCAATGTTTTTTGTTACTCCTGTATGAACATGCTTTGCTCTCTGGCAACTATACAGTGTAAACTTAACTTCCACATTGATGTGAATGATGTTCACAGGCAAGACATGCATCAAAGATCATTTCAAAACTTCTCTAATAATAAAAATCCATTCATCTCACTTAAATGAGTCTCTCATTCATAAAGCAGTGAGCACTTTTGAAAAGATTCCAGGCCATGTCTTAGTTCTCTGGCCAGCCTTTGAAATAGGTGCCCACGTTGTCCAATCATTACACAGGAATTTACGTGGTGCAAACATGGCTGCCCCTTAGCAAAGACCATGCGTGGGTTGCCTTCCCTTGTAAGAAGTCGTGGGCATGGTAGCAATGTATTTGAAAAACCTGTCACAACACAAGAGCTGTGATGGAAAATTAATGGTTCAAGTTCCTTAAAGATACATGGCAGGGAATGGAACCAAGAGCACTGATAGAGAATTTGAACCAGATGGAGAGGAGACCTTATCTTCTAAGGGAAGATTGGAAGGATGGAATGCAAATATGTGTACATTTGTCAGTCTAGCAGGAGAGAATTCATGGATTTCAAGCCCGGAGGCCTCAGTTTTCTCAGTGACGTAGGAGGCAAAATTGAAGAGATGGGAAGAATGGGAGTTAAGTCTTATGGAATGTGCAAATGGCTTAGATTTGCAACTGAGAGGAATAGCAAATAAGTAAAAGGTTGGATGATTAGCTCTGAGGGTCCAACTGAGAATGGAAGACTTGAATCTGCTGTGTCTTTCAGAGTAGAAAAGAAAAAAGTTGAATTCTATTCTACATTATTTTAATTTGTCTTAAGTAGAATTTCTTTTTTGATCAATCCACTGCCTTAAAGAATAGGGTAGATTATTTTTTGCCAAATTATTCACAGACTTCTAAAATAGGCATTGCACTCTTAAGATTGCATGATGTCACATACAGTATTTTAAGTTACAGCTATCTATTGTACTTTTCAAGAGGTTATTAAAGAAGATGGTTTTTAGGTGAAGAAATAATAAAGGAAAAAGCTAAATTCTGTGGGGGAAAGGGTAAGCTCTCTATTAAGAATTCGCTTTCTGAAGTTAATGCTTCATGGTATTTGAATTCTAGCTTCATCACTGATTATCAAGATCTGTGAGATCTTGAGCAAGGTAAACTCTTTTGCCTCAATTTGTTTTATTCTGTAGAGTGGGGATAATGTCATTGGATTATTGAGAGGATTAAATGAGACAGTTTACATAAAGACTTTCTATAATTCCTGGCCCTAAATAAATATCAGTTACCTTTCTTATGCAGAATTAAAGTGCTTCTTATTATCGCTTCCCTTTTAATCAACTAGACTAATAAGTGGCCAGTTTTTCATAGATATCTATTATCTCACAACTACATTAAGCAACTAAGTTTGTGCCTATGCCAAGAAGTTTTGAACTCTAGTATTTTACTGCCCTAATGTTTCATCTTGCCTTTGCCGGTTATTGATTTACTACATATTTGTTTTTATTGCAGGAGAAGAAGCCAACACAAAGATGGTCTGCGTGTATGGACAGGGCTGGAGTGATCCGTGCTTCAACAGTGGTCCCTTCAACCTTGCTTGAATGTGGAAGCAGCATAGATCACAAGCTCCACAGACTACACGATAACTGTTGCTCAAAAGGAACCACACCATCACTGACAGCTAACAACTACATGGTTCCCTGGCATATCAAAGCTAAGCTGAATTGTTTAAATTGTGTTTCAGTTGATGAATAGACCTTCATTGAACCACACAAAAGCGATGGAGGTGACCTGCTGTTTCACCTTTTCTATTATACTCTGCTAAGGGACTTATTTTGCAATGACAAAACTTCTCTTCTAGTGGCCTGACACATCCCAGGACTTTGATTTTGTGACTTCTTCCTTCCCATCAACTGTTGGTTCTAAATCCACAGAACTGTTTGAGAAACCAGATACAAGATTATGGTAAGTTTATATTACTATGTTTCTATGCTGTGTTACACGCATTTAAATAGGGGGAAACTATAGCTGTTCATTTTCTAGTCCTGTTCCATGATGATTTTTATGCACAAGCCACCTTTGTTGCTCGGAAACATAACGTCCTCCAGAAGTCCCCTCAATCTAAAACATATTGTTATCCCATCACAAACATAAATAATGAGTTCCACATCCTGGTAAAAATCTCTCTTCTCCCTTGTATTTCTCAAGAACAAGCATGGATAATAGCAATTGTGTTTAAAATCTTATTCCAAAATTGAAAAATCTCTTTGAGCTATTGGATCTTTACAATTGGTTAGCTGAGTTTAAAGCCATAAATATTTCCTTATCATTCCAAAGAATGGAGAACTGTCAGAACAAAAGTTCTTTCTTTATTGGTTCTTTGTCAAGAAAGCCGGTTTTTACTTAGTCCATTAATGCTAATTTCATATTGTCTCAGTTGCACATGTATAAACCAATCTTCTTTCAGTTTTTGTCCACTGTTTTGTTTTAGTATAAATCCATCTGGTTGCTTTGCCTATATTATACATGAGTAAATATTAAAACCCAACAACACCTAAGCTAGAAAAGCAATGTAGGCACCTGGGGAATCACACACTTGGCTGTAGACATTTTAATAAACAGGACAATTCACGTTCCACTTGAAGCAACCATTATGGTTCCACAAACAACACCCCTCATTACCTAACTTTACCTTCCTTGTCTTACATCTTACACTGCCTTGTCTGATTCTATTCTCCAAGAGATAAAGCAGTTGCTGCTAATTCATTCATTGGTTAATATCTTAGATGCAGCGACCATTGTGAAACTTTTTTGATTCCCAAATATTCATCCAATAAGTAGACTGTCAGCATCTATTTGTTGAAAAGGTGTATGAATGAATGAATAAATGAAAATAGAAGAAAGAGGCAGTGTAGGTACCTAAAATGTGGAAATGGTATTGCTTTGCATTTATTGCAGTGTAATTATCTTTCCAGCTCTCCCATGACATATGAAGAACAATATTTATATTATGTTGTGGATGTGGAAATCGAGACAGAGGTTAGATGCCTTACCGAAAGAAATCCAACAAAGGTTTAGTAGAACTGGTTTTAGAATGTGATTGATAGAAACATAACTATTATTGTGTTTCTTTTCCTGATACCTACCCTACTATTGACAAATTACCAGTAACTTCAAAAATTGTCACTTGTAGCTGAAGCTAAAAGGATAAATTTTATACATAATACAATTAGTTTGGTTAGCCATCCAACATTTATTCTTCCTTTTTCTTTGGAATCTGTATTCACCTGTCAGGAAGATCTCTCAATCCCCATCGCAGGAAAAAATCTTGATTGGTTTAAACCAGTCCCTAGTAAGTATTTTTCTTACCAGTTTTGGTTTAAGAAAGAGCATGTAACTCAATTCTGGCCACTGAGATATTAAGTTCAGTCTACTGGACAGTTCTAGGGAGTTTTTTGTTTCTAAAAAAGAGACAAATGATGGGATGATGAACAATCAGCATTTTATAGGGTCAATGAGTTGGAAATCCTGTCAAGTCAAAGGAATATTACAGCTTGAGCCATAAAATATTCTGGAAGGAAAGGAGATGGTATTCAGTAAATGAAATGCTTAAAATGGATATCGTGAAGGTGGTGCAGTAATCTTTATTGATTAAATGAGGCAATTTAGAATATGACTTTAAGAAAGTTTAGCCACGGCAAATTATAGAATACAAATCTTTTAGAAGTAAGGAGTTAGAAAGAGAGAGAGAGAGAGAGAGAGAGAGAGAGAGAGAGAGAGAGAGAGAGAGACAGAGACAGAGACACAGAGACAGAGACAGAGACAGAGAGAAAGGAAAGGAAGAAAACAAGAAGAAAAGAAAAGAAAAGAGAAAAGAGAAGAAAAGAAAAGAAAAGAAAAGAAAAGAAAAGAAAAGAAAAGAAAAGAAAAGAAAAGAGGAAAAACTGAGAGGCTAAGAAATCCTGCCTCAAAATGTTTGCTCTTGGCTCTAAACTTCTGTTCCTACTGGACTTAAGCCCCAGTAACTTCTCACCTTCCACTAGTCTCTCTCCCCAGCCCAGAACTAAAAATCCCCAGCTCGCTCAGCAAATAGTCCATGAATTTTATTAAAATAAATTATTTTACAGAGACATTTTGTTTGTAATAGATGCTACTAATGATTTGGAAAGATGAAAGAGATTGACAGCACAGAGATGCCAATGATTTTAAATATAACCCTAAAAAACCTCATTCTTAAAATATGAGAGGAAGATACACACAAGGCAGAAGCAACTGCCCGAGACATTAGCAAGTCCAAATGTGATGAGTAGGTCTGCTACAGCCATCTTGCAACCAGAGAGGAGACAGCTTAACAACAAAGTCAACCCAGTGAGATTACACGGCAGAAAGTGGAAAGAACCTGAGTCCTTGATGATGCTATTGAGTGGATGAATTAAACCTAGAGTATATCTACTATGAGCTTCCTATGATCGAAGGTAATAAATGTCTTTACTGTTTAAACCAGTGTTTTATTATTCTCTGTAGAAAACGTCCTCATTGAGATAAGTACCAAATAACCCCACTGAACCTCCTAGGATGTCTTTTCATGATTTTCTGATTTTGCTGAAGTCATCTATTGAGAATAACAGAAAATCTCATCTCCTTAGATATAACTAATATTATAAAGTTGTTTGCTTCTCAATTTAGACTGTTTAACACACAATACACATTTACCATGAAACTGTAATAAACAGTTTTGTCAAAACATTGATAATTAACCAAAACAGTAAAACAACATATTGAATCATAAATACTGTTATTTTTATCAAGTGGTGACACCTGGAGAAAAACAAATTTCATTAGTGGAAAATGAGAAAATAGAAAGTTTTCTGTAGATTCTGGGGAAATTTCAGGGCAGTTTCTAGAAGGTTGAATGGCCTGATTATTTTTTAAAGGCTGTGGTAGGCTAAATAATGGCCCCAATTATGTCCATGTCCAAATCCCTGGAACCTGTTCGTAGGTATGTAACCTTATATGGGAAAAAGGGCTTTGAAAATGTGATTAAGTTAAGGATCTTGAGATGGAACTATTATTCTGGGTTATCTGGTAGACCCAATGTAATCACAAGGGTCCTATATTATAAGAGGAGGCGAGAGGGTCAGAGTGAAAAAAGGTGATGACTAAAGCGGAGGGAGAGACGGTGATGTGAGAACAGAATCAGAGGTCAGAGGGATGCAGGGACCACAAGCCAAGGAATATGGGCAGCAGCTAGAAGCTGAAACAGGCAAGAATCTGGATTCTCCTTGTAGAGCCTCCAGAAGGAAAACAGCCCTGACAACCCATTTTAAACTTCTGATCTCCAGACCTGTAGATAATCAGTTTGTTATTTTAAGCCATTAAGTTTGTCATAATTTGTCATAGCAGCAAAACAACACTAATGCAATGACTAAATTTACTTCCAAACTCACTGTTTCTTTTCCTTAAAACAGTTTTATCACAAACATTATTTTTATATTATTCAGTTAAGATTACGGGTTTGGGAAGAGTCATTTACTTTGATGAAAGTAATAATGTAGATAGTACTATCATTTACAATGCATTTGCCAAATTCAAAGGATTGTGCTAAAAGCTATTCATACTTTATTTCAAAAATCCTTACAATCTTTTCAGGTAGGTACCATTATCCCCTTTTACAGATGAGAAAACAGGCTCTTTGAGGTTAAATAATATATTTGAAGTCACACAGTGGTGTTGTAATTGTGCAGAAAGAATGGACAAATCAGGAGTTATTTTTATATTTTCTGTGATAGATTAAGGGTAATTGTTATCAGTAAGAACATAAAAGTCAGAGAAAAGAAAAAAGGTAAAAAGAAATGTTGGGTTGGACAATTCCCTATATTCAGGATTTTAGGATTGTTTATTCAGGATAGCTTGGATGTAGTTCAGACATGAATTTAGGAAACCGATTGGCAATGAGCCATTTCTGTGTTGGGTATTTGAAAGTCGAACATTCATAATGAACCTTAGATGTTCTTAAAAGAAGAATCCTTTTTTTTTTTTTTTAATTTATGGAATCCATTTTTTAAAATTTCTCTGTATTAAAACTTATTCATAAGAACATTGCTACATTGTAAATTAGGCACAAATATTATTAAAATTTTTTATAATTGTTATTCATGCAACTTGAATATTGAATGTATATGTGGTTTGCAAACAACAGCAAATCTAGAGGATATTCTTTGAAGCAAAAAGCAGTGGTGTTTAATACTGGACTACTTTTATTTATTCTCTCTGTCTTACATATGAATACAATAAAACATGTTTTAAGAAATTCAAAATTTTTAAGGAGAATGGCTAAAAGTATTTGATGATTTGCATTATAAATAAGGGATGGCTGGCATTTTTTCCCCCCCCAGAAAAAAAAGTCTTTCTTGATTCTTAAGGTTTGGACTACATTAAGCGGACTACAGTGGAATTTCTGCCCTCAGATCAAAACCCAGTGATAAGGTATCTGTTCTTAACATGAGCAATAACTGGAGTACTTAGGGTTAAACAAAATATTAAATGTCACAAGATAGAGGAGGTGAGGAAAGTATAAAGTGATAAGGTGCTCGTTAGCTCAGAGTAGTTGTTTTACTGTGATATAACAAAGTAGAAACTTGTCAGAAAGGTGCCAGGCAGGAGATAAGTATGTGCCCACATTATCTAATGTCAAGAGCTGAAGACACTATTTTAAATTTTTATTCTGAAGATACAAATAACATCCTTACGAGAAATTGAACATTAAATAGACATGTATTAAACCAATTCTGCTTATTGACAAATATGTTCATTTATTTGACAGTTACTGAGTGTCTCCTTGGTAATTTTCAGGCCTCAGAATTAACCCAAGACAAAATTGTAAAGCAGAAAGTTTCATTTCAGTCATTTTACCTCTTTCAACTATGCTCTTTTTTGAGCCTTCAGATTTTCCTCTTCTCCATCATCAGGCTTTGGAGCTCAGAAACAAAGAAAGTTAAAGCTCCAGTGAAAAGAGTGACAGGGCTGTTTAGGATAAAAGATGGTTGTATTCAGAAGAGCAGAAAGAGTGTATGTTTAGGAAAGCAGCAGAACCCAGGGGTTAAGTTATTACCTATGCGTAGGGAGAATTATGTCCTTTATTCTCGTTTTGCTTTTCTATTGTAATGCCTTCTCAATAAGAAAAATAAAGTACATGTAAGAAAAGAAACAGCAAAAAGAATGTGTTAAAATTTTATTTTACCATTTTCATTTTTTTCTCTAATTCATTTTCAGTCCAGCAGGCCTGCTTCACTTGTTTGGCAATGTTCTCTAACTTGTTTAAAAACTTTTCCAAAGTGGTCAAAATTAATGTTTCTAATTACTACAGACTTGTATAATTTTTATGCATCATGCAAACATCATGAGGTGTGGTTTAAGGCAATGAACATTTTAAGTTACTTCAAACTTTAGCTGTTGGACAGTTAGGGTGCTCTCAACTTTACACAGTTACAGTAGAGTAGAACAAATATAATTAGTTAATATTTTTAACCAGTTATTTTGACTAAGTTATTGCATTGCTTCGGGGCCTTGAAGGATATAATATACAATGAAGGAAAAGCAGAAGGTGCTTATCATAGAGAGGATTAGGAGCACCTGTTTTATCTTAGAGAAGCTCCTCTGAAGAAATGTCATTTGTCCTTGCCTAATCAGCCTACAGGTACAGTGTTTCCCCGAAAATAAGACCTAGCTGGACCATCAGCTCTAATGCGTCTTTAGGAGCAAAAATCAATATAAGACCTGGTCTTATTTTACTATAATATAATATAATATAATATTATATAATATAATATAATATAATATAATATAATATAATATAATACAATACAATATATAATATACTGGGTCTTATATTACTTTTTGCTGCAGAAGACGCATTAGAGCTGAAGGTCCAGCTAGGTCTTATTTTTGGGGAAACACAGTACAAGGGACTAACCTATAGTCTGACAAAGTCAGATGATCGACTCATTGCAATGAGGGAGATCACACATAGAACTGAGACATCTGACCAAACAATGAAAAGATAAAGTAATTATAGGATTTTTGGTAAGAGTGGAATTTGGGTGAAATTTAAATGAAGCAGTGTTTGGATAGACTCAAAGTAAATCAGAGATCAACATCAGGTCTGGGAGGGATCCAGGGCCCTGTTTCCTTGGAAACTACAAAGTTAAGATAGATGTGGAGTGTTTTGTTCAGAAGCCCCTTATCTTAATCTCTGTACCTGGTTGGAAATTGAGGCTGATTCTCTGTGTCAGTGTCTTAAAATCTCCAGACAAGAGTGGGATGTTTTATTTTTAATGATACAGTTTCAGACAACAAAGCTTCTGAGAGTCTGTGGTTTTAGAGAACAAAGTTCCTCAGTAAGAAGACAGTAATCACTGAAAGAAGGGGGTTGTTATGACGTTTTATAGCATGTCTTTGGCAGAAATAGCTTCCTATAAACTTTGCAGCTGGCTTCATCCATGTTTATTATTCCAGCCTGATGAGTGACAGAGCAGATTTTTTACTTTCTAAGTCCCAGCTAATGCTTAGCCTAAAAGAGATAACCAGCCAAGAGAGTGGAAAAGAAATTTCCAGGCAGGAAAAAAAAAATCAAGTTTGAAGGTTGTGAACTGGGAAAGATCTTGACACATTCAATAACCTAAAAGCCAATAGAAACAGTAACACAGACAGCAAATGATTCAAAATGAGATGGGAGAGATAGGCTGGGGTCAGATCTTGCAGAAAGCTGTTAGCCTTAATAAGGATTTTGCATTTTATCAAAGAGCAAAGAGAAGTCACTAAAGGGTTCTAATCAGAGGAATTCTCCAATCTTGATGTACTAATGTGGATTGTTGGGGCAATAGTGGAAGCTGGACTGTTGCAAGAGAAGATGGTGATTGTTTATTAGAATGACCAATAAAGGACAGAAATAGATAAATTCAAGATTTGGGATAGAACCAAAAGACCTTAAAGTATGAATGTGTAGGATGAGGAAGAGGAAAGAGCTAGGATTAATTTCCAGATTCTGGCTTGAACATTCCAGTAGAGGGTGGTGTCATTAGCTAAGATGTACAAGACTGGAGGCGATACAGGATTGATGGGAAAGAACAAGAGTACAGTTTTAAACTTTTTAAATTTGTGTGACATTCAATTCAGGATGGCATGAATGTACTTAAATACTGGGGGTGCCCAAAAAAATGTATACATATGACTTGTATTCATCTTTTGTTATCAGGATATATTGAGTATTACAATTTTAATCGTTTTTTTCTTTCTTAAAACGTATATACATTTTTTGGCACCCTCTGTAGGTGAAGAGAGGTTTGAATTGTTGATAAATATGGAGTCATAAGTGTATATTTGATGCCATAGAAAAAGAAACTAACATGATTTTTTAAAATAGGGGTTGGGGAGGGGATCTAGGCCAAGAAGAAATACCAAATCCAGAAGTAGAATGAGAAGAGCTAGTCAGGAAGATCAGGCACCATGAAAATAGCCAAATTCATTTATGAAAAGCTCAGTTTGATGTTTGGTGTTACCTCAGTTTTATTTGTCATCAATTTCTTAGATGAATAAAGAGTTAAAACATCTGGTATAGGGGAGGAAAGACTTTTTCTATACATTCTTAGGTTCTGTGGCTGGGCCTGAGAGTTAAACAGACAAAAGATTGTTTAACAGGAGAAAAGCGTACACATTTTATTTGATGTTAATATTTTTATGTGGCACCAGAGCCTTTGTAGAAAAGAAATGTTGACCCAAGTAAGCAAATAAACCTGGGAGCTTATATGCTCTTTCAACAAAGAATAATAAATTGTGGCGATGTGATAAGACAAATGAAAAAAAGGGTTTGGGGCAGTAAATTGTGGGAAAGTGACTAAGAGATATAAGAGAAAAACTAATTAAAGATAGGGTTATTTTAGTGGGTTTGTTTACAGATTCACCTTGACATCAGCTCTCCATCTCTGGTGATAAGAATGTTCTCCTCTTCCTGGTACAGGAAAGGTACATTTCTTATGGGAAATTTTGTGACCTACTTTTAGGTAGAAAGGAGGACATCAGAGAACCCTTTCAGCATCTGTTTCTCAAGTGCCTTCAGTTCAAAATAATCAGTATGCTGCAGTGGCATATTTCAGGGTGGCATGTTCTGATGCCCTCGACTGGTTTTAGAGTAGGTTTTCCAATGTGAGGTAGAAGGATCGGATTGGGATTGGGCAAAGTTCAGGATTGGGCAAATTTTAGGATTGTTGGACGTGGTGAGGCAAGGATTCTGAAGCCAGCCTTGAAGGGTAAACCATCATTTGAAAAGGTAAGTTTGATTGATCTATTATTCTGAAACAGAGGCTGTTTACACTGATAAGGGCTTACATGAATAATCTTTTGTTCAGGTATATAGATTTCCAGGAAGTTGCTAAAACAAACAAACAAAAAATTATTTGTACCTTTGCCTTCTTGGACAAGAATTTCCTGGTAAAGTCATATACTGCACAGTTCAAATCTTATTAAGCTGTGTGGCTTTAGGTTGTTTTAGTTTTCATCGTATCCTCCATAAGATTCATCTCATCTCCTTTGTTGACAAGTCATCTTTTCCTATTTTGATTTTTAATATCTGGTTCTACATTTATTTTCATTAAATAAAGGATATGTGGAGGATATATTTGTGAATTCTCAAATATTAAAAAATTTTCTTTTGCCCTTGCATATAAATGATAATCTGAATTTCACTTTATGTTCTTGGCTTGTAATTCTTTTCTCTCAAAGATCTATAAGTATTGTTGCATTATCTTTTAGTTTCCAAAGTTGCAGACTGGAAGTCTTATGCTAATGTGTTTCTTTTTTCCTTTTTTACAATGTGGCCACAAATTCCATAAACATGCTAATTGTAAGTTATCTGTGGGCTCCTTACCATTCATTCTCTGCACAAATTTTAATTTTCCACTGTGTTCTTCTGGACAGCCTCTAATGGCATTTTTAGATTTTTTACTGTTTCCACACAAAGTTGTTGGTAGAATCACTAACAGAGGACATAGTCTATTCCCAGAGAATTTGAAACAATTCTGTAGTAATTGATTCTTATAAGACACTCTTCTCATCTTTGGAATTCAGATATCTCACCAGGTATCTCAACAGCTGTCTGGCTCATAGGGAGAACTTTTATTTTAAAACTTTAAGTCTTTCTTCAGCTCAGGGAAATTTTATCTATTATCCTTTTAATCAAAGATCTCCAGTTGTCTCTTTCTCACCTCATGAAATTCCATGCACATAAGGTCCTGAATCTATCCTTCATTTTTTAAAAACTTTTCATTCATTATTTTAACTTTTTCATATCTTGACTCTGTTGTAAGATATTTCCTTTATTGATCTTCCAGATAATTCATTTTTTTTGTAGTGTTTTTTTTTAAAGGTTTTCGACTGAATTTTGAAATTATTAAGTTTCGGGAATTGTGCTAATTCTATCCTTCTTTTGTAAATTGGTGTTGACGTTTTAATTTTTATTGATAGTTTGGAATTTATAATGAAAATGCTGGCAAGGTTTTTGGCTCTAGTAACAGATAACTCAGAGAATAAAGCTTCCCTGTATTACGTTAAAATTCATCTCTTGGAAAATGATATAATATGGTTCACTGGAGATGAAGGTAATTTATCATTTCATTTGGTTGATGCATCTTCCATGATCATAACTTTCTAAACTTGCATCTGAATATATAACAATTTGCAACACCTAATGTTTAGCCTTATCGGTTGGCTGAGCACCTTCTATCAAACTGGAACTCTAAAATTACTTAGCATTATTTATCGCAATGATGTAACACATAAATGGCATACTTTGTATCATTTATTTCCATAATTCATCCTTCATAAAAAGTATTACCAACAGCGTTTGCCATAAAACTGAGTGAAACTTAAAGGTGAAGAGAAATAATAAAGAGAAATTACCTGGAGAATGGGAGCCATTGGTTCAAAAAGAATGAATGAAGGAGTTATAAAAGAATTGTATAATGTTCAATTATTGAATCTTGGTAAAGCCAAAACTCATTTTGCATGTGTAAAAAACTGGTTGCGTTATTCATGTAGATATATTCTGGGAAATGAGCAAGGTTGGAAGTTACTATGGAGGAACATGGGCATTCCAGGACAAGACTATTAAGTCCTCTAGAGTAGAAATGTTGGGATGGTCTCATAGAGAAGAGATATGGGATATTTTAATTATTGTTGATGACTTCCACTAAATAGGCTGCATTTGTGATCCTAGGTTATTAATTACAAATCATAGAATTAGGGAGAAAACTTCAAGTTATTATTCAATTCACTCCCCTTTCACAACTGAAACATTCCATAGGTATACAGTTCATATGAGTATGAATTTCAAAAGAGAGAGAAGCTATGACCCCTGTAGTAACCAATCTTTTAGGTGTATCCAACCCTTTTATCTTCTTCATTCTCTATTTCTAAAATATTATATTTCTAAAATTCTTTTGAATTCCTTGTTTCTCTTTCTTTCTCTCTCTCTTTGACAATCAAGACATTGATTTGTAGCAAAAAACATTTTGGCTTGTAATGCCACAAAAACAAGATGTATTGTCATTCAGTATATGAAAATGTCATTTTCCAGAATACTTAAGCAAAATATTGAGCAGCACAATATAGATGCCATGTAGTGGATATGCTGGGTTATACACATTATTAGCTCTCAAGTTGTATCATTG
Organism: Rhinolophus sinicus; assembly: GCF_057876585.1. Lineage (NCBI taxonomy): Eukaryota > Metazoa > Chordata > Mammalia > Chiroptera > Rhinolophidae > Rhinolophus > Rhinolophus sinicus. The sequence goes on from NC_142515.1 coordinate 33,153,768, forward strand.
ATCAGACACTTGTGTCAAAGCAAATTTCTTTACACCCCCTTTTTAAAAATTTTAAGTTTATAATAATTCAAGGATTACCCACTGGTTTCCTTTCTTTTTTTAAAAATAATAGTATTATTTTTCAATTATGGTTGACATACTATATTATATTAGTTTCAGGTGTACAACATAGTGATTAGACATTTACATAACTTAGGAAGTGTTCACCCTGATAAATCTAGTAGCCACCTGAAACTATATATAGTTATTAAATATTATTGACCATATTCCTCGTGCTATGCTTTACATCCCCATGACTATTTTGTAACTACTAATTTGTATTTCTTAAAACCTTCCCCTTTTACACCCTGTCCCCTACTCCCTTCCCCGCAAGGCTGGCAACCATCAAAATGTTCTCTGTATCTGAGTTTCTTTCTGTTTTGTTTGTTTATTTTGTTATTTAGATTCCACATATAAGTGAAATAACATGGCATTTATCTTTCTCTGTCTGACTTACACCACTCAGCAAAATACCCTCCTGGTTCATCCATATTGTTGCAGATGGCAAGATTTCATTATTTTTTTATGGCTGAGTATTTTATGGCTGTTATGTATTATAGAATTGTACATATGTACCACGTCTTGTTTATCTGTTCATCCATTGATGGTCACCCAGGTTGCCTCCCTGTCTTGGCTATTATAAATAATGCTGCAATGAACATATGGATGCACATGTCCCTTTGAAGTAGTGTTTTGCGTCGATTCAGATAAGTACTCAGAAGTGGGATTACTGGGTCCTTTGTCTCTTGTATAGCCTTTGTTTTAAAGTTTATTTTGTTTGGTATAAGTATTGCTACCCTAGCTTTTCTTTTTCTTTTCATTTCCATTTTTATGAAATATCTTTTTCCATCCCTTTGCTTTCTGACTGGGTGTGTCTTTCAGTCTGAAGTGAGTCTCTTGTAGGCAGCATATGTAAGGTTTTTTTTCCCCTTGTCCATTCAGCTCTCCTATGTCTTTTTATTGAAGCATTTAATCCATTTACATTAAAAGTAGTTTTTGATTGATATGTAGCTATTGCCATTTTATTATTCATAATTTTGATTTTGATTTTTACATCTTAAAGAAGTCCCTCTAGCATTCTTTGTAATACTGGTTTGGTGGTGATGAACTCCTTTAGCTTTTTCTTGTCTGGGAAGCTCTTTATCTGTCCTTCAATTTTAAATGACAGCCTTGCTGGGTAGAGTAATCTTGGTTATAGGTCCTTTTCAGTCATTATTTCTTCAAATAATTTCTCAGTCTCTTGCTGTCTCTCTTCCCGTCTGGTACTCCTATGCTGCAAATGTTGTTATGCTTGATGTTGTCTTAGTGGTCTCTTAAACTATCCTAATTTTTCAAATATGTGGTGATGGAAGAACTGACTCTGGGTGGTAAGAACACAATATGATATGTATTATAGCATTATAGGTGATGTATTGTAGAATTGGTACACTTGAAACCTATGTAATTTTACTAACCATTGTCACCCCAATAAATTTAATGGAAAAAGAAACTATCCTCATTTTTTTTTTTAATGATTTTTTTGTTTTGCTGTTCCATTTGGGTGTTTTCTATAACGTTGTCTTCCAAATTGCTGATTTGATCCTCTGCTTCATCTAGTCTGCTGGTGATTCCTTCTGGTGCATTCTTCATTTCAGTTATTGTAGTCTTCACTAATGACTGGTTCTTTTTTATGGTTTCTATGTCATTTTTATGCTTGCAATCTGTTTGTTGAAGTTCTTACTTAGTTCTATGAGCATCCTTATAAGCACTGTTTTGAACGCTGTCTCTGGTATGTTCCTTGCCTCCATTTCATTTAGTTCATTTTCTGGATTTTTCTCCTTTCATTTGGGATGCATTTCTTTGTTTCCTCATTTTGGCTGCCTCTCTGTGTTTGTTTCTATGTATTAAGTAGATCTGCTATATCTTCCAGTCTTGGCCAGGTGGCCATATATAGTAGGTGTCCTTTGAGGCCCAGTGGCACCGTCTCCCTGGTCACCTGCACTGGGTACTCCAGGAGTGTCCCTTGGTGTGTGCCCTCCTGTTGTAGTTGAGCCTTGGTTACTATTGGAATGTTATTGGGTGGGATTGGCCTTTAAGCTGACTGGCTGTGGGGTTTGGCCACGTCCAAAGCTTATAGGCTGCTGTGTACAAGGCTTACCCCACTGAGTAGGATTTGCCCCAGCGGTCTCTGTTGCCTGTTGAGACCACCCTTTTTGTGTGCCATTTGTGGGGCTAATTAGGCAGTGCTCTGCTGTGGTCTGAAGCCAACCCCCAAGTATGTTGGTTCTGGGGACTCTTGGGAGGAGCTCCAGTGCAGGATCAGGGTACCCACTGCCAGTGACTGGCTGGGGACTACCTGGTGGGAGCTACAAAGCGATCCCTAATTGTTCACTGCCTGTGATAAACCTGGAGGTGTGTGGGAGAGGCAGTGCTGCAAACTGAGGATGGCTGCCACCAGTACCAGGCCTGGGGTAACTCCACAAAAAACCAAGACACCCAGAGGCCTGCTGCCACCTGCTGGCTCCCTTAAGGTTCAGCCACTGATAAAGCCTTGTGTGGTACTTGAGTTGGGTGGGGCAGAGTCTCAGGGAGTCATTAGAGTGGGAAAAGCTGTGGTCACCAGGTTAATGTAGATTCTGATTTGGTGCCAGTGCTGAGTGAGCCTGGAGCAACTCAGCAAAAGTCTCAGAGCACACCAAGGCCAGTCACCACTTGCCTGGGGCCCGTGGACTCTGATAGTTTTCCAAAAAGAGAGTGCAATTCGGGAGGGGCTGACTGCTCTCGGAGAAAGTGCCTCCAGCTGTGCGTCAATTGGGTGGGGTACGGTCCCAGCTGAGTCAGCAGGGTGGAGCATCAGAGCTCACCAGGCCAATCAGTTTCAGATTTGGCCTGTGGGGGCAGGCTCAATTTAGGAAAGATGGCGCCCACCTGCTGGCTGCACGGGAGAAAGACCCCCCTCACCGGGAAAATGCTGACTGTCCTCCAATTTTCCCCCTGAAGTCACACTCCTCAGTCTGCTCCCTGTATGTCTCCAAGGCCCCCCGAGGCACCTTCCCAACATTGGAGCCCAAGGTGAGTGCCTGTGAATGAGTGAGTTTGTGTGCAGGCCATTTAAGAGGACGTTTGTGTTTCCTGCAGCCTTCCATCCCACCCGAACAGTCAAAATTCCCCGTTTTTCATAGCCAGATGTTGTGGGGGATCCTCTTCTTGGCACCAGGACTCCCATCTAGGGAGCCTGGTGTGGGGGCTGTGGTCCCTTGCTCCCCTGGGGAGAACCTCCGTGTCCAAGATATCCCTCCTGATTCTCAACCACCACAGGGAGGTTCAGGGCCCACCTGCATCTCCACCCCTCCTCGCAGTCTTGATGTGGCTTCTTTACATTTTCAGTTATAGGGCTTCTGTTTAGCTATCCTTCAGATGGTTCTCCAGGTTCGTTGTTCCATAATTTTGTTGTAATTTTAATGTGTTCACAGCAGGATGCAAATACAGTGTTTATCTACTCCACCCTCTTGAACCTCCCCCTATCCTTTGATTCTAAATGATAGCTTTGCTGGGTAATCTTGGTTTTAGGTGTTGCTTTTCATCACTTTGAAAATTCCATGCCAATCCCTTCTGCCCTGCAAAGTTTCTGTTGAGAAATCAGCTGACAGTCTTATGGGAGCTTTTCTCTTGCTGCTTTTAAGATTTTCTCTTTGTATTTAACCTTCGGCATCTTAATTATGATGTGTCTTGATGTGGGCTTCTTTGGATTCATCTTATTTGGGATTCTCTGTACTTCCTGGGCTTGTAGGTCTATTTCCTTTACCAGGTTAGGGAAGTTTTCTGTCATTATTTCTTCAAATACATTTTCAATTCCTTGCTCTCTCTCTTCTGCTTCTGGTACCCCAGTAATGAGAATGTTGGTACACTTAATCTTGTCCAGAGGTCACTTAAACTATATTCAGTTTTTTGGATTCTTTTTTACTTTTTGTTGTTCTGATTGGGTGTTTTTGCTACCTTGTCTTCTAAATCACTGATTCAGTCTGCTGCTTTGTCTAATCTGTTGATTCCCTCTAATGCATTTTTTTTTTTTATAAGTATCTTTTTTTTAAAAAAAGATTTTATTGGGGAAGGGGAACAGGACTTTATTGGGGAACAGTGTGTACTTCCAGGCCTTTTTTCCAAGTCAAGTTGTTGTCCTTTCAATCTTAGTTGTGGACGGTGCAGCTCAGCTCCAGGTCCAGTTGCCGTTTTCTAGTTGCAGGGGGCGCAGCCCACCATCCCTTGCGGGAGTCGAACTGGCAACCTTGTTGTTGAGAGGATGTGCTCCAACCAACTGAGCCATCCGGGAGCTCAGTGGCAGCTCAGCTCAAGGGGCCGTGTTCAATTTTAGTTGCAGGGGACGCTGCCCACCATCCCTTCTGGGACTCGAGGAGTTGAAGCGGCAACCTTGTGGTTGAGAGCCCTTTGGCCCATGTGGGAATCAAACTGGCAGCCTTCGGAGTTAGGAGCATGGAGCTCTAACCATCTGAGCCACCGGGCCAGCCCTCTAATGTATTCTTTATTTCAGTTACTGTATTCTTCATTTCTGACTGGTTCTTTTTGTATTTCCTATCTCCATTTTAATGTTTTCTATCTCTTTGTTAAAGTCCTCACTAAGTTCATCTACTCTTTCTCTAAGTTCATTGAGTATCTTTATAACCAGTGTTTTGAACTCTGAGTTTGATTGATTGCTTTACTCCATTTTGTTTAGTTCTTTTTCTAGAGCTTTGTTCTGTTCTTTCATTTGGGGCATGTTTTTTTGTCTCCCCATTTTGGCTGCCTCCTTGTGTTTGTTTCTATGTATTAGATAGAGCTGCTATCTCTCCCGGTATTAATAGAGTGGTCTTATGTGGTAGGTGTCCTGTGGGGCCCGGTGACACAATCTCCCTGGTCACCTCAACTTGGTGCTCCAGGTATGACCCTTGTGTGGGTTGGTGTGCCTTCCTGTTGTAGTTGAGTCTTGGTTGCTGTTTACACATCAGTGGGAGGGATTGACCATCAGGCTGATTGTTTGTGAGGACTGGCCATTGACTACAGTGGAGGAGCTGTTGTGCAGGGGCTGACCCAATGGAGCAGGATTCACTTTAGTAGGATTCTGGCACATGTCCATTCTATCCTTTGGGTGTGTTGCCCACGGAGGCAGCCAGGTGGTGCTCCAGCTGGGTCCAAACTGGCTACCAGGTATGCCAACCCCAGCACCTCCTGGAAGGGACTCCACCACAGGCCAAGTTCAGTCTTAGCCTGTGCCCTGCCCAGGGCCGTCTGGCATGAGCCACAAAGCAATTCGCAGATGGCAGCCACCTGTGCTGTGCTTGGAGGTGCCTGGGAGAGGCCACGCTCTGAACCGAGGCTGGCTGCCACTAGTCCCAGGCTCAACAAGAGGGATAGGGCATGCCAAGGCCAGATGCTGTTTGTTTGGGTTTTGTGAAACTTTGAGAGATTTTAAGAAAGTTCACAGCATGAGCCAAGACAGGCTGTTTGTATGGACAAGCCACTGACAGTGGCTTGGCTGTGCCTGCAGTTTGGGTGGGGAGTGGTCTCAGGGAATCACCAGGGCAGGGAGAACAGTGTCACCCAGGTTGATGGAAACTCAGATATGGTGGCTGCCTGAGTCTGCACACTGGGAGGGGGGAGGGCTCAACAAATGAATAATGCCTTCTGTCAGCACTTCTGTCTGGAAGAAAGCTGCCCCTCCATCCCTCACCCTGAAGCCAGACAATTAAATTCATCCCCATGTTTCCCTGGTGCCTTTCAAGCTGCTTCCCCAGTGCTGGAACTCAAAGCTAGTGAGTCCATCAGTGAGTAAGCCCATGTACAGACTCTTTAAGAGGAACATTTGGGACTCTAGCTGCCCTCCTTCTCACTCAGCCATAATCTCCACTGGTTTTCACAGCCAGAATTTATGGGGACTTCTCTTCCCAGCACTGGAACCCTGGGCTGGGGAGGCTGATGTGGGGCTGGGACCCCTTGCTTTTCCAGGAGAGACCTCTGCAGCTGAGATATACCTCCAGATATTTAACTGTGACACACAGGTATGGAACCAGACCATCCTTCGTCTCTGCCCCTCCTACCAATCTCGAGGTGGCTTCTTCTTTTTTATGTCCTTAGTTGTAGGATTTCTGTTCAGCTAGACATCAAGTGATTCTCAATGATGGTTGTTCTGTAGTTTAGTTGTGATTTTGATGTGGTCATGAAAGGAGACAAGCACAGCATTTACCTCCTCTTCCATCTTGACCAGAAATCACTGAATTCTTACTCTTTTCATCTTTCCATTGCCACTGCCCTTGTCATCTTTCAAGAAGACTGTTCAGGTAGCTTCCTAAATGGTATCTCTGTATCCTTGTCTTCCCCTCTTCAATATATCTTCCATCCTGCTGCTCTTTACATTTCTAAGTAAATAGCTAATCATGTTACTCCTCTACTCACAGACATTTGATGGCACACCACAACTTATATTTTTTAAAGTTCCAAAATACTTAATATAACATTTGATCTGACCCAATCAACTCTTCCAGATTCATTCAGTAATCAACTCCTACCCCTTACCACATTGAAATAGGCAATATTCTGCCTGTTTCATGATACTACATATAGAGAACCATAAATGGTCCACCAAAAAACTATTAGATCCGATAAATGAATTTAGTAAAGTAGCAAGATACAAAATTAATATTGAGAAATCAGTTGTATCGCTTCTCGGCCTTTTGGCTAAGATCAAGTGTGGAGAAATCAGTTGCATTTTTTATGCACCAATAATGAACTACCAGAAAGAGAAATTTAAAAAATTACAATTGCATCAAAAAACAAAAACAGACAACAGTTTAATGGTTACCAGAGGGTAAGAGGCAGGGGTGGTAGAAGAGGGTAAAAGGGGTCAAATATATGGTGATGTAAGGAGAACTGAGTCTGGGTGGTGAACACACAATGGGATTTATAGATGATGTATTATAGAAATGTACACTTGAAACCTGTATAATTTTGTTAACCATTGTCACCCCAATTTGATAAAAAATAAAATAAAATAAAATAAAATGCCTAGGAATAAATTTAACCAAGGAGGTAAATGATCCGTACTCAGAAAATGATAAGATATTGAAGAAAGAAATTGAAGAAGATACAATAAATGGAAGCATATACCGTGGTCATTGATAGGAAGAGTGAACACAATTAAAATGTTTATACTACCCAAAGCAATATATAGATTCAATGCAATCCTCATCAAAATACCAATGGCATTTTTCACAGAACTAGAAAAAAAAAATCCTAAAATTTATATGGAACCACAAAAGACCCCAAATAGCCAAAACAATGTTGAGAAAGAGAAACAAAGTTGGTATCATGCTACCTGATATCAAACTATACTACAAAGCTATAGTAATCAAAACAGCATGGTACTGGCATAAAAACATATACATAGATCAACGAAACAGAATAGAGAGCCTATAAATAAACCCATGCCTATATGGTCAATTAATCTATGACAAAGGTGGCAAGAATATACAATGGGGTAAAGACAGTCTATTCGATCAGTGGTGTTGGGAAAACTGGACAGATGCATGCAAAAATGAAACTAGACCACTATCTTATACCACATACAAAAATAAACTGAAGATGGATTAAAGATTTAACTGTAAGACCCAAAACTAAAAATTCCTAGGAGAAAACATAGGCAGTAAACTCTCTGACATTGCTCTTACTAATATTTTTTTGTATATGTCTCCTGGGACAAGGAAAAAAAAAAGAAAAAAGAAACAAATGGGTCTACATCAAACTAAAGAGTTTCTGTACAACAAAGGAAACTGTCAACAGAATGAAAAGACAACCGATTGAACAGGAGAAGATTTTCACCAATGATACATCCAATAAGGGATTAATATCCAAAATTTATAAGGAATTCATAACACTTAACACAAAAAGACAAACAATCCAATTGGAAAATGGGCAGAGGACCTGAACAGACATTTCTCCAAAGAAGACATACACATAGCTAATAGACATACGAAAAGATGCTCAACATCACTAATCATCAGAGAAATAAAAATTAAAACCATAATGAGATATCACCTCACAACTGTCAGAATGGCTATCATCAATAAATAAACCAACAATAAGTGTTGACGAGGATGTGTAGAAAAGGGAACCCTCCTGCTCTGTTGGTGGGATTGCAAATTGGTGCAGCCACTATGGAAAACAGTATGGAGCTTCCTCAAAAAATTAAAAAATAGAACTACCATATGACCCAGCAATTCCACTTCTGGGTATTATCCAAAGAAATCCAAAACACTAACTTGAAAGATATATGCATCCCTATATTCATTGCAGCATTATTTACAATAGCCAAGATATGGAAGCAACATAAGTGTCCATTGACAGTTGAATAAAGAAGACGGGATACATATATACAATGGAATGTTATTCTGCCATAAAAAAGAATGAAATCTTACCATTTACAACAACATTGATTGGCCTAGAGTATACTGTGTTTCCCTGAAAATAAGACCTAGCTGGACAATCAGCTCTAATGCTTCTTTTGGAGCAATAATTAAAATAAGATCCGGTCTTATTTTACTATAATATAAGACTGGGTCTTATACAATATAATATAATGTAATGTAATGTAATATAATACAATACCGGGTCTTATGTTAATTTTTGCTCCAAAAGATACACTAGAGCTGATGGTCCAGCTAGGTCTTATTTTTGGGGAAACAAGGTATTATGCTAAGTGAAATAAGTCCAACAAAGACAAATACCATATGATTTCACTTATATGTAGAATCTAAAAAAGAAAATAAATGAACAAATAAAACAGAAACAAATTTACAGATACAGAGAACAAACTGATGGTTGCTAGGTGAGAAATGGGTTGGGGGCTGGGTGAAAAAGGTAAAGAGTAAGAAGTACAAATTGGCAGTTACAAAATAGTCACTGGGATGTAAATCACAGCATAGGGAATATAGTCAATAATATTATAATAACTATGTGTGGTGTCAGGTGGGCACTAGACTCATCGAAGGGTCACATTGTAAGCTGTATAAATATCTAACCGCTATGCTGTACACCTGAAACTAATATAACATTGAATGTCAGCTATAGTTGAAAAATTAAAAAACATTTTTTTAAAGAAACAGGCAACATTCTTTAAACATATGGTACTTTGTTTTCAGAGCATTACAACTTTTTCCACCAGAAATTCTTTCTCCCCAACGTTTTCCCCACTTTGTTGTTTGCAGAGATTTTACTGTTCCATCACAGCATATGAAATGTCATCTCCTATGTGAAGCTTTCTCAGGTCCCCATCCTGAAACAGAACTGTTATTTTATCTTGACAGCTATGACTCTTAGTTGAACGTCTATCATAGCGCTTAGCAGTGTGAATTTAAATGAGATGAAGACTCTCAAACTCTTGGTTTGAATAAGGAATGCAGCTAAATCATGGGTGTATTACCCTTTTATATACAAAGGGAAAAGAAGGGCATTAGGAAGTTCCTCGTGCTCAGTGAAGAAATCCTGCAGAAAAGTATACTTTTCTGAACAGAGAGGTCAATTTAAATGTTATTACTTGAGGGAAAAAAAATTACATAAGTTCACCAATCAAAATTACAGACTTCTAGCAATTATAAATTTCTTTTCAGAGGACATAGCAATATACTTAGAAGTCCAGGTGTCTTAAAAGACTTTTCTGTTAAACAGAAGAAAATTAGAATAAGATTATGTAGTTTTTACACATCTTCACATTAGATAAAAGAATAGGAGTGGGACTTTCATAAATGTCCTAAATTCTCTATCAGAACTGGATATACAATATGGGATAATGTCTGCTCTTCTGCAGCTCTAAGGAAATATTTTCTTCTCTGTCTGATGCATGCTCAAAGCTATTTGATTAATTAGAATACAGCAGACTTGAGAATCTTAAAACTTAACAGTATCACAAAGTAAGGAGCAGGACAGGTGTTTAACAAATGGAATATTAGGTATATAATGTTTTGTTTCCACAACAGAGTCTATTCCCCATGGAGTTAGAACTCCTTAAAGATTGGTCCTTAATATTGTCTAAACTTGTACCTTCCGTCCCTTGCATAAAGAGGTTTTTGAATATTTGAATGTCTTGGTAGGTGTAATTAAAATATATCCTTCTCGGTCAAGGGGGAAAGAAAGTATAATCTATAATCATCTTACTATCCATTAGCCAAGTCTCCAACGCAATATATAATTTACAAAGAGGAGTTCAAAGACTGATCCAAAGTGAGTATCTAGCACATTTCTTGGAATAAACTCAGATTTACGATGAACCTCGGGGAACAAAATTTAAGAGACTTCGTCATAACCCTATGTTTTCCTCTTAGTTGAGCAAGCTTCATCATGTTCAAACAGTCTCTAGATTAAGGAGTATGTTAAAGACAAGCTAACAGGCCCCAAATAGAGTTGCTCATGCACTCAAATAGAGATGCCACATCACCAAACTGAGACTTAATTACAGTTTCTGCTCTCCCCTAAATGGAATCTTAAACCGGTTGGTCAGGAATTACCTTATCAGTTTAGTTAGATAATCTGCTTGGTAAGCCACTGCCATCCCTTACAGGGAAAATCACCTTGCAATAACTATTCTACCTTTTTGCCTGGTATAACTTCCTAGTTCCTGATACTTTCTGCCTGTGAAAGTTTTCATTTTGTACAGCTCCTCAGATCTCCTTTCTATCTGCTAGATGGGGTGCTTCTCTGTCCATGAATTACTGAATAAAGCCTGTAAGATCTTTAACATTTACTCAGTTGAATTTTTTTGAACAAAGAAACCAATATACGTATTCAGATTTCTTTATGCCTTTCCAGTTCCTTTTTGGCACCCACATGTACCCAGAGTTCACAGGACTTGCTTGAGTATAGAGCCTCTTGGTGGTCTTGCCACCAGTCCAAACCTCAGCTCTTTCTTTTCATTCATTAGAACTTACTGATTTCTACAGTTTTCTCAGGGTTCTGCCAGCTGACTGGCTAATGTATAAATTGAGCCAATGCTGCTATTTATCAGAGGTAACATTTGTACTTGTACTGAGGTCCATTAAATGATTAATGTGGGACATATCAGAACCAGTAGAGACATTTATGTTGGGGAAAGGGGTAAACTGTCCTGGGATCCTTAAAATCCTGGCTTCCTAGTCTGCTCTTTAGTCTGGTCTTGCCTGAAATTTGCATCAACTAAAGTCCTGAAGAGGAACTTTCTTTCTGTTTCCTCACAATTTCCTTTTCTGAGCACTAGTAGCAATGATGAAGCCTCTTGTACTCGTTTCTCACCCACCATACATAGTAGCACACATGTAAATCCAGTGTAAACACTCCAATGTTAGATGGCAGAGGAAGTGAATCCATTTGGAATTTTCCTATATCCATTTTAAGAACAACCCTGTAAAATAATGAAACCTCAGTATTATGTGTTAAAAGGTGAACGGGAGGGGTAGTTCCGCCTTAAACTTTGTTATCTCAGTCAGTCACATGTGAACAGTCCAGAAGAAGCTACGGTTCTTTAACTGATGTTTGAATCATATCTTCCAAACCACACAAAGTTCACAGGGAACTCAGGGGTTGGGGAGTGACTCTTACATTCTCTTAAACGTGTCTCACAGCCCTTCAAATGGTAAATGGTGTGGCCCACGGCACCCCTTCCCACTGTACCCTTTCTCTCCTCCCATCATCCTGCTTCACAGCTCCTAAATTCCTTTAACCCAGTGATTCTCAATACATACATTTGAATCTCCTAAGGAGTTTTTCAAATATACTAATACATAGGTCCCACTCAAAGAGGGTCTGATTAGTTTGGTCTGGGGTGAGTTGGGCATGATTTTTTTTTCCTTCAAATTTCCCCAGAGCCATGCAAAATCTGGACTGAGAACCACTACCACATGCCCTCCTCTGCTCCTCTCACTCAGGGTCCCACTTTGTTCAGTTAACCTTGCTTCATTTCATCAGGTCCCACTCTGGGTGGAGTGAGAGTCATTGAAAATTTAGAATGGAGTAGTTTCAAAACCATCAGTTTTCTCATTTGATGAGACAAGACTAGACAGAACTCCTATTAGCATTTCTTCTCTTCATTATTATGCTGAAACAGCCAATATCTCTTTACCACTTTGGTACCTCTTTATTACCCTCGCCTCAGCACTCTAGGTAAAAGCCTTTGAATTTGATCCTATACTAACTTGGCAATTGTATTTCTAGGCCAAGATAATTTGCCTTCATTTAGTCCTTTGTAATTGCCCCAGGGATTTTGAGAAGGTAACATTGACTTTCTACTCTATGTAAGAAATTGAAGCTAGCAACAATACGAAGTTTGCTTGTTTATGTGTTTATGCACAACTGAATTTTAACTACTATATTTATAGTCTTTGGATTGGACCTTAAAGTAAAAGTTTAATTTGTAAGTTCTTTTCTGGTGCTCTCCAGAACTACCTAATAAATCACTGGCAGCATCCCTTTGTAATATAAAAAAACTGAGGCGCTTCTTTAGATATAATCATTAAAAATGTAAATGTTTAATATGCTATTGGCTACTTATCTTTGTTGTTGTTGCTGTGTAGTTCTTGCTCCTTTAATTTACTGAATTTAACTTTTAAGCCCAACTGGTTGGGTTTTTTTTGTTTGTTTGTTTTTTTAGCTTTCCCATCCAAATCAAACTTGGGCTAATTTGTTGAAATTGTGTCCTATTGGCTTAAGAAGAGAATTGTTAGATACAGATTTTAAAAAGCTACATTTCAGGGCCAAAGATTTAAAGTAAAATAAAATAAAGCCAGTGGAGTTTTCCATTTGGAAATAACTAGGTCTGCTGGGGTAGGTTTTGGGGGACGAATGATGGCAAAATCCCCTTGCTGGTACTGAATGACCTTGGGCAAGTTATTTAACCTCTCTAAGCCTTGATTTCCTCATTGGCAAATGGGGTAACATTAGCTCTCTTTCAGGATCATTGGAAGAATTAAATGAGATAAGGAATATTTGTAAAGTATGTGACATTTAGCAGGATAAATACGTGGAAGCTAATGTTATTGTTTATGCCCAAAAATAACAATGTGTGAGTTCATAACTGTGTAGAACCATTGTAACTATATACTATACATCAAAGGCAGTTTTGCCTTTAATAAGCACAAAGCTTCTAATACTGAGTTCTAAAACCTAAGCAGCAAAACAGCAGCAAGGGAACATATCAGTGTACCTCTGACCCTTTACCAGTCTCTGGAAGATACCCAGTCTCCTTCTCACCTCAAGGCCTTTGGCCTGGAAAGCTCTCACTCAAGCTGTTCGCATGGCTGACTTCTTATCTTTTAGCTGTCAGCTTAAAGTCACCTCCTAAGAGAGGCTCTTCCTGATCATTTTAGCTAAATTAGGTCCTGCTTTCCACTAGTTGCTGTTACAGCACCCTGTTTATTTCCTTCAGAGAGGTTGTGGCAACCCAAATTACTTTATTATTATCATTTTTTTTGTTTACTTGTTTATTATCAGTCTTTCCCTCTAAACTCCACAAGGTGAGGGGCCATGTCTATCTTGGGGACCATTGAAGAACTACTGTCTACCGTATTTCCCCGAAAATAAGACTCGGTCATATATTAATTTTTGCTCCAAGAGACACATTAGGGCATATTTTCAGGGGATGTCCTATTTTTTCACGAACAACAATCTACATTTATTCAAATACAGTCATGTCTTCTTTTTCTGGAACATCATCATAACGTACTAAATGTGTCCGTCTGGCTGACAATCTTAACTGGGGCTAATTTTTTTGGGAAACACGGTAGTACATGTCAAATGGCCAATAAATATTTGTTGAAACAATTGGTTAATAAACATTTTCAAGTCCTTCATTTTATAGAAGAGGAAATTGAGTTTAAAATGTGACTAATGTCACAGAAGTAGTAGAAAACCCAAGCTTCCAAGAGTCACTCCAGAGCCCTTGCCAGTATGTTAAATCCTGTGTCACTGGACAGTGCTACCATCACATCAGTAAGCTCTCCTTTTTCTAAATTCATCTTCCACTCTCTTGATACAGCACCCTTGGGATGCCCTTCCAGGCTTAATCTCTGGGTTATAGCTGGTATAAATCGGCCAAATTCTGCTGCTCCTTTGCCATTTATTTCTCTTTCCTTACCAGACCTTGCATTTCCCCAGCTGAGTCATACTCAACTTTGATCCTAGAAGTGGCTGGTGGCCAGGAGAAAAGTGGTGCAAATTCTGAGCAGGGCCAGCATTGTTTTGTAAGGTCCTTAACTCATTTGAAGCTTCTATGTAGTTTCCAACCAAGGAGAAGGTCTTCTATCTTCCAACAAGGGAGCGGGCCACCCTGTAGGTCCAGAGTGTTCAGGGAAAACTGGGTGATCAAGGTCTTCAAGGGTATCTGAAAGGTACCTGCATCCCACTCCTTTTCTATGATGGCCCTGACTCTGTCAAAGGAACTTGCTTAGGATGAGAAATCACTTCCTCTGAAGTTCTGCCACTCTTAATTAAGGCTTATGCCTGGTCTTCAGCTCAGTCTGCCTTCTGTTTGCCAGTCATGAGGGTCCCTTTAAGAGCTACCAATAAGGCTCTTTAACTCACATTTGGGTTTCAATTAGCACTTAATAGCTCTGTTCCTGTCATTTACACTGCTTAGTATACAAGTACCCCTTATTCATGGTTTAACTTCCCGTGGTTCCAGTTGAACTTTGGTCAACCGCAATCCAAAATATTAAATGGAAAATTCCAGAAATAAACGATTCATACATTTTAAATTGTGTGCTGTTCTGAGTAGCATGATAAAATCCCACTCCAGTCTGCCTGGACCTGAATCATCCCTTTGTCCAGCGTATCTGTGCTATATGCACTACCCCCCTATCAGTCAGTTAGTAGCTGTTTTCATGATCAGATCAATAGTTGCGGTACCATAGTGCTTGTGTTCACATAACCCTTATTTTACTTAATAATGCCCCCAACATGCAAGTGTAGTGATGCTGGCAATTCAATATGCCAAAGAGAAGCCATAAAGTGCTTCCTTTAAGTGAAAATGTGAGCACCGTACAATAAAATATTTTGAGAGAGAGGCCATGTTCATATGATTTTACACAGTATATTGTTATAATTGTTCTATTTCATTGTTAGTTATTGTTGTTAATCTCATACTGTGCCTAATTTATAAATTAAACTTTATCATAGGTATGTATGCATCAGAAAAAACATAGTATATACATAGGGTTTGGTACTATCTGCAACTTCAGGCATCCACTGGGGGTCTTGGAAGGTATCCCCCAACAGTCGGGGGGCCTACTGTACATCAGTGGTGCTCAGCAGCAGCCGCCCAATTCCACAGTCTTTCAAGTTGCTCTTTGTACTGTACTCTTATGTACTAGATATATCATACAGGTTAATGCATTCCCTTCTAGCTAGATCCTGTCTCGGTTAACCACCTGTAAAAGTGTTAGTTATTGCACTACAGCAATATGCCAGAGACTTATCTTCAGTGAAGAGGTCCTCATTGTACCAGCTAGGGAATCAGCAAAGTCCAGAATCTCATTTTTACACTCAGATTTATAGGACCACTGGTATTAACTGTCTCAGGTTGGGCCCTTGAAGCAGACCGGAGACCTAGATTCTTGTCCAAGTGATTTACTGAGGGAATGCTCTTCTAAAGGAGACTTAAAGGAGAGGGAGGAAAGCAGAGTAGGACAGGAAAAGAGCTGGTAAAGATGTGAGTTCAGCTGAAGTCTACCTTCATTCTGATCCCCCAGAGGGCTTTGGAGGATGAGTGGCACCGCAGTTCTGGAGGATTTGTGCCCACAGAACAGTCAGTCATTGGCTATGAGCTAACCCTGACGGAAGGGTGTAAACTTCTAGGAATTTCCTGGAATTGCTGGCTTGAAGGAAATCCTCAGGAGAGGGAGGTGAGCTATTAGCCACCAGCACTCAGCAGCAAGGGTATCCATTCACCAGCCCAGTGAAGGGGTTCTGAGCAGGGCACCAACAGTGTCTTAGATAAACATTACTTTGATAGGAAGAACATTGAACCCAGAAGGAAGGAGTCAGATACAAGAAGAAATGGTGAGCCAAGAAATTTGTAAATATCTGGGTATATCTATATAAGTACTTTTATAAACAAAAATAACAGGAGTAATGACGGTTAATTTGGGGGTTGAAGGTGTAACTAAAAGATGGAATTAAAACAATAAGCATTGGCTCAGGCGCCCGGTGGCTCAGGCAGTTGGAGCTCCGTGCTCCTAACTCCGAAGGCTGCCAGTTCGATTCCCACATGGGCCAGTGGGCTCTCAACCACAAGGTTGCCGGTACAACTCCTCGAGTCCCGCAAGGGATGGTGGGCTCTGCCCCCTGCAACTAAGATTGAAAGGACAACAACTTGACTTGGGAAAAAAGTCCTGGAAGTAAGTACACACTGTTCCCCAATAAAGTCCTGTTCCCTTGCCCAATTAAAACAAACAAAAAACAATAAGTGTTAATAAGGAATATGGAGTGATCAGTATTAACAGTTCTTGTATTTTTGAAGTGAAAGGTAAACATGTTGATTATATTTGGAATTTATTATATCAAGTTATGTTTGTTAGAAATTTAATGAAACTCCCTGATACAGAGGGTAATTAAACACATACATCAAATTTTGTTCTCCCCACATCCAGTTAAAATGACAATGAATTCTTTTAAGGCTACAGGATAGGGGAAATAGGAGAAGAAACCACAAGAACAAAATTTTGGAAACTTGAAAGATGCTGGATGAGTAGTAAAGCACTTAGCAGACTTTCCACAATTAAATTACTTTGCCAGAAGCAGAAAAGCAAGAGAAATTTGTTTCACACTAAAAATCCTCAAAGTCTCAGGAATTGGCAGCATCAGATTCTTTTGGAAACGAGGTGAAAAAGAAAGATGGAAATAAGGATGATTCATTTAAAGTTTAAGGAATGGTCAGATCACTAGATCCTTCCAATCACGAGAGCTGCAGTACCACTCTTCTTTCATTGGAGGCATATTCTCAGGAGAGAGCAAAATAAGTTTCTGGCTGGAGGATCCCAAGCAGAGTTGAAATTGGGGAACCTCATGGAGAACAGTGAGATTAAAAGAATGTATCCACACTGGAGCCCTCTCCACCCAACTATCTTGTTCTGTCCAGCTCCATGATATTAGAAGCTAGAGTTTCATTCTTCAGACAGAAGATTGGACAAGTCTTATCTGACTAGCCCAGGAGGAAAAAAACTAAAAGTAGTGACATCAGAGTTTCCCTAACTAAACTGCCCAGCCAGATAACTCTACAGTGATACTTACTAACTTCACTAAAACAAGATACTAAACCAAAGACTTGGAAGACCAAGGACAGGACAGAAGATGAATCCAGGAGAGTGGAGAAAGTAAGTCCAGAATGACAATGAAGGGAAAACCCCAAGGCGACAGCCATGTATCAGGCACAATGACTGAATGAAAGCCTGTCAGAAGAATCTGAACGATACTTCATCAGGAACATGAAATCAATGCGTCTGAATATCTTAAGATTTAGAGAAGTGGTAAAAAAAGAAATGGGGGATTAAACTGTGGATAAGTGCATAGAAAACTAAACAAATGATAAAACAAGACATTTAGCTCTAATGCAAATAAAAAACTGTTCAGGAAAGAAAAATTAATCATAATTTCCTATATGGTTCATCTGTGAGTAGTTTTTGTATAGTCATGTTAATGTAAACATGTTGATGGATATAATCAAAAGAAAAATTGCTATCATATTGTGAGAGTGTGACAAAGGAAAGAAAGTCCACGTGTGGTGGGAATAGTCGAATTCCATTGTGGGAAGTCAATGGATAATAACAAAAAATGAAAATCAAGAAATATAGGTAAGTGCATATTCTTTAGAGATATGGAAATAGATACCAACATGACCAGAAATAGAAATAAAAGTGATTGCGTCGGGGGGAGAAGGGATACAAGACTAATGTTTTTCCTAATAAACCATAAGAAAGTATTCGACATTTTAAACCATATGCTTTTTAAAATTTTGATACAAACAAAATCTAACCACTTAACACCCACTGGGATGGCTATTATTTTTTTAAAAAAATTGAAAATAAGTAGTGTTGCTGAGGATGTGGAAAAATTGGAATCCTTGTGCATTGCTGTTGGGAATGTAAAATAAGGAAGTTGTTGTGGAAAATTTTGGTTATTTCCCTAAAAGTTAAACATAGAAGTACCATATGATCCAGCAATTAAACTTCTAGGAATAAACCCAAAAGAACTGAAAGCAGGTACTCAACTAGAAACTTGTATACCAACGTTCATAGCAGCAATAGTCACAATAGCAAAAAGCTAGAAACAACCGAAATGTTCGTCAACAGATGAATGGATAAATGCAATATGGTACAAATATATTTAATGGAATTTTATTCAGCCTTAAAAAGGAATGAAGTTCTGATATGTACTACAATGTGGATGAACATTGAAAACATTATAATAAGTGAAGTGAGCCAGACACAAAGGACAAATATTCCATTTATGTGATGTACCTAGAATAGGCAAATTGACAGAGATAGAAAGTAGGAGAATAAAGGTTACCAGGGGCTGTAGGGAGGGGAGTTATTGTTTAATGGATACAGAATTTCAATTTGGGATGATGAAAAAGTTCTAGAAGTTGATAGTGGTGACAGTTATGCAACATCATGAATATACTTAATGCTACTGAATTAAACACTTTAGAATGGTTAAAAAGTAAATTTACTATGTATATTTTACCATAATAAAAAAAGGAAAAACTAAATATGAAGACAGATATTAGTAGAATGGTAACAAAATAGAACATTCAGTTAAAAACATGTTAATGGCAACTACTGAAAGAATGGAAGCAATATATAACTTCTAAAGCAGTATTAGAGGAAAAAAGAAAAAAAAAACGTGATCAATCTTTTACAACATAGGAAAGGAGACTAGAAGAAGCGAAGCAGACACATGGTAATTAAAGAAAGTGAAAGAATTAAATCTAACCAGGCAAGCCTTGGAAGACAGTTTTAAGAGGAAAAGGGTTAAAAACAATGTGTAGATATGTGTGACAGTCCTCAGTCAAATAAACTGATCCCAGCAGTGAAAGATAAGAAGGACCGCAGCACTGAAGGGCCATGATGGCTGAGAAAAAGGAAAGGTGGTAAGAAAATCCCTCAGCGTGGGCTCTGGGTACAACTCAGCAGGTTTGCACCCCAGAGAAGCAACACTGTGAGTGAACCATTCACAAATATGGGTCTTTTTTAGCTGAGTATTCATAAATCGAGAATTACGTACATTTCAGTATTCAATACATCATTCAACATTTCAAGATTCAGTATCTCAACCGATATTTAACTAGTACAAATGAGATGCCTCCATTGAGCAAAAGGAATTCTGGAGTGAAATAAACCTAATAACCAATGCCACCATTCGAAAATATCTGTAAAAGCACCAGACATCTATAAAATTTTCCAACTACCTCTTGATATTCATTCACTTGAACATCAAATATATACTTGTTTTCAATTTCCTGCATTCAAGACAGTTTTATTCTATTTGATTACTTTTCAGCTTGTTTAATCACTAAAATTGTGATATTATTCTACCATTTTTCAAGATGGAGAGTATTTCAGTAACTTTATAGATGACATACATTTTTGCTGGCCAGTCTGGAAAACCAAACAACTATTCAAATGTAAGGAAAGGACACACCAGAATAAACAACTGAAAATTTAAAATAGTTCCTAATTGCTACTTTCACTTACAGGTTTAGTAGAAATATTGGATTATTTCAACTCTCTATGAATATTATTGATCACATTTTAGTAGATAAGTTTAAATATATGTGTATAAAAAAGATGAAAAAGAAAAAGGTAAAATCTCTCTGGATGGTGAGATTAGTTATGTTTTCTAAATAATCTAGAATGACTATGTATTATTTTTGTGTTATTAATTGGGTTGTGCTTTTGTTTTTTAAATTAAACCAGTATGTTTTTTTGAAACTGGACCAGCATTATCAGGAAGGATTGTAAAAATCAATTGCCAAACAATGTCTTAATCTACTTATTATGTGCACTTACTGGGAACACTCTGAGCAGCTCTAGGTACCTGTGAGTACTTGAGAATGCCTCTTCTTGAAAGAACAAAAGACTATAATGTGAAAAATAAAATACACTGTCATTCTAAATTTGGTAATGAGAAGTGATGAAGGAAGATGTGTGGTTGGCATCTAACACCTCCTAGAGGAATTTAAAGATATGAGGAGGAAGGTGATAGGCTGCAGATGGTAACTCTGGAAAAAGGAATTTAATAATGAAAAGAAACATGAATTGTTTTTAGCGATACCATGACTTGAAAACATAGGAAACATCTCAAATAGAAGATGAGAACAGATATGAATTAAGTACCTTGCTTGACAAATATCCAAGACAGAAAATATCTCTATCCAGGACAACGAAGTTGCTCTAGAGAGAATCTGGAATAAGGAAGCTTAGCTCTGGAGAGAATCATTTGATTATGAAACCAAGGGGAAGGCTTGGGACCTATTGTCTTTTATCTCAAAGGAGCTGAGAGACACAGCTCTAGAATTAGATTAAATGTAGAAGTAAGGATGGATCAGATAGACGAACTAAAACTGAGAGTCATACTTATAAAATATCTGAATACGTAGTAGTAATTTTCACCAAGCTAAAATGAAAAGTGAGATAAGGTTTATAATTATCAGTGCTATATTTGTATTATGGAATATGGTATGTTGTTGCTTCTGGGCTGGTCTCTTGAGGATATGAGACTAACAACATTAAAGGGAAAATGGAAATCTTAGTTTGGGGCTCTTTGGTTGCTTGCTGGGATTTGCATTAAGTAATAAGCACTGGAGATAAGAGCAGAACTTCACGGAGTTATTAGCATCAGATAGATGCCCACAGTAAGAGCTCACTGAGGGTTTCCACCAAGACAACTTCAGTACAATAATTTTCACACTCAAAATAGCTTTCATTCTGCGCTTAAAGGAATCTTTTATGGAAGAAGATTCTGAAGGAGAGGTGAAACAAAAGATTATGTTCCAGAAGTTTGGAGAACTCTAAGCCAACATCCCACCAAGCCCTGTACCACCTCAATACCCCCACCCTCTATTTCAGCCAGTGGGTAGAAACTTACTTAGGGTGGGTGCAGCATGAGTGACTACAATTAGGGGATTATTATCACCATCTTTGTTTAATCATATCCCCAAGCATTCTGAGAAGGACATAGTGGCCACTGTTCTGCAACCAAGCAAACTGAAGAGGGAGTAGGACCTTACTTTGGGGGCAGCCTGTACATTGGGACTTACTGATGTGAAAGGTAGGGATCTGAGAGTGTGATCTAAATCTAGACAGTTTTGAAAGGAAGCAGACAAGAAGACATACCTTCCGCTCACCAAACCCGAGAATGATAGGACGAAGGAGCATCCCTAAAAGTTTTGTTTTTTTAATTGGGTAAATACAATTACAGCAGTAAATTTAAGAAATTCCTTAATCCAACTAGTAGTGCAGGCTAGAAATATATATTTAGTGCAGACTATGTGATAACCACTGGGAAGAAAAATTAGTCCCTGTTCTCCTGAGGCTCGTGGTCTAAATGGGAAGATTGATGTGAAACAATCCCATAAGTAATTAGCTCAGTTGTGGGAAATAAAAATAAAATAAAATAAAAATGACATGGTGATACGAAAGGAAATCTTTATAAAATATAACAATAGCCTAAATACATTGCCATTGATTTCCTTATTAAAAGGTTTTAATGACTCCAATTTTCCCTACAGTTTCCAAATTTACTAGAAGTAGATGGGTGTGTGAAATCTTCAGATTAAAATAATGCTTCAGTATAGATTTATCACTTATTATGTTCCTTCTTCCTTGAAAAGGGTCATTATAAGGCAGAGAATTTAGGATAAAGGAGATGGAAAATATTTATGAGACTCAGGAACAAAGCTATTATTCTAATTGCAAGGTTTCATTATAAGCAGTAAAATATAGTTAACGACAAGTTAACAACATCTGTAAAACAAAAGATACACCTTACTTGGCTGGACTCTATCAATATTTGTTTACCATTATTTCAGTTTTTTCCTTCACGTAGAAAGGCACTTTATTTCTTAAAAGAAATCAATGTCCATAACCAAAAATAATTGTGAACTAGTTTTATTTAAATCAGTTTGTTCTGGTTATTGAGCATGTCATATGAATAAATGAATCTTTATGAACACGATAACTTATCTGAAATAGCTTCCCAAGCCTTTAAAATGTCAAAAGCCTCTTTTCCTAGCATAAAAATACTAAAGGCCTTTTGCTATCACATGGTTTATTAGCAGAATAGGAAAATTAATCTTATCCTAAGCAAAAGCAGAAATATAATTAGCTGAATCAAGAAAAGTGTGACGTTTGCTCATGAACTCTTCCTTTCTATAATATATCTATTTTGGGAAATCATAAGACCAGAGGAAGATAAAAATATGAAAAGATAGTAGGCTTCTTTAGTTATTGTTAAGTATTAGGAAATGAATGGGACTTTTATCTGTGACTTTTTCAAGATCTATATGAACACAAAGTAATGTATGACATTAAAAGCTATGTCAGTTATTAATAGCAATTGTCTGTTTTACAGACAGGAAATAGGAGTGCCACTCATTTTAGTCAGTGTTAGATGAAAGACTAAATTTACCTGGTTTTCCCTCATAAATGTACCTGTTTTTTCCCTCATGCTCTTACTCTCCCTTTCTAGCTCTAAGCTGCACATAAGATGGAATTTGCCATATTGCACATGCCCTTAGATATTCTGTTTCACTTCACTAGGAGCCAAGGAACCATTTGCTTTAAAATTTAAAAAATTTAAGAGCGGAAATCCACAACCTGCTCTTTAACCTTGAACTTGCTGAGCCAGTAGCTCTAGGATAAATTTGTTAAAAATTATTGTGCATAAATTTTCATTTGGGTCTAAATTTGCTGGGACAGAAGGCCTTTTTATTTTCTCATATTGAGAATATTTAACCAAGTTTATTATGTTGGAGACCCAGACCCTATTGCCTACTACACCTTTTTAAAAAGATAAAGACATTTTCACTGTAGAGGGAGCTATTGTGCAAGATTTTATAATGTGTTGGGGAGAAAATTTGTGTCTGAACTTTGTTTCACATATGTCTTCAGCTTTGTATATGTGTGTCTGAGTGCATGTAGAAAATAGAAAATTATCTAGATCCAAAGAAAATGCACCAGCAATATTTAAAGTGCTTATTTCTGAGAACTGGGATTATATGTGAATGTTCTTTCCTTCAGTAAGTTCTTTATTTTCTGGATTTTTTGCAGTGTGCATACCCCTTACTTTATAGTGAAAACAGTTACTTCACCCAAAAAGACTGAGCACTTCATATGCGCACAGTACTGCACTAAATAATTTGAGGAATGAAAAAAAAAAATACAGACTTCCTTCCCATTTGGAGCTTTCAATAAGACACAAATCAATAAATAATGTGATAATCTTTTTATTGCCCATTATGTATCAGATAACTCACTTCACTTCACATACTCATCTTATTTAATCCAAACCTACAGAAAATGTATAAGTTCACTTGATGGTATATTATTCAGTAATTTCGACAGATGTGAATGATGAACATGGATATGCATATTTTATAATAGTAAGTTACAAACAAGTTAAAAAACAAGCAGGCTCAGAGCTATGCATAAAGACTTAATGAAAAACTGTCTAGATAATTACAATTTTTTCAGCCTTTTAAATTTACTATTATGAGCATTTATCTTTCCCATAGAGAAAAATAAGCTTTTAGTGATTTTAATATGTATAACAGCCAAAAGACGATTCTTTACTAACTTTGGGGCACTGATACACAGTGTAATGGGCACTGAGTGAAAAGAGAGACCAGGGTAAGGTGGTGACACTTGGAGGAGGCTTCCAGAAGCAATGTAGGTCTCCCTGAGTACTTTGAAGGAAAGGTAAGATTCCCTAAGAATGTGGAGGGATAACATTCTAGGAGAAAAAACTTGTACAATAGCAATTAGAATGGGACCATTTGTGAAACAGGATGATACTAACTTGCTCATCCGGTGGCTGTAAGGGTTAAGTGAAGGGGTATGCATGGCATCACATCTGGATGAAAGATGCTCAGGAAGTATTAGCTGTCATGATGATGGTGAGTGACAGGGAGAATAGAGAATGGAGATGGACCCCAAACAGTGTCCAAAAGAATGAATGGTAAAACTGTTAACAGTCTGGATCCCCAAATGGAAACAGGAGCGCCAAACAGACCTTCATTTTTTCTCACCTCAGAGTTCAGAAGGAGGGTACTCAAGCCAAAATAGAACAGGCTAGGGAGCTGGTATGTAGGAGAAGGTGATGGAACAAGTTTGGAATATTTGGAATTAAAAATTTGAGTGAGATAGTTACCATAGGCCCTCGGAGAATTCAGAGTTAGATTTGGGAATTATCTGCACAAAAGCAAGTGTTGGTTTTGGTTGACATGAGCCTTGGAAATTACCTGTGGTTTAAGGTAGGAGAGGAGACAGGAAGCCAGCTAAGGAAGCAATTGAAGAGTGGTCAGTGAGATGGATAACTGCGAGATGAAGTTAGCATCATAGAAATAAGAAAGGTGAGATTTCCTGAAATGTTATCAACTATTCATCCAGAAGAGTCTGGGGGAGTTAAGTCCAGAGAGAAGCCACCCAATGCTATAACTAATTGTATCACCACTTGAAGTATCTGTTTTTCCTATTCTTGCGTCTAATTCCAATATACTATGGTGAAACCAGTTCATTCTCTGTTCAACTTGCTGTTCTGCTTAAAAGGATGCCTTGACTTTAAACTTGATACTGAAGGCCAATTGCTAGGAGCCACTAAATTAATTACCCATAAAGCAGTGTATGTAGATCAGCAATTAGATTAGAGAAAAGAAGACTAGAGTCATTTATCAAGGAGTGAAACAAAACAAAACAAAATATTGAAAGAGACCTTGCAAGTCAACCTAATTAGAATGAGGGCAACATAAGGTTTAATTCTCAAAGAAGCAAATGGAAGCCTCAGTCCATGTCTTCTTTTTCCTTTCCTAAGCTTTGTCATTTAGGGATTGAGAAGCTGAGTTGAGTAAGAGATTGGTTAGAAATGAATAGGAAAACTAGAGACATGTTGGAGAGGCAGGTTCCAAAAGACTAGTTGAGGTACTATTTATTCGGCATTTTCTCTGTCAAGCACTGTGCCAACATTTGACATCATTAAGCGATGTGGTCCTCACGGCAACCCTGAGGTAGGTGGTCTCGTCATCCTAATTACAGCTGAGGGGACAAGGAGGGATCACACTTGCAGGTGAAGGAGGCCAGGCAGCTTGCCGAGGTCTCCTAGCAGGTTAGCGGCATAGACCGCATGTGTGCAGGCTTTTCTGACACCTTGGTGGCTCTCTTACTCACTGTGCCTTGCCATCCCTTCGAGCTATCAGTTTGCCTCAAAAGGAAGCCATCTGCCTTCTGAGAAGCTCAGGATTGTCCATGAGACACCTGCCAGCAAAAAGCATGAAAGTTAAAAATTAGCCAGAAATAAAAGGAATTAACTTCTGATATACAAAGTGGATTAATCTCAAAGTATTATGCTAAGTAAAAGAAACCAGACACAAACGACTACACATATTATTCTATTTATGTGAAATCCTTGAAAGGCAAATTCTAGAGAAAGCAACATGATAATGATAGAAAACATATTACTGGTTGTCTGGGGCTGGGAGGGGGCAAGGGGACTGAATGCAAAGGGGTAGGAAATAATTTTTTAGCAGGATGGAAATATTCTATATTGAGTGTGGCAGTGGTAACTCGACTGTTTACATTTGTCAAAACTCATCAAATTGTGCATCTAAAATGCGTGAATTTTATTGTGTGTAAATTATGTCTCAATAAAACTAACAAAAAAAAAGTTTATTTCTTTTAGTAAATTTCCTTGAAGAGATGTTACGTTTAAGTTTTGCATTTAAGTTATCAGTGTTATCTGTTTTAGTAAAGAAGAATATCTTCATAATAGCAAATTATTATTTGGAAAACTACAGTGGTACTTCTGGAGGTATTTTAAGATAAAAAGTGGTCAAGTGAATTCAGGTAGAGCAAACTCTACACACAAATTTTAACTCTCTACAGTCTCCTAGTGGCAGCAACTTTAAATTTCAGCTCGTTTATTCATTCAGCAAATATGCATTATGTTGAATCACTTGAAACTGCCATTGTTGTGGGTCAAACCTCGGCAGATATCAGCAATTCTACTCATAAGTTGTTCAGCCTAATATAACACAGCTTCTGTGTGCTTCGGTAATATTCTGGGAGCTGGGAATATAGTGTCGTATAAGATGGACCAGGGTCCCTGCCTTCATCTTGCTTACATTCTAGTGGTCTAGACAGGAATATGCAAAGAGATAAATGAACAAAATCATTCCAAACTGTAACAAGAAACAAACAGGATGAAATGATTGGTGCCCACTTGGGGTGAGGTGAAAGCTGCTTTGGATAAAGTTAGAAAGGATGAGATAATAAGATGGAGCATCAGGGGAAGACCATGTTAGACAAGGGAACAGCAAGCTGGACATCCATAAAGTAGGATGAAAACCCAGATACAGGGGCCGTGCTGAGTGAAGGGACCTGCTATTAGAGAAGTTCCAAGAAGCACACAGAGGTGGGTTTTATAGGGCCTGGAGGACTTTGAGAAGGAGTATGGATTTTATTCAAATTCAGCAGAGAGTCAGTGGAGGCCTTTTACCGAAAGGTTTAACAGGATTCAGTTTATGTTTTACAATACTGTGTAACTTTATGGGTAAAGGAAATATTCTGTATCTTGACTGTGGTGGTTACATGACTGTATACACTTGTCAAAGTCATTGAATTGTATACCTAAAGAGTGGTGAATTGGTGAGATTTACTTTATGTTATTATACCTTATAATAAACCTTAATAAACCTAACCCCCAAAATAAGACAACTCTGAGTTGAAGCACTGAAAATAGTTTCTCTGGAAAATGTTAGTGGGGAGAATTTAGGGCTTGGATTTGTTTGTTGTTGGTGATACTGCTAGTTGAAGCCTGATTAAACCCTGTGCATGTATATCTTTTAGTAAAATAAAAATTAAATTTAAAGGGGATAACTCTGGCTACTGTATGCAGAAAAGATTATAAGATAGCAAGACAAAAGACAGGGAGATCATTTAGGAAACTGGCAAGAGATGATATGGCTTAGACTTGGGTGATGACAGTGAAACTAAGAGAAGGAATAACATACAAATAAATCTAACATGGACGTAGAGCTGACAAGACTTGTTGATGGATTGGATGTAGGTAGAGGGGATAAGGAGAAAGAAAAAAACATGCTCTGACATGGCTGCAAGTTTTGGTGCAGAGAAGCGACAAAGATTTATGAAAAGGGATGCTTATGGCAGCATAATTTATGAAAGATAAAAACAGGAAGCATTTTAGATTTCAAACAAAAGGTGAATAATCAAATAAATCGCTACATACCATGTTTCCCCCCAAATAAGACCGGGTCTCATATTCAGGTTTGCTCCAAAAGACGTGCTAGGGCTTGTGTTCAGGGGATGTCATCCTGAAAAATCATGCTAGGGCTTATTTTCCGGTTAGGTCTTATTTTTGGAGAAACACGGTGTTCAAGTAACTAAATATTACATAGGTATTAAAAACCATGAGTCTACAGAATAATCGATATCATGGGGAATATGCTCATGTAAAATGTTGAGTAAAAAAAGTTTAAGAGGGAAAAATCAGAATGCAAAACCACATGTACAGTGCAATTTGAATGTCCCCTAGCTTCTTGCTCCTTTGAATAATCTATGGACTGGGATCATAGCCATCACCTAGAGCTTATTAGGAAATCAGACTCTTAGGCTTCACTCCAAACCCACTGAATCAGAATCCTCGGGTGATTTTTAGGTGAATCAAAGTCTGAGAAGCAGTGTCCAGGCCTTATTGACTTGGGAAGTAGCATCTGGTCCCCATTGTTAAAATCTGAGCCAGAGTTCATTAGCACCCTCAGACCTAAACAAGACCACAGCCCCCCTCCAAACACATACCCAGTGTCTCCAAAGGGATGTCCGTAAGTGTAGACTCAGGGCTGGGGTGGTGCTTTACTTCTCCCTCAACATCCCCAAGGGGAAAAAATGGTCTTTGATTATTTTAAAATTATGTCCAAGAAAGTGGAGAGGGATTCACTTTTTTCATCCTTGCAGTCTCTCATTGAAGGTGCCATTTTGTAATCTCTGCCCATTTGTTTTCTGTTCCCTCCTATCCCTCACATGCCTCTCCTCTCTTACCTCAGAATTTTGAGAAGAGTCAAGGAGACTCAGCATCCCAGGGTTAGGAGAAATGATTGTCCCCTCATGTGCAATGATAGATACCACCACACAAAGCAACATGCATGCTCTCCCGCCTCTTTATCCTGGGACACGGGCATTACTATTCCTCGTGGCCATTTCCCAATGGCCGCTTTGCTCTGGGGCCAACCTAACTGATGTGGCTGACCCTGGCCCACTGCTGTTCAAAACTTCCCTCTGACCACTGCCCTCATTGTTAGACCAGTCCACCTTGGACCTTGGCTGTCATTCTCACTGCTTTAGATTGCCTTGTGGAGCTTCACAAGGACAATCTCAGTCATGTGTCTCTCTGCCCACTTCGTTGCTGGTATCCTCAGATGATGCAGTGCAGTGCTTTGGGCCACCACTAGAAGTGCCTTTGCGCTTTCTCCTCTCTGGGCCGGCATCACCATCCTTCTCCATACTGCTGATACCACACATCTGCCAAGAAGGGGAAACGGGAGAGGATATTGTCTTCAGCACAAATTAGACAAGGACAAAGAAGTTTGGGACTAGGGAACGTTTCTCCTGAGAGTGTCCCAGGAAAAAGGCCCTCCTGGTTATATTTAAGCATGGAGTGTATAATATAATAGGAAAGCAGAGCAGCAGGAGTCAGAAGCTAATGTTTTGTCCTAGTTCCCCTGTGTGACTTTGAAAAAGTCACTTTCAAGGCTCTCAATTTTTCCCCTTTATAGAATGATGGGTGAAAATATGTATACCACCTGTCTCCAAGTTGTGGTCAAGTTCAATAGATAATATTGGGAAAGGAGTTTTGAAACCTATAAGGTGCAATATTAATACCAATAATAAGCAGCATTGATAAGAAAAGAGATTGTCTGTACTCAAAACTGGCCTCAAAAAATATCACACCCAGCCACCTGGAGAACCCATGAGTTGGTATTGTATATTACAAGGTCAAGAGTAAACTTGGAGAGTGATCCACATCAAAAACCAACAGTAAGTACATCTAGATTGAGAGCCAATGGAAAGTGATACCTGGTAGGGGAAATTAGGGGCATCCAGAAAGAATAAAATGTTTATTATAGGAAGAAAAGCTATTCTGTTCTAAAATCATACAATAAAAGAATATCCACATTTTATTTTCTCAAACATCTATGCAATTGTTCAGATCTTAAATTTAGGAAGCTTGTGCATTTCATAATGTGCCTTTTAGTCTACATAGATTTGTAGCAAAATAAACACCGTATGACAGTATAATGGCTTTGCTGACTTGGTTAAATTAGCTGAAAGCATTGTGACTTCATCATTAAAATTCATTTCTCCATGTTTCTTAGCTTTATGACACTTTCATCAATTCTCTTTCAGTTCTGTCTTCATTCCTTTCCTCCTGTTTCTTTCAATTCCCTATCTTAAAATGTTCCAAAATAATTATAAGAGTTGGAAAGAGACAATGAAATATTTTTATTGGAAAGAGATGAATCTTCCAAGCTCATTTTCGGCTCGTCACAGCACCTAAAATTTAGAGTGGAAATTCATATCTTGAGAGTGCCTCAGTGCTTAAGCATGCAGAACAGATGTTTCATTTAGCAAGTTTTCCCAATTAATTATACATGATATCTTTATCTCTGTGAGAGGGACACTGCTTTGGAGAATAGGACTTGCCATTTTCCCCAGCAAGCTGGTGCATGGAAACGGACCGTTGAGTCAACTTGTATTCGCCTCAGGAAAAGAGGCTTTCAAATGCTGTTTGTTTATTTTCATACAGGACATCAAGGGGAAGGAGTCACAGTTCCATACTCTCACCTCTGCACATGCCATTTCCTTACCTGGAATGCATTTAATTGGATGTACCCATCTTGCAAAGCATAGCTTAATTTCACATCTTTTGCGAAACTGATGAACCCAACTGAGAGTGATAGCTCTGTTTTTCAAATGGCTAAATAGTATCTGTTGATGTTATTGTCATCGTCATCGTTAGCAATGTAGAAGAGGGAAAGGTGGCATTGGGCAGGGAAGTGGTATTATCTGGAAATCGCCTTGTCGCACTGTAAGTTCCATGAGGGCACAGACCATATTTATCACTCTTTGGCACCCTTGCAATGGCTAGCACAATGCCTGTCCCACAGTTGGTGTTTTAAAAAGATTGCTTAGTAGATTATGTAAAATAGCCTTGACACTTTGTTAGCTTAACTTTGCTCTTGCATTCAGGTTAAAAGAGAGGGGGAAGAAGAAATAAGAAAATAAAAATCAATCCTGAAAGCTATGGGGCAAAGAAAGGTGTGGAGCAAAGTTCGCATTATCTGAAAAGCACAAAAATAGGAAGCAGATAATCCTCAGGTCTGAAAGTCTAGTTTCTCTTGTGGTCTAGACACTCAGCCACCTCTGCTTCTCTGGCTTCTTTTTCTTCCCTACAATGATTCTGCAAACAACCCTGAATAAGTCTTCTAATTCCACATACTTAAGAATGTCCAAACCACTTAGTGTCAGACTCTGCTGCTGGGAGGGTCAATTCACATAACTCTAAATGGAAAGCAATTTGGCAGCAGATACCAAGAGTTCTAAAAATAGTCCTACCCAGCTCTCAGTGATTCCACTTCTGGGACTCATTGTAATGAGAACATTCTAAATCTGAACCAAGCCGTATGCCCCTAAAGTTTTCAATACAGCTTTATTTATACAGAACTAGGAACAATCCATCAATCCTGCAGCAGGGGAAAAGGTGAATAAAGTATGACACAAGCCTCTTCCTTGAATGTTTATTAAAAAGTTATTTTAATTATGTTTTAAAGGCAATTCAGCCTGTTTTTATTTTTTAAATTAGCATACAATAAAAGTGACTTTTTTTGTGTGCACACTTCTGTGAATAGTAATATTTATATAGATTTATGTAACCACCACCAAAATCAAGATGAGTTTCATCATCTCCAAAAACTCCCTGTGCTGATCAAAGACTTAAGCATAAGACCTGACACAATAAACTGCATAGAAGAAAACATAGGTATTAAACTTATGGACCTTGGGTTCAAAGAGCATTTCATGAATTTGACTCCAAAGGCAATGAAAGTAAAAGCTGAAATAAACGAATGGGACTATATGAAACTTAAAAACTTCTGCACAGCAAAAGAAACCATCAACAAAATAAAGAGGCCACCAACTGAATGGGAGAAGATTTTTGCAAACAGTGCCTCCGATAATGGGCTAATATCCAAAATATACAAGGAACTCATGAAACTCAACAACAAAAACAAACAACCCAATTGAAAAATGGGCAGAGGACCTGGAGAGACATTTCTCCAAAGAGGACATACAAATGGCAAATAGACATATGAAAAAATGCTCAACATCACTAATCATCAGAGAAATGCAAATAAAAACCACAATGAGATATCACCTCACCCCAGTTAGAATGGCTATCACCAACAAGACAAATAGTAACAAGTGTTGGAGACGCTGTGGAGAAAAAGGAACCCTCATACCCTGTAGGTGGGAATGCAGACTGGTGCAGCCGTTATGGAAGGCAGTGTGGAGGTTCCTCAAAAAATTACGAATAGAATTACCATATGACCCAGCAATCCCTCTCCTGGGTATCTACCCTAAAAATCTGAAAACATTTATACATAAAGACACGTGTGCTCCAATGTTCATTGCAGCTTTGTTTATGGTGGCCAAGACATGGAAACAACCAAAATGTCCTTCGATAGATGAATGGATAAAGAAGTTGTGGTATATATACACAATGGAATACTATTCGGTGGTAAAAGATGATATAGGAACATTTGTGACAACATGGATGGATCTTGAGAGTGTAATGCTGAGTGAAATAAGTCAGACAGAAAAAGCAGAGAACCATGTGATTTCACTGATATGTGGTATATAAACCAAAAACAACAGAAGAACAAGACAAACAAATGAGAAACAGAAACTCATAGACACAGACAATAGTTTAGTGGTTGCCAGAGGGTAAGGGGGGTGGGGGGTGAGGGATGAGGGTAAACGGGATCAAATATATGGTGATGGAGGAACTGACTCTGGGTGGTGAACACACAATGGGATTTATAGATGATGTCATACAGAATTGTACACCTGGAATCTATGCAATTTTACTAACAATTGTCACCCCAATAAATTTAAAAAAACAAACAAAAAACTCCGTGTGCTATACATTTACAGTCACACGCTGTCCCCTTCTCCCAGCTCTGACAACCAGGACTGTTTTCTGCACTTATCATTTTGTCGTTTCAGGAATGTCGTATAAATGAAATCATCAATATGCACTTCAAACTTCTGAGACCGGCTTCTTTCTCTCAGCATGCGTGTGAGGTTTCTCAACATTGT
The DNA here is from genome assembly GCF_057876585.1 of Rhinolophus sinicus. Classification (NCBI taxonomy): domain Eukaryota; kingdom Metazoa; phylum Chordata; class Mammalia; order Chiroptera; family Rhinolophidae; genus Rhinolophus; species Rhinolophus sinicus. Next base: position 33,186,455 of record NC_142515.1, read on the forward strand.
TATGTGTATCAATAGTTCTTTTTTATTGCTGAGTAGTATTCCATTGCATTGATGTACCACAGTTTATCCATTTACCCATTGGAGGACATTTGAGTTTTTCCCACTGTTTGGTGATGAATAGAGCTGCTATACACATTCATGTACAGGATTTTATATGAACATATGTTTTTATTTCTTTTGGGTAAATACATGGGAGTGGGATTGCTGGGTCATGTGGTAAATGTTAACTTTGTCATAAATTGTCAAACTGATTTCAAGAGTTAAAAGCATTTTTAATAATAAGGAAGAGTGGTATGTTATAAATGAGAAAAAATAAAATGATATATACAGTATAAAAATATACATAGGAAGAAAACTGGAAGGACATATATCAAAATGATTGAAAGTAGTCTTCTTGTGGTGTTTGGATTATAGGTAGGCTTTTCTTCTTTCCTGTGTAGACTCTCTGGCTCCTGACATCACCAAGGAATGAGTAAAAAATTTACATGAGTTACACAAATCCTTGTGCTCAGAAGTCCCACTCCTTCTATTAACTGTAAACATCTAGTCTTGTCCAGAGAACCCCCTCTCTAGTTTTTTCTCGTAGGAGTGGAGCCATGAAGTCACATTAGCTTTGCGCATCTCTGAAGCTCCTCTACTGTGATGTCTGAGGGTTCTACTTCCTACCCCTCTGTTGCCCGTTGTGCTGTGCTACCCCAATTGGAAGGCCATGCTTCTGGAAACTTCCTCAGAACCACTGACCTTTGGTGTTCTCTTTTACCTTGGCCACCAGGAGAGCTCCTGCTGCTACTCTGGTGGCTCCTGCTGACACCTTTCTTTCTGTGATTCGCAGGCATGAAGAGATGAGGCACAGGTGGGAAGGGAACAATCTCACACTGTTCCCTCAGACTGCCGTCTTGTTGACACTACAGACTTGAGCCTCACGCATAGCGTTTTCTCTCAGGGGCCGATTGCTCTCCCACCCTTTCAGCTTCCTGGAGTAGCCTGAGATTATCAGGTAGGTCTTTCATGAGTAAAGTCCCTCTCACAGGACTCCTTATCCCCTGCTGACATCACCATACATACTTCTGCAGCTGCAAATCTCCAAGACTGGAAAGCTGCAGGGTATTCTCTGACAGCATACCACGGACCTCTCGGGGTAAGTGTTGTCTCATACTACATAGTGGTCCAACTGTAGTTTCACCCACTCTCAGCTCTAACTCAGCCAAATTACCACTGAGCCCATATTTTCCAAATAATCAATAAGTATGCACTACTTGTATGATTGGAAATAGTTATAAATTACTAATAAGCTAAAGAAATCAGGGAGTTATTTAAACACTAAACAAAATACTCATTTATAGAGGGCATTGCCTCTATTTGCTGTCTTCTTTCTAGACCATTGCTTTCTCTGTTAACTTTTCTTATAGTAAAAGCCCAAAGTTATGTGTCCTTTAGTTAGGTTGCTACACTATTTGGCTTTTGATTTTAATTTTCCATAATTAAAATAGCATTGAACACCTATTTTTAAAGCTTCTAAAATCATTTCAGTAGTATCCTCTAAGTTTCTCAGAGGAAACTAAGAGCAATGCTTCTACCCTCTCTATTGTTCAGAGATAGCAGAGAACTAAACAGGTGGCTATTAGTCTTAATTCTTAGAAGAACATCTATGTATAAATGCAAAGTATTCTAATAGGTGAAAAGATAATGCTACCATTTACACACATAAAGTCGTGGATTTTGAGTCTTTTGAGTTGGGCTATTTGACTTTGTCTTGTTCACCCTTTCTCTCCCTGTGACCTGCCCCCAAGTGATGAACGGGGCATGCAGAGCTATCAGATGTGTGGCCAGGGAAAAATGGTGACCAGAGTTACGGGTTGGATACAAAGATAATTAACACATGCCAGATTCTTAGATGGAAACCCACCCCTCCAGAAGAAAACTTCATTCATTCACCAAATGTTTATAGAGTGCTCTCTACTTGTCAATCACCGGTCCAGGTGCTAGTAGAAAATTGCACAAACTAAATTCCGCTCTCGTAGAGTTCACATGCTGAGCATGGATGAGAGATAGCTACAGAAGAAAAACAAACAGGGAGAGGATCCTCTTGAGAATTAATATAGGATAGAGACTGACTGGTGGGGGCTGCTTTATGTTAGGGAGTCAGTGAAGGCCTCTTTTAGGAGGTGGTATTTAAGCTGAGATCTGAGTGACAAGGAACTAGACTTGAGAAGGTGAGAGGGTTGAAGAAGAGTTCCAGGGAAAAGAAACACAAAGGCTGGAACAAGTTAAATGGGTCCAGGAAGCAAAAGCAGGCAAGAGACACTGGAGCACAGCAGCAAGGGACGAAGATGGAGTCAGCAAGGTAGGTGAGTCTGGTCACGTAACAGTCTTGTGGGCCAAGGCAAGGAATTTAAATTTTATTTTGGTGCAGTGAGAGATGTGGAGCATTTAGAGGAGTGAACAGTTTTTAAAAACCACTCTGACTGCCATTAGGAAGTCCAGCTTGGCAGCATGGAGAGCATTTAGGCAGCTATCACAGCAATCAAGGCCAGAGGAGATGAACGTATGGACCAGGATTGTAGCAGTGGAGAGGGACAGAGTCGCTACATCTTTTGGAGATGGAGCTGTTGGGATTAGTTGATTTATTAGATGTACACAGAGGCAGGGGTGGGGCTGGGGGGTTTCTGAATCCAAGGAGAACTCTTAGCTTTTTAGTTTGAACAACAGTTAGGGTAGTGGTTCCATTTCCTGAGATGAGAAGACCGAGGAGAGCACATTCCGGGGATGGGGGGAATTGGTGTTGAATATATGGGCCTACTAGCCAAGGCTTTGGGTGACGTCAGGCTTATCCCTGTGCCGCTGCTGGCTGGAAAGGTGTGGTCGGGCTGGCAACCATTGTACCTGAGTAAGCTGGGTTCAGGATCTAAGGTCACAACCTGTCACACCAACAAATAAGTGTCTGTTAAGGTGATTGATACAGAAGCATCCAGAAAGAGTAGTTCCTCAAAGTTCCTTAATTCCAACCATGCAGCTATCATTCATTTGACCCCTACCTCTTGGCAGAGCTTTCTGAGTTTTTAAAAACTATTTAGAGATATATATATATATATATATATATATATATATATATATATATATAATCACATAAATAAAAAACACATACATTACTTGGATTCTAAATATTTAATTGTTTCAACATCCCTGAAATTTAAGTAAATAAAGCCTTGGGTTTTCATAGAGAGAGCACACATGTTTAAAAATAAGAAGTCTGAGACGGTTTAAAAATGGCAAAGCTGTAAACAACTCTTAAAAGCATAATATTTTCAGTCCCCCAAATCTTAAAATGTAAATAAATGCTTTAGCTTTTGACTCCAAAGCTGGAGAATTTAGGGCATTTTGAAGAATTTCGAAGTAATACATTTACTCATAAAGATCCTGAATAATCATAGCCCTTAATCATACCCTCCTCCTCTTCATTACTGTTACTGCTTTTGTTAATCATGAAAAAGATTATTGTGGTGGAAAAGCTGCCATAGCTTAGTTTCCTTTTGGGGAATGGGGCCTGCCCACTTTAGCAATCTCTTTCTGAATTGAGGTCTGCAGTGAGCGTCATATTCTCTGGAGAATTGAGGGGTTCCCCAGTTATACGCTTGAAGGGCTGGACCCAGCAACCAGAATCTGACATCATATCTGGAATTCCCCAGAGCAAATACCCAGGGAGGACTTATCCGGGCATCATCACCTTCATCTCCTACTTACTTACTTACAAGTACCTCTACCCATTACAAGGAGAAAGAACTTTGGAGAATGATTGAATGACAAATTTTAGGAGTAAATACTTTGTACGGTCATTCCATTTGAGCAGCCTGGGCATGGGCCAAGGAAGCCTGTCTTGCGGAACGTGCATCATTTAAAGACCATAACGGAGAAATTGATCCATGACTACCCAACACTACTGTCGCCTCCTGGGCTCTACATTACTGGGTTACCCATTAATCTCCCTCCCTTGTTTCCTTCCATTGTCTCCCTGATTCACTCTGCCCCAGCGACTCTGTCCTCCCTGTTTTTCCTCAAATTTTCCTCAGCACATTTTACCTCGGGAACTTCACCTTTGCTGGTCCCTTGCCTGGGTCATTCTCTTTCTGTATCTGTGCAGCTTGCTCCCTTCCCTCTTTTAAAACTTGGCTCCAACATCACTTTTTGAACAATGCCAACCCATGTTAACCCCTTTTAATATTGCTAAGTTCCCCACCATTCACACTTGTCATCCCCATTATCCAGCGCTGTTTTTTTCAAAGCATTTATACCTTCTAATATGTAATATCCTATACATACCGTCTTTCCCCGAAAATAAGACCTATCCCGAAAATAAGCCCCAGTTAAGATCGTCAGCCAGACAGACACATTTAGGACGTTTGACGATGTTCCAGAAGAAGATGACATGATTGTATTTGAATACATGTAGATTGTTGTACGTGAAAAAAAATATATATCTTTTGGAGATGGAGCTGTTGGGATTAGTTGATTTATTAGATGTACACAGAGGCAGGGGTGGGGGTGGGGGTTTCTGAATCCAAGGAGAACTCTTAGCTTTTTAGTTTGAACAACAGTTCAATATATACCCTCAATGTGACAGTGCCTGGCCTTGATCCGAGTACCTGTTCAGTTCTCACTCACTGCTGCCCAGGAGCCAACCCAGCCACACAATGTCAGCAGCTTGTCCAGGTCTGAAATTCTTCAAGTGTCAACGTCCTTTTTCAGTCCATGCCTGCTCCCTGTAGTCTCGCTCCTGTCCGCGTCACTGAAGATGTCCTCCTCTCTTTCAGTCGGCAATCCTTCCCTGGGAAGACTGGCCATAGGGTAGGGTGCCCGTCTCCCCAGCGAGCCCTCTGTCCTCCCCTGCAAGAACAGCTCTTTTTCCTGTGAAGATTTTTATGCCAATCGTTAGAAGAAAATAGACCTGGGATAATAAAAACAACCAACAAGGAATTTAAAAGCTTTCGAAATCTTCTACAATGTTCACAGTTCTGTTCTCTCATATGTATTTCTTGATTAATTTTTGAGATGTTTACATGGTATCATCACTTTTCCTTATGCACCTCCTTTTGGAGAAAAAAAATATGTCCAGAATTTCTCAGTTGTGTAAAGAGTAATAGAAAACATTCATTTTGCAATTCCTATATGCTTGGCACCAACTGTCTACAAATTATCTCATTGAATCCTTATAACATCTTAGTGAGGTTGATGCTGTCAATCTTCCTGTTTTACAGAGGAGAAAAGTGTGGCCCAGAGAACTTAGTGACTCTCAAGTTTATACAGTGAGTAAGTAGAGGACTCTAAGTTTAAAATATATCTAATCTGAGAATTCAAATTCTCAACCACTATAACATATCTCTGACACATGAGAGAGGCTGAAAAGTAAGTGCTATTTTCTGAAACTGCCTTTATTTTCATTGCCTGGTGCCATATGTTAATCCATTGAAGAAATGTTTTATTAAGTACCTTCAAAGTGACACTTAGCCACTGGAGAAACAGGTAAGCAAACAAACGTGGCCCTTGCACTCATAGGACATATGTTTCTTCTTAAATTCTTGGCAATATGTATCGATAGACTTTAAAATGTCTATAACCTGTAACAAAGAACCCAATTTCTGAAAATAGAAATAATCTGAAACAGATACAAATAATTATACATAGAGCACTATTTGTATTGGTGGTATATGGAGGCAACTGATATGTCTAATAGGGAAATCATTAGATAAATTATATTATGAACAAATACTTAAATTATATTAAATGAGAAAAACAAGCTACCAAACAATCTTTTTAGTTTGCTCTTAAGTATGTAAAATAATATGCATATGACATTAGATAAATCAGGGTAAACCATATGAAATTAACAGTTTTGTAGGTGAAAAGAATCAAATGTCAGCCATTTCATAATGGAAAAAAATTTTTTTGAAAGCAAATAAGTTAAAACATCAATAGTGATTATTTCTTGGTGGTGGGATCATCAGCAATTTTAATGCCCGTTCTTATACTTTTCAGTATTTTCCAATTTTTCAACAATGTACATAAGTTACTTTTCCAGTAAAAACATTATTGTAAAACAAAAAGAGAACAAGTGTTCCCCTTTCAGCCACTTTAGTAAATTATTATGCTAAATGCATTTTGGTTGAGTAACTGTAATCCATCATGTCAGTAACTGCTGCAAGTGTAGCAACGGGCTGTAATTCCATTTTATACATACTGCAATAGAGATTCAGCCCAGAATGATATTTCAAGATAGCAGTCTGAAGCAGGACTGGTTCAGATAAACTAGATGCCCAATTGTCCGTGCTTCATAGAATAAGAAACCAACTGTTTTATACTGACTGTCTTAGAGACAGGTTTCTAAGACCTGACTCATAACATTTCCAAGAAAACCACCTGCATTTCTTATTTATGATCCCAAATACCTGCAAAGTATTTTGGAAAAAAAGGTATCATATTTAGGACCAACAGAAAAGTACATTATGAAGTTCTAGCTCTTGAGGACAATGGGGAGAAGTTTTATGTGCTGGAAAGGAGGCGTCTTTTTTTTTATTGGATGATCTGAAATAACTTACCGATCTTTCATCAGTCGGTGTTGATGAACAGTCACATCTGTTAATATAGTTACAAACAATGCAGAATTAAATATTTAAGTAAAGTAGGTCATCCTTTTCAATATTTAATATAATTGCTCCTTTTATACTTATATGTTTAAGTTTGTAAATTATACATTGCATACACATTTCAGTGAGTGCTTACTGTGGGCCAGGTGCTATGTTGAAACTAGGTATATGTTAGTGAGCAAGACTGACAAGTCTCTTATAGCCCAGTGGCAGAGACAGACCAACATGCAAATAAATGCAAAATTATCCACTATGAGAAGTGAGCTGAAAGCAAAGAACAGATTACTATAAGAAAGAATTAGGCTGAGAAAAAATTAGACTGGGAAGAACTTACTATCTAAATTAGCACAGAACTGTCTGAGGAAGGGACATTCAAACAAAAGGATGGGCAGAAGGAAAAGCTTCCCAGGTTAAGAAAAGATGTAGTAAGTCCATGACTCAATGAAAAAGAGCTGGAGGTACTGAAAGAAGGCAAGTCGGCCTAGAATTTTCCTGAACAAGGTATAGACAGTCATAAAATGACGTCGGCATGGTAAGCTTGGGCCATGTGACTCAGGAGTGTATAGATCATGCATGCTAAGGATTTATCCAAAGTAGAATAGGAATCTGCTAGTGTATTTTAAGCAGATATGACTATATTAACATTTAAAAAACATCATTCTGCTAAAGTGTCCTACTGGGCTCTACTGGTTCTACCATTCTACTGGGTAATATTCTATGATGTCTGAGGTTTGCTTTAAATTATAAAGATAAAAAGGGGAGAAAAGTGGGGGTAGCAAGGGGGTGATGATAGATGAAATTGTTGCTACATTGAAAATTGTTGAATCTGGATGATAGGTACATGGGATTTTATTATATGTTTCTCTGTATTTTGGGGTATGTTTGAAATTTTTCACGATTTATTTCACAAAATTATAAAGCGGGATCTTTGGCTCTAAAATCATAGTCCCAGTTCTGCCACTTACTATTAGCTGTGTGATTTTGGAAAAGTTACTTTTCTTCTATAATCTTAGTTTCCACAAGTGTAGAATAGTAATAGTGATAGTACCTACTTTATAGACTTGTTAAAAAGATTAAGTGCATAATAGAGAGTCTGGTTCATAGTCAACACTTGGGAAATGTTAGCTATGACTTTAGTATTAATTTAGTACAGAAATATTGATAGATTGTTTTTAAAAATTCGTCTTGGTGTCTGTGTGGGGAATGGATGAGAGAGAAGAAAGGTGATGTGAGAAGATCGCTTAAGGGCTATATTGCTGGGTGGCCACTTGAGTGGCAGCAGTGGAGAAGTGAAGTCTGGGCGGCAGATGAAAATCAGGGAGTCACTGGTGTGGGGTGATGCTTAAAACCCCGTGAAAGAACAGGACTTCCTGAGAGAGTTCTCAGAGGTTTTTGATCCCACTCCTTTCCCTTCCCTTCCCTTCCCTTCCCTTCCCTTCCCTTCCCTTCCCTTCCCTTCCCTTCCCTTCCCTTCCCTTCCCTTCCCTTCCCTTCCCTTCCCTTCCCTTCCCTTCCCTTCCCTTCCCTTCCCTTCCCTTCCCTTCCCTTCCCTTCCCTTCCCTTCCCTTCCCTTCCCTTCCCTTCCCTTCCCTTCCCTTCCCTTCCCTTCCCTTCCCTTCCCTTCCCTTCCCTTCCCTTCCCTTCCCTTCCCTTCCCTTCCCTTCCCTTCCCTTCCCTTCCCTTCCCTTCCCTTCCCTTCCCTTCCCTTCCCTTCCCTTCCCTTCCCTTCCCTTCCCTTCCCTTCCCTTCCCTTCCCTTCCCTTCCCTTCCCTTCCCTTCCCTTCCCTTCCCTTCCCTTCCCTTCCCTTCCCTTCCCTTCCCTTCCCTTCCCTTCCCTTCCCTTCCCTTCCCTTCCCTTCCCTTCCCTTCCCTTCCCTTCCCTTCCCTTCCCTTCCCTTCCCTTCCCTTCCCTTCCCTTCCCTTCCCTTCCCTTCCCTTCCCTTCCCTTCCCTTCCCTTCCCTTCCCTTCCCTTCCCTTCCCTTCCCTTCCCTTCCCTTCCCTTCCCTTCCCTTCCCTTCCCTTCCCTTCCCTTCCCTTCCCTTCCCTTCCCTTCCCTTCCCTTCCCTTCCCTTCCCTTCCCTTCCCTTCCCTTCTTGCCCTGGACCTCTTTGATAGTCCTGTGAAGCCTATGGACAGCTTCTCAAAATCTCATTCATGTGTAGGGGAGGCAAAATTTTACCTCTATTCTCTTAGGGTTTTCTTCTGGACCTGAGAATAAACAGACATAAGACAGATTAACAGGAAAAAAGTAGACACATTTATTTAATATAAATTTTGTGTGACACAGGCGCATTCCTAAGGAAACGAAGACCCAAAGAAGCATTTAGTGCTGTATACTTATATAATGAGTGGGACAAAGAGTAGTAAATTGTGACAATGTGACAAGGCAAGGAGGCTTGGGCTAGGGTAGTTAATAGTGGAGAAGTGACTGGGAAGATAAGGGTTAGTTTACAAGGTTTGTTTGTACAAATTTCTCTCAACCTTGACTCCCCATCTCTGGTGACAAAAATGTTACTTTTCTCCTGGAGTAGGGAGGACATCTTTCATATGGAAAATGGAAGAAAAAGCGGGAAGTCAGGGAGCCCTTCTTACACCTGCTGTTTTTCAAGTGCCTAATAATCCTCACACCGAAGTGGTATATTTTGGGGGTGGCATATTCTACCATTCTTTGTGTACATAAAATGAAATTTATGGGATGACAAAGAAAACTAATTTATTGAAATACAGTTATAAAAATATTAAAACCAATTTTAATATAGTAAAATATATGTTTATTATGAAGTAACAAGATTCAGCAGCCTGGTATCTACTGTAATGTAGAAGCTGGGATAAGCGTATATAATATTCCAAGATATCTGCAGCAGCTGTGATGTGATATGAAGGTATTGGTCTTTCTCTTGGTGACTGCCACAGATCGAATTCCCTAGAAAGCAGAATCTAAGCTGGAGATTGACAATCGGGGGTGTACTAGGGAGCGCATCTGGGGAGGGGAAGGGAAGGAAAGGAAGGGAAGGGAAAGGGAGAAAAGCAAGCTCAGAGCTGTCCTGAGTCAGAGGAGAGGACCAAGTCTGCATATCCCAGCAATAATTTATTGTTGGATGTAAGCAGCCCCAGGAAGATGATGACCCAGCGTGAGGCCACTCTGTGCCGCTGAGGCCATCTTTGCAGGAGCTGACAGCTGCAGGCCCTCTGCCAACAGCTTTCCCAGCAGCTAGAAGTCCTCATTCCTGAATGAGAGTATGAGTGGCACATCTTAACATCCACCACAGGGACAAAGTTCCACTGTGCGTTGTTGCTTACATTCATAATTGAAAAATATAATGCATTTCAGTTAGAGGTTAGTGGAAATGAACACGTAATGTTTTTTATCCCATCCAAATTCACGGGCACCCCATGGACTCCAGGTTAAGAACAATTTTGACTGAGAAGACGGCCCCATATACAGAAGTGCTGGTCAGGCTCTGTTGCTTGGTGGAACAGAGGAAGGCTACTTTCTGCTTTAGGCGAAAATGAGCCTGTTTTCCAGAGTGAGAATGATGCCATTTCTGACTGGGTTTGAATTAAAGCTCCAGATTTTAATCCCCCATGAGACCAAACTGCACCTCTAATTCTTGGTGTCCAAGAAACCCTCCTGTATTTTTTAAAGACTTAATTTTTTAGAGCAGTTTTAAGTTCACAACAAAAACTGAGAGAAAGGTACAGAGATGTCCCATATAGCCCCTGCCACGTACACATGCATAGCTTTCCTATCATCATCACTCACCAGGATGATCCATTAGTTACAATTGATGAATCTACATTGAGAAATCATAATCACCTAACGCTCATAGTTTGCATTAGGCTTGACTCTTGGTGTTGTCCAGTCTGTGAATTTGGACAAATGTAAAATGACCTGTATCCACCATCATGGTATCATACAGAGTATTTTCACTGCCCTAAAAATCCTCTGTCCTCCACTCCACATATTCATCCCTCCCCACCAACTCCTGATCTTTTTACTGTTTCCGTGGTTTTGCCTTGTCCGCAATGTCATATAGTTGAAATCGTATAGTATGTAGCCTTTTCAGATTGGCTTCTTTCACTTAGTGTTATGCATTTAAATTTTCTCTATGTCTTTTCATGGCTTGAAAGCTCTAGCACACTCATATCTTCATATATATATATATATATATATATATATATATATATATATATATATATATATATATATTTCACGTAAGCTAGTTTAAGGAGGTTTCAGTTGCTTCCAAGCTAAAGTAACTTGTTGAAGACAAGGTGATGCTTTTAACACACCCTTCACAAATTCTTTTTAATGTACTGTTACAGACTTCAACATTTTGGTGACTGCCATGCTTTAAAATGGGAATAAAGATAGCTGTTATATTTTTCACTTTGACAGAGCAAGGCAGGCAATAATGAAATGGGATTCATCTGAATAGCAATCTTTATTTTTAAAATTCAAAGGCAATAAGTAATGTGATCTATGGACTTTGCTATTGTGATGACATATAGCATATAAAATAGTAAGCATGTCTAATATTTAATTCATTTCAATCATACCAGTCTGTCAAGATATAATAAATCAACAAGAATGTCTACCAACAACTCCGCCACAAACATTCCCTATTGAACTACTCGTAGCTTTTACATGTACTAGTCATGAAACTTGAAAATTACCTCTAAATTAGCATAGCTGTTCACACATTATTTCTACCACCAAGGAAGAAATGACACAGTAACAGTTGCTAAGTACTTTTTTATGCAAAACTGATATTGCTGACAGATTTTTAAGCATGTAATTTGTCTCAACGCTTGACATTTTATTTGTAAAAACTCCCAGGACAGAAAAACAAAGTTTCAAGAAGTTATTTGCCTCCTGGCAGGGTAGAATCGATGTAAAATAATCATTAAATAGAATTGTGTGATGGCCTATTAGATTCAGAATTATACCATTGTTATAGAGGGGAGATAAAGCATATTTTTCCCTATACTCCTCACCCCGCTTTCCAGTAAGAAGTGAAGAACAATATACCAAATAATCATATTTGAATTTGACTTTATTATTTGAGTTGATAGTGTAACATCTCATAAATGTGAGCAAATTCCTAAAAAATAATTACACTGCCAGCCCAATTCTCCTTCTACCACAGTATTTTAAGAGACCATTGTACACAAACAGTGGAGTTCCCTGAATGCAGGGTCTTAGGGGAATATTTTTCGTGGCTTACCTTTAGCCTGTCCCATCAGATGGACATCCTATTTCTTCCAAATATTGCAATCTCAGCCTCTGAACTATGCACAGAAGACCCAATAAGTAATATTATGTTCCTTAAGGGACTCATAGTCAAGTATAAAAAAAATTATTAGGGAAACAAAGTGATGTGACAGCAGAAGGGTGTGATGCAATTAACCGGGGGCCAAAGTGGATAGGGCAACCCGCTTTGACTAGTGGAATGAGGGAGCCGGTGTGCAGAACCCAAAGGGCTTGTCGTTGGTGGAAAAGGAAGCAGGAAGCAGGACAAAGATGCATTGTCCGACTTCCCTTGATTCTACACTCTCCTGTGAAGAGAACAATAACCCCTCACTCACTGGGGGCCGATTGGAATGTGTTTGCTCTTGAGACAGCTTTCCTCAGCAGTGTCTTGGATGGAGCAAGGTAACCAGAGGTACTAGGGCCATTTAATTCTTAACCTCGGTCAGAGCTGTAACCGGAGATCTGGGGGTACACCAAACTCTTTCCCTTTATGCTTCTGGAAACAAATTGCTTGCAACATTCTTAAAATTTTACATTGACTATATACTATATTATTTACTGATTTCTTCATCTGTGAAATGGGGATAATGATAGTATCTACCTCATAGAGTTTTAGTGGGGTTAAAGGTATATATACAGAGGGTGCCAAAAAAATGTATACACATTTTAAGAAAGGAAAGCTGTATTAAAATTGTAATAATATATACTGATAACAAAAGATGAATACAAGTCACGTTTGACTTCTGCAATTACATGAGGTACTCAAAGTGGTTACCATAAGCGTCCAGACACTTCTGATTACGGCGAACTACTGCTTGAGCAACATTGACCAAGGTGTCCCCTTGTATACACTTTTTGGCACCCCCAGTATATAATGCCTGTATATACCGTGTTTCCCTGAAAAGAAGACCTAGCCGGACAATCATCTCTAATGTGTCTTTTGGAGCAAAAATTAACATAAGACCCGGTATTATCTTACCTTATTTTATCTTACCTTACCTTACCTTACATTACCTTACCTTATCTTATCATCTTATCTAAGACCCAGTCTTATAGTCTACTAAGACCAGGTCTTATATTAATTTTTGCTCCAAAAAACGCATCAGAGCTGATTGTCCATCTAGGTCTTTTTTGGGGGGAAACACAGTAGTAAACACTATTATGTACTAACTATTATTATACTTGACATATACTTAATTTTTGCTTTTAGTAACCCAAATTATCATGTGCTGGAGTATTCAACTAATCTACATCTGTAGTGAGCTTTGTGTGAATATTTGCAGTGAGAAGACTGGGAAGCTGCATTGCTGGACCACGTACCTTATGGTCCACATGATGGGTTTTATTGTCTTACTGGGGCACTCATCATGCCCACGTCAAAATTCTTTACACTCTGTTCTGTAGCAGGTATCATTTTATAAAGCATCTTCTACAGTAGTGTTATTCAAATTGCTTGTTTATGAAACCAATATAAAGGGTCTAAACCAGCATTAAAAAAAGGAAAGAGGAAAGAGGAGTCAGTTTGCATCGCACATACGAATATAAGTTGTTTTGTGCTATTTTATTTTTGTTGTATGTGTCAGTATACCCAGGGTCACATTCTTTATTGTGGGTTGAAGTCAAAAAGGCTTGAAAGCCACAGTGTTATGACTTGCTAGGATCTCTTGTTGGGTCCCAGGTCAGTCTCTTACAGTAGAACTTTCGTTGAGGTTTTCCTGTCACTGGACCTCATTATCCTCATCTGTAAAAATGAGGAAAGGTGCACTCAACATCCAAAGTCTCTTTAAAACTCTACTTTTGATGCTAAGTAAAATAAACCAGACACAAAAGGACAAATATACTGTATGATTCCATTTAAAGGAGGTATTAAGTGTTATGTAGGTAATGGACTTACACCTCCTATAAGTGTATAAGGTATTTACATAGAATAGGCAAAAGCATAGAGACAGAAAGTAGAAAAGACAGTTTGGGGAATATAATCAATAATGTAAAGATTTTGTGGGGTGTCAGATGGACACTTGTCTGAATAGGGAGCCCACTTCATGGACGGTGTAGATGCCTGACCACTGCGCTGTACACCTGAGGCTGAAGCTGAATAATAATGAATGTCAACTATAATTTAATATGTATATGGTCACGGGATGTGGAGTACAGCATAGGGAATAGAGTCAATGGAATTGTAACAGCTATATACGATGTCAGAGGGTAGTAGATTGGGAGAGGGGGGTTATCACTTTGTGAGGGGTGTAAATGTCTATTACATTATTTTGTACACCTGAAACTAATAAAACAAAAAGCTCATCCCGTTTTTTGAACTCCCCACAGGATCAGCTGAGGCTTTGTTTGAAACTGAATCACAATTGGACTTCTCTCTCTGCCCCACTGGCTCCCTTCCTCCCCCTTCCCTTCCCACATACAAATCTGTATCTCAGAGTTAGCTCTCCAGGAAACTCAGCATTGTATTATGCTGTTTTATAGCCTCCCCGATTTTACTTTTCAACTATCTCTCAACAAGCCTGTCATGTCCTTCATTCAGATATTTCCCCCAGCAATTTCCGGAAAATGGAGGATCTGGGAAAGATAATCAAAAAAGAGAGATAGGCATACGGGGTGGGGGTGGGGGGGGAAGCAAAGTTCAGTACGGGAACTAAGACTGAGCTCGCAACCATAAGGCAGAAATCCATCTACTAGAATTGTGGTAAAGGTAAGTGTTGAAATATCAACAGATTTAACATTGATTGTGGAGATTGTTAAACATCCTCTGGCTAGGTTCAGAATTAATCTCGAAGTTTGGGGAGATAGAAAGGGATAAAAAGGTGAGGTAGCAGGAGGAAGATTTGAAGGCTGGTCTAGAGGGCTGGTGAGTGGGTTGGATATAGAGACAGGAAATTAGGCAGGTTACACACATTCTCACACACACACACACACACACACACACACACACTGCTTTTGGGGAAAGAACTGAGCTTAAGGAACACTATACATTTGAATTAGCTTACCTTTTCAAGCCATTATTCTGCAGAATTAGAGACGAACTTTCATATTAAAATTTCTCTGATAGATTCCTTGCATTCATTCATTCTCCATAACATACATTACATATGGGTAATAAATCTCCAGGAAACTCAACAGAAACATGAAATATAAATAGGACATGTATATTTATAAGCACAGGAAGGAAGTGTCAGCCAATGACAGGAAACAAGGGCCCAGAAAAGGAACCGCGAGAGGGGTCCTGTGACTTTGCTGGGTTCCTTCAGTGTTGGAGAATTTGCGTTTTGAGAGACTCCAGTAGATGGTGCTGCTCTGGTAGAGAGCAGAACAATTTAGTTTCCCCAGATGCAACCTATACTGTTTACAACTTGGAACTGAGGTGATTCCTGCCATAGTAAAATTCCCTATGTCCTCAGATGTTGATATATATATACAGAAGCTAGTGTTTACAGCAAATCCTAATCTTGGTTTCATCAATGGTCACCTACCTCCGTCTCTCTCTAAAAATGCCACTGTTAATGCTTTGTCTGCCTCTGTAAATAAACTAAGGTATATTTATATACTTTATTGTATATAAAGGCTATAGTAATATGAATAATACTACACAGGCAGGAAATAAGTCAGTAAATCACTAAAATATCACTGTTTTAGACTAGTAGGCTGCCATAACAAAATACCACAGACTTATAGACTGGGTGGCTTTAACAATAGACATTTATTTTCTTAGATTCTAGAGGCTGGAAAGCCCAAGATGAAGGCCCAGCAGGATTCTGTTCCTGGTGAGAGCTCTGTTCCTGGATTGTAGACAGCTGCTTTCTCTCTGTGTCCTCACATAGAGGAGACAGAGATAAGTTTTTCTCTCTCTTCCTCTTCTTATAAGGCCACCAATCCTATTGAATTAGGGTCCCAACCTTATGACCTAATTTAACCTTTATGTCCTCCTAAAGGCCATATCTCCAAGTATAATCACCTTGGGGGTTACGGCTTTAACATATAAATTTTGGAGAGCCACAATTTAGTCCATGGCAATTACTAAATATAAAAGGACTAAATACCTAGATGTAATAGCAAAGTAGCTGGTAACAGCAAAATGCAAGCACTGTCACATATTTTCATCAGGTACAATGTACATCAAAGCTGAAAAAAAAACACCCATATATAGGCTCACCATTTTGTCACATTCTCTTATATTGCAATCATAACCTCTCAGCTTGGAATGTAACTTAGACATTTGAGTCAACTCTCACCTCACACACAAACTCAGTCCAACAGGTCATTCAGCTTCTACTTCTAGATCTCTGGTAATGGGAAACTCAACTATCTTTGAGCCAGCCCCTTTTTTTGTTTGTTTGGGTTTTTTTGGTTTGGTTTTCTTTTTTTTCTTTTTCAGCCCCTTCCGTTTTTAGAGGCCTCTGGTTGTCACTAAGTCTGTACTTAAAATAAAATGAAATTTGGCCCTCCATAATTTCTCTCAGACAAACTAATTCTGGTGCCTTTCTCACATGACAGCTTTACAATATTTGAAAGCAGTCCTCATGTCCTCTTGCTTTCTCAAAGGGAAGAATGTCGTACCTGCCCTGATTCCATCATACATGCCTTATTTGGAGTGGTAAGGAGTCCTTACTTGCTTGGGTGGTAGGTTCACAAATTTACAAAGTGTCATTCAAAGTTGATAAGACAATGAGTATTCTTTCTCTTCTCTAATGGATATGTTTCCCCACTGGCCATGCCAGGTGACTTGGTCTCTTTGGGGTATGCAGAGATTGGGACTACCCAAGACCATCCTCAGGTTTAATAATTCTCTAGAAGATCTACAGAACTCACTGAAAGCTATTACACTCACAATTACAGTTTATTACAGCAAAAGGTTACAGATTAAATTAGACAAGGGAAGCGATGCCTGGGGCAGAGCCCAGGAGAGCTCCAAGCACAAAGCTTCCAGTCGTCCTCTCCCAGTACAGTCTCCGACAGCACTAAATGCTCCCAGCAATGATGTGTGACAACATGCATGAAGTGTTGCCAGCCAGGGAAGCTCACCTGACCATTTCTATTGGGCTTGGTCATGCGGACATGGTTGACCACTGGCATGCCCTTAGCTTCCAGCCCCTCCAGAGGTTGAGTCAATAGGGGTGGCCCAGAGCCCCCACCAGAAATCACATTGTTAGCATAGCTTGTCTGACGTGCCCTAAGGCTCCCAGCTAAACAGGCAGGACTTTCAAGTGTTTAAAGATTACCTCTCAGGGTAAAGGCCAGATTTCTCTTTGGGCTAAAAGAATTTTGTCCACACAGGGCAGAGGAGCCATCTCTCAAGCTTCCTCTGTGACCTTTTCCCACTCCTCTGTCAGCACTTCTCTGCCAGCCTGGAGTCTGGGCATGTGAACCCCATTGTGACAAGAGAGATGAGCCTTGATCTGAGTGCAGGTCCTGTCCTGTCCCATGCCTCTGCTGTAGGGTAGCTGACCCAGTCAGGCTCCTGGAGCCTTGAGATGGTGCTTCCCCAAGTACAGTGTTGCTCCTTGGCTGAATTAGACCCGCCCACCTGACATCTGCTGGGACTTGCAGACAAAACCAACTCTCAGCCAGAACCTGTCTATGGCCCTCGGCATGTTACCTCACACTTAACCACAGAGATCGTACCATAGCAGGTCCTGAGGCTGCCAATTCTGTTCCTTTCCATGCCCTTTACAAGCCAAGGCAGGCTTGGGGGAGAGTACACAGGCCCTCCCCGTGCTTAAGCATACCTCCCCGCCATCTTCACTGTGCTATGGTCGTCCCAAGATGGTGTCGGCCATCTGCACGGTCTTCTGCTCTCAGAATCCTGAACAAGGACTGGGGCACAAGTCCTTTCTGCTTCTGTGTTCGCCTCTCCCTCAGTTTACATATCATTCTCCTTGTACCCTCTTCCAGATGGTGACCTGGAGGGGGAAGGCCACTCGCTTGTCCTTTTGCCTTCTGTTGTTCTCCCCACCACCCACCAGGCCTGAGGAAGGACTTCATTTACCGTCCTCTGTCCTAATCAGGTCGTCCTCTAGCCTCACTAAGAATTTCCTCATGCAATACTAGTGAAAGGGCTGCAAGAGGCCAGGTTTATAAAGGAAGGGAAAGAAAAATATTTTAAAAATATTATCTCTATCATGCTTTATAAAGTTGGGCAACAATGAGAGCCTGGAGAATAGGAAAATTTCTTCCTGTCCCATCATCTTCCTTTCCCATCTTTCCATTTTCCTTATATCCGGAAGACCTCACAAATAGCTTAGCAACTGCAAGTTCATGGTTTTGGAAATGGGAGGCAGTTCATGATTCACTAGAATGTCAGTTTCCATGGTAATGATAATAGTTGCCATTTATTTGAACACTCTATGCAAGGGGTGTAAAAATGCGGCCCGCAGGCCAACTGCAGTCCGCAACCCATTGTTAATTGGCCCGCAGCAAATTCTAAAAATATATTTAGTTTAATTAAATAAGCCAGGTGAGGCAATACATCACCTTGAGTGAGTGGCCCGGCTGTTTGTGTATTTTACCGCATATGGCCCTTGGTAAAAAAACGTTGAAAAAAGTTTGGACACTCCTGTTCTATGCCAAGTATTGTGCTGACTTCATTTAATTCTTCCAAAAGAATTGCCTGTCATTGCCCTCATTTTACAGATGTGAGAACTGAGGGTCGGAGAAGTTAAGAGATTTGCCCCAGGTCTTACAGCTGGTGAGTGGCGTCATTGGAGTTTAAACCCAGCACCATATGACTACAGAGACCACACACTAATTAACCACCACCCTGAACTACCTTTGGATGAGGCTTTCATATTGCTGATTTTCTCGTTATTGCCGTGTGAAGGTGTTAAGTAAAGCCCAACTTTATACTCAGTTGCACCCACAGTGTTGCAAGGTTCCAAGGATCCCTTGGTGACAGAGTAGTCAATGTGGCATTTCAAACCTGGTCTGATGTTGGCAAGCACCCTAAACATGCTGCCGGGGTTACTGAGGGGATTGGCCATTTGGGATTCTACTTTCCTAATCTCTTCTTAAGGGAACTTGTAATGAATCTAATTGGAAGCATCTACTTGATTCCCTACATGATTATGTCATGTAAACCAGGCACAGGAAAGGTAATAAAATCAATCAATGAGAGAGAGGAGAGAGAGTTGACAATATAGAGCTAAGGGCAGGAGGTAGGCCAGACAGTAGTTTTTGTAGCTCAGGGGAAAGTCTTGGCCATTTTTTGATAACTGCTATATGTGCAAAAGAAATTTATGATTTAGGTATGGAAACTTTAGGTACATATTTTCCTTTTGACTTTTGATAGGCTAACCTGTGGGAATTTCTATGGGGATTGATTTAAAAGGTGCAATGCAGACCTGTTCAAAGGGCAGCGCTCCTGGAGGACTTCAGGCCACACTGAAAACGCAGGCTGTATAACTGTGATCAGTATTGTCTTGGGGCCTTCATTCAATAATTCTTTTACCCATGAAAGAGTTGAGCTGGACTGGAAGGATGGGTAGGATTTACATAGGTGGAGAGGATGGGGCCGGAAAGTCTAAGTGGAGTCAATAGTGAGCAGAGACTTAAAGATGCAAAGATATGGCCATGTTTGGGGGACAGAAAGTTGTTTTCTTCAGCCAGAATTCCAGGAGGAAATCAAGAGAAAGTATCAGAAGTGTACAATGGGATCAAAGTGTAAAATGATGACAGCTAGGACCCCAGGAATTTTGCTCAGTGTGAACCTCCAGTGTCACAGGGAAATTCTGGGACTAGGAAAAGCAGTGAAGTTCTGAGCTTGGGTGGGAGCGAAAGGAGAAATTCTTTATCGTCGCTCCTTCATTGGCTGCTGTAACAGGACAGTCCTCAGTCAACGGCTGCCTCGTGACTGTCCCACCATGTGTGTTTTGTCAGCTCCGCCTCTTGGTGAGCCTCCATCCTCTGCCAGAGCTGTGTCTGTTGCCTTCCTCTTCTCCCCCAACCTCTCTTCATTACGTACAAGTATCTTGACAATGTCTCTTAGCCTTTGGTTTTAGCTCACGTTTCTGGGGAGATGGCCCTGAACATTCTCTGACAAAGGGCGATAATCAGGACGGTGGTAGCAGTGGCCAAATCACAGAGTGTAAGAAGGTGTCTCAGAAGCAGAGGCAGTAACTGTCAGGGAAAGGAGAAGAGAAAATGGCAGGCCTTTAACTAATGCTGAGGTCAGCAGTCCTGGAGGAAGTGAAGTCCGTAGGAGGGAGTGAAGCCATGGGTGATAGAAGGAAGTAATTCACGTACGAAGGGAGAAGGTGGCAAGAGTTGAACTTTCTTAAATGCTCAGGTTAAAAAGATCGTCTTGTCTAAATAGATTGAAGCTACTCAAAATTATAACTTCTTTAATATCTCCTCACATCAAAAAATCTCTGCCTCTGGGGTAATCTTTCCTCAATTTTTTTCCAAGATGGCATGTTCTCAAAGCAAAACCAGCAAAAACATAAAATCCATTTTGTCATAAGCTTAATAAGTCAATCATCTAGATGTTCAAGCTGTGTGAAATCAAGTGTGCAGATGGACTGAATTGTTAAATGAAATTTTCCATCCCATCAATGTCTAATTTGTGTCCTACTATCTCCATAGAATCATCACCACCCTTGTGAATTCATAATAACTGCTGCCTCTCAGAGCTCCCAGAGCTCTGATTTCTGAGTCATTCATTCTGGATGGTAGCTTGAGTGTTATCTTTCTCTCTTTTAACAAAATATGTAGACCAGTCATTTTTTATTTTATTATTCTAATTTTTTTTCATCTTGGCACAATAAGGCATTTGTATAATAGGTCTCTATTTCGCTTTAAGATTTAAGTATATGTAATGGGTATTTTTCTTCCAGGTAACTCTGGCTGGGAGTTCAAACAAATCCACTTTAGGTACGGGTATTACTCACCATTACTCTAACCCACTTCCTTCAGGGTATGACTGTCCCTTTATAACAACCACTATTACTATTATAAGAATAATAAAGATAAGTTTTAAAATGCAAATATCCTTTGGAGGCAATTCATTAAAAAATAAATATTCCTATTAAGGAACAAATAAACAGTACCTAATTGATCCCTTTTAAAAAAAATTAGTTTCAGATGTACAAAACAATGCAATAGTTAGATATTTATACCCCTCACAAAGTGATAACCCCCCAGTCTACTACCCTCTGACACATATACAGCTGTTACAATTCCAGTGACTATTCCCTATGCTGTACTCCACATCCCGTGACCATATATATATACATATATATATTTAATTATTCAATATTATTCAGCTTCAGTTTCACGTATACCTTTTCAAAGGTAAGATTTGAGAGGGGAGGATTCAGCTCTGGAAAGGAAAGGAGGGGCAGAAATGGAAGCTTAAAGCACCTGAGCACTTGAGTAGGCTCCCACAAGGATGGCAAAACAACAAACCAAACAAGATTTGCTTCCCAGTTTTGCTTAGGGCCATCCGTGTTAAAGGTAACATTAAAACTGAGTGCATTTCTATCCTTGTTTTCCTTTCTCTAAATTTAAAATCTAAGTTACCAAATATCTTCACTACTGTGTTTCCCAAAAAGTAAGACCGGGTCTTATATTATTAATGTTTGCTCCAAAAGACTCATTAGGGCTTATGTTCAGGGGATGTCATCCTGAAAAATCATGCTAGGGCTTATTTTCCGGCTTGGTCTTATTTTCGGGGAAACATGGTAAATGGGATGCTCTTTTGTTTTCAGTGTTGTACACAGACAAACCTGTATTTATGGTCTGGCAGTGAATTGGAATAAAATGAATTTAAAATGATTTTCAGGGATATTATAAAATATGTTGACTGCTTTGAAAAAAACAAAAGCAACTCTGAACAATGCCCATGGGAAATTGTTTTATACTATTAAAAAATTGCTTGTTTACAAAGAAATGTTTCTTTTAGAAAATGGAAACTATCACAGATCTAGTGCTATGCACAGCTAGTTGTTCCTAAAAATAGGGAACTGTTAGCAAATTCGTTAATTAGGGTTATGTGTATAGCAGTATCTGTTTGTTTAAAATGAGATTCTTCCATTCATTACTGCCTATTTCATAAGACAGACAATTCTGTCCTTTAATTGCACAAGCATGCAGTAAATTATAGTTTTGAAATTCCCTGCCAGAGAGGTCAATGCGGAGACAATAATGTTTTACAACTTAGTCACAACAGAATCTTGATGAATTTGTAACAGAGATTCCCTACATATGAGATACAGTCTCAGATGATAGGTATAGAAATGACCAGTACCTTTAGGCAAGCAATGTCTTTTCACAAACCCTAGGTGAAGAGTGACAACTAATAGAATTGAAGCAATGATGCTCGGCAGGAGTTTAGAGAAGTGTTTTAATTGATCAGTTTCCATTAAGAACCAAAGATCTAAACACCTGCTATTCTAATTCTGTGGGACCTGTAATAGTAAAGCCATTTAAAGCCTGCTTCTGGACCTTGGCTACAGATACTTCAAAGCTGATGCCTAAATTCCTCCCCTGAAGGGTTCCTTTCTCTCTTTTTTGTTTTTATTAGTTTCAGGTGTACAAAACAACGTAATAGTTAGACATTTACACCCCTCACAAAGTGATAACCCCTCTCCCCCAATCTACTACCCCTCTGGCATCGCATATAACTGTTACAATTACATTGACTCTATTCCCTATGCTGTACTCCACATCCCGTGACCATATACATATTAAATTATAGTTGACATTCATTATTATTCAGCTTCAGCTTCAGGTGTACACTGCATCGTCCATGAAGTGGTCTCCCTAATAAAACAAGTATCCATCAAATACACTACAAAATCTTTACAACATTGTTGATTATATTCCCCAGACTGTCTTTCATATCCCCGTGGCAATTTTATGGTTACCGATCGTACTTTCTAATCCCCTTACCTTCTCCCTCACCCCCACCCCCCTCCCATCTAGCAACCGTCAGTTTTTTTCTCTATACCTCTGAGACTGTTTCTGATTAGTTTGTTCATTTATTCTAGTCTTTATTCCACGTATGAGATCATATGATATTTGTCTTTCCCCATTTGACTTATTTCACTTAGCATATTGTTCTCTTGGTCCATCCATATCGTTGCAAATGGTAAGATGCCATTCTTCTTTATGGCCAAGTAATACTCCATTGTATAAGTGTACCACAGTTTCTTAATCTGATCATCTACTGATGGTCATTTTGGTTGTTTCCATGTCTTAGCTATTGTGAATAGTGCTGCAATAAACATAGGGGTGCATAAATTTTTTCGAGTTAATGTTTTGGATTTCTCTGGATAGATACCTAAGAGTGGAATTTCTGGGTCATAGGGTAGTTCCATTTTCAGTTTTTTGAGATACCTCCATATTGATTTCCATAGTGGCTGCACCAGTCTGCAATCCCAACAGCAGTGCATGAGGGATCCCTTGTCTCCACAACCTCGCCAGCACTTGTTGTTTGTTGATTTATTGACGATAGCCATTCTCACTGGGATGAGGTGGTATCTCATTGTGGTTTTTGTTTGCATTTCTCTAATGATTAGTGAGATTGAGCATTTTTTTTCATATGTCTGTTTGCCATCTGTCTGTCGTCTTTAGAAAATGTCTCTTTATGTCCTCTGTCCATTTTTTAATTGGGTTGTATGTTTTTTTGGTGTTGAGTTGAATGAGTTTTTTTTTTCTTAATAAATTTTGGATATTTTATCAGATGTATCATTGACAAATATCTTCTCCCACTCAGTGGGATGCCTTTTTGTTTTATTGATGGTTTCCTTTGCTGTGAAAAAACTTTTTAGTTTGATGTAATCCCATATGTTTATTTTTTTTCTTACTTCCCTTACCCAAGGGGATATATCAGTAAAAATATTACTAAGGATAATGTCTGCAAATTGTTTTCCTATATTTTCTTCAAGGAGTTTTATGGTTTCAGATCTCACATTTAAGTCTTTAATCCATTTTGAATTTATTCTTGTAAATGGTGTAAGGAGGTGGTCCAGCTTCAATTTTTTACATATGTCTGTCCAGGTTTCCTAGCACCATTTATTGAATAGACTGTCTTTATCCCAATGCAAATTCTTGCTTACATTGTCGTAGATTAAGTGACCGTATAGGCATGGATTTATTTCTGGGCTCTCTATTCTGTTCCATTGATCTATGTGTCTGTTTTTATGCCAGTACCATGCTGTTTTGATTACTATAGCCTTGTAGTATGATTTGATGTCAGGTATCTGATGGTATGTCCTACTTTGTTCTTATTTCTGAAGATTGACATGGCTATTCAGGGTCTTTTATGGTTCCATATAAATGTTAGGATTATATGTTCTATTTCTATAAAAAATGTCCTTGGTAGTTTAATAGGAATTGCATTGAATCTGTATATTGCCTTAGGCAGTATGGACATTTTAACTATATTAATTCTTCCTATCCATGAGCATGGTATGTATTTCCATTTACTTGTATCTTCTTTAATTTCTCTCTTCAGTGTCTTATAATTTTCTGAGTACAGGTCTTTTACTTCTTTGTTTAAATTTATTCCTAAGTATTTTATAGTTTTTGAAGCAATTTTAAACTGTTTTTTAAATTTCTCCTTCTGATAGTTTATTATTGGTATATATAAATGCAACTGATTTCTGAATATTAATTTTGTTTCCTCCTACTTTACTAAATTCATTTATCAGTTCTAATGGTTTTTGGTGTAGTCTTTGGAGTTCTCTATATGTAGTATCATGTCATCTGCGTATAATGACAATTTTACTTCCTCCTTACCAATTTGGATGCCTTTATTTCTTTTCCTTGTCCGATTGCTGTGGCTACAACTTCCAGAACTGCATTGAATAAAAGTGGAGAAAGTGGGCAACCTTGTCTTGTTCCTGAATTTATGGGGAATGGTTTTAGCTTTTCCCCATTGAGTATGATGTTAGCTGTGGGTTTATCATATATGGCCTTTATTATGTTGAGATCTCCCTGAAGGTTTGGTTTAATTGGTCTGGGATGCAGCCTGGACCTCAGGACTTTTTTTATTTTATTAGTTTCAGATGTAAAACAATGTAATAGTTAGACATTTCATGCCTCACAAAGTGATAAGCTCAAAGTGATATTGCCCCTCTGACATCGTATCTATCTATTACAATTCCATTGACTCTGTTCTGTATGCTGTACTCCATATCCTATGGCTATATAAATTAAATTATAGTTGACATACAATATTATTTTTTACAAGCTCCCAAATGGTTGAAAGAAGCTGCCAACATTGTAAACTTTAAAGGTTTACAGCTTAACAGGTTTGGTGGCAACCCCACGACAGCTGATAATTTCCTCTTATACCTAATGATTCCATTTCAGGTAGCCAGTGAATGGTGATGTATGTCTAGAAAATAAATACCTAAATTTGAGACTTCCTTGGACTAATTGAATAAGAATTTCTGAAAGTGGTACCCTGGCATGAGTACTTTTTATATCTTTCCAGATGGATCTAATGTACAGCCAATGTTGCATATTCCTGCTTTGTGGTTGTCCAAACCCAGCCACGGGTCACTCTTGCAATGTGCATAACTAAGAAGCCACACATGATTATTCATTAGAGTATTTTATTTAAAAATGGAATTTTGTTTAATAACAATTTTATTATTGTTAATATTACACATATAATACGCTCTGGTTAGAGTAAGCTTCTTGATCTAACTTACAGGAATTGGGAGGTAAATCCTAGTTCCTGGGCAAATCGTACCTAGGTGAAAGGAAAGTGGCATAATGAATACATTTTAATTTAACAACTTTATTACCTAAACACTGAAAGCCTATCATCCAGTTGCCAATACCAGAATTTTTTTGATGGCTGTTGTGTGTCTACTATTTATTGTGGGTTACTTCAGGCTGCTCATCTGAGAAAAAGTGTTATTTCCATTGTTAAAATCCACCCCTTGTTAACACTAAGAAGTTCCTGCTTATTGTCTCCCTTACTAGAAAAGTTTTTATTTTCTCTCAAGAGTTAATTTGCCATACCTTGCATGCTCTTCTGTGCCTTTGGTCCCAAGTATTCTTTCTGTGGTGAGGCAGGAGCCTCTGATAGTTTTCACTGTCTGACTCACCTGCACCAGGACTTCTTTTTCATGTAACCCCCCTTTTGATTTGTGGCTCAATTTAATTTATCATCTGCCCTTGGTTAAAACAATTATTCTTTATTTAAGGATTTCAGACTAAATATCCTTATTCCTAAACAAGTTCCCAGATGCTTCTCATATAGATGATTGGCAAACCACACGTTGAAAAACATTAATTGCTCAAAGGGTTGCTCACTGCTAAGGATAATGACCATTTTTTTGGTATTGGCAATAGTTTGGGGCAAAGAACCTTGCATGTAATATATACTGTTTAATGAATAAACAGCAATTATTTAAGGCCAATTGTATATTCCAAGATCATAAAGTTCTACATACATTAGTCTACATTATATTATCTAGTTGTTCAATATTCTTTCTTTGTATATTTCTTTCTTTCATCAGACATTTTATAAGAACTTGCTACAATGTGCAACAGATCTAGATGTTAGTGGTCAAAAGTGAATAAGACACAGTCTAACTTGACTAGAAGGATCATGTCTCGGGTTATGTATGTCTAATGAGTAGAGGACCAACGGGTTGTTTGAATGACTGAATGATAAACTGCAAAGCAAGGAGACAAAATGGTGGAAAATGGCCACCTCCTGGTTGGATGATATCAAGGCTCAGAAAGACCTCCTGGTCTCTTGTGCAGGTGCCTAGTGGCACCTTCAAAATGTCCCATTACAGAGGCACTGACATCGGAGCATTAGGAACAGATGTTTTCATAGATGTTTTCAGAGACACGAGAAAAAGGTCCCATTTGGGGGCCACTGTTCATTCCAAAGCCAGTATAATTCTTTTTAAATGAGTTAAATTCAATGATGTGAATCACAGCTATTTTCTGAAAAATGGCAGTCTGAAAGGTAAAGCATTAGAAGAATTGTTATGTTCAAGAAAAGAACACAACTGGTCATAAGGTTGCCGGACAATTTTGTGAAGTTCCTTTTGCAAACATAACTAGCAAATAAAAGCTATACTGTGAATCATTCCTGCTGTAGGTGACACCATCTAAAGTGGATCGAGAGCCCTTGAGCAGAATGAGGACAGACTGACTGCTAAAATATAGGCGTCTCAAAAAATAAAATCTTTGATGCATAGAAACTGTCACCTTTATTAATTTTTATCTATCACATTTAACTTTATAAATATTGTTTTAGGAACATAGAATTATCTGTACATACCAAAACTATTTCTGTCCAGAACTTCTGTTGCCATTGTTCAGTCTGTCAGTGTTTTCCACGGATTTGTGTTCTTAGCCACAAAGGAATTATAAATAGGAAATATTATATTAGACAAGAGTTAATTTGCAAGTTGAGCCATCATTCAAGTTTCACTCAAGTGGAAATATGAGATAAGACTTGTTTAATGTTGCTTATATTTGAGGTCATGTTAAATGTGAATTGTTAAGGGAGTTTGGGGTAAGCACATAGTAGTGGAATGCTTTTAGAGGTGACTTACTTTTTTTCTACTGAAGGAGAACATTTAAAAGCTCCAGAGAGGAACAGCTATTATCCGCAGGGCAGTGGTACACCTTTGTCATAGGGTCATGCTTGGAGAAATTGCTGCCCCCCTGGAATGGTAGAACCCTAGTTCTGTGCAAATAGGGCAGAGGAATTTGAGGAGAATATGGGGGATGTGACAGCCTCCTGCCAGACTATCCACCTTCCTTTGGGCCACTGTAATAGCGTTTTACCTTCTTTCACTTTGCCTTCCTCCCCAATGGCTTGTATATATTTTTAAAAAGTTGTTTTTATGAAAGCATGTTTGACATACATATCATATTAGCTTCAGGTGTACAGCATAGTGATTCAACATTTATATTCCTTATGATGTGATCACCACTGTAAGTCTAGTAACCGTCTGTCATCATACAGTTATTGCACCATCATTGACTGTTTTTCCTATGCTGTACATTACATCCCTGTGACGTACTGTTTTGTGCATTTTTTACATACCTAGAGGTTTGTACCTTTTATTTGTCTTCATCTTTTCCACCCATGCTCCTCCCCCCTCCTCACCTCCGGCAGTCAGCATTTTGTTCTCTTTATCTGTGAGTCTGTTTCTGTTTTGTTTTGTTTGCTTGTATTGTTTTTTTTACATTTCACATGTAAGTGAAACTATATGGTATTTATTTTTTTCTGTCTGATTTACTTCAGTTCGCATGATACACTCTAGGTCCATCCATGTTGTTGCAAATGGAAAGATTCCATTCCTTTTTATGGCTGAGTAATATTCCTGTGTGTGTGTGTGTGTGTGTGTGTGTGTGTGTGCGTGCGCGCGCGTGTCACATCTTCTTTATCCATTCATCTATTGATTGACACCTAAGTTGCTTCCATATCTATTGTAAATACTGCTGCAGTGAACGTAGGGGTGCATATATCTTGTAAATTAGTGTTTTTATTTTCTTTGGATAAATACCCAAAAGTGGAATTTCTGGATCATATGATAGTTCTATTTTTAATTATTTGAGGAACCTCCATACTGTTTTCCATAGTTTCTGCATTAATTTACAATCCCATCAACAATGCGCAAGGGTTCCCTTTTCTCCACATCCTCGCCCACACTTGTTATCTTTCAATGCTTTTTAAAACATAAATCCAAACTTCTGTTTCGGAGAAGATGGCGTAGACTATTTTTCCCTATTTCTGCCACTAAGTACAACTAAAAACCCTGAATACTAGATATCAAATAAACGTAACACTCTGAAAGGTGGAAAGAAGAAGGCAGACTAGCTAGGAAACTTGGAACCCAAGGCACAACAAGGCGGTGGGTTGCCTGGCTTATTTTTCCCCCCCATATATTCCAGACTTAGAGATGAAGCTGGCAACCCAGAAATGCCAATGAGTGCAGAAAAATAAAGCTCCAACAAAAGCCTACTCTCTTTAGCCAAAAGACCAGAAAAGGGGCAAATAAAATTCAGTAATATATATGATAGTTATATACCGTGACCAAGTGGGGTTTCTTCCAAGGATACAAGGCTGGTTCGGTATTTGGAAATCAAGCTATGCAATTTACCATATTAATAACCTAAAGAAAAAAAATCAAATGGTTATATCAATCAATGGATGCAGAAAAATTTTGATAAAATTCAATACCCATGTTATAATTTAAAAAACTGTCAGAAAAATAGGAATAAATGGGAATTTCATCAATTTGATAAAGAGTATCTACAAAAATGCTGCAGTTAACATTACGCTTACTGGTAAGATCAGGAACTCAGCAAGTGTGTCTACTCTCACCATTCTTATTCAGCATACTATTGAGAGTTCTAGTCTGTTCAACAAGACAAGAAGAAAATATACAGAAAGCATACACATTAGAAAGGGAGAAATAAAATGACCCCTTTTTGTAGATGACATCATTGTCTATATAGAAAATACCAAGGAACAAAAAAAAAAAAAACGACTCCTAGAACTAATAAGTGAGTTTTAAAAAAAAAAGAACCAGATACCAGGATACCAGATAAACATACAAAAATCAATTGTATTTCCATATACTAGCAATGAACACATGGCAACTGGAATCAAAATGTAATGCCTTTTACAATCACTAAAAAAAAAAAGATACTTAAATATAAATATCTATATATAAAACATCTACAGGACTTGTATGCTGGTAATTAAATAATGCTAATGAAAGATACCAAACATCTAAACAAATGGAGAGCGTTGGTGGATTAGAAGACTCAATATAGTAATGATATCAATAATTAATATACAGTTTTAATGCAGTTTCTATCAAAATCCCAGCAAGTTTTAAGATATAGACAAAATTACTCTAAAACTTATATGGAAAAGCTAAGGAAATAGAATAGAAAAACATTTTGAAATAGAAGAATAAAGTAAAAGGAACCAGTCTCACTGGTTTCAAAATTGATTATGTAGTAACTGATACCAAGACTGTGTGATATTGGCAGAAGAATAGACATGTAGATTGATGGAACAGATAGAAATCCCAGAGTTTGGCTCACACAAATACAACTGGTGTTTTAACATAGGTGCAAAAGAAATTCAATGGAGAAAAGATAGCCTTTCCAAAAAATGGTGTTGAGCAATCTATAGACAAAAAACAACAACAAAAAAAGAACCTTGACCTAAAACTTACACTTTATACAAAAATTAACTCAAAATTAATCATGGATTTAAATGCAAAACATAAAACTTTTGGTAACACACATAGGAGAAAGTCCACATGGTCTAGGAATAGGCAGAGTTCTTAGACTTGACACCAAAACCATGATTCATAAACAGAGAAATTGATAAATTGTACTTCATTACAATTAAAAACTTTTGCTCTGTAAATGACTCTATTAAAAGGATGAAAAGACATGTTAAAGAGTGGAAAAAATATTTGCAAAGCGTATATCCAACAAAAAGGAGTAGTATCTAGGATATAAAAATGAACTCTCAAAACTCAACATTAAAATCTAACAATCTAATTAAAAATAGGCAAAAGCCATGAAGAAACACTTCACTAAAGCGGATATACAAATGGCAAAAAAGCACACAAAAAGAAGTTTGGCATCATTAGCCAATAGGGAAATGCAAATTAAAACCACAACAAGATATTGGTACACTCGTATCAGAATGGCTTAAATAAAAAAAGAGTGACATTAATGCTGATGAGAATGAGGAGAAACTGAAACTGTATCACTCATATATTACTGTTGGGAATATAAAATGGTGCAATCATTCTGGAGACACTTTTGATAGTTTCTTGATGGCAGTTTCTACATATTGCTACCGTATAACCCAGCAATGACACCATTGGGCATTTACCCCATTGACATGAAGACTTATGTTCACACAGAAGCCTGTACACAAATGTTTATAGCATCTCTATTCCTAATTTCCAAACACTAGAAACATCTTAGATGTCCTTCAGCGTATGAATGGTTACACAAACTGTGGCACATCCGTATCATAGAATCCTACATTGCAGCAAAAAGGGGAACAAACTATTGAGACATGCACCAACATGCATAAATCTTCAAACAATTATGCTGAGTGAAAAAAGGCAATCCCAAAATGGTTAAGTACTATATTCCATTTATGTAATATTGTTGAAATAACAAAATTATAGAAATGGAGAATATATTAGCGGTCACCAGGAGTTAGGGAGTTGGGCAGAAAAGAGGGAATTGGCGTGGCTATAAAACGGCAATAGGGATCCTTGTAGTATTGAAAGTATTCTGTCTCTTGACTGTCTCAATGTCAATATCCTGGTTATGATATTGCATTATAGTTTTACAAGGTGTTACCATTGGGGAAAACTAGATGAAGGGTACACGGGATCTCTCTGGATTATTTCTTACAACTAACTTCATATGAACCTACAACGATTTCAGAATAAGAAAATGAAATAATAATAATAAAATAACCTAAATCTTACTGTATAACCCGTCTTCAGTAACTTCACCATTGTAAGCTAAATTCAAAATGCTTCACGGTGCTTGATTAGAACTTGTATGGACTAGTCCAATGATTCCCAGCCTTGGCAGCCTGTTGGAAATATTGGTACCTGGGCCCTACTCCCGCTCAATTAGATTGTGATCTCTGGGGGTAACTAGATATTAGTTAGTGTTTTATTTGATTAAACTTTGTCTCACTGCCAGACCATAGGCTCCACAAAGGCAGGACGCAGGCCTGTTTTCTCTTTCCAATGTATCTCCAGCTCTTAAATCAATGTCAGCCACTTAGGAGGTTCTCAGTATGTACATGTGAAATGAGTGAATGAATGAATGGGCAGTAGAAGTCTCCTCCTCCCCTCTCTTGCTGCCTCCCTGAACCCATGAAAGGAGACGAGGAAGGAATAAGGTGCTTCCCTGGCCTCGTCCCCATCTCTCCAGAGCATCATTACACAATCGCAGTAGGGATCACAGCTTTGCTCCAGGAGCAATCTAACCCATAAGCATGAGATCTAGAAATGATGACAGTGTCTCTGTCTTCACACTCAATCAGCAAATGTAATGAAAGCGAAACAGAAGCTGACAAGGAGGCTGAACTGACACATAATCTTACTCATGCAGAATAATAGAAAACATTTTAAATGCCACCAAAAAAAATTAAAGGCACTGGCAAAGAAATGAGAAAAGGTTTTCGGGAAGGAGAAAAGTCAGGGGGAAGGAGGCTCCCAGCTTTTGACCTAGTAATCACGTTTACAGAAAGTTTTCCTTGTGTGTTGCTCATTCAGTCAGAGCTGTTCACTCACGATTAATGTGTGAGTAAAATAATGCCGTCAGCCACTGAACTCACCAAATCCCAAGGTAGTCAGTCCCGGAGCTGTACCGATTCTAGCCTGTTGCCCCACCCCCACCCCCAGCATTTATATCCACATTTGTAGTAAGAGCAGAATAATTAATGTTTTAAACAATTTCCTTGAGACCTGGCAAGTTCTGGAATTTTATATGAAGCTCAGTCCACAAATCCACCAACACCAGTGTGTGCGAAATACAACTTTATTTTCAGGAACTCCACTTAATTTCCATTTCTACACTACCACCATCACCACCACTGCCCATTCTACCTAGCTGGTGGGAAACTTACCTTTTTATTTTACTTTTTTAAAATTTTTGGTGGGACAGTATTTTTTAAGTGCTCCTTGGAATTGTCAACCTTTAGGGTGGTAAACCATTGTGGGGGTTGGGAAGGTATTGGCCCTTGAGTCCCCTTTCCACTCAGGTGGAAGGAAGCAAGGCCCCTTGTGTCCGGCAGCTCCACTGCTTGGACCCCTGCTTCAGGCCTGGGAATGTTTGTTAGGCTGCTTATCTTCACATCTGCCCAGATGTCTCTGCAGGCCTTCCCTCGCTGGTCCTGCTTTCTCCCTGACAGCTCTTCTGGGAAGCTGATAAAGCACCCTTTTCTTTCCTTCTCTGCTGCCTCCATCCAAACAAAAATCTCTTTCTAGTTTGGAGTGAAATTAGCCCCTCCCCTCTTACTCACCCCATCCCTACCCCCATTCCTGGCCAAGAAACTTTGTCTCAGTTTACCAGGTCTCAAACTTTTGGAAACAGAAGTCAGGAAGGCTAACAGGATCCTTCCTCACCAGAGGCTGTGAACGCAGGACAAACCATGTGCTCAAATGGGGGTTGGTTTGAGACAGATGAAAAAGAAGGAAAGGGAGATGTACAGTGGTGGAAAATAATAGAGTATGTCAAAATGTTATCTTGGAATAACAGCTAACATTTATTACGTGCTTGCACAGTGGGCCGTGTGCTGTTTTAAGTGCTTTATATGGATTATCAAGTAATCCTCACAAACCAGAAGGAAGTTATCATTATTAGCCACATTTTATAGTTGAAGAAACTCTGTCCCCAGGAGGTTTAGTCACTTGACCAGTGTCACCCCACTAGTAAGTGGCAGGGCTGGAACTCGAATCTAGCTTCTGGTTTCAAAGCCCATTGCCTCTGGCCTTGCTCCAGTTTCTGGCTTCTGGTTCATGACGTACTTCACAGAATGAATTTCTGCTTCAATCTTGCAGTTGCCCCTGAGGCCTAACGTGTAGACATTAAGTACAGTTCATGCCAATGACCCATGCGGGTCCCTTTATTTTTGCCAGCCATGTTTCCCTGGAATGTTCTCTGATGTCCTTTCCCAGCTCCCAGGTGCCCCCATGCATAGCCCTGCAAGGTCACTTGGTGACTGTTTCAACTCTTAGATCTCAGCAGTACCCTGGGAGCGGACCACCATCCCATGTTGCTACAGGTAACTTGAG
Organism: Rhinolophus sinicus; assembly: GCF_057876585.1. Classification (NCBI taxonomy): domain Eukaryota; kingdom Metazoa; phylum Chordata; class Mammalia; order Chiroptera; family Rhinolophidae; genus Rhinolophus; species Rhinolophus sinicus. The sequence goes on from NC_142515.1 coordinate 33,220,139, forward strand.
TGTGTCCCTATATTGCAAGATTCTATAGCAAGAAGCCACATAAAGAACTGCCCCATTTAATGGTAGAATGTGCGCCATGTATGGAGTCAGGCAGGGCAGCCTGATAACAGTGAACTTTTTTAGGTCACAGGGAAGCCCATTACATGTATCTTGAGGTGAACAGGAGCTTAAAATGATTGGCTTGCCAGACAGGCAAGCATGTTAAAAAAGAGCGAAAACAAAAACCAATCTCGTTAACCTTGTTATAGCCCTAGGAATAATTGATCAGTGTGGAATTACTACCAGTTGTCTTTAAAACTGTCATTTTCAGTATCACTGAGGTAGCCTAGCCAAAAACATAAATGGGTCACCAAAGTTCCCACACTAAAAACAATAAAAATGGGGTGGGGGCACACACACATATACACACACACACACAAATGAGGGGATATAAAAAGCGAAAATAATTAAAATAGTTATAATAGAAATAGAAAGACGCATTGAAATTTGTGAATTTACTGAGTTTTATCCTTTTAAATTTCCTCTCCCATGAAGCCCCCTCAGGTCCACATGTGATTACTGATTATTGATCTCCTGCCTTCTTTACCTACATGTTCTCTTTTAAACATTCCCAAAACCCTGTGGAGAGTTAACATCATCCCTAGAGTAGACATGAGAAAACATGGTCCCGATAGGGTAATGAACATTTAGGCAAGGTCTAGGGGCCAGGAAATTATTTTTCTCTCTTTCTGCTATATCACATTGACTCTAGTAGGCCCTTAAAGAATGAACTGAAAGATTTGAATAAGACATTACATATCTGGATTGCTTGGCTTTTTGATATTGTTCAAATTAAAACATGTAATCCCTGTCTCTTCTACCTTTGTGTCAGGTTGACCTGGGGCAAGAGGAGAAAGCATTATATTAATATTTGCGATATTAGGAGCTTCTCTTCCCTTTGGCAATTGAGAATAAATTCTGTAGAGTAGCGGTGTGCACTGGGGAGCTTTTAAAAACCTTCATGCCTGAGCGGCATCCCGTACTATTTAAATCAGACTCTCTGAGGGGTGGGACCCAGATATCAGTATTTAAAAAAAAATTCCCTAGGTGTTTCTCCTTGGCAGCCACAGTCGAGAACCAAGGCTCCAAAACAGCAGTTCTCAAATTTGAACATGCACCAGCTTTACCTGAAAGGCGTGATAAAATGCTGATTGCCGGGACCCACCCCTAGAGTTTCTGATTCAGTAGGTCTGGATGGGGTCCAAGGATATGCATTTGTAGTAAGTTCCCAGATGATTGGGAAAGTGAGCTGAGGGAAAGGAAAGCTGATCTGAGCTTCAGTTGCTCTTCTTTCTGCCTATGAGGTTATGAGGGGTTTGTGCCTCCGTCACTTCATGACTTCCCTTATGCTAATGACTCTCACCCAACATGAATACTAGCATGACATGCTAAACAGCCTGTGAGCATCAGGAATGTTTTGAAATAAAGCAGGCAATAGATCCCATCAGGCTTTGAATGGACTAAGGAGCTTACCGTAATATTCAGTAGGAAAATAAACATTTTTCAAAGGAAATTTACCTTTCTCAAATTTAGTTGTGCCACTCCTTTTATCAGCATTTCTTTTTCTTTTAAAGTCTTTTCAATAACTCTTGTTATTTTTAATGAAGTCAAATTATAAAGTTTATGGAGCCAGAACTCAAGAGATAGGGATAAATCTTTGGGTCTATTAAGACAGGGTTGCCAGACAGCAAAACAAAATCAGGAGCCCAGTTAAATTTGAATTTCAGATAAATGATGAATAATTTTTAATATAAAAAAGTACAATGCAACATTTGAAAATCTTGATGTGGGGTAAAATGTTAGGATTGGAATGACATATGTACCTGCTGTGGAGAAATAGAATATACCCCATCCATTTCTCTTTATGGATTCACAGACGTACTTGATCTTGAGACTTAAGATCTTAAGTGGTCAATAATTATTGGCTGAACTGATGCAATATGGAGACCTAACATATAAATACAGTACATAAAATTGCTGAATGACTTCAAAGAAGGGTGCTTGATAACTCAAGATCCCAGTTTCTTTTTATTCACTTACCCCATTTTGTTCATTATCTAAATCAGTGTTTTTCAACTGAGGGTCTCCCCCCAAGGGGACACTTAGCAATGTCTGGAGACGTTTTCATCTGTCGCAACTGGGAGGGGCAGTGCTACAGACATATAGTTGGTCGAGGCCAGAGATGCTACTAAACATCCTGCCATGTACCAGAGAGTTCCCCTCTTTTTCTCCCCCCAACACACAGTAAAGAATTATCTGGCTCCAAATGTTCATAGAGCTGAAGTTAAGAAACCATGGTCTGGATCCTAGTGCACATGATTTAACAAGTATTTTGTCAAATTCCTCCAGCCATCTCCTGGAGTATATTGGTATTTTATTCTTCCAGGTGTCAATTTAGGGGAGAGAATGTCTGGAAAACATAATTTTTGTCTCAACCCTCTAATTAGTTCTGGCCATCCAGGATATGTTTGCAAATAGTGGTTGGAGGACACAGACCCAAAACGCATTCATTATTCATTGTGTACTACAGCTGTTGCTATAATACTTGTGTTTAGAAGAAAGCTGATTGCTAAATACAATAAACATTCATAATGACTTGACAACACCTCATGTTTTCATTGTATTTACCTCTAGCTAAGTATAAAACATTTTATAGACACACATTCTTATTAAAGACCTAATTAATTCCCGTGATACCTATGAGAGAAGCAAAGAGGGGGTGGGTTATATTATTCCCATTTTAAGAGATGATAATTAAGTCTTGCCTGGAGTTACACATTGACTAGTTGAAGAGCTAGGAGTACGTTGCAAATTTTGACTGTCTGTCAGTCAGTACAGTGTTCCCCAGATGACACTGATTCATCAGACCCTGGTTAGCACCCAGTTATAATTGCCTAATTTCAAAATCCTTTTTAAATGTACACAGCAGATTGTGAAGGGTGGTTGCTAATTAGAGAAGGACAACAAAGCAAGGACATTTCCATCCTTAGTGGTTTACCCTTTTAAAACAAAAACATAGCAACAGCAAAGTAAAAAGGGAAAAAGAAAAATATAAATTACAGTTCAATAAATATTTACTATGGTCTAGGGCTACTTGGTACAAGTCCTATGCTAAGTATTGTGGAAGATGAAGGATAAATATATATCCTCAATATGTAATTTAATATGTAAGTTGGAGACTCAAGACTTACCTGCAAAAAATATCCACAGAACTATAAAAGACATAATGTAACATAAATATGTGCCAAAAAGTTTGCATAGGAGGCTTCTGTGTCCTTAAAGACAGAGGTTTTCTGAAAAAGGTGGAATTGGAGATGGGCCTTGAAATATTAGTAGGACTGGTTCAGTGGTCAGGAGGATCTGAGGAAATAGGATTCAGTTAGACCAACGGGTTAATGAATATGAGTGGGGTTATTCTTGCTACTGTCTTGGAAGAGAAACTTGGGAGTTTTCTAGTGGTCATGTCCTGTTACATGAACTGAAGGCAGAAAAAGCCACACCCTGTGGGGAGAGAATAAACGGAAGTGCAGAGGAAACAGTGGGAGACTTCCTGGCTTCCTATCAATACTCCAGTTTCTGGTTCCAATTTCTGCCTGAGCCTCAGCTATATCCCTGATCTACCCAGTGTCTTCAAATAATTTTCAGTTTTTTGTTGATCAACAGGAGAACCCAAGTTGTTTTTGAAGCCAGGAATCCTAGGCTTCGGCATAGGAATGAGCCCAGAGGGTTGGTTGAGTGTTACCAGATCTAAGCCCTGGGGCAAGCACTGAGATACAGCCCTGCTGTATGCAGCTGGCTTTTCTGGCCAGCACTGGTTTGGAAACCCAGTTGTGGGTTGGCCAGATGAGTTTAAAGGGCGAAGGGGGCTCGTGAGGTCTTATTCCTGCTACTCAGTCTATGTGACTCCACATTCTTTCACTGAGACAAACTGCCATGGCTACACTGAAAACTCCTCGCTTCTCCAACATTATTTCACTTTGACTATGGATTGGTGAGTGATGGCTTCTGCTTACAGGTCAAGCGGTTAAAACACATTTTTTTATCAGGTAGGTTACGTTCTAAAGGTGGAAGAGTCATTCATCTGGAAGTAAGCCATCTACTTCAGAAGAGCTATTTTGGCAAGAGAACTGTTTGCCCCAGTATTTGTTCTTAGTATTATTTCTAATGTATTTCAATGACAGATTGTGATTTGGAGGTGATTCATTTTTATTTCATAGTTGTCTTGACAACAATATAATTTTGATATTCTATGTACTTGAGAATCTTGAATTTTTACAATCAAGCAATACTATGCTTATTAAAATTTTGATTAAAAAATGCACCGGTGAAATTCTGTAGTGTTGGGTGAAGTGGAGAGGGATAATCATTTTCACAAAAACATTTTTTGGGGTCACAAACAGTAGTGAGTTGAATACCATGACTAAATTTCATTTCAGGGAGACCCAACTCAAGTTTCTTTTAGAATGACTTTACCCAGAATTTACTTGTACTGCCTTTGCAGTTTATTTTTCAATTTTTTTTTTCTGTTTATGTTGTTAAAAAACAAAACTCAATTGACAACATTTAAAGATCCAATTGTCTTTATTCAGCAATTTAAGAACTGGACAGCATCTCATCTAGCAAATAGAAAGGTGCTCTGAGAAGCTATATGAAATGGGAGGCTTTTATCGCAGAAAGGGGCGGAGAAAAGGAAATTTCTAACAAAGAGCAGATTGTTTTAGGCAAGGTCACCTGACTTTGGGGGAAGGTGGGGAAAGGGTGGGATCTAGCATGCAGTTTACCTCACGAGTGCTAATCAGGTAATTCCAGATTGACTGGTTAAAGGTCGTATTCCTGGGAAAGGCTGAAATTGCAGTTAGGTTAGATATTGAGTCTTGGTTTGCTGATGTGGGGCTTAGCACAGTGACTCCATTATGGGTCTGTTGTGTCTTTTTTTCTCTAACCATTGCCCACTTTTGATCAGACTCTCAACTGAGAGCTATGACGAAATTGTAAGGCATTAGTGTCACTCTCAGCTACCGCTGTGTTGTTCTCACAGTTCTTATTGATCCTCCGTGTGGTCTTAGTCTCTGTGTTAGTCACAGGTCACAACTCAGGTTCACAAATTTACGTTGGTCTCTGTTCCTTTTCTGACATTCCAGTCTGAAGGAGATCATTTGCTTGGTGTTTAGTGGATCTGAAGATGCATTTAAAGCTCTTGAGAGAATACAGTGTAGCAGGAACACTACTATGATCATTATAAGCAGGGTAATTCCCAATATCTGGAGTGTACTTCAGAGCCATGGTCCCCAAGACCCAAATAAGTGATCAAAATCAAGTAAATCAAAGAAAGACCCTGTTGAAAGAGTCACCTTTTTAAGCCAAGTGGATTGCTCAGTGGTTTTATATAATTTATGTAATTGAGTTGCAACTTCCCCAGATGTGTTAATCCAGGGATAGCAGGTGGTGTCGCCCACCCCATAGACATCTCCTTGCTCAGTTAAGAGATAATCAAGCACTATCCTATAATCAATATCAACTTTGGCCAGAGAGTCTAAGGATTTTTCTTTGGCAGCTATTGCCTTAGCAGTGAATTCTGCAATATTTTCAAGAGTTAAGGAAAGGTTCCTGATCATAGCCCCACTTACATTTACTCTTAACTAGTGAAGTAGGGCTCTGCCAAAAGGAAGCAAATCCTGTGTCATGAATGTGTATTGGTAGTTCCTTCCTAACTCAACAATGTAAATTCAGGGGAGTTGACCAGTGAGATGTCTCTCTCTGTGGACAGTTAGGTGCATAGTTAAATAACCTAAGAGGCATTGCCTGGTTATGTGCCAGCTATCTAGGCATTCATAGGCCTAAGGAGAATGATAACCACCACAGCCAAAGATAAATCCTGTTGGGGCACAAACCACTCCTCCTAAGGTGGTACTGTTAATAGACAGATCACAGTTTTTGATGACACATTTGGCAGAAAGGTTACCGCCCTTAGCAATAGCCTGGGAGATATGCATAATAGCATTATGTTTCAGACAACGTCAGAGTAACAGAAAGGGAAGAAAAAAATGTCTCATGTTTAGTTAAAGTATTGAGTCTTCATCTGGTGTCATGGAAGGAAGCAGTCCATCTTGATGTCAGCTACTTCCCTTCCTAGTCAATTAGATTTGGAGTATGTACAGGACTAGATGTCAGGTGGAACCTTCTTCAGCTATGAGAAGTATATCCAAGGTTGAGGTCCCTGAAGGTTGGCTGCCATCTAGGTAGTGAGGAGGACCTGCTGCAGTCCCTTCCAAGGAGATTCAAGGGCAGTCTTTGTTCTTAGTGATTCCAAATCAGAAAGGTGGAATTGTTTATTTGGATATCCATAGCCAGATATTTGAGGAAACTAGAAGAATTCAGGATCCAGTCCAGTTTACAGGTATGTAACGAAACCTCAAAGACAATTAACACAATTAGAATCTAATATCTACAAAGGCATAACCAATTTTTATCTCTATAAACACCTCCATTTTTTCCCAAAGATAATCACAGTAAAACACATTCGTTTCCATTAAACTTGGCCTGATGATTTACATAAGTGCAACAAGAATAGTGATTGACCATATGAGTTTTTTTAAAGACTGTTTTACTAGAACCTTGTAAGCAAGGTACCAGGCTGATTTTTCCAGGGGGCTTTGTTGGCTCCATTAAGTCAACCTTCGTTCCTTCAGACTGTCTAGTCATATTTGAGTCTATACAGATCTCTCTCAAATATGATCATCTATTGAAAGCCTTGGTAACAAAGCCAATATTTTGAATTGTGTCCTGTTACAAAGAGAACAGGTTCTCACTGAACTGAAGCAAATAACTAACTATATTACTATGGAAAGAATACTTAAGAGTTTCCAAATTCTGGAGGGATCAGGTAGGAAGAAATGGTAAATGTTTCATCTTTGTTTACAAAGGTAAACTTTACCAATTGTTGTAAGTCTTCTATAACTTAAGAGAAAAAGTTTCGGCAAACCTGAAAAAAAGCTATTAGAGAACCAGCAATGTTTCAAACAAGAAGTCATAAAAACTATAATCATTCTCCTCAGTTTATTCACTCCCATGTTAACTCTTGTTCTTCTTAAATCCAGTTTATCCACTAGTTCCAGAAATTCTTACTCAGTTCAGTTTCAGTTATGATCTTAAAGTTATCAGAAACCTGTACTCATCGAAATTATTTCTATGAATCCGTGAAGATGAAGCCCTTTTGCAGAAACGCTTTTGTAAAAGCATCAGAGTAAAACAATAGCTGCCTCTGAAAAGACTTAAAGATGCTCATTGTTAAAGATATGAGAGTTCGTTATAATGCAATTGACTAGAAAATTAGGTTATTTCTGTGACACACAACATTTAAAAATAATAACTGGAATTATGATGATAACATTATACCAGGACAAATCAGTCGTTAGCAATGTCATGCAATTTCTGGAACACTAATAACATGATGTACCTATACAAATACAATGTAAAGAAGGCTTCATATTACTTCTTATATGATAATGCTTCCCATGTAATTTAACATATCAAATAAGCCTAATTAGCTTAACATCTCTTTTTTCGTAAGGAAAGAGAGCAAATTTTTTGAGATGTTACAGGAAAACTCCAAAGTTAGTTTGAGGTCAAAAAAGACTTACTGAGAATTTTATTTGGGGAAGTTAGTTAAAAATACCAAAAGATTTAAAAACATTTGGTCAAATAGGATCATAGGTCACTGTGAAACAATACTTAGTTATCTATTTAAACATAGTGACAAGGAGTTCACAGACAAATACGGAAAGTTAAATAGTTGTTAACAAACAAACAAAAAAACCCTTAGCTTTTTTTAATAGAGAAGATTCAGCTTTCTTAAGTAATCAAAGACCTGATAAAGACAACACAGAAAATTATTTTGACAAAACACAGAATCTTCATTTCCTAGGCAGATCATTTTCAAAGGCAAAGGAAAATATTTTACAATCTCTTATCAAGAGCAGACCAATAGTCCAAGAAAACTTTGTCCTTTTATCAGAGAGAAAGCCAAATTTTAATTTTGTACCAGCTTACTTTTGATATTAAAACTCATTCATTTAATAAACGCATTTTTTTTTTAAGTAATGAAAGAGTAGTTTATTAGAAGAGATAGTATACTCCAAAGAAACAGGAGTGGACCTGAGCAGTAGAGAATGGCTCAAGGGCCCAAGGTGGCATTATGAGAAGAAAAACTACACTCCAAAGAGTTTGGAGCAGGCCAAGCAAAAGAAGAGTCTCAAAGGCCAATAAACACATTTAAAAATACATTTTATATATACATTTAGAAACACATACCTTTTTCATATTAACTTTTCCAGTGTGGCACAAGATATGTTTACTAACAAACCCAAGTATCTTAAATTTTTTGATAACAAGAAGTGAAAATCAATAAACCTACGTTCGGTAATTAATGTTTCAGTATTTTATCTTATTTAGAAATAATCTAGTTATTCAACAAATTTTTATCATTTAACTTAACTCAGCCAAACTTTAATGCTTCAGGTTACTAGAAAGATTTGGGGAAACTGTGTTTGTTTGTCTGTTTAAATTTTTTTTATTTTTTATTGGAGAATATTGGGGAACAGTGTGTTCTCCAGGGCTCATCAGCTCCAACTCGCTGTCATTCAGTCTAGTTGTGGAGGGCACAGCTCAGCTCCAAGTCTAGTCCCTGTTTCCAATCTTAGTTGCACGAGGCACAGCCCACCATCCCATGCGGGAATTGAATTGGCAACCTTGTTATTGAGAGCTTGCGCTCTAACCAACTGAGTGATCCGGCCACCCCTCCACCTCTCCGGAAGCTCAGCGGCAGCTCCTTGTCTTCATTCCAGTTGTGGAGGGCGCAGCTCACTGGCCCATGTGGGAATCGAACCAGCAACCCTGTTGTTCAGAACCTGTGCTCTAACCAACTGAGCCATCCAGCTGCCCTGTTTTGTCTTTAAACTTTTATTTATTTAAGTTTGTTTTTCCAGGACCCATCAGCTCCAAGTCAAGTAGTTGTTTCAATCTAGTTGTGGAGGGCACAGCTCAGAGTGGCCCATGTGGGGATCGAATCGGCAACTTTGTTGTGAAAAGCAACTGAGCTGTAACCAACTGAGCTGACCAGCTGCCCCTGGGAAAACTATTTGAAAACTTCACCTAATTTACATCTATTTAATTTACTTGTTCTCAATGATTATGTTTAGATTAGCCACAAAAACTTCATGAGATATTAGACAAAATCATCTCAAGCTTGTTTTCTTGCTGACAAATTTTATGAGAGATAACATAAATTTACTGGACTTTTAGTAAACCTAGGTAGAATAAAAGTTTTGTATGTCTGCATTATTTTTAATGCTTAATGCTGATAACTCTAAAGATGTACCTGTTTTAATTAAATCAACAAACTTAAACTAGCTTTTATTTACTAAATATTTTAGATTGCGTGAACTTGAAAAGTATTAGGCTTAGTTTCTATTATATTTCTGAGAGTTTTATTTATATAAGCACTTAATTTGCTTTGAGCTAATCAAATAGAGCTCTTTTACAAATTAATTTTGGCAATACCATCTGGAGGTAGGAAAATATCATACAACATATGAGTTCTGACAATTAAGTTTGTGAACTCATCCTAGAAAAAGTGTTACATAGCTCATTGTTGAATATCAGTCACCTTCGAAGTACTCCCCTTGGGAAGCTATGCCCCAATGCCAGCAACTAGTCTACCCTTCAAAGCAGGTTTGGAACTCTTTTTCTGGAATGACCATCGGAGCTTCATCGTATTACCCTTGATGTCCTGAATGTCATCAAAATGCCTTCCTTTCAATATTTCCTTTATCGTCGGGTACAGAAAGAAGTCATTGGGGGCTAGATCAGGTGAGTAGGGAGGTTGTTCCAATACAGTTATTTGTTTACTGGCTAAAAACTCCCTCACAGACAGGGCAGTGTGAGCTGGTGCATTGTCGTGATGCAAGAGCCATGAATTGCTGGAGAAAAGTTCAGGTCATCTAACTTTTTCACACAGCCTTTTCAGCCCTTCCAAATAGTAAACTTGGTTAACTGTTTGTCCAGTTGATACAAATTCATCATGAATAATCCCTCTGATACCAAAAAAGGTTTGCAACATTGTTTTGACTCCTGATTTGGACTGATGGAACATTTTTGCTGGTGGAGAATTGGCTGACTTCCACTGTGCACTTTGACACTTTGTTTCAGGGTCGTATCGGTACACCCATGTTTCATCACCAGTGATAACACGGCCCAAGACATCGTCATGCCTCTCCAGAAGATCTTGGCAAACTTCGACTCGCCTTTGCTTTTTTTCATTGGTGAGCTTCTTTGGGATCGTTTTTGCCACACCTTTCTCATGCCAAGATTTTCAGTTAAGATTTTCCTGCTTCTCTATCGACGTTTACTTGGTCTGCTGTGCTTCTCACAGTCAGCCAATGATTTTGATGCACAATTCAACGAATTTTTGCAAAATTTTCTTCAGTTCTGCTTGTTACTGGCCACCCTGACCTCTCTCCATCAGTGACGCCTTCTCTCCCCTTAGAAAAACATTCAATCCATTTGTACACTTCCGTTTTGTTCATGGCATTGTCCCCGTAAACTTGGACTACCACATCCCTGATTTCACTTGCACTCTTACCAAGTTTAAAAACAAATTTAATGTTTGTTCATTGCTCTAAGAAAGCTCAGACATTCTTGCAATGGCACACAAAAACACGCAACAACAATAATGACTGCCACGTAGCAAGACACCACCACACGTCAACATGAACACAGCTGTGAGACACTGATATATACCAAGGTTATGAAACCTTACCGAGCTGTTTGTACAGTGCTGCCAATGTAAGGGCACGGTGGCAGGTTCATGAACTTAATTGTCACCTTGTGTGTGTGCGTGTGTGTTTACAAAAATAGTCCGATGCAAACAGAAATCTTATAGCTTTCATTCTAAAATATTAGTCATTTTTAGAATAATACATTTTTAGACTAATACTCACTAGTTTATAAAATAACAGTTGATTCCAAACTTTCTTTTGACAGTTGAAATAAGTTTACCTGTTCCAATAGCTAAAGCTTTTTACTAATATTTGTATAGAAGACACGATTTTTCATTCACTTAAATTTCAAATGACATTGCCCCCTTTCATTATACTTCTGATAAGAATTACCTCCCTGAAGTTTGTAGAATACTTAAATTTCAAAGGCATAGGGAAAGAATGCCAATTTCTCCAAGAAGGACTTTTGTTTCCTAAGGCTGGAATTTTTACAATACTTACAAGCCTTTTGAGATAAAAAGGGGAGGTTTGGGGATTGGTAAAAGGAGTCGGTGGACTTCAAACTGTGTCTGGAGCTGCATTTTTGGTTTTGCAAAGATTTGTAAGATAAGGACAGTTACTTTTAATTCCTCAAATAATTGGGTCATAACCTAAGTGACATCATAGGTTGATCAACTCATAAATCCTTTTACTATGGCTTTAGAAGGTTTTTATTTGCCTCTGAGAACATTTAGCTTACTGGGGGGGGGGGGGGGGGAATCCCGTTAGGCTCTGAATATCAGCTTCCAATTTGGGCAGATTTCTGATTATTGAGTTACTAAATCCTTTTAACATCAGGTTTCAGCCAGGACAAGTGGTAAATATTTCAGGCAGTACTGAACAACCTCTTGTACTCAGAGGTTTCCTCAAAGAGGGTGCAATAGATATTTTGTTTGCCCCTCTCTTTATTGGGTACTACTGACTTTAGGGAGAGAGGACTCTGGGAAGAATTCTCACAGCTAGCCAGCTTCTGCCGGTTTTCCCAGGATCCCATCTGTAGGCTCCAAGTGGAGTTTAAAGTAGAGGGTGTAGTTCCAGAAACTACCAGAATTTGGCTAAGCTTTTCATTAATTTTTAGTTTTGCCTTGGCTGTTTAAGGGAATAATGTAGAAGTTTACCAGAAAAATCCCTCAGTCTCAACTCTGTGAAGGGCCCATATGGTGGCCCTCCTTTGAAGGTAGATATGGGGGTCTCTGTAAGGCCATGAACTTGGTAGACTTTGTTTACAGTCTTGTTCCAAAGTCCTTTCAAAGAGCTCAGCGATGGTCATGAGTTCAGTCATAATGGTGACCTCCAATCCTATTTTCTGCCTTTTCAGCAATCCATCAATCTGAGGAGGTAATCCATTTACAAAAATGTTTGAGGATACTACCTGAGTTTAGGAAAAAATTTAAACTATGGCCCTTAGTTCATCTATTGACCAAAGAGTGAAAAATACCTGAAGAGGATCGCCATTAGTCTCATGTGGTCTTATTTTTAAAAGTAATTGCTTAACAGTCTTTTTAGAGTGAAAAGGTAATTCAGGTAGGGGATTACCACAATGAGTAATCACGTAACAGGACAGAGGGGAACAGTAGGAGTTACGTCAGTCTTACAGTCTTCTGTTTCAGGTATCTCTTATATAATTTTCCATTAGCCTTTTACAACAAATCTTTCAATGAAGTTATTTTGGAATTTTTAAGCCTTTTGGAGGGCTCTGCATACCAATCAAAATAGGTATGCCAAAAAATAGGTATGCCATTTTGTTTGATTTGGAAGCCCTTGCTTTAAGAGAAGTTCTTAAATGATCTTGTCTAATTGGAATGTTCCCCATAATGGCCACTGTAATTGTAGGTTGTTTTTAGTAAGATTTTGCCACTTATAGCTTCCGGGACTGCAGCTCTTAGATATAAAATGAGAAAGTGTGCCAGAAAGTGGTGTGCTTAACTCCTTGGATTTTAAGGTTCCCATTTTTATTATTTATTTATGTATTTATTTATTTTAGGCAAGACTTTGGGTCTCTCAGATTCCAACTAATACCTTGGGGATATGTGCCTCTGAGTTGGAGTTATGGTGTTTTATAGTGTACCTTGTTGCACAGAAATTTTCTTGAGGTTGATGGGTGACCTAGAGTCCACTCTAATTGGTTCCATGACCGACTTATCCTAATATAGGAGTCTTTGAGTTAGGGGGCAAACATTCTAACAGCTCTTAAGTGCTTGACCTATACCTACCAATTTTGCAGCTGCCTCCGAGATTCCCATTATCAATAACCTTTATCTACACAAAATAAGACCAACAAACATGTGTACCTTGTATCAGTAGTAACCTTGTATGACCAGTAACTTCGTCCTGGTCAAGAGAATATCCTGTGCGCACCAACAATTCCCACGGTGGATTCTTGGACTAGGGAAAGGATTAAACCAGCAGACCTTAACAAATGGGGACTACAGACTGGTGGCTCCACATAAATGAAACAGCAAATGGCCACGAACAATTCCCAGGTGGATCTTGGGATGGAATCAAGGCCTGGGGGTTTCCACCAACTAAATGAGAACTGTGGTCTGAATAAAGGCTAGGGGCTTGGGCTCTGGGCAGAACCATCTGCCAGCTCAAGCTGACTTACCTTGTACTGGAAAGCAAATTAGATTGGGAGCTCAATGCAAAGAAAGCAGAATTTGGAATTGAGAGGAACTAAGCCATGGCCCTTGGAAATGGTGAGAAAGACAGAGAACTCAAAAGGGGTTTGTGGGTGCTATGACTGTGTTTCTCATTGTCCCCAAATGTTGTCAGAAGTTTGCTTCGGATCCCACTACTGCCACCAAATCTGTTAAAAAACAAAATTCAGCAGAATGAATTTAAAGATCAAATTGGCTTTATTCAACAATTCATTAATCACGCAGCATCCCATCTGCAGCATCCCATCTACGTAGCAAACAGAGAGGAACTCTGACGAATTGTACTAAATGGAAGGCTTTTATAGGCAGGTGGAGGTGGGAAAAGAAAGTTTCTAACAAAGAGAGGATTGTTTCAGGCAAGGTCATCTTTCTTTGGGGGAAGGATGGGGGTCTATCATGCAGATGACTTCATTAGTGCTGATCAGGTAATTCCAGAGTAACTGGTTAAAAGTCACATTCCTGGGAGAGGCTGAAACTGCTATTAAGGTATTAAGCTTTGGTTTGCTGATATGGGGCTTAGCATAGTGATTTAATTTTGGGTCTATTGTTTCTTTAACACTATATTGCTCTTTAGGAGTTATTTTATGAAACTGGAATAAAATAGAAATAGGTTTATACTTTGCATTTTTCCTGAGTAATATTGTATATAGTCTTAAAATTACTCATGGAAAACAATTTTAAAAGTTCATTATGAAGTTTCAAACATATAGAAAATTAGAAAAAATACATTACAATGAGCACCCTAGAAAAATCACTTACAGTCAAGAACTATTAATACTTTGAAAAACTTAGTTCACCTTTATATTTTTTGGGGGGCATTTTAAAGTAAATTTAAAGACTCCTTGACACAAGTCGACACCAGATACTTCAACCTTTTTTTTTTTTTTCTTAGGACATCCAAAATTTACTGGACAGTGTATAAATAGTACTCCAGAGAAACCAGCCTGCAGTTTTCTGGCACTCCCTTAGTTAGAAAAATTTACGTTATAAGAAAGTAAGCCTCTTTGACCTCTTTTGTGCAAACTGAGGAAAATAGTAGGGGTACTATGATTCACAGAGCCTTACCCTCAGTACACACTCAAAACCCGTAGTTGAATTGAATTTCAGTTATTAGTTTAAAGCCCTATGTGACAAATGCACGTTCTCAATCTGCCTCAGCAGTATAGTGTCATGGGCTGATGAAGCCAGAAAAGTCTGAATGGAGGGCACGATAAGCCTACACTGAGGCAGACTGCCTTGGTCTGACTTCCCCACTGCTTACTGTCTTTTAGGGTCAAATACGTAAAATTTCAATGCCTCATTTATAAAGTGGGCCGCCCTGAGGCATAGTTGAAATAAAGTAAAATGTCTACCAGAACCACTTGGAGGGCTTGTTAAAGAGAATACAGGATCCCACCCTTAGTTCCCACTCTGTAAGTCTGGAATTTTGCATTTCTAACAAATTCTCCTGTGATGGTGGCATGGCTGGTCCTAGAGGGACCTCAAATGCTTCAGTGGCAGGAGCTCCATAAATATTCACTATTAATAAATATCACCATCCAAACTGTCCTCCGGAAGGGGCTGTGGGACATTGCACCGCAGGGAAGAGGGTCGGACTCTGTCCAGATGTTTCTGCCATCGCATTACGCCTCTTCTGCAGGGAACAGGTTAGAAAAACGAGGCAGCTGGAGCAGCGGACCCCTTTCTCCAACTTCCACTTCTAAGGAAAAGCAGTGGCCATCCGCCCCCGGAGTGTGCCTTCCGCATTTCACAGCCGTTTGCTCCTTGCCTGGAGGGAGCCTGTCCTGCTGGCAAGCCTAGGGCCACTGCAGCGACTCCAGCGCCCCAGGTGGGTCGAGGCAGGTACCGAGCTGAGGCTAGACCCTGAGGGAGGGCGTGGCGGGGAGAAAGGCGCTCTGCTCCAGTAGCAGCAGCTCTCAGGTCTGTTCCGATTTCTCGCGGCCCCAAGGCGGGGCGGAAGATGGCTGCCCGAAGCGCCGTGGACAGTCACGTGTCACGGCGATACCGCCCCGCGCCCCCTCCCCCGCTCGTCGAGTCCCTTTTCCCGTGGGAGGCACAGCTCCGGGCTGCCACTCGGGTGCCGCACAGTCAGGCCAGGAAGGCAGGGCACCACGACGGAAGGCCAGCTTTCCCTGCCGGCTACCCCTAACTCCGGTGCCGGGGTCCGGCTCTGGGAGTCGAGGAAAACCTTCCTTCGGGCAACCTGCACCAGGTCGGGCTGCTGGGCATGCGCAGTGTTTCCATTCAACCGCGACCGCTCTCCGGGTTTTCCCGGCAACCTGGAGGGGCCAGTGTGAGGTGGGGCCCGGAGGGGGCGGGGCGGCCCTGACGCGACCTCAGTCTTAACCGCACAGATTACAGCTGGTCCGGCCTTCCCAGCGGTGACTGGCTTCGCGGGGTGGCCCCGCAAGGCGGCTTTTTTGCTTTTGGTGTGGCAGTCTGTAGCGTCTTAGGTCCGTCCCCTTTTAATAAACGATCAATCGGGAATGAATCACAAGTGTCGCAGCTGTTAGGTTTGGTAGGGGAGAGAATCCTACCAAACTCGCAAAACTCGAGCCCCAGAGCCCGGGCCCCAGCTGGCCGAGTTTGCGTTCTCTGTTCGGACCAGCTGCAGCTCTCCAACGCTCCCGCTCTGCCCCAAATGGCACACCGCCTCTGATCGTGAAACTCGGCTCCCGTCTGGCCTCCGTAAACGGCCCTCTAAAAATGTGCAAGCGGGGCTTTTCTGGTCGTTGGGGCAAACACTCGCCTCCCGAGCTTCCAATTACTTGAAAGTAAAAGAAAAGGGCCCAAACCCCAATTGCCCCTTGCTGCATAGCCCGGTCCGGTTCCCCCTAGGTCCCGGGATGTGCTCCCCGCGGACCCCGCCTACCCGCCCCGCCCTCCCGGCCGCGGAGAACACCCGGAGGAGCGGATTCGCGTCGCGCGGGAAGCCGGGCCGGTTCGGGCAGCGGACTGGGCATGCTCCGCAGCCCGGGAGGCTCTCGGTGGCAAGTCGGAAGCGTTCGCACCAGGGAGGCAGCTGCCGGGGCAGCGGCGGCGGCGGCGGCGGCGGGCAGGACGGGAGTGGGAAGGGTTGGCCAGGGAAGGCTGCTCTCCGCTTGCGCCCGGCGAGTCGGCCAGAGAGCGCGATCCGGTTACGAAGCCTTGACGCTGCCCTGCCCCGGATTTCATTCCACGGCTGGGGGGCTCGGCGAGCGGAATTCCGGCGGCTGCCGCGACTCCGGTGCAAGTGAGTCGTGGGGCCGGGGAAGAAAGCCGATCTCGAGGGGCCGATAGGACATAGGACGCGCGCCCCACGGGCCTGGACTGACGCCGGGGAGCGGAGTGCGGGCAGCGGGAGGCGAGGGGGCGTGAGCGCAGCCCGCGCGGTGTCGCGCGCGTACCTGGCGGGCACTCCCCCCGCCCCGCCGCTTCAGGGGGGTAGTAGGCGCAGGGGCGGTCTGGCGGCCGAAATCAGGGCTTGGAGGGGGCAGGCCGCCCGCGGGGCTCCCTGATCAAGTTGGGGTGAGATGGCGGAGGCGTCGGTGGGCACCTTTTCAGAGGTGCTGCGTGCGGGCTGGAAGGCTGCCTAGAGTCAGATTGGGGCGAGCGGGCGGTGGCGGGGCTAAAGAACCGGGAGACGAGTCGCCTTCAAGCACTAGCCCGGCCGGGGTCCGAAGACCCGCAGGGACCGACCCCAAATCACGGCCCCACCCCCACGTCCCGGGCGGTGGCGTGACAGTTGGTACCTCGGTGCCAGATGGCAGCCGGCCAGGCGCCCAGGGTTTCGGGATCCCCCTTTCCCCTCAATAACTGTGCTGGTAGGACCCCCTTCCCTAAGGAGCAAGCTCCCTTCCCCAGAATGCGAATGAGTCTCCAGGTAAGGAGAGGCTCTGAGATCCCTCGGGGCTGCTCCTGCCGGATGAGGGTGTTTAGAGGTAAGGCCTGGAGGAGCCATGGGCGCAGCCAGGAACTGGATAGTCTCTCCAGGACGGGACTCTCTCCATGAGTGAGGGGTCCCCTCGATTCCGAGGCGACTTGTCAAGGGCAGAGCTGCGGTAGAAGCGGCTGTGTGTCTCCCCCACCGTATTAACCCAGACTGGGGTTTGAAGCTTCTGATGGGCCGAGTAAGTGTCCTAGTCCAGCTAACGGATTCAGCCTGGCACGTTCTGATTAACGCTTGTTCCCCTCTTGGGGGACACGAGTAAATATCAGGACAAGGGATGCCGTGACCCCAAGGAGTGATAAGCATCCATGCAGGTGCTTCTCAGATTTTTCTTTTCACCTTCAAACAGTACAGACTTAAGTGGTACACGCTTTGAAACCAAGAGTGAAGACTGTTCTCTGAAAGGGAAGTTTATTTCCTGTTATGGGGCCTGCCTCTCTTGACATTTATCTTCCTGGACCTTTAAAGCTGTTTGGACAGGTTATTTTGCTTTCAGATTTGGGGGAGGGTTTGTGTGTGTTTCTGATTGGCTGCCCGGATGTAGAAGTGTTAAGTGCCTGTCATGGTGTGCTGTGAATTCCCCCACGCTTCCTGGTACTGGGGGTTGAACATTTAGGGGGGCTGAGTGGGCAGAAAGAGAGGAGTGGGACTGATGACGTACCAACGGGATGGGAGTTGTCTAGGGCCGCCCAGAGGTAACGGGCCGGTGGCTGTTTTGGCCTGTGCAGAAGGGTGTTTCTTTGGTCGAGGTGTAAGATATCCACAGAAGAAGTCAGGCGGGGGATGGGTCCCTGTCTGGTCAGTGCTCCAAGGGAAGCCCAGGGATGTTTGGTGATTCAGCAGGTGGCAGCCTTCCAGCTCTGAAGCCATGCCTTGGCCACGCAAGCCAGCAGCAGCAGCAGCAGCAGCAGCAGCTTGTGCCTGTTGTTGGAGGCTCCAGCTTTGAGGGAACCTCCAGGAGCTAGCTGCCTTCTGCCTGTAGCAGCTCACTTGCATTCTATTTAGGTTGGAGGCCCTGGTCTTTTGGATTTCTTCACTGCTTCTCTTAAACTATGTAGCACGGTTGTTTAGTCTCTCCAGTTCTGGGACCTGCTGGATAGCAGGAGGTGGCAGCTGCCACCATGTACAGTTTAAGTAGTTATTTTGCAGAAAATGCTAGCAATATGTAAAGCAGAGAAAGTCTTTTCCTTTTATTTCTGTGTCAGAGATTACAAGTTTACATTTTTAATAAAATAGTAAGATGTGTCTCTGCAATTATTTAGTGAGGTATTTCAAATATAAGAAAGCATTTCTTTAAAAAAATTAATTCAAGGGATGGATTAAACTGACATTAAGGGACACAGTTATTAAAAATCTCTCATTCATTGGCAGCTCCCTAGCATCTTCACAGTGCCTAACTTGTAGACTCGGTAAATGTTTATTTAGCTGAAATTTAAAAATGTTTTTGTCACAGAAGATTGTCAGCAAGTTTTGACACTTAAATAACCTTGTATGTTTTTATACGCCAGAATTGCCTGTGTTGACCATAAATATTAGATTTTAGCTGAAAAACTCAACTCTTTTACTTTTTCCCCCCTGGTTAAGTCTCTTAATTTCCAAATTGTGGCAGATCCTGCACTTCAGCTGGAAAATCATGTGTATGTTTTTATGACGTATCTTATGAAAATCTAAAGGATTCCTATATATAGCTGTCATACATTTTTTTAAAAAACTGTTTAAAAAAATTTTTTATAAAAGGACGCCTGCTGCATAGCAAATATGTTTTATTTACAAAACTTAATTTTATATGAAGCATTTCAGGAAAACTCTGGAATTCCCAAAACTTTACCATCCAATGAAAAGTGCTGGTGTAGAAAAGACAAAATAATGTTTTGGGAATTAAAAATTCTGGAATGTTTGCATAGGGGGATAATCTCCCCAGTGTTTGGGGATGCATGAATTTGGCCAGCTCATTCTGCATTTTACCTTAGCTATTCTGCTCCTTCCTCCATTTGTTGAGCTGTTTCTTCTTCCCTTAAAGACATGCTTTCCTGGCATGGGCTTGCTTATGTAAAGCTGCTGCTATAAGGATCTGTTGCATTTTCTTACATAAATTTAATCAATGGGAATTTTTCTTTTCTGACTGTCCCATATACTTTCCCGCTGTTCGATGGCCCTTGGAAAAAGCTGTGGCTAGTGTGTATTTGTGGGGACATGACAGATTATTTTTTTGGATGGTAGCTACAGCCACAGCAGTTTCTCCTGGAAGACCTGTTATGGCATGCCTGGTCTTAAGAATTTTGGAATTTCTGATAAAGGCTCTTGGTCAGGAATATAAATGGTAATTTATCATCTATCACCTACCAAGAATTTTGGCTGTAAAGTGTATAACTGTAATCAGCTATGTAATCACCATAGGACCATATTTCAGATCAGCCTGTTTGGATGGGGGAGTTGGGAAGCAGCGTTGGATGTGGGGATGCAAGAGTGAAGAAGGGGAAGGGCTAGTGGGTGGTGTCGTGGTTTTGTAACTGTGACTTCTGGTTTCAATAAAATGGAATTGAATGGCTGATTGACTAGGGCTCAGTCTCCACTCAAGTGCTCTGCTTCCCTCCCCAGTCCTCTTAACGTCCACAAATAAACACACCATGCACACTTATGAGGTGTGATAAAACAATATGGTGAATGTTTAAATAAAAATTATTACAGTAAAAGACACATTGCCATCAATCCCCCCTCAAAACACTCCCCCTCACTTCAAACACACTTATCCCATCATTCTTGCAACTTTCTGAAGCTGTTCTGGAAGTCCTCTTTTGTGAGTGTCTTTAGTTGAGCTGTTATGACTACCTCAGTGTCCTGAATCATTTTGACTTTGGGGAAGAGCCGTAAGTCACACATTGCCAGATCTGGTGAATAAGGTGGATGAGGACACACTCATCCATGTTTTTATTTGACAGAAATTGCCATATGCCAGAAGCAATGTGTGACACAGAGCGTTGTCATGATGGAGGATGATTTACAGCACACTTTCAAACACACCGTCTCTCAACCGTAGCTAACACCCAACTGACTGCACTGACCAAGCTGAAACTTGTCACTCACTGTTACTAAGGTTCAACGTGCAGCTTTCCATCTTGAAGATTCCTGCCTTTCCGTTGCATGGTACTCTGCAGCAGCATTCACTGTATTTTTTTATTACAATGGAAAGAACGTAGACACACAGTTCCACACAAACATACTAAAAAGAGACGCAGACACAGACACAGACGTGGACACACAGCCCCCTTTGCTAAAAGCCGAGAACCCCAGCTTCTTTTTAAATATTAGTATGTCAAAGAGGGAAAATTCAGAGCTCAGTAGCAGGTTGGATTCTGGGGGTTTGAAATCACCCCAAGCTTGTATTTAAGAAAGATTCTTCCCCCCCACCCCCAACCTTTTCCCTTGCCTGCAAACCTGCTTGGGCTTTACCTGAAGTAACCATTGTATACAGTAGAGTGGACATTTAGAGATAGCTTTAGTAGTTTTTAGCTTTCAGACTTCTGGTACTGGGGATTAAGTTAACATTACTTACTTTTTGGCACAAAATCCTCTCCTTGTACAATGCTTCTTTCTTCTTTTATTTTTTTCTCCTTTTTTTTCCCCACTCCCATTCCCTTCTCTGCCAGAGGAGCCTCCTCTGCTGTATTGGATATGTTCTTTGGTAGGTCCATGTCCATGTAAAAGATGTCACGTTATTTTGTGCATGTTTTCAGTTTACATAAGTGGTACTGTGCTGTAGCTTTCATTCAGTTTCCTTTTCATTCAACATTAAAACATTTTATTATGGAAAATTTCGGGTATTCATAAAAGTCGGAAGAATTTTGTTCAATATTTTATTTGTGAGATCTATGTTAGTGTAGATTTACCTAGTGCTTTGCTGTGACTGCTGCTTTGTACGGCTGGCCTGTTGTGTACCCACTACTTGTACTTTCCCCTGTCTCTAGTGATGGACACTTAGCTCACCTCCACTCCTGCCACCATGAGCAGAGCTGTGATGAATATCCTGTGGCGTTCTCTTAATTTGTGTGAGAATTATGTCTGGGGTAGTGGTTCTCACAGTGGTCCATACTTAGAGGCAGCATCGGTATCACCTGGGAGCTGTTAGAAATGCAGATTCTCAGGCCCCGACCTAGACCTTCCCAATCAGAAACCCCGGTGGCAGACCACATCAATCTGTGTTTTAACATGGGCAACCTGGAAATTCTGAATCATGGGAAAGTTTGAGAACCACTGCTCTAAGGATATACACCCGGAATGGCTGCGTAAAAGAGAACAAGCACACCGGTTTTTACTAAACACTACCAAGTTACTCTCCAGTGTTGCCGATTGGGTTGACACTCCCACATCAGTGCGTGAGGGTTCCTGATTCCCCCATCTTCGTTCGCTAGGGTTGGTATTAAACATCTTTCTAATTTTACCAATATTTGATGGCTATAAAGTGGCATCTCACTTTTTAAATGCGAATTTATTAGTGAATTTGAGCATCTTTTAATATATTTGTTAGGTATTACAGTATCTTTGCCCAGCTTTCGTCTGTTTTTCTAATGTATTGATTTGCAGATGTTTCTTGCATATTCTCTATACTAATCTTATTCGGCCATCTGTCAACTTTGTCAATGGTAACTTTCAGGAATTTTCAGTTTTGATATAGCCCCAGTCCATTACTTTTTGCCTTATGTTGCACTTTAGGAGTCTTAAGATGTTCTTCCTTACTCCAAGATTACAAAGATACTCTATATTTTGTTCTAACAGCTTTCTAGTTATCTTTCACCATGAGGGCTTTCATCTCTTTGAGGATTTTCATGTATAACATAAAGAAGGAATCTAGCTTTATTTTTTCCTTTCCATTTTGTGAGCCAATTTCCCCCAAATTACCTATTAAACATGTTCTTTTTCTAATATATATATATATATATATATATATATATATATATATATTGGATATATATATATATTTTGGGCAGCATTCTTTATCTTACATTAGGTTCCCACATGTGCACTCTGAGTCTATTTCTTCAATTTTATTAAGAATTATAATTTACGTATGGTAAACTACGTCCATTTAAAATATACAATTTGGTGAATTTTGACAGATGTACGTACCTATGAAACCACTGCAACCAAGATATAAAGTGTTTTCATCACCCTCACACTTCCCGTGGGCCCGCTGCCTTCCATCCTTATATTTGTCCCCACGCTCAGGCAACCACCGATCTGCTTTCTGCCACTGTAGATTAGTGTGCATTGTCTATAATTTTATATACATGAAACCATGTGTCGGATTCCTCTCATTCAACATACAGACCTTTTGAATCTTTTTTTAAATTGTGGTAAAATAGACATAACATATTTATCATTCAATCATTTTAAATGTGCAGTTCAGCTACATTAAGTACATTCCCATTGTTGTGCAGCCATCACCACTGTCAAGCTCCAGAACTTTTCCCCCACCCCAAACTGAAACAAACTCAACATAATGATTTTGAGATTCTTCATGGGGGTCTGTTTTTGAGTTCTTTGTTCTGCTACAGTCATCTGTCTGTTTCTATGCCAAAGTATTTTTATTATTATAGCTCTGCTGTGTGTCTTATATGGCAGGGTGAGCCCCTCATTTGCTTTTCTTTTTCAGATCTTAGTTCTTTGTGGACCTCTGTTTTTCCATATACATTTTGGAATGCTTGTCAAGTTCTCAAAAAAGTCCTGGAAATGTGATTGGCATTGCGCTGAATGTGTAGTCTAATATTGGAATCCTATCTATGAACATGGTTATCGTCCCATCTTTTAAAAATGACTTTTAATAGAGTTTAAAATTGTCTCTTTCATGGTAACAGTTTTTACAAAGTTACTTTGAGGAGAATTTGAGTCTGGGCTTCTTAGTCTGAACCTTAGAGGAAGGCCGAGTGGGGGCTTTGGGGACAGATCTTGTTTCAATCTTGGTTCTCTGTTCACTATCCTTGAGTGAATGAGGCAAGTTACTCACTTTTTATAGCCCTGGTCCTTCCTCACTCAAATGGGATACCAAGAGCCTCCCCTGGGAGGCTGCTGAGGGGTTTCAAGGAGATAATGTAGGAGAGTCAGGTAGTATAGATCTTGAAATAGAGCTCCTGTTCAGTGAATGTTGGTGTAATAATACCCGAGTGCTGGCTTTAAATAGCATAAACTTCATACTTTTGTTCTGCTTCTCAGGGATTGATAACTAAGAAGTGTGAGAAAAGCAAAGTGAATAAGCCAACCAATTAACCGTGTAACACTCTCTGCGTCTATATATGCAAGCCTATGCTTCTACCTAGTTCTGTGGGGCTTCACAAAGTATGGATAATTCCAAAGAATTTTACAGTCCAGTGGGGAAGAAAAGGCTAATATACAAGGAACAATTAGAGAAATCTATGTGACAGATGGTATATAATTAGGGGTTAAGTGGTGCAATGTCAGGGGAGTTATAAGAAAGAGAGGAATGCTGCTCTGTGAGAGATTTGGCTTGACTTGGGTAGAATTAGATTAGGGGGAGTGGAGGGGATGGAGAAACCAAGTATAATTAGCATTTCTGCCAGGGGTTTGGGAGCCTAGTATTGAACCCTGTGTCAGTGGAGTTTGTGCCTAAATTTAAGTGCCTTAAAAATCATTGCTTTGGGATCAGTAATAACAAATGGCTAGTAGATGCTTAGATAACTATCGTGTTTCCCCGAAAATAAGACCGGGTCTTATATCAATTTTTGCTCCAAAAGATGCATTAGGGCTTATGTTCAGGGGACGTCATCCTGAAAAATCATACTATGGCTTATTTTCCTGTTAGGTCGTATTTTTGGGGAAACACGGTAGTAGGTCTCTGTCATATAGTTCAGTGGGTAAGAGCACTGACTCTGGAGCTGGAGTGCAGGGATTCAGATCTAGGCCTTATCATTTAGGAGCTGTGGGACCATACACAAATTCTGTAAACCTATGCCTTAATTCCCTAACCCTCGTGGGTAGGTGTAGTAACAGCAGGTCCCTACAGGGTTGTGGTGAGGACTACCTAAATTAACATTTGTTGGACACTTAGTTCCTGGCACAAGGGAATCACAGTATAAATGTTAGCTTTTCTTATGAGTGCTTTTGTTAATATTCATTGTGTTTCTCCTGCATCTCCTTCGGCCTTATGCCCCAGAGTTGGATGGCTTTCGTCCCGAGAGACCTGTTGGAGGCACAGTCCTGTGGAGTGGGCTTTCTTTGCACCTTGCCAGGCCTGTGGTGGGCGCTCACATTGTAGACTAAACACGTACATGCTTGACAGACACAGGGCCAGGTGCCATCTCTGTCAGTCCTGGGTGTCCTCAGTGGATAGAAGAGGTCAGGTCGTGAGCACGCAGGAAGCAAGTTCTATTTTGCTCTATTCCTGGTTCTGAGTCGACCTTTTGACAATGATGTAGTAAACCGTGGGGATTCACATTTGTTGAAGGCTTCCTGCATGCCAGACAGTGTCTAAGCTCTTGACCCTTGCGACAGTCTTAGGAGATGAGTATTATTATTATTATCCCCTTTTTTAGAGCTGAGGAGAGTGGGGCACAAGTGATTTGCCCAACACAGTAGAAGGAGTGCCCTGAAGGAGAGTAGTGTTTGGGGCCTTTGCCAGTTGGCAAAAATGACCAGAGTAGGTGCTGTTGGTGGAGAGCCATCATCATTACATAAAGAGTTGTGAAACAGGGTAGCCCAGCAGGGTATTCCCACGACCTTGGAGGTTTATCAGCCTACGCAGATGGTTCTCAAATTTCACAAATTTCAGCGTGTATCAGAATCACGTGGTGGCTCCTTGAAATGGCCCACCCCCACCAGACTTTCTGAGGCGAGTAGCTTGGGGTAGGGCTTGGCAGTTTACTTATCTAACATGTTCCCAGATGCTGCTGGTGCTGCTGGTCTAGACATCACTCTTGGAGAACTGCGGCCATAAGCGATGCATTAGTGAGGTGCTGGCGCTTCCCACTTCTGGTTACAGTCAGGTAAGATGATTTCAGACTCAGAAATGTAAAATACTTTCACCTCATGAAATAAAAACTGAACTCACATGGCCCTGTTTATCAGGGCCAGCAGAGGAATGTCTGAGCTAGTGCAGAGTAGAAGTTTGCTTTCCATCCCTCCCATTGTTTCTGACTTGGCTACGATGGGTAATAACCCAGGGTGGAGAGAAAATTTGGCAATGCAAGTCAAAACTCATTAGAAGCATGAAGTGCCATCTAATGCATTTCGTCTTAGGAAGATGCCCTGGTTTGTTTTCATTTTGTTTATTTTCTGTCCTTCCCACCCCCTGCCACAGGCACAAAAAAACATTGTGTTTACTATTTATCCTTTATTTAGGTACAGAGAAATTACAAGTGTATGAAGCTAGTCTGACAGTGGAGAGGTAGAAGATAATTTTATTTGACTGGGTTAATTGTAGTAGAAAAATGTATGTTTGCAGGAAGGCACTTTAAAAAAGAAAAGAAAAAAGGTAAAATAGCCATCATGTGCCCAAGCTTAGTACAGGACCTACACATACGAAGCCCTCAAGAGTGTGAATTGCTGTCATTACAGCAAAAGTTTTCTGTTTTGTCGTTGAGGTTGCATTTTTCCCATCTGAACAGTGTTACACACAAAACTGTGGAATGAGACATTTTTAGAGTTGAAAGATTTTGTGGGAAATTGGGAAAGATTTTGTGGGAAATTGGGACTTAGAATTCACTCAGAGGACAACATACAAGTAAGTTGGATTTGGGAAGAAACTTTGGTGCAGATTTCCCTGTGCTAGTTGTCGGGATTCTCCTGTGACCCTGGCAACCAGGAATAGCTCGTTTCCTTGGTTAGCGGATGTGGAGGGGCAAGAGGGGATGGGAGGATTGCTAAGGAAAGATGGGGAAGGCCAAAGAGGCCTGTTCACATATGTGAGAGGCCTCAAGTCTGGCCTTTTTATAACCCGAGTTTACAACGGCAGTAAACACGTGCTAAGGGTCTGCTGTGGGCTAGACCCCCTGTTAAGCCTTGAGATACAGATATGAGTGAAATGGAGTCTAGGTCCTTGAAGGCTTAGCCGGGCAGACAGACACGTTCACAGGTAAATGCCGTCACCGTGTAGTGAGTGCAGCTACACATGAAGCCCCTGGGGGCAGGGGTGGGCTGGATAGAGAAGTTTACCTGCTCCAGGTTCCCTATGTAACAGAACACGTGAGAAGGTAACTGATACCATAGGTTAGTGTAGATGACACTGGAAGTGGTTTTTTTTGTTTGTTTGTTTTTGCGGTTTCCATTTTTAGTGAGATAACTCTGACAGCAGAGAGGAAACTAGGAAGACGCCTGCTCTAAGTGGTCAGCCAGCAGAGGAGAATAGGGAACTGGAACTGTACTTCAGAACCACTTAGGAAGTCATAGGGAACACTTGACAGTTTACTTTTTTTGTCTTTAAAAAATGTGGCTAAATTTTAGCTATCTCCTAGGAATGCAAAACCTGGAAGATTAATGACTTTCTATATTTAAGGTAAATCAGCCTTTTAAAGAAAGACTTTATTAAAAACAAAGTTTTATTTTATTGCCTCTCAACTTTGGCAAAGTGTGAAATTCCACTTTCAATTTTGTTTTCAGTGGTTTGCTTTTCTCATTTTCTTTGTCCTCCATTTTCCTTCTCTTTTTTCTCTCCCTTTTCCCCTTCCCCCCTTCCTTCCTTAATGCCCTTGCAAACAACGGTAAGCTAAGTCATATGTGCCAAGCTATGACCTTGGCATACTTGGGCCTCTGCTTCCTTATCTGTAAATGGAGAGTTTGGATTAGTTAACCCCTAGCCATCTGGCCTCCAGACTCGTAAGTCCTGTGATTTGGGGACTCATCATCAGTCGCTTATTATCCCGTTCATAGGAAAGAATCTTATTTCAGAACTGCCCTTTCCAATCCTATTTAGTTGCGTGTCCAAACCACTTTGTAGAAACAACAATAAGTGGTAGATTCTTCACTGTTTGTATTTCCAGGTGGTGATTGATTCCCCTCCTGGCAAGGTACTGTGTTTCCTGGAAAATAAGACCTAGCCGGACCATCAGCTCTAATGCATCTTTTGAAGCAAAAATTTACATAAGACCTGGTCTTATTTTACTGTAATATAAGACCGGGTTAATATAAAAATTAATATAATATAATATAATATAACATAATATATAATATAATATAATATAATATAATATAATATAATATAATATAATACCGGGTATAATATAATATAATATAATATAATATAATATAATATAATATAATATAATATAATGTAATATCAGACCATGTCTTATTAATTTTTGCTCCAAAAGACACATTAGAGCTGACGGTCCAGCTAGGTCTTATTTTCGTGTAAAATGTGGACTATTTAGTCTTTTAAAAGTTTCGTGCAAGCACACTATGTGAGTCCATGACAAACATTTTAACTAAAGTTATATGAGGACAAATTATAAGGGATGTGATGGTTAATCTCAGGTTATGGAATGGGGGCCCTGCAGCTAAGCTGGGAGAGTGGATGATACTCAAGTTGGGAATGGAGCTTCCATTTGGGGGATGGAAGAAAAAGGTCCTGGGGCAGGGTGGTAGCGAACAGACCTCAGAACACTATCCCCTAAGGAGATGGGGAGGTTGGCTAAAGGCGATGCCCCCCTCACTGTGGCAGCAGAGGCTGGAGAAGTCAGGAAGGGGAGAGAAACAACAGCGGATGGGAAGGGAAGTGCTTTGCCGAGAACTTTTTACCTTCCTGACAGACATAGGCTGCCAGTTGAGGGCAGATGTCTGCAAAGGGGGTGGGGCTGCAGATGTGCGTGAGGCCCAAAGAGAAGAGCAGTTTATTTCTCTTGAGGAAACTCAGAGGGGGAGGGAAATGTGTGAGGACCGGCAGGGCCGTAGCTGGTGAAGCTGCTCAGACAGGTGGAGGAGGAAAGCTGCCGCCTCGCATGCATGAGGAAAAGCCATGGGACCGAAAGGGCGTCGGAAAAGAAACAGCTCTCGTGGGAGAATCCATGGCCTTCCTCCCGAGTCAGGCTGCCCTGGTCCTCTGAGCTGGAGAGAGAGCAAGTGGGGACAGGTGTGACTGCCCTTTTGGAGCACTGGCGTTCTCTCACGTGAAATGGGAATGACAACCACTCTATCACAGCGTTGTCAGTTAGAAGCCCTTGGCAGATGCCTGCGGTAGTACAGGGCAGCATTCCCAGTTGTGAGGCGACCTTGGAAAGTGGCAGCAGCGTGTGACCCAGAGATTCTTCGCCCGAGGTGGAGGGACTGCTGGTTCCCTCTCTGCTCACTCGGGCATGTTGACCATTCACTTGCCTCGATGGCCGTGAGTGAGACAGCCTGAGGGCACTGGGACTGTCTATCTGTCCCCAGCTCTGTGGCTGTGTGTTGTTGAGATTTTCACCATGTGGACTGTGGGCGCTCCTCTTGTGTTTCTACCTGATGTTATCCTGGAGCCTGTCTGTGTTCCCCCTGGCTATTCATTCTCCTCACCCTAAGATCCCAAATGCATGAAATGTCCTGTGTATGTCATTGCTCTGGGGGAAGTCTTTTCCTAGGTGACCTGTCTCTCACCTAAGCCTTCTGAACCATTGGGACCAGCAGCTTTGACTTGGATGAGGCTAAGAGTACAATATAGTTGTGAACAAAGCCAAGCCTCTGTCTGCCTGGAGTTTTCTTGGTAATGGGGCAGACGCAATACTCAAGTCAGTGAATAGGTCGCATGCCAGGTGGTCAGAAAGCAAAGTCCCCTGTGCCGCCTAAGGGCTCTGCCACCCATTCCCGAGGTCGGTAATTTGACATTTGCCTTACCGCTGTTGTTGGAGTAGTGACACCTGAGTTACTCTGACAGGCTCTACAAAGTTGCCAGCAGTTGTGCTGGGCAGCAGTCCAACTTTCCATAGGGCGCTGAGCATGGCCGGCTTTCCCCCTCCCTTTGATTTTAGAAATAAGGACAGGGTGGTGAGAACAGTCTCAGGAACTCAGGAACTTTTCAGGCCTCCTTTTGCCCATTTGTTTGAGGGCTCTATCAGGGGTCCTGGGATGGGTTTCACAAAGCCACTGAAATCAAATGTATCATTTTAGGTATGTGCATTTTTCTGGGGAGAGTGTCTAAAGTTTTCATTAAATTCACCTGGAAGATCTCAGAAAGGTCCATTTTTATGGAAGTGGATAGAAAATTAAAATTGTGCCATTGAGGATCTGTATTGCTGTCTTTCGCCTTTTTACAGGAACTAATGATAAGTGACTGCTTTCAGGCAGGAGATAGACATATACATGCAGCCTCACCGCAGTTACGTGGAACTTGACATTTCTGTGTCTCACCGGTGGTGCAGGTTTAGTTATTCCTCTGAAGAAATGAGAAGCAAAATGATACAGCTAACTTAGTGGGAGAACACCCACTAAATGGGAACACAAGCTAACTTAGTGGGATAAAAGGGAGAGAGGCGGGTGTGATGGACAATGTGGTTTTGTTTTCTCTGAAGCAAGAGAGGAGGTTGAGCTTTGCAGGAGAGCAGAGGACCACCTGAGCAGATGCTGCTTCTCAGATTTCTGGGTCTGATGGGCACCAAAAATAGGTCTGAAGAGGACAGTTTAGGATTTTGCCTGTTGATGTCAAAGACACCTGTTTTAGAAGATTCCTCTGCTTGAGAAATCCACAGTAGTTTACCTAAATAATAAAGCTAATGGCAGTTGTCCTTCAAGGTAACGGTATAGCGGATAGCTTTTAAGAGGGATGGCATAGGTACTTACACACTATTTGATCCAATGGTTTTACTTCTGGGAGTTTATTTTAAGACCATTGTTCATCCCAGAACTGTTAATCATAGTGAAAAGTTGGAAACCTAAATATCCAGCAATAGGGGATTAATTAAACAAATTATGTTAATTAAACAAATACCTGCATAATGGAATATTAGGCAACCCTTAAAAATAATATCTAGAAGAATGATCATACAGAAAATTCTTAAACACTGGTTAGGTGCCTGCTATGAGCCAGGGACTTGCTGGGTACTCGTGACATAGTGATGAACTAGGCAGATATGGTTCCTGCCCTCAACAAGCTGATTATATTCTGCTAGGGAAATAGTGAAGCCATATTGACTTTCTCATAAAAACATTTTATAAATACTCAGAGGAGGACTACAGAAAAAATGACTCCTTAATAGGCAGTGTGACCCCCTGTGAAGTCTGATCAGGTACCGCTGTATACCTTACATCCCTGACTGAAATCACTGATGTTCTAGAAAGCCTGACATCATTAAGATGTCTTACTGTTGAACTGTCTCCCTGCATTCTTCCTTTCTCCCCAGCATGGTGCAAGGCTCTGTGGGTAGAAAGATGCAGTGGTGGTAGCATAGTCATTTTAGAAGTGGGTGATTTTCCTGCCTACTTCCTGGCTTCTGTTCCTTGTGCTGTAGTTGTCACAAGACTCATCACCAGCTCAACTGTAATTGCCTCTTGTTCACTGTCACCTCGCTTGGACCTCATGTTGTTCTGAGTCTTAGGCCTCTGATTTATTATCTTCTGTGGTGTTTGCAGCTGCGTGGAGTGGTGCTTTATTCTTAGAAATCATCTGGTTTAAATCCCTTCTTGCAGCCTGGTGAGGCCTGGATTGGAATCTGGGTGTCCTGATTTTTCCATGAGCATCTTTTCCACTGGGCAACAGCTGTGACCGCTCCCAGTCACCTAAGGGATGACTCTTCCAGGCAGATCTACTTTAAAAGTAGACATTTCAAATCGGTGACCCCACAAAGGTGCAATAAAGATCAATTCCTTCAAAGTCAAGGCAGATTTCTTGAGGAAGAAGAAATTAACCACTGTCTTTGGTAGTGTGGCCACTTGTCACAGTATTGAGATAAAGTAGAATTGCTGTTGGTGATGTTGTCAAGTTTGTAAAAGTGCTGTGTCTTTGCCAAACTTGGTGAGCTTCGCTGTGTGCCAGGCTGTGTCAGGCTCTCAGGGTCCACAGAGGAAGGAGCAGTGGGGGGTCTGCTTTCAAGAACTCCACTCCACAGAGGGCAGCCAAGAGATGAACCTGACGACAATGTGGTGTGATTAAATGCTGTGTGTACTAGTGATCAGGACTCAAGGAACTTTGGCTAACGAGTTCTGGAAGGCGTTCACTGGGGAGGGCAGGTGTGAGTGGACATTGAGAAGGGCCGGGATAGCCAGGGGCGCTGCTGGCCGTCTGTGAAGGGATCCTTGGGGTCTGCGCTGACTGCTCCAGCTGCTCTGCATTTACCTTTGAACCTCCGTTAGGTTCTCCTTTTAGAAAAACTTCTTTTTCTTCCGTCTCCTCCTCCCCTCCCCTTTCCCCCTCCCTTTCTTCTCCTGTTCCTTTTCCTCCATTTAGAAAATATGCAAGCAAAAAGAATGTCATAATCCTATCACCCATAGATGATAACTACTATTATTTTGGCATATAATCCTCCAGTCTTTTTTCTATAAATATTAGATGTGCACCGAATAAACATTTTGACCAAATGCTGAAAGATGGAATGGTAAAAGGAATACGATTTGCCAAAGCTAAATCTCAGTATTCTAGAATTGACTTTTGGGATACAAGCATAAACATGAGATTTTACAAAAATTATTACAGTATTATTAAATTATAATAGAGTCGGGCATTGTGGTCCAGGAACTTAATTTCTTAGCATGTATGATCAGTGCAGTGAACATTTGTGATATTGGGTAGAAATTGACTCACAGCGGAGGTGGACGAGGGAGGAGCAAGGGTCTTATTTATTTTGGTTTTTGAGTTATTATTGTTATTATTTTAGCTAGCCATCAATATAAACCACCATGAGTGATACTTTGTCTCCAGTTAATTAAACTTTTGTCAGATAACTGACTTCTTTCCTCTTTAACTCCTGGAACTAAAGATTTCCTTGGTGATTGTGATGCAGTTTCATTAAAATTATCACTCATGGCAGCTTTGTGCAGTGCTCACAGGAGGTATATATCTGAATAATCTCAGAAATAAAAGTAAGGTAATTGCCCTTATACAGTTTTTTCCCCCCTGACATTTTTGCATGCAAGTGCTGCTTCACACAACCAGTTGAGAGGAAAATTCATCCTTAAGCCTTGGCTCTGGGAGTGTGGCAGTGGAGCAGCATAATTGGCTTTCAAGATAACAAAACTGTTTTCCAAATCTCCGTCTGCATCTCAGCGTTCACTGCCTGCACACCAATTTCAGCACCTTCCCTGGAGAAGAATGACAGAAGAATCTTTACAGAAGTAATCTGTGAGAAATGTTTGCTCTCTCAAGGCATCTCAGTTTCTAATAATTGACTACTTTCCCTGCAAGCAACCGTTAGTCGTTAGTAAGCGTGCTCTTTGATACTGTTAGTAAGCTGGCTGTGTTGATACTGTTACCTGCAAAGTACAGTGGGCGAATTCCGTTGCATTCAAGCCGCCTTTTCCAATATGTAGTAACTGGCCATCCCATCCTATCTTTGAACATCTTACGTAAGTACATGACCAAATCCCTCCGTGTGATGTAGGGGTGCCACTCTTGTTGTCTTTGGGTGGAGGAGACTTTTATTCTGAGATGCATCTGGAATGCTCACCAACTTTTGGAAATGAATTTTCGGCTATGACCAGTAAATATTTGAACAATGTGCCTTGTTCAGATTGCTGATGTTGCCGTGCTATTGTGGTGTAACCCACATGGTAATCTAATCATTGGTCATACAACAGTTCGAGGATGCCAGAAACGACATTTGAAGAAAGCGTTCTGCTCTTTGGCCTTTCCGAGCGAAACCAAAGATCAGAGTTTGGCTAAGTTTGGAAGCTGAAAAGTTTTGGTGGATCCTTAAATATACATAGAAATAGACGTATATTTTATTTCTATAGGTTTAACATGTAATATTTCTAAGATGTGACTGAGAATGTTTTGAATCTAATATGCTTTTAAAAAATACAAACATTTTATTTTAATTAGTAAAATATTCATAACATAAAGTTTATCTCTTAAACCATTTTTAAGAGTACAATTCAGTGGCATTAAGTACATTCACATTGATATATAATCATCAACCACCATCCATCTTCAGAATTTTTTTATCATCTCGAGCTGAAACTTTGTACCATTAAGTATAATAATAACTCTCCATTCTTCCTCTCTTTCCCCAGCCCCTGGCAACCAACCATGCTACTTTCTTTGTCTATGAATTTGACTATTTTAGGTACGTCATATAAATGGAATCATGCAATATTTGTCCTTTTATGTCTGGCTTATTTCACTTAGCGTAATGTTTTCAAGGTTCATCCATCTCATAGCATATAACAGAATTTCCTTCCTTTTTTAAGGCTTAATAAATTCCATTGCATGTATGTATGGTATCTTATTCATTCAATTTTTAGTGGACACTTGGGTTGCTTCTGTCTTTTTGGCTATTGTGCATAATGCTGCTGTGAATCTGTTCAAATAAAACATCTTTCAATAGGCTTTTTTTTTTTTTTTAAATGAGAAAAAATATATGCCTTCTTTTCGTCAGTTTTACTAGAGGGAGGCCATATCCAAATTTGACCAAGGAAATGCCTGTCTCACGGACATGAAAACACCCAAGCACTTTCAGCAGTATTCAACTGAAAGCATTAGTATTTGCCTGAGGTCAAGAAAGCAGTTTCACAGTATTTCAGGACAGTCTCACCAGTGAACTTGGCAGCAACCTTGAA
Source organism: Rhinolophus sinicus (assembly GCF_057876585.1). NCBI lineage: Eukaryota > Metazoa > Chordata > Mammalia > Chiroptera > Rhinolophidae > Rhinolophus > Rhinolophus sinicus. Next base: position 33,254,260 of record NC_142515.1, read on the forward strand.
TGAGGCCTGTCAGGGTTCTTGGAAAACAGCCTGGTGTTTTCATATCTTTTTCTATGATAGCTCTTGCTGGTCAGTATCTCAAGAGGGAAAATCTGGCAACCAAAATAGTGTTGGTTCCTCAAGTCAGTCTTAGCTGGTAAAATTCTCATCAGAACTCTTTCTGGATATGCAGATATGATTAATTTAAGTGGTTTGCTCGTCTGTGACCTGGTCTCACTGTGGCAGCTCAGGAATTTCTGTGTAGGGATGCCAGTCTGTTTGGGAGGGGATCTGAGATTCTGGGCTGCAAGCTATGTACACACAGCAAGCACTCTTGATGTAAAATTTTGCAAATCTGTGTGGTAGGAGGAACTTGATGGGGAATGTAGAGCAACACATTCTTCACCGACTCCTTTTGGTGGTCTGCTGGCTTGGTGCGCAGTCATCTCGCAACGACATGATTTAGGTGCTGTTTTGCAGAGATGTGGGAAATGAGGTTAGCCTCCTGTTTTGTGGTAAGAGAAGTGAAATGTTTTGTACTTGTACATGGTAGGTAAGAATCAGATATGATTAACTGTGGTTTAAACAATGCCAGTGGTCTGTCTGTGGTGCCAACACTTCCTAAAGGCACGTGATATATCTGAAGAGGGAGGCCGCTCTGTGAGTTTCCTGACAGCATTGCGGATTATATTTTTGTATCAAAAGTCTGTTTTCCTGCTGTGTGATCTTTCTTTTTGTTTAACTGTTTTTTGGCATCTGTCTTGGTCTTTTTACTGATAGGTATCTGTGTGGATTTGTAGAGTTCTGGAGTGGACTTTAAAAAGTGCTTAATTTAAATAGGTGACAAAATAACATGGAACAAAATAACATATGTGTTTGATACTTAGTCATATAATTTACATATTTAATCACTTTTGTCAACCAGGCAAATATTCTGCTACTTCAAAGAATAATAATATTCTAATAATGTAATACTGCCTGAATAAATTTTTTAGTTTAATATGAAAGATATAATCAGAGATGTGTCTCTGGGAAAAACGATGATTGGGGTCCCTTTGTCCCATGTCGATTTTTTGAGTGTAGCTAACTAACCTGGCGCTGCATCAGACACCTATGCCAACAATTGCCAGTTTGCAGTTGAAGTCTTTTGTGTTACGTGTTCGGTGGCTGAAAGTGTGGCTTTGGAGGTGTGCAACCTGCTGCATTGTGGCTCTCTGGCAAGTCATAATTGTGGTTCTGGTTGAGCCATAGCGGGTGGTGGTGAGAGTGTGGCAGAGCTGCAGGGCTCCTGCCCACATGCTCCCTGACGGACCAGTGATACCAGTGCTCTGTGTCTTTCCTGCTGCTGGCTCTGTGAGGGGAAACGAGGCGCCGCTCTCCAGGAAGTTATGATCAAAAGAGGAACACGAACAAATTTCTCCAGACTGCTTATGCTCACAGTGTCTACAGAGGGTGCCAAAAAAATGTACACACATTTTAAGGAAGAAAGAAAACTTCAAATTATTAAAATTGTAATAATATATACCGATAACAAAAGATGAATACAAGTCGTGCACGCATTTTTTTTGGTACTCCCCCCGCCCCTCCCCCGTATCTCTTCCATCTTCTGCTCAGCCCCTTTTACTCCGAATCTCCCCTTCCCGCTCCACTGAGATTGCTGAGCTAGCATTGTTTCTGACCCTATGTCACTGACTGCTTCTTCGTCCTCCCCCTCCTCTTCCACTGCTGTGGCACACCCTTCTTTCATTTCCCTTCCCCTCTCTGGGTCTTTGAGGCTCTCCACACCTCTGGTCCTTTCATCTGCCTAGTGGTTTCTTCTGTGACTTCTTCCGTGGCCCCTCTGTCTGGCTTGGACATGACTGGGGCCTGTAAATGTCCGAGGGTCAGCCCTCAGCCTGTGTGCGGCCGGGCATGTGCAGGCTCATCCAAGGGGAGCTGCCTGCTTGCTCTGAGGCGGGATGATGGGGGTCCAGCGGGAAGGGCACCATGGTTATATTATATTATTTGGTTTTGACTCAGCAAGTTCCTTACTGTCTGGGAGGTATCGTCAGAGCAGTTTAGGCTCCTTCGACTTAGACCGTGTGGGCAAAGTGATGGAGAAAGCAGAGAGCCTTTTGGGCACCGAGCCTCTATTTTAGGAATAAACTCTTGGGGTCAGAAATATCGATGTATAGATTAAATTTGACCTTTGTCATTTTATTATCTGTACTTCATTTCCAGGGTAGTTACTGTGAGTCCTACTGGAATAAACAATGGCATACATTTCAAGTTGTATGCTGTTCTTAATGTTTTGAAAATTCAGTAAATAATAAAATCTCAATCTGCTCACCTACACTCTGGTTTGTCCCATTCCTCTGTCTGCATGTAGAAGGCAAATTTTATATACTCTTCACAGTAACAAATTTTTAAAGATAAATAGTACTGGAAATTGACTTTAATAATTCTTTCATTTTTTAGAATGCCTTCAAGTGTTAATGGCTATTCAATTTAAAATAGTTACACAATATTTCTTTTATGACTGTAGACGATTGTACAGTTTACACTTGGTTTTATTTATTGCTTTGAGTTAACATTTGGAGGTAGTGTTTCTGATATCTCAAGACTGATTTCTTGTGTGTGTGTGTGTGTGTGTGTGTGTGTGTGTGTGTGTGAGATTTACTGAGCTGCCTGGTAGAGATTTTCTTTATCAGATCACTCATTTGTGGAGCCAGCAGTTTATGAAAAACGAGAGAGGGAATATCAGATATTGAGAGGCTTATATCATGATGTAATGAAAATAAAACCAAGGCTTTTGACTCTTGGCAGAGATGGGTTTGGGTGCCTCACTCTGCCAATCACTGGCAATGGGATATTGATCAAATTACTTGAGTTGTTTGAATCTTAATTTTCTAACATGGGGATAGTAATGCCCACCTTACAGTTTTGTTATGGGATCACGTCTGTAAATCCCCAGAGCACTGTAGGTGTACAGTACATGGTGACGGTGAGTACTAGAGCTTCCTCAGGCCACACTATATTAGAAAGCGGTTATGTTTTTGTTATTTTCTTTTATCATTTACCATTACAGAAGCTATGGAGGTAGATGAGGAAAGTCCAGACTGACCAAGAACCGTATTTTATTGTTCGATTGAATTTATTTCGTCCAAATGAGTGCATTTCCATGTTTTCTCCTGATGGCTTTTTCAGCTGTGGAGTATGATGTTAAAGACAAAACAGATTCCAATAAGACTTTTCTCTCTCTAGAACCTTTACAAATGGAATCAGTTTGACTAGTGAGTCCTTTTCCCAGGGAGTAGAAGCTTTACGTTTATTTTTTTTTCTCATTTTTATTATGAAACCATTTTAAACATACAGAAAAATAGAGACTAATATGATGAACATATATAACCAGCCCTCAACTTTACCAGATATTTTGTGTGTTTGATGTGTTTTGTTACATACATTATTTTTTAAAAACAACTATCCCACCTTCACTGGACTGTACATTTGGAGACCTTGCTGTCTGGTTCCCTGTTCTCTCATGCTTAGGACAGTGCTTGGTGAGTGGCAGGTGCCAAATAAACACTGTGTGTGCTTCTCCAGCTTCAGTGGCCTTCCCCTTCCGGTTCCCCAGAGGTAATACTATTACGGATAGCAAGCGATCGAGGAGGGAGAAGTGTCATGCTAGAGTCAGCCATAATATAAGGTAGGACAATTGAATTCGGAAATAGCTTCTATAGAAACCAGAATATTCTCCCTGCATTTGCAGAGCCAGAGTGACTGGTTATGAGATGTAGCAGCCATTGGAATGAAAGCAGACTTGGGGCAGGGCTTTGTATGGTGCCAGTACAATTGAGCCAGAGCTCAGCAGTGGGTACAATGTTTCTAGGGATTGAAGATAGATAGTTCAGGGTAGCTGGGACTCTGTTATCAGAAGGGAGTTACAAAAGAAGACTAAATGGCCAGAGACCAAGACTATTGAGCTCTTAAGACATGTAAGTAATAGTCCTAGGCCTTTAATGGAGCAGTATAGCATACTAGATGAAAAGCTGATCTTTTGGAAACATACCATCCTGGATTCAAGTTTAATTCCTTCTTTGTTTGACTGTGTGGCCTGGCGTAAGTTGCTTACCCTCTCTGATGTAAGGGCCATTCTCACTTGGCTACTGAGAAGTTAAGCATGGAAGTGAGTTCTTGCCTCGACATTCTATTCTGTTTTAAGAGGCGTTCTTGCCTTTGAAAATTGAAAATAGGCAGCTAAACGATGAGAAATGTGATTTTTTTTTTTTGGTTGGTCACGGATGTATAGAATGACCTCATACATGAAGTCATGTACAAAGTGACTCAGTCAAAGTGAACTCATCTTACCTGCTAAATCTGCACTATTTTAGTATCTTGTAAAATGGCCATCCTCTTCTCAGTCGTCAGACAGAACCAGGGAGTCATCCACAATTCCTTTTCCTCTTCCCTGTGTCCTTCCAGTCCCCAAAGCAAGGTCATTTCACCTTTTTATTATCTCTTGCATTCATCTTCGTAAGCCCTCCTTACTTCCTACCTGGGTTTCTACTTAGCTATCCATTTCTGGCCTGTCTTCATCCTGTTCTCCCAGCTGCTGTCACAGTTCTCTTTCAAAATGACACGGCTGATCCTGTTGGTCCCCACTGAAATGTGTCTGTGGTTCCTGTGGCCCCCAGGAGAAGGCCTGAGCATCTCAGGGGAACACGTGAGTGTCCATCATTTATTTCTCCCTTGTCATCCCTCTCATCTACCCTTTCTCTTCCCTACTGGCTCCTTGCTTCCATGGCTTCTGCCCGTTTAGAATGCCTTTCCCCTTCTAATTCACTCATCTAATCTATTCTCATTTTTCAAGACTCAACTCAAGCATCTCCTCCTCTGTGAGGCGCCTGGCCGCCCTAACCCACCCAGCAGTCTGGGTTGAGTGTTTTCCCTCCTTTTGCCTCAGTAATTCCACCAAGCACACTGAGTTGTGACTGGCTCCTGAGCTGTTTCCACAGTAAATACACTTGAGAGCCTGTTTAGTGCCTAGCATGACACATATGAGGAAGCTCTCAAAAAAGATCAGTAGAATAGAAATGGATAAGAAATTACTTTTTTTATCATCCCCAAACCAGGAGGACAGACACGTTCTTTCTCACCACCTTTCTCTCTGTATCCATTCCAGCATCTGCTCAACAGCCCAGCTGTGATGGAAGAGAAGCATATGGTTGACTTGAAAGAGGCAGTTGGGATGTGATTATATGTGTTTGAAATATACTCATTCCCCCTACCCCCACAGAATAGCAGTAATGACGTCTTGTGTGTCTTTTTATTTGTATTCTGTTTAAATGCCTCCGCAGACATGATCTCATCCAGTGTGGGGCACTGGATGGGAGCCTGAGTGCTGGATGGGAGCACATGATTATCCCCTTTTACAGATGTGGAAAGGAAGATGAGGAGTGAAGACGTTTGCCCAAAGTGAGGGAGTTGTTCGTGGTGAAGAGACCAGGCTTTGAGCTGAAGTTGTCTGCTCTGTCTCCTCTTTCATGACTGGCAGAACCAGGTTAAATCAGGTTGATGTTTTCACATTTAATCATCAGAAAAGGAAATTGGCAGAAGTAGCATTGGAAAAGTTTTCTGTGTATTAACATTGCTTGCAGGTGTCAACCAGTGGTCGTTGGTGCCAATTCAATGCCATCAGGAATCCCCAATGTGGGGTGCGGTGAAGAAGGAAACTGTATTCAGTGCAAACAGCCTAGCTGTGATACAGCATGGCTGTGGAACAGCTCAATAGTATTACAGCTCAATTATGAAGCAGCACGGCTGGGGGGCAGAATGGCTGTGAAGCAGCCCTGGGGTGAGGTGACCCTGGGGCAAGGTAGGCCTTGGGCGAGTGCCCCCTCTGGCTAGACAGCTCTGCTCTGCCCCACCTGTTCTTCCCTGCTCCGTCCAGCAAGTGTCTTTGGTGTTACTGCTCCAGCTGGAGAAATGTAGTCCTGTCTTTGGTGGAAAGGGAAAGTGTGCTCCTCCAGTCAGAGGGGATCTGACTTATATAGAGAGAAGTCCCTGCCCCTGGTCCCCGATTGGCCCATCCTCATGCAAATGAGAACTGCAAAAGGCACTGTCATGATTGGTCAGAATGGAGCTGCTCTGATTGGTTGGTGAAGATGCTGATCGGGATAGTAATTATGTAGCTCTGATTAGGTGGGCGAAAGCTTCAGTGCAATTGGTTGAAATACAGTTGCAGGAACTCCTTTATAAGGGCTGATTCAGATGGCAGGAACATAGTGTAGGCAGGCAGTTAAGTGCAGAAAGCAGCAGTTCAGTTCAGGCTTTTCCCTGAAGTGTGGTTTGCCCCTGTTTAGGAATGCCTGTTAGGCTCTGCTTTTAAATTTGAGCTCAGTTAGCCACCAGGAGTCCTTCTTGGTAGGTATTTTGTTTCTCAGGATCCACACGGGTATACTTTTTATATGTTAATTTCCCTAATCTTCCTTCAATTCTGGTTAAGTGCTCAGAGTGGTATGTCTCACTGCGTGCATTTGGCTGAAAGAGCTGAGGTCCATTAAGGGGTTTTCTGGGGCCTGCTCTGAACAGAGGTGAAGGATTTGTTACATTTCAGTTGGTCAGTTTGGGAATATTAACTTCACACTGTTTTCCTGCTTTACAAACTAATAAGGTGACAACAATAAAATTTTAGTCCTTCTTAAGTTGTATTGTTTACATTCAATTAAATCCTTTAAAAATGAAATGTTGTATTCCATTCTAGAATTCTGGAATCTGCATAAATGGCTCTCCAGAACTCAACAGTCATATTCTTAATTTCCAGGAATTTCTAAATTTTGAAAATTGCAACCTCTGAAGTAAGCTGTTGTAGGAAACTACGCCTATATGTTTTATTAAATTCTAGGCTTCTAACAGCAAAAATGAAGGCAGTGAGATTGAAAATGCAAGGGCAAAACAATTCGGGCACAACCAAGATATATTCAGACAGCATGCGAGTTTTGGTGATAGTCTTTTTGTTAATCCTTTTTGGCAATCACTCACTCTGTTGATCTCTGAAATATCTGTATAATATTGTTTGTGTGAAATTTTATTTTTTCAGTTACAGTTGACATACCATTTTATATTAGTTTCAGGTGTACAGCATAGTGATGAGACAGTTACATAACTTACGAGGTGATCACTCCAATTAAGTCTAGTACCCACCTGACACCATACATAGTTATTACAGTATTATTGACTATATTCCCTGTGCTGTACTTTACATCCCCCCTGATTGTTTTGGTAACTGCCAATGTGTACTTCTTAATGCCTTCCCCTGTTTTAACCATCCACCAAGCCCCTCTCATCTGGCAGCCATCATTTTGTTCTCTGTATCTATAAGTTTATTTCTGTTTTGTTTTTTTTTTTAGATTCCACGTATAAGTGAAATCATACGGTATTTGTCTTTCTCCATCTGACTTATTTCACTTAGTATAATATTTTTTAGGTCTATCCATGTTGTCACAAATGGCAAGATTTCATTCTTTTTTATGTCTCAGTTTATTCCATTGTATATATTAATTGCATCTTTTTTTATCCATTTGTCTATCAGTGGACACTAAGGTTGATTCCATATCTGGGCTGCAAATAATGCTGTAGTGAATATAGGAATGCTTATGTCATTTTGAATTAGTGTTTTGGATTTCTTCGGATAAATATCCAAAAGTGGAATTGCTGGGTCATATGGTAGTCTTCTTGTTTTATCAGTCCTCATTCGTCTCAACTCTTTTAGCATTTGACCTTTGACATTTCAGCCCTCTGCTGCCTGCCCCAATGAAACCTCTGTTTTCTTGACTCCTATAATGCAAGGAAGTATTATTGTGAGTCTTCTCTTGTCTTTTTCCCTGCTATTGGCTACTTCCACCATCACTCTATCATCCGTGCACGTCAGTGGCTTTCACTTTTGTTCCTTGATGGCGTTTGTTTGGATGCATAGCTATTCTTCCATATCATGGTATTTCTACTTATTTGTCCTGCTATCTTCGCAGACTCCATTGCTTAAAAACAAATTGACCTTAGACTGTTTGTAGTAAGGAAGGACTTTCAAGATCACCATTGTCTCATTTTAGAAGTAGGTAAACTCTGGCTCAGTGCAGTGATACAGCCTGTGTAATTTCACACAATCACCATTTGGTGAAATCAGTCTAGAAACCAATGTTCTTGACCCTCTGTGTTGGCTTCTTCTCACACACTGACTCTTCATGGTGCTGTATCTTTGTAGTCAAACCCTCCCCCATCCCAAACTCCTGGCAAGTGATCTTTTCTCTGTCGCTATAGTTTTGCCTTTTCCAGAATATCGTGTAAGTGGGATTATATGCACTATACTCCTTTTTTTAAAAAAAACATGGAATGTGTCATGAATTTGTGGGTCACCCTTGTGCAGGGGCCATGATAATCTCTGTATTGTTCCAATTTTAGTATATATGCTGCTGAAGTGAGCACTGTACTATACCTATTTGAAATAGTTTCTTTCATTTGCATTCTTTCATTCATGTTGTGTGTATCTAATTTGTGCCCCCTTTTTTTTTTCTAGGTAGTATTCCATTGTATGGATGTACCACAGGTTGTTTACTCGTTCACCCATTGCATTCCCACCAGCAATGTGTGCGAGTCCTAGTTCCTCTGCATCTCTGTCAGCATTTGATATTACCAATTGTTAAAATTTAGCCATTCTGGTAGGTGTGAAATGGTAGCTCATTGTGATTTTAATTTTCATTTCCCTAATGATTAATGATGTTGAACACCTTTTCATGTGCTTATTTGCCATTCTTCTGCGTGTTATATATGTCTGCATATCTTCTATCCATTATGATGTTTGTTATACCCATTTTCATTATCATAACCCTATTCCAGGTGGCTATTGTGTCTAGCTTTCTTTATCAATGTTGTTGGCCGTGTACCACAGTACATTCCAGAGGTCAAGGCGCTGAGCTAGGAACTTTATATACATAATCTTATTTTACCTTTACAAAATCCTCAGAAAATAAGTAGTGTTTTCTATTTTTATGGAGGAGAAATAAAGACCCCATGTTCAACAGATATTTATTGAGTGCCTACCATATACCAAGAGCCAGTTATTAGACCCATTTACTAGTTCTGTGACTTTGGGCAAGTCATTTTATCTCCAAGTCAATTTTTTTATCTGTTAAATAGGGATCTATATTACAGTATTTTCTGTCAGGGTTATTGAGTGAGGGTTTTAAAAAAGAATGTAGGAAACATACTCAGCGGAAGGTCTGGCCTGTGGTATATACTGTGAAACCATTGCAGTGGCTGTTCCTGTTGTCTTCATAACTTCCTACTGTACTGAGTGTTTGCCACTCACTGGCTATGTCCCTCTGGATAATTGTCCTTTGGTGGGACTCCTATTTCATTCTGGATCACATATTAAAACCAATACAAGATTCAGCCTTTTTTATTTAAGGAATGTGCTTCTCTGTTTCCTCTGTGTTAGATCACTGATTGATTGCATAATTTGGTCAAGAAAGATGAGTTTGGACCAATTTTGCAAAGCACATTACAATGCAGCAGTTACTACTGCTTCCTCACCCTAAATGCGAAAAGGACCAGCTGCTGTGGACCTTGCTGGTAGTTAACCTGAGTGTTCTGTTTCTAAATTCACATCTTATACTTTAAATACCTAATCTTAGGCATGGCAAAAGGGGTACTACAGAGGAACCTTACCTTCGTTGCAATAGTATATGTAGTGTTGCTAAAATTCTTTTTGTCATTTAGCTAGTCGTTTAATCAAGTTTTTCTGTTATTGGCCAGATGATTTGAGATGATTTCCAAGAAGCTGGATATACTTTGAAGAGATGTTGCTATTTGAAATGAGTGCTTAAGATATTCTGAAGTCAGTCACAGAAAACTTAAATGAGCCAAACGTTTTACTTTTGAGTCCATTCCAGCACTCATGTTTATGTAAAGAATGTGTAACTTGTACTAATATCATGGAGGGTTGATCTAGTTGGCAAGGTTATTCTGTTTAGGGTAGGACAGAAAGCGGAAACCATAATATTACTAAAAAAATAAAAATCATGATACAAAGATGGCCTTTTACAAATTGTCAAGTCATCCATCATGGAGTATGTGAGGCTTTGCATGTGGAAGCAAGGATATTGTTAAGATTGGCTTCTTGCTTTTCCCTATTAGGTAGCTAGAGCATGTGTTTACTTCTTCAGTTGTTAAGCATGTACCTGATACCTATCCGTTGCCAGGTCCCTTTTATGTGCTACTCTCTTTAATCCTCACAACATGGCTTTGAAATAAAAGACAGTCCCATTTTACAGATGAACCCATTGTGTGGAGAGGCTATTGAACTGCCCAGGGTAAAGTTGGTGGTGTTGGGCCCTGGTTTTCTGAGAGTGCCTGCTGCTCTGATTGGTGCCCGCTTCATCTCAACCTGTCTGCCATTGAGGTATGGCAGCTTCTGCCCATTGCTCAGCAGGAAAATTAATATAAGACCCAGTAGTATAGTATAGTATAGTATAGTATAGTATAGTATAGTATAGTATAGTATAGTATAAAGACCCAGTATTCTATTATATTTATATTATATTATATTTATATTGTATTATATTATAAGACCCGGTCTTATCGTAAAATAAGACCGGGTCTTATGTTAATTTTTGCTCCAAAAGATGCATTAGAGCTGATTGTCCGGCTAGGTCTCATTTTTGGGGAAACACGGTATGGCATCTGTTTCCTTCCTGGGGGCCTTTCTAGGAGCTGAGATCAAACTTACCTACCACAGATCTTGGGACTAGGTAGTTTTATTTTGTCCTGAAGGCCCATTGTAGAAAGAACATGAACTTTGAAGTCAGAGACAAGGTTCCAGTTTTATCGCCGTAATTTTTTTTATTACCTATGTGATTTTGGGCAAGTTACTTAAACTCCAGGTGCCTAAGTTTCTTATAAAATGGGAATAATACATGCCTGGTAGAGATGTGAGGAGGATTAGGAATAATGCAACAGAGCACTTAGCAAGTGCTTGGCACACTTGTATGTGCTTAGTAACTGGTAGCCATTATTATTGTCAGCGTTGCAGGGCCTTCTGGCTGATCTTGGGGGACTGTAGAAGCTGCCAAGAAGAGTGGTTAAGAATTTGGATTCTGGGGTAAACTGCCTGGGTTCAAATCCTTGTTTCACCTTTAACAGCTGTGTGATTGTGCACAACTTAATTGCTTTCTGTGCTTCAGTTTCCTCCATCTGTAAAAAGGTTGTAATAATAATTCCTGTCTTGTAGGGAAAAACAATTGTAAAAAGACAAATAAAGAGACAAATAAGGTTGAAATGACCTCATGTTGGTCATCTGGTGCCATTGCTTTTTCAGTGACATGATAAGATTTTTTTTTTAGTGACATGATAAGAGCCTCCTTGAAATTTACAATAACTTTTATTCTCTCCTTCCTGCTTAAATGGAAAGAATTTCTTGTCTTTGTATTTAACACCAACAGAAATATTTGATATTGTGTTTTTACACAAAATACAGATAAATTATCATAAAAATTACTGTTGCCACTTAAGAAATTGATTAAATCTAAAAGAAACACCTTTTTGTACAGAGAATACATAAGCTTTTTTGTAGAATTACTACGTATAAAATAAGGTAAATAATCTCATCTCATTGGTGAAAATATAGAAAACCATAACCAGCTCTCTGTTAAAAACAAACAAATGAAAAACAACAACCTAAAATACGATTTCATTGTAATGATTTGCCTCTCCTGCTTTAATCTTGAATTTGGCCAGGTTGCATGTGAGGTAATTTTTTTCTTCTTTCAGATGACAGCAGTAAGATGGGACCGTGGATGTGAGTCTATCAGGAGGAAAAGTCTGTGAATTTAACGTTGGTTTAGAAATCCAATTTGACTTCTCCCTGTGGGCAGTCTGTGGTGCTGACTGGGTCTGCGTCATTATTCTGAAGTCTGTGCTGATGTCCGGTGACTAATACATTCCAGCTGTCTGGGGCACTACTTTGGAGTACTATTTATTTGCAGCAGTGATGCTGCAAATAGGAAAAGCTTTCCCTTTTGTGGGTTGGAAGCTTTTCTGGTAATTAGCAAAACAAGCGTGCCTCTTATTTGGAGAGAGACTGGAAAAGCGACTAAAGAGTCAGTTGTACACAACCAGTTGGCATTCCTTAGGAGAGTTGAACATGCATAAACCCCAGCCCGGCTCTCCTCTCCTAGGTATGTGCCCTGGAGAAACTTGCTGGGTCCTCCAGGGGCTGAGCACTAGAATGTAAATGGCAGCATTATTCTAAGTAGCAGAAAACGGAAAAATCTCCAGATGATCCTCAACAGCAGAAGAGGGTAATAAATTGTGGAAATGTTCATACAATGAGAACTCTACAGTGGTGAAAAATCTGCTACAGCCACATGAATCAACAGGGGTGAATCTCAAAATCTGAAGAGGCAAGTCTTAAAAGACTTGCCAATACAGTTGGTTTCATTTGTATTAGACTTAAAACCAGGCAAAATGCAACAACATATTGAGAATACACGTGTGATAAAACCATAAAGAGGAGCAAAGGAATAATTAAGTTAGAATTCAGGCTGGTGGTTATCTGTGTGGGGAGGAGGGAGTGGGAGAATGGACGGGGAGAGGTAATCAGGAAGGGGCACACAGGCCTTCCCCCACCCCCCAAAAAACCCCCAGCAGTCTCAATTGGGTATTAGGTACATGGGATTTATGTTATTCTTTAATCTGATGTTATTATTTTTATCACTGCATAACAAGTTACCTCAACACTCAGCAGCTAAGACACTGATAAACATTTATGATCTCATACAGTTTCTGTGTAGGGCAGGAAACCAGGAGCAACTTAGCTGGGTGGTTTTAACTTTGGGTCTCGCATGGCACTGCAGTCGAGATATCAACTGAAGTCGCCATCACCTGAAGGCTTCACTGGGCCAGAAGATCTGATTCTGAGAAGGCTTACTCCCTTGGCTGTTGCAGGAGGCCTTAGTTCCTTACCAAGTGAGCTTGTCTTTAGAGCACTTGAGTGTCCTCATGACATGGCATCCAGCTTCTCTCCCAAGTGAGTGAGAGGGAAGCTGCTCTTTGACTAGCCTTTGAAGTCACACTTCGCCACTTCCCCAGTAGCATATGGGTTATACATGCCAGCCCCATTCGGGGTGGGAAGAGACTACATAAAAGCATGAATATTGGAGGTAGGGATCATTGGAGGCCATCTTGGAGGCTGTCTACTGCGGTTATGCACTTTTTAATATATTTCACAGTACAGAGTTTTTAGGGACACACTAAATTGCTAAGATTATTTTTCTTTAGTAATGATGCAGACATCCTTACAGGAAGTGCTGAATATGTTACCAATCAGTATGGGGTTGAAGAAAAGGCAGTGGTGGTAACTGGGTAACTGAGTGGCACGAGCCCGTCCCACAGGAGTGTGCCTGTGGCCGTGAAGCTGGTGGGGAGGACCGTGAAGCGAGGAACGTCAGTAATCCACCAGGAGGTGTGGTATAGAGTTGGGACTATGTGTGTCTAGACTTCAGTCTACCTGACCTAGATCTGGGATTCCTGCTTTTGGAGAGAATTCTCCAGACCAAGGGCCATTGGTAGCTTCCCGGGCTCACTGTGATATTATATCCCTACCAACTTCACATGTTCTCCCAAGATCATTTTGAATGAAAAAGGAAAGAGTCCATCCCTCACTCCCCCGACATGTAAGGGTATAGCTGGAAATGAATTAGGCCAGTAAGGATAGGACTTTTAGCTAAAAAATTCATGCGATGATTGCATTCTACTCCACAATGCATATTTGTTTTATTATCAACAGCTTATAAATTGCTGATTCATTTGCTTATCCTCACCAAAATCTTTGAGTAAAATTGATGTCTGTAAAGGTACATCATATTTTTTCCTTGGTTTGGTGTAGCTCTTGGCTTAACCTCTTGGTGAGTGTTCCTCGGGTCTCAGTGCTGCAGTTTATGAGGCACTGAGTCACATCCTACCTCCTTGGTGGGTTGCAATGTCCTGGTGAACAGGTGTTCCAGCCTTCAGGGGAGGAGGCAGCTTGGAGAGGTTCTCTGGATTTTTAATCAAGCTAACCATGGAGGAGACAGGACTGAAAGCCAGGTGTAGGGGGTCCTTGACTAGCTTTCCTTAGGTTTTTGTGTGGCAGCACCTCCACAGGTTAGACATTGACACCTCTAAACCTCTGTGCTTGCGGAATTTTGGTGACTTCCAGATGAAGGGCCACGTTAGGTCATTGTATAGGGACACTGCATTCTCCCCAACTGTGGTTTTTTTGATGCTGCTTCCATCTTTATTGGTGGAGCAGTATCTGTGCCATTATATTCTACTGTATTTTCCATTTTATAAAAATGAATGGAAGATCCTCAAAAGCAAGTGATAATGCCTTTTGTTGTGACAAAAATAAAATTGTCAGGAGTGCCGTGTGATGCTGGTTTTATTTCCCTTGGCCAACAATGTGCTCTCTTGAGAAAGAAGGGAGAAAACTGAAAAAAAAAAAAAGTGTGTGTGTGTGTGTGTGTGTGTGTGTGTGTACATGTACATATATAAAATGTCAAAAATACATTAAGGGTTATTGTGTTGATAAGGGAAGCATAATTGCTAATAGTAACTATATAGTAATTGGTAATCGTACTTATAGTACTAACAGTACTATTAAGAATGACAATATATACTCTCAGGGAACACACTGGAGTGCACCCCTGCTCTCCCAATGGCGTGTGAATGTGTTGTTGGCCATTTTGCTCTGAGGTTAGTTTTCAGGAGAGCGTCATCTTGGGGCCTAGGGAGGAGTGGGGATGGCTGTATGGTGAGACACGCCCTGAGCTGGGGGTCAGAAGACCTAAGTTGGAGTTTCATCTCTGGTGTTTTCTGATGCATCACCTCTGGCACTCAGGTGCCTCCTTTGGAAAATGGAATCAGTCACTGCTTACCTCACAGGGTTGTGGGGAGCATCAAATGGAATCGATAATGCCCAAGTGTAAGGTGCGGTGGAGGCGGCAGCAGTATGACCTGCAGGCCACGGTACAACTGTAGCTATTAGGAGATCAGGTCCGAATATCTTTGCTGAAAGGACTTCAGGGGAATCAGCAGTTCTGGTGTGGTTGTGAGAGTGTATGTCGATGTTTTCTAGGTGTGGTCTCAGAAATCCGGTCAGAGTGAAGCTCAGGTCCTTGAAGCTGCAGTTTGTTTGAGTGGAAGTTTGGGCTACATCACTGCCCTGAAATTGATGTCAATTAAAAGAAACTTACTGAGGAATTCCTTTGTTCCGGACGTTCCCAGGGTGGGTGACGTTAATAGTTGTTCCCCACATATAATATGTGATGGGATATTTTTTCCTCTTTTCACTTTTTTCCTTGCTTAGAAAACAAATAGTTACACCAATGTTTTAATCTAGAGTCTTGTCATATTGAGAACATTTTCTCAAGTGAAGTATCACTAACATAATAAAAATCCTTGGTGATAACATGTTATTTTGCTTATTCTTGCAGGATGAGGGCAGCATGAATGATCCCTGAATAGGCCTCTGGGCGTATTTAGCCATTGGTTTTTGATTAGGAGAAAGAAGACGGCCATCTATCTACTTGAAAGGTGAGTAAAGGTTTCTATGCAACTTTTTATTATAAAAATTTTCAAGCATACTAGCTGGTTAAAAGAGTGTGCCGTGAATTCCTGTGCATCCACTACCTACTTAATAGTTGGCATTTTGCCACATTGTGTGTATGTGTGTGTGTGTGTGTGTGTGTGTGTGTGTTTGTATATTTTTCTGCTGAAACCTGTGCAAGTCAGTTACAGACCTCATGACATTTTATCTTAAGTTCTTGGGGATGCAGCTCTTAAAAATAAGGATGTTCTTCCCTGAGAGGTATTTTAGAACATTCGTGAATTATGCGACATAGAATCATTTAATTAAATGCAGTTATAATTTCCTATTAAAAGGTATAATTTGACTTTATACTCCTTTCATAGCTGATGTAAATAAAGTCAGATTAAAAAAAATCAACAGTGGTTTATTTAATAGATATGCAGTATGAATTTGTTTGATATGAGAAACATCGAGTGTAAAAGATTGAAATTTGCACCATACATGGGCCCTGTGTAAGAAGGATTACTGTGCTTTCTTCATTCCTTCTAACCTGCCCGTCTGCCCCACTGTGGCTGATGTTTATTGTTAGGTCAGTGGATCTAATTACCACTCTTGCCTTCTTCTTGATCAGCATTCACAAGTAGACCAGTCTCTGTGATTTCATGTGATCAAAGGTTTTAATTGATTTTTTTAACCTGAATTTATTAGGAGAACATGTAAAGAATAGGAGTGGTAATGTCACAGTCAGGTTATTGTATTAAAGTCAATATTAGAGTGATTCAAAATGATTCTCAGCCCATAATTTGACTACCTGAATTGAAACTTTACATAAAATCTTAAAGATATGTTCAGCTATGATTATAATTGTAGATTATTATACATATGGCCAATTACACAATCAGTTGTATAACTTCGCGGTTCTTCCAGGGTAGCTGTCAACTGTTCTGCATTCTAATTTTATTTATGGTATCTTTCTTGGGTGGTCCCTGAGTATTAGATATGCTTAGGCATTTCTTCATAGATGTTTATAAACTAGACTTGTCCCTTTACAGCATTATTTTAAAAGAAATCCATTTTTGTGAGCCGTTTAGGGCAGCGGAGGTTTCTTACATTCTTGTTTCTGATGTGGAACAAAAAGTTAGGGGTAGCAGTAAAGTTTCTTCTAAAGATACTGACATTCTGAAGGAGCTATGACTGGAACTACAGGTATCTCAGAATGATCTGGTTGTTTTCTTTTTGCTCTTTGGCCTCTGTCTAGTAATGCTTTGAAAACATGAGGAGGAGTGAGTGGGGCTCCACATGAAGCAAAAGGCTTGAAGGGATGGTCGAAGGGAAGGCGTATGGGGCTCCGTATGGGGCCTTCAACTGGCTCTCTGGTCCTGGGCCAATTAGGTATGGGGGAATGATTTTCTTACTTTGTACTGAAATAGAACATACATACAAAAAATATACGTATTGTAAGTGTACGGATCAATATAATTTTACAAACTGAACTCACCTATGTAACCAGCACCCAGATCAAGAAACAAAATTACTACCACAGCCTCATGCCTCCTGGACACTAGGCACTAACTATCCTGTTCCATGGCAACTGCCATGTTCCCCCGAAAATAAGCCCTAGCATGATTTTTCAGGATGACATCCCCTGAACATAAGTCCTAAGGCGTCTTTTGCAGCAAAAATTAATATAAGACCTGGTCTTATTTTTGGGGAAACACGGTACTCTGTTGATTTCTAGCAGCATAAATACGTTTTGCCTGCTCTCTCTCTCTCTCTCTCTCTCTCTCTCTCTCTCTCTCTCTCTCTCTCTCTCTCTCTCTGAGTTATATAATGCAGATTGCACTCTTCTGTGTCTGGTTTTTGTCATTCAACAGTGTATTAGAGAGATTCTTCCATATTGTTGCATATCATTAGAGATTGTTCATTTTCATTGCTGTCGAGCATTCCATCGTGTGAGAATACAACAGTTTATTCATTCTATTAGATGCAGGTAATTTTTGTGTGTTCACCCACTCAGAGCACATTGTGGCAGAAATGAAGATTAAACAAGGTTTTATCCTCATTATGCTTACCGTGGAGGTAGTCCCGGTAAGGAGTCATGGGCACTGCAGAAAATGAACATATATGTTCTGCCCAATTTTTGACCTGACAAAACATGTCTAGCTGAATTTAGCAAGTTCACCAATTTCCAACTTTTAGGGAAAAGAGTGTTCATTGTAAGAAAGTGGTTCCCATGGGATTTGGATGTTTTTATAGTTTTTATGGATGTTTCTGCAAATAAAGTTTTTTTCAAACACAGTCATGCTCATTTGTTTATATATTGTCTATGTCCACATTTGTGCTAAAACAGAAGAGTTTGGTTGTGAAAGAGACCAGGGTTGAATAGTTGCAGTAGTACCCACAATACCTACCTAAATAATTAGCATCTGGTCCTTTATAAAAAACTTTGCCAACTCTTGCTTTACTTCATAAAAGCAAGGACACAGTAATTGTAACCTCTGTAGTCATGAAATAGTCTAAGCACAATAATCTTAGTGTTAATACCTTTATTTATTCCACAAACTTGTACAGAGTACCTGTTGTATGTCAGGCATAAAATGGTGATAGGCAGATCTGGTTCTTGCCCTTGAGGAATTTACAAGTAGCTCTTGTGAATGTCAAGTTCCATTCTAGGATTGTGCTTTCTATGAATCAAAACAAAAGTGTGATATGGAACAAGAATTACCAAATCCTCAATTATAAACTAGAGTATTGGCTATATTTATTAATTTTAGAAATATGATTGATACTTATCCTACATAATCTAATGGTTACTTTAGTTATAAGAAGTATGTAGAATGGCATACATAGAAATGACTTTGTGTTTGTTTAAAGGTCCTAACTGTTTATGTGCGGTAACACCAGACTGTTTGGAAGGTAGCGTATCTGGATAGGGCTGTAAACTTTCAAGTGCTTACCAAAACAAGCCAAGTGGACCCCCAATTTCAGGCTACTTTAATAATAAATAATAAACCTCAACAGAAAGAACAGCACACAAGGTAATAAAGTTTTAAATGTAGTATAACAAATGAATCTTTGTTAGTATGCTTATTCTTTGCTTACTTGAGGTCATAAAAGTTTGTTTCTTCTTAATAGGAGGGTACTGAGGGCATTATAATGAACATAGGACTAGTTTTTAATGTTGTTTTAACTCAGTATTTTCATTTATGCTCATGTTTTATGGGTGGATACTCAGGCTATATGACTGACTGCCCCTTCACCAGCCCCAGTTTGTCCTTCAGATAAAAAGGAAACGCAATCGACTTAGCTCAGTAAACCATCATATGCCAAAATGGCTGCATTTCCTTCTTCTAGCCCCAGAGATCTTTTAGGAAATGAGATTAGACGTTTGTCTGGATGTTATAGTTACAGTTATTTAGCTGTGTGTAATAATTTGAAGATGTGAAAAGGCATGAAGTCCTGGTAATGTTTGCACATTGTTTTAAGAGCCGTCTGACATCAAATGGAATTCTATGGAATATTAGGTTGGAATACTAGGTTGGAGAAAAGTAATTGCACCAACAAAAGTCATTGCGGTTTTTGCAATTATTTTTAACCTTTTAAACCACAATTACTTTTGCACCAACCTAATACTTGCCACCTTTTGAGGCAGAGATCTGGGTGACCAATAGTGCTCTCCTGTGAAATTTAAGACTCTTGTGAAGATTTGTCTGAAGGAGCTACAGAGAAGGAATGTTAGCTGGTGCAATGAATAGTTTAATGAATGTGGTTAAAACTCCTTAATGGTTTTTGTGTTGTGTTGCCAAAATTAATAAATAAAGTTAAGGTTTAGCCCCTCTTCTTTATGAGAAAGAAATGACATATGTCCATTCATACTTTCTGCTGCTTGTGTTTAAAATGTTTTTAAAAATTCAGTTCTGTTCTTCATTTTAGTAATTTTTTTTGTAGTGGTTTGGATTTAGGAGTAAATGAAAATTAGAATCGAAAGGACTGAGAAAATAAATACCACAGTTATTTTCCTTACAAAGCTGGAAACTATGGGCTTACCTGCTTTGGTTAAAAATAAAGTTTCTGAAATAAATTTGATGATAGGCCAAATCACTTGATCTGTGGCATTAGGAAAACTGGATCTTTTGTTCTGTATAATATGGAGTTCTTTTGTCAAGAACTCCAGCTTCAGGAGTGTTTAATTTGTCAAGGCTAGCTAATAAAAATGTACTTTCTCAGTCTGTCAAGTTTTATTGCATGGAGGGGAAAGTACTGAAGTACAGATGAATATAGCTTGATAGAACAAAGTATGTTTCAGGAAGAGTATGATGATGATTCTCTTGGTTACCAGTGACAGAAAACCCAGTTTCAAACGATCTTAGCTGAAAAAGTGTATCGGCTTAGGTAATTGGAAGTCTAGAAGGTGGAGCTGACTTCAGGAAGGGCTCGAGGGGATCCACGTGCTGTCAGGAGGAGCCTTCTTGGCTCCTTGCTCTTGGGCGGCCCGTGGAGTGGAGGCGTCCAGCAGCTGCAGGCTCGCCTCACTAGTGATCGCCTGCGATCCTGAGCCAACAACATCCTTGGTCAACAATATCCCCAGTGCCCTGGGCTGGGGATATTGGCCTGCCTTGACTGGGGTGCCCATGGCATGTTGCTTCACCCCTGGACCCTGAGGTCAGCACATCTTTAGCTGAAGATAAAGCATTGATTGATGGCAGTGGGGAATGGTTCGCTCCTATACTAAATCAGGGCAGTTACCTAGAGGGTGAGTGGGTGCTGGGAGGCAAAATGATAATAATAATAATAATAATAATAATAACAACAACAATAATAATAACAATAAAAATAAATGTATCCTTATGGTTTGCAAAATTTTCAGGTGTAGCCTCTTGTTTGACCTGAAAGAAGCATCAGGGAAGCAGGATAAAGAAGTGATTAAGAATATGGGTCCTGGAGCTAGACTGCATGGGTTCAGATGGTAGCCACATAAGATTTTGACAAATTACTTAACGTCTCTGTGCCCCAGTTCCCTCGACTGTTCAATGGGAATAAAGGTATCTACCTTACAGGATTCCGGAAGGATTAAATTAATGGATAATTGTAAGGCACTTAGTGCCTGATGCACGCCAGTCTCTCTATCTCTTGTTATTGCCATTAATCTTTAAAATAGCCCTGCCAGCAGCGTCCTCTTCATTTCACAGGCAGGGATGCCGAAGCCGAGTCACGTGGACCGTGAGGGTGGAGCCAACCGCAGTTGAGTTTCCCGACTTCTTCCCTGTCCCCACACTTGCCTTTATATAATAATTGTGGGGCATTTATAATGTGGGAGATTAATCACAAATCAAAACAGCAGAGAGGGAAAAAATTCCTACGAGGTAAGCCTGCTGTTTGGAAGTACCTATGTGTACAGAAAGCAGCAGTCCCCATATCTTATACTTGCAAGTGGATTTTTAGCTCCCCATATGTAGAGTGCCCCCAGGTATATTTAGGCAACATGACTGTGAAGAAATTCACACTGGCATGGTTCCCCCCTGGTGGGCACATGCTCAGAGCCCTCAGCCATCCAGGGTTGGCACTCATTTGGGAAATGTTTGCTGATTGTTTAATCAGATCCAGTATTCTGAGCGTTAGAGAAATCTAAGATTTTTGTGGTCAGGAGGTGGTTTGAACCTATCAGTAATGGTGTGAGGATGTAATTTCTGACAAGGGAGAGGCTTGGACCACCCCACAATGCTGCTTTCAAGGCCCCTAGCCAGTTCTATCTAGAAATAGACACCGTTTTCCTCATTAAGAATTATTTTCCCACAACGTTAAGAATGTTTTGTGGGGAAATCATTCCAGTGACTCAGTGAAGGAGGCTTGCCCTGGGGGCTCAGGCTTCGGTCTGACCCAGACATCTAAGGAGGCTCACGCTGCTTTCTGGAGACAAAGACAATGGTTTCTTTGTACTCACGGTGGACTCAGGACACTGGAAACTTAAAGTATCCCTGGTGGTGATCCGTGATACACCCCCTAAAATATGCAGCTATGCCCGCAAGGAAAAACTTAGCAGAAACCATGTTTTGGCTCTCCCTGTAGTGATTTTGAGGAAAAACGGGGCTATTCAGTGTTTCCAAAGCCCGCTGCATCTGCAGACCCACCCAGTTCCCTGCATGAAAAGCTGCCCAGCCGTGGCGTGCCCTCCCCTGCGACAACTGTGCGGGGATGTCAGAGGCACTCAGGAAGTTCTTGAATGAACAAGCCTATCTGCACTGTGCCTTCATCTTCATTTTCAATTTCTTTTGACAAGAAATCATGTACCATGTAGACATCTTCAGGAATTTCAGCTCTGAGTCTTACAGTAGCTTCTGCGTCTGAACACACCACATTGTGTTGTTTCTTTAGATGAAGGAAATGGTGTTTTGAGTATGAATTCCACCACCTGGTTTTGCAATGATATTTATATTCTAAATAACAACACCTATTCAGAGAGTAAAAGGATTCGCTTCTAATCCTGTAGAAACCACCCTTGGTTTGTCAGGTGCGTGTGGGAATTGTTAATAGGTTCTTAGATGTAATCCCACTTACTTTATTCTTAGCTCCTTGGAAGCGTTTCACCTTCCCGAGTACTCTGGGATTGAATATTAATAGTTTCTTCACTGTCTTTAACCTGACCCCATTTGATAGCTGGAAAAACAGGGTCAACCTTATTTCTTGTAATGTCAGCAACAAAAGCAATCACATCACTATCACTTTGTGATGAGCTTTCCTGAGTTCTTTTGTTGCTTATCCTACTTAGTATAGTCCACAACTCTAGGAGTGTTATTTCATAGATGGTGAAGCTGAGGCACAGCCAAGACGTGGCTGAGTGGAATGGCGACAGGCCAGTCACAGCACTCACATACACTGTCCTGCCCGTTGGTGTGGGCCGGTGTCCAGGCTCGCAGACTACCCGCACGTGGGGATCATCCCGAGGGCTTTCAGAAAGCACTCCACGTCCAGGTCCCGGCCCTCCCCCTGCCTCCTCCCCTTGTGTTCTCCTTCACTTGGTCTAGGGTCTCTGGTGAGGGTACTGTGCATTTAGGACTGAGAACCTTTGAACTAGAACAGTGGTTCTTAAAACTGGTCCCTCGGAGCAGCGGCATCAGCATCTCTTGGTAACGTTTTAGAAGGAGAAATTCTTGGGTCCCATCCAAACCTACTGAACTGAAACTCTGCAGGAGAGGTCTGGCAGTCAGTGCTTTACTAAGCCCCCCAGGTGACTGTTCTTTTTAATTGTAAAGAACACATAACATTAAATTTGCCATCTTCACTGTTTTTGAGTTTACAGTTCAGTAATGGTCAGTGTATTCACATTGTTGTGAAACTCATCCCTAGAACTTTTCGTCTTGCAAATCGGAAGCTCTATATCCATTGAACCACAACTTTCCCTTTCCCCCTCCTCCCAGTCCCTGGCAACCACTAGTCTGCTTTCTGCTCCTATGAATTTAACTACGTTAGACACCTCACGTAAGAGGAATTCCGGGTGATTCTTCTGCACACTCAGGCTTGCGAACCCCTGAGCTCCTGAATTTGATTTGGCTCGTCTCCCTCCAGACTCCTACCCACACCATCAATATCACCTACGTTGTAAATCTCAAACCCACCCTGTGGGTGCCACCCTGTTTCTAGTCCTGCCTCCTGCCACTTTGTTGTTCTTTGTCACATTGATCAAGTTCCTTAATTTCCCTCATCTGCATGAAGGGGGTAACCTAACTTGCAATTTGGTAAAAGTTAAATGATTAGATACATGCATGTGGAAGTATTTTGTAAACGGTCAGGTGGTATACTAATGAAATTCTAAGTGCAGATTGCCAGTCATACTCATTTCTTTTTTAAGTTTAGTTTTTGTCTTTATTCAAGTTATATAAGCTTACTGTTTAAGGGTTATATAATTCCACAAGGTCTCTTGTTCCCTTTTTGCTGTTGTTCTACCCTCTTCCCCAATTTCTTGTTTAGTGTTTATCTTATAAACAGGATTCACCGATATGCTATATAGTAATTTGATTAACTTTCCTTCACAGAAAGTTTGTTTTTCTTGGATTTAAAAATGTATGCAGTAATCACTATTAGCCACAAACACCATTCCATGTGAATCTCCTCCCAGTAGCTTAAGACATTTAGGTATTTTGCCAGTTTTATATTCTTCACAGAAATCTCACCTGGACTCTTATGCCCTGCCCCAGTCTAGGCCACTTCCTCTCCAGGCCTCTCCAGGCCTCTCCAGGCCTCTCCAGGCCTGCTGTGCACCCCATCTTGACATGGACTCTTCCTTACACACCACTGTGGGGGATTTCTTTCGTCTTGCTCCCATATTGGCCTCTCTGTTGCCCTCATCCCATATGTTTTTCTTTTCTCCTGTTTCCCACCTCTGTTTTTAAGTTGTTAGAATATTTTCTTTACATTCTAATCCTATTAAAATTTTGCCATTTGTTGTCATGTTTTTATTTTCTGACAGCTCATTTTTTAGGTCTCTGAATGCTCCTGTTTTATAGAGTTGTTATTTCATGACAGTATTTTCTCTTAGCTCTCTGAGGATGTTAATGATACCTTTTGTTTCTTTTTGAAGCTTTTCCTACATAATTTTTAAGTTCCTTTTTTTTTTTTTTTTTACTGTTTGTTTCTTTCATATTAGATACTTTATGTGTCTGATGATCCTTGAATGTCTGTTCCTGTTTAAGAAGGTGACTTCACAAAGTGGAAGACATGGCTTCGCTGGGTCTGCTAAGTCCGTTGCCATCATCTGTTTCATTTCCAGCTTTAAAAAGTTTAACATTTTAGTCTCTCCTATTATCTTTGTCCTTGTAGATTTAGGTCCCTAAAAAGCAATAATTGTTATACTTGGGTTTTAGGAGGGAAGAGAACTAACTATGTGTGTTTATATACTGTCTTTAACTGGAAGGCAATGTAGAAATCTTAAAAAATAAATCCAGGTCAGGATTTGTAGATTTGATATTTGGTCAGGCACATCCCCGCAGTGGCGAGCCTTAGCTGGCATTCTTTTATTTTTAAGGCATGATATATATTTAGATTGTTTCAGCGGAGAACTTGACTTTCTTGTTCACTCTGCAGCAGCTGCCTCTTTTTCTTCCTTAAACACTTTTATTTCAGATATAAAATACCACTACATTTATAAATAATTTGGCTTTGAGATAAAAAATAAGAATCCTTAAAAAAAAGATCCCTATTGATGTTTCTAAAAGGAATTTTCTGATGGTAAGTGTGTAATCCTTAGATTAAAATGCAGCTGACACATTAAGCCTTCTTACACGAAAAGCTGAATAATAGGCTTTAATGCCATTTGTCCTTGACCACCCACAAAGGGCATTCGCAGGCCAGAGAGACTGGACATAAATACAGCATAGGGAGTGAGCTGTATTTGTGATTTTGATCCCTAGTAAATGCCTCAACAAAGCAGTCACGCTGAGATCGTCAGAGAGTAGGTAAAAAAACTATTGTGAAAAAGCTAACCTTAATGCTGATGGTCTGTAAAAATTAAGCAGTTTTTAGGAGGGCAGTGTGGTTCTTTTAATATAGGCCAATGGACCTTGAAATTGTTTCATGATGTGCTTCTTGTGGTAATAAATTCAGTTGCTTGCTGTCCTCTGAATGCTGGATGTGTCCTCTGTCCATATCCACGCTCCCTTCCCCCTTACTGGAGCACACACAGCCTCTCAGAGAAATGCCTTGGTCTTTGCCTGATAACCATGCTGGGGGTTCCTGGCCCTGGTGGTGATTAGATACCAGAAGTTCTCTTGGGAAGATTTGTAGCTCGGCACAGTAGCAGCTCTTCAATAGCTATAACTTCACCACTGGGAAAGAAAGGGAAAACCTCTCCTCTTCCATGCTGATTGCTATGGAAGCTTGCCCAAGATACTTCTTTTTGTGCCGGGCTGTGTGCAAAACCGAGAAATTGCTTTCCACTTACAAGCATTGGCCTATTATTACTCTGTAAATCTTCGAGGAAATCGGTTCATAGGTTTCCTAAGTTTAGAAAGTCACTTATTCACTCTTATTATTAAAGACACTGACAATCTAGGAGTAATTGTCTTGAGGTTGAATTCAAACTAATAGGAAGCACAGTATTGCAGAAATGCTTGGTTGTTGTTGTTGTCGTCGTTGTTGTTGTTTTAATTAAATACAAATTCTGAATTCTTGTAGGTTAGGAAGGGCTCCTTTTTGTCAAATGAGCAACTCCTCTCCTTCTCTATACTTTTGTCTTCCCTGTGCCTTCCAAGTCTGTCTCCATATATACGGTAGTGAAGTGAACTCTTGGAGCTGTGTTGTTCCTTAGAAGGCAGAGACCAGCGTTTTTTGCGCCAAGAGGGAGCCCTGCAGATGGTGACAGGTTAGCTCACCCGAGCCCCGCCTGGGCTTCCTGAGTTTTGTGATCCTCGTTGATTATCAGCGCCTGTGCCACACTTAAACTTTTAAAGCTCTCGCCCAAGCACGAGCAAAAAATTTCCTTGGTTATCCTCAGCTAAGGAAAATAAACCTTTCTTTTTAATTAGAAGGAGAACTGCAATGGCTCTTTACAGAAACGACCAGTTTCTATCCTGCTAGCGCTACTTCGCTCCCAGGGGTTACAGCCCCAACTCTCCAGTATGTATCGGTTACTGGATAAAGAATCAAGGAAGAACCAAAGACCTATAATTTCCAAGTGATTTAGATTATCTTCCCACAGGGCAACTATTATTTGAAATTCCGTTCTGTTGCCAACATGATGTTGGCATCTGCATGTAGTAATTATAATGTTGTATTCTGTAACAAAACTCTACTGGGAGAAGTTTATCACATACATGCATTATAGTGTAATGGGTGATGGTATCAAAAAATGCTTTCGGGCAATAAAAGGTTAAATTTATTAGCTAGATGACTTTGTGATTCAAAAAAATGTATGATACAGACTACAGCTTTGTCATTTGTGATTTGAGGTTATTATGAATAGGCCCCTCATCTGGTTGAGAATTTTAACTATCCAATTTATCTATGGAAAAATTGCTCTTCAGACAGAGTGTGAATGAAATATTCTTTCCATTGTGGGACTCCCCCTGTTCTTGGAGGGGAATGAAAAGAAAGGGTGGCATTTATGGAATTTGGCTATTCTGCGGAAAGGGGTGTGTGCCTCTAGCTGCAGCTGTGGTGTCTGCTGGAAGGAGTATGGGGACAAGTGGCTCTGAGGTCAGTGTACAGTACTTGGTGCGGGGTTTCAGAGGTTGCTGGCTTTTCACGTGAGACCCCAGTATCTGATGCGTTTTGTGGAGGCCATAGTTAGAACATTGAGAGATTTACTCTTGGGTCCATAACGAGGACAAACTGGCCATGTTTCTGTTTATTGGGTATCACCTGCAGGGTGGGCTGCTTTAGCATGTCCATCGCCCACCTTCTTGTGGAGCATCTCTTGGATCAAAAGCTGGGACTGAATTAGAGTGTTGGGTGGTTGAGGAGGTTTCCATCTCCCACTTGGCTTTGGTTAGGAAAGCAACTGAAGAGGGGGGAGGGTCCCACCTTCCCCAACACGGAAAGTGTGATGCAGGAAGGAAAGAAAGAGAGGAGACCTGATGGCTTTGAGGGTGCTGCTCGAACGGAGACAGCTGAGGCCAGGTGCGGAATGGGGCTGGGGCCGTAGGAGCAAAACAGCTCTGGGAAGATCGTAAGCATGTGGTTTTTGTAGATGAATGGTTATGCTTCTTTGCTTTATGTGTTTTTCTTTTGGTTTCCTGTAGAACTTAGAAGAGGCTTTCAGAAGGTATTGGACATGTTTTTGCCCATGCTTGAGGTAACTTTCAAGGTCAAATGTGTGTCCTAGAGCCCCCCAGCCTGGTGCTGTCAGCAGTAGTGCTAATGATGCAGGGAGCTCTCAGGAAAGCTAGTCTGGGTGCTAGGTCTCCTGGAGGCTTCTCTCTTAGTGTTCAAAGCTCTGGTCTGTGTTCTCTTTGAATAATGGAGGTCAGTCCGATAGCTTATGTCACAACTGTATATATTAAAGAGAAAAGGAGAATGAGGAGGGTATAGGAAAAAAGATTATAGACAAAGTAGAGAAGTTAACAGGAAAACAAGAAGAATTTCTTTCTAACTGGCAGGCATTCATTATTTATATTTAATTTAAAAAATTAATAAACTAGGCATCTTTGAAGTACTGTGTTTCTTATTAAATTTTGCAAGGTCAGAGTCATAATTTTCACAGTGGAACCAGTTCTTTAAATACTTTTTTTCCCCAAAAACACATTATGAAAAGCGGATGACTGTGATTCTGCTCTGGTGGAGGGTCCCACCTGTCACCTCTCTCCTCCCACCCCCACCCACGTACGAAGAGACCTTTCGAATGCCAGAGAGCACACTTGGAGCAGGTGGATTCTGTCACTTTTCTCGGCAAGAAATTGTGAATTTTTTCCCTTTTGTTTTGGCAATTGAGAATGTTGGGGCATGAGCAGTGGGTGGGTCTCACCTCTTCACCACTCTTTCCCCCACCCACAAAAGGAGGCTGCACAGACTGTGATTTATCAATTATTTGGGAAACCTTGTATAAACCTAATCCTATGGTGGTAGTTTCAAAAGTTGCTTTTTCACCTAGAAGAGGGATGTGAGCCCTAGGAGAGGTGGTCTTTGCCAGCATACCTGGATTTACAGAACAAAATATGGTCATCTGGCCAGGGAATGCCCACTGCAGCTCTGTTCCTAGTTGAAGAAATGGTTGACTGGTCCTCTGATCAGAACTTTACAAAGTGTGTGGTGGTAGTTTCTCTCTCATTTTCCTGTGTGGTTCTTCAGTTGTTGGAAAAAGTTTCTTTGGTGATGTGGTGTGTAGGAGCCCAAGTTTTGAGTCAGGCGAGACAGATCTGGATGTAAATCCTAGCTTCTTGGCTGTGATCGTGAGAAAGTTACTTAACCTTCTTAACCTTAGTTTCTCATCTGTAAAATGGGGATGTTGTTTGCTTCAGGGTTATGTTAAGGATTAAATGAGATTTAGTACGTGTTATGTATATATACATGTACATTTATATCTATGTTAATATGTCAACTTTTATGCCTCTGTTATATATCTGTACATATATACATGTGCACTATATACGTATGGTGCTTAGTACAGTACCTGGCACTTAGTAAGTGCTAAGTACAGAGCAGATTTTGTTATTGTACTATTTCTATTACTATGCTATAATTGCACTCAAGCATTGGGATATGTGAGGCAATGTATGGTGCCCCTCTCTGTGCCACCCTCCAGGGGCAACAGTGCTTACTGGAGGGAAGTTGTAAAAGATGCCAGGCTTTGTTTGAATTACATCGAGATTCTAATTTGCTTTCCTTAGTTCCTGTTCTTCTAACTCTTAAGCCTTTGTTTTTTTTTTCATGTTCACCATGTTCTCTTAAAGTCTTAACTATGAAAATA
The DNA here is from genome assembly GCF_057876585.1 of Rhinolophus sinicus. Taxonomy (NCBI): domain Eukaryota; kingdom Metazoa; phylum Chordata; class Mammalia; order Chiroptera; family Rhinolophidae; genus Rhinolophus; species Rhinolophus sinicus. Next base: position 33,283,236 of record NC_142515.1, read on the forward strand.
GACACGACATTTCTCTGGAGCAGGGCATGTGGGCTGTCTGGGCACTGGCAAAGTGGCCTCATCAAGGTGTGTTTCTTAATCTTTTACTTTTTAAGGTTACTTTTTCCTTCATGGACATTAAGGGAGAAAGGATTTATTCATAAAACAGACCGAATTTTTAGGCAGTTATTAGTATTTTCTACTTTTTGGTAGTAATTTGATCAGAGCCTTGGTCGGCAAGAGATAACTGGTGTTTGTAGTTGAACTTGATAAAATTCTTGCCAGATGCAAAGACTATTTTGGCAGTTAGCTTGTCTAGAAGGATCGCGAGCAGAAGCTGTTTCTTTTACCCTTTTCTGAAATAGCAGAGACAGCGAAATAGCAGTACAATGTTATCATTAGGACCTTAACTAGGAACTATAGATACAGAGCAGTAGCACATAGACCTTGATGTCTTTCATTTCACTCATTGGGTCTTTATTTGCACTTTTTAAAAGAATTTCATGTGTAAAATTTCATATGGCATTAGCTATACTTATAAGAGTCCAGATTTGTTGATTTGTTCAGGATTATTAAAACACATACTCAAAATAGTTGAGGTCCACAAGGAATGCCCATTCCCTTTGAGTCATTAACATTGTAAGGATTACCCTAAGACTTAATAACAGATTTACTTGAAGAGGGTTTCTGTTATGCTCAATGATCCTTTATAATCGAGCTCTAGTCCTTTATTACCTTTGCCGTTGAGGGACCAAGACTGAGATGTTTGTCGCGGGACTTTTTCTGCAAGTGAGGCAGGCTGGTCAAATAAATAAAGACGACTAAAACAATACCTTCCATTGTTCTTGAACTTCTTTCTGGGAATGAGCAGCCAGGAAGCCTAGACAAGTTTTCCTTTAGTTTCCATGGCATTTTTCTTTCCCCCTGGAGGGACCACAGTTTGCACTGCTTTGCCAGCATGAAATTGTTTTAAGAAGTGTAACCATAAATCCCTAGAAGGTCAGCAGAAGACCTTGAGAAGAACCGCGGAGAAGATTAGCCATCCCTGCTGCTGTTGTGGCACACTTGGTGGCGTCGCCATCTGAGGGCCTGGTCCCAGGCTCTCCCACCAGCCTCCCATGGGGGGATCCCTGTAGCTTCTTTGGAGGGACATGAAGACTGGGAGGTTAAGCTGCCTGTCCAGACTGCATAGCAGTGGCTGAGTCAGCATTGACCCCGGATCCATTTGACTCCAAAGTGCACAATTTTAACTATCACCGTCTGTTGCCACCCAGCTAGAAAAATAAAACAAAACACCACTGACTCCAAAATGTGTGCTTTTCTGCTATGTCATGTTGCCCCTATTTCCTGGCATCCTGACTGTTCACCCCTTCCAAAGAAAACCCAAACTTCCAAATCACACCATTTACTACATCTATAGGCAGCATTGGCAGCCCTCACTTGTTTTGGACAAAGGAATCCCACCTCAGTGCATTGTAGATTGCTTTCCCTTATTTATGTAGGGGGAAGGGATCACAGGAATGTAAATAGAAGTGTGTGTGCGCTATTGTTTTTACACCAGTCTTCACTTTTAGGAAAGGTTTAGGAAGAGGAATCTAAGAGCTTGGAACTAGATGGAAGTGATGGGAGTGCTGGTGGTGTGGGCTTGGAGATGGTAAAAGAAGGAAATTCAGGTAGCTGGAGGCACTGGTGAGTAGACAGCAAGGGATCTCATGGTTCCCTCTGATTCAAAAATAATGTTATTCTGTTCTTTCATGTATTTGTTCCTTTGTTCAGTCCTTCATTCAAGTCCAAGCGTTATTGAGTGGCTATTATTTTCAAGCTCTTTTTGGTGCTATGTAAAGCAAAAAGTGTGAGAAATTTCATCTGCCTCATTTTAATGGGAGGAACAGAAAATTTGGAGGAAGTAGAAATGTGTATATGTAGCTGTTTAAAAACATTGCTCTTATAGTTAGTACCAGATGCTTTTTACTCGTAAAACTAGGATATAGTTTAGAAATGTGTGGGCAAGGCTAAGTGTTTAAAAAATTGTGAGGTTCTTACCTTGTTTGCTTTTTTCTAGTGAACTAGACAAATGTTCCCACACCCCTCCCCTTCCCATACCTGAAAGGTGGCCGTGCGAATACAATGGGGAGGCAGAACATTTCATCATTTCCTGAAAACAAACACTTAAATGCAAAATATAGTGATGAAATAAGAGATATAATAGTTAATACATTTAACATTTCTGCAAAGTCTAAAATCCAAGGGATGTTTAATTGAAGTGAGAAAAAATGTTTGCCCTGTTTTCCTTGTGGAAAAAGGACATTTTGAAGCGTTTGAATGAAGTGTGTGTGTCTATTTTTTTCTAAAGCCCACTTTCTGATAGATCTAAAAGAACAATCCCAAACTTGAGTGACTCTTAGGGCCAGGCAGGTAGCATAAATTTGTGAAGTGGGTTGGATGTGAAATAATAGCAGAGGCTGGGCCCTGGGACACACTGGAGGGCCAAGTGCTGTTTTCACAGGAGGAGGTGCTGCTCGAACCCGCTCCACGTTGCCAGATGGTGGCCCAAGTGGGGGGTGGAGGCCAGACCTTCCAATTTTCATAGAAATCCAGAGTTTTACATAACTGATTGAAAACCTTAAACCACACCAGTGCCATGTAGGTCAAACAAAACCTCCCTGCGGTTTGCAGGTGGCTCACAGATCGCCACTTTGAAACCTTTTGGTTTCGTACCACTAGCATATAGTGTATAGAACCCCGAGTGGTCACAAAATGATTACCTTGGTGTTTTACGTTTAAAAATAAAATTTTCAAGCATTAATTACAAAATTAAGTAGGCCTTTAATAAAGACTTGTTAAATGGAACTGAATGCTAAGGAGCTTAATAATCCATAGCCTGCCAGTTTACAAGAATCAGAGAGAAATTTGAGAACAGAAGAAGCTGTCAACAGAATAAAACAAAGAAAATCAATATGCTTTCTGGTTGTAGTGTCCTCCAGTGTGTCAAGCAAGTAGAGAAAGCCTCTATTTTCAACAATGAAGGAGCTACATAAAGGTTATGGTGAAAAAGAGAGGACGGCAAACTCATTGAATACCACTTTTGCCGTGTGAATCTTTGCTCAGTCTCATTTTCTAAGCTGTTACTTCTCTGGTTTGGCTTCCTTTGATGTTTTATTTTTGTCATCCACTAGCACTTCTGAAAGCCAAAGGTTGTCACAATTTTCTCACCTTGTCCTTGTATTCTTGGTTGCAAATAAGAACTTAAGCAGAAAAAACATTTATTGAAAGAATATCCAGCAGTTACCAAAGGGAGTTAGGTTGCCAGAACCACTGCTACAGTGAGCCACCATGGTGCTATGGACATCCCAGGGAGGTCACCCCCACTGGCTCCAGCCGGGCCCTGGATGTGGAGTTATGTGCATGCACTCAGCTGCATTCTTCTCCTACCTCGTCTCCTGTGTCACTTGCTCCAGATTCAGTCTTGGGTGGAAGCATCTGATTATCCAAGCCTTGATGACATGTGCACACACTGGGTGGCAGACGGGAGGAAACGATGGCCTTCCTCCTTCTCAGCATCTCTGATAGGGTGGGCTCCCCTCCCACCAGTGCTCACCCCTCGAGGAGGACATGCCCATAGGAGACACAGAGGCTGGGCACCTACACGCATGTGTTAACTTTTAGATCACTCCCAGAGGAAAAAGATGGAAGCACTGAGGCTGAATGGAGGCAAAGGAATCAGAGGCCATGTCATTCCTAGGATTTGGCACCTTGTGGCTAATGGAGGATTCAGGGAGGTGAAGTGACTTGCCCGGGGCATTTAATGCTAGAGGGGATTTTAACCCATTTGTACCTGACTCTCAAACTCATGCCCTTTCCTACTACTTATCCAGCTGTATCTTTCATGTAACGTAAATGGCAGCGCTTAAGAATCCTTTCCCAATCTCCAGCCTGAAGGGTGCTGGAACTTTCTATTCCAAGCAGACGAAGTAGAAATCAGCGCTGCTGTGATGTAGTTTACACTGCAGTCTGCTTTGCAGCAGCAGGGAATGCTCAGTGTGAGAATAGGTGGTTTTCGACACATATGGTTTTGTACAAGCATCTTATAGCATAGTTTTTAGACAATCATTTATTTTGGTGCATTCTATAAATATCTCTTCTATGTAGGGGGGTCCAAGCCCAGGGCTACTGACTTGAGTAAGACCATTTCTGCCCCTTCTGTACTTACTGTAGAGAGAAGAAAGGGTAGGCAGCAATATAGAAACACCTTGCTTATATAATAAAAAGCTGACAAAGGGAAAACTTTAGAGGGTAAAGAAATCTTGAAAGTCCATCTACAAAAACAAGAAAATAACTTAATGCTAAGCCTTCCCCCAGTGCTCATGTTACTTATAACCCAGGGATAGAGAGAGTGGGTGCCAGGAAGTGGGCCAAACGCAGCCAGCCCAGAGCAGGCGAGAGGCACAGGACCAGAAAGGGCACTCGGGGCACATCCCACGTGAAGTAGCTTTGCTGACTGATCTGCACATCTGCCCTTGTCTTGTTCTCTGCTCTGGGACGTTTCTACCCTGGGGAAAACGTGGTTGTAATCCAGGACCTGTGGGTAATTCTCATTCTCAGATGTTCTCTTCTGCTCATGAAGCGCCACACTGCACACTGGCCAGTGCTGCATTAGAGTTGGAGAATTTTGAGAGCTCTGTAGACAAATGACGCTGCTGCTGGGTGTGTAGCTCCAGTGGGAGCATTTGCTGTGTTCTGATTGTCATGCGTGCTTGTGGTCTGGTCAGCCCAGAGGCTGTAAGGGATGTGTGATCCCAAGACCTAGAGCACTAACTAGTCTTGCAGTAAAGTCAAATTCATGACCACCATGTGAAGATGAATTGCCACCACCCAGGCCAAGAATGGACATTTTCCAGAAGCCCACCTGTGCCCTTCCTAATCATGACACTCTCCCTTCCCCCCAGAGTTAACCATAATCCGGATTTACGCTACCGTGTTTCCCTGAAAATAAGACCAGGTCTTATATCAATTTTTGCTCCAAAAGATGCATTAGGGCATATTTTCAGGAATGTCTTATTTTTTCATGTACAACAATCTACATGTATTCAAATACAGTCATGTCATCTTCTTCTGGAACATCGTCATAATGTCCTAAATGCATCCGTCTGGCTGACGATCTTAACCGGGGCTTATTTTCGGGGAAACATGGTAGTCACTGCCTTGTAGCATGTGTTTTCTATTTCACGCTGTGCCGAAATCTTTCTACCTGTCCAAGTCTCTAACTGTCCTGTTCAGGGGGGCTCAGAAGCCAGTTACAAGTTGTTGTAAATGCTTCAAGGTCTTGCTTATGTGACTGGAGCAGGAACATGTTTGGATGCCAGGGCGTTGCTTTCTGCATTTCACCTCGGTTTGGACGATAGGTTATTGTTCTTGGCCTGAGGCCTGGTGTCTCACAAGACCCTGAGTGGTGCCTACTTCTCTTTCAGGCCAAGCCCCTTGAGCCTCCGTGGTACTTTCTGTGGCAAACTCCGGTATAAGGGCTGCCTGAGAGCCCTGGGAACCGTCATCCCTGCTGCCTTTGGCACTTGGAGGGAGGTTGTCAGTTCCTTCATTCCAAAGCATACACAAGTGTAATCCGAAACCCTGCACCTGTGGATCCTTGTAACTTAAACCCCAGTCACTATGGGACTGATTGCATAGGAAATGAACTCCATAAACAGAGTCTCTTATGTAAGGGGATTTAATGTGGTTTTCAGTATCATAGTGTTTTAGAGAAGTTCATTTTAACTGTGGTCTAATACATTCCTTTAATTGAATTAGCAGCTAGTCAATCAGCATTGTGTTATTTCAGTAGCCACAAGACTGCTTGGCCTGTGCGTTACAGAAGGCCCCTCCTGTTGGCACAGTCTGGGAGCATGGCAAGTCCAGCTTCGTCTACCCGGTCAGAGAACGATGGTTCCAAAGCAGTGATAATCAGGGGCCAACCACGGGGGCCGGTGACATACCCCTGTCATGCTCCGAGAGACCCCGTACCTAATTGGAAGTTAGTGTCTGCTGAGCTGCTTATAGTTCAGGAGTGAAATTATTGTTCTGATGCTCTCAAGGCAGATGATCAAGCTGGGAATGAGCTGCTGAAGCTGCCAGGAACTTTGTCACTGAGGTTTTCTCTTGACAGGAAGTGCTAGAGCTGACCTAGTCAGGTCCACAGTAATGACCAGATCTTAGTGGGGAAGTCTCTTTTGAAGGTGGAGTGCCGGGAATCGGTCACCGGGCAGGTGCACAGGGAAAGGGGGACATAGAGAAAAACCCTCCTGTTCCTAGACAGTATGGAGATAGTGTGGGGGCAGAGCCCCAGAAAGTAGTTTCCAGGCTCTCGGCCTCACATGGACAGGTGCTGGCTCAGGTAGTAAATGGCCATCAACTGTGATTGCATGGCCATCAGCTGTGGCTAGTTGGCCGTCAGCTGTAACCAGTGAGCCATTGGCCACTAATATAACTGCTGTGGCTACGCTAGCAGAGAGAAGGAAAGAGAAGAGGAGGAAGAATGGGGGCTAGCAAGAAGATGGCGGCTGGGCTGGCAAGTGTGGATGGCGGTTTGAGGACAGTGTGGATCCAGCCTCCAGTGAGAGTATAGTGCCGCCAGAGAGAATATAGTGGTATGACTCCCCCATCTATGGCTCCGTGGGTGTTCCTTTTTGGCCTCACCATATCCTGCGTTCTTGTATGGGGAGCGGGAGCAGAGACCCCACAGGCCGTCCCGCACGACAGATAGTGTTTAGGCTCCTGCAGGCAGTGCTTGTCAGAAAGGTAGATTTCTGAGCCCCATACGAAACCCACCAAAACATCATCTCTGGGTGTAGCGGCCGAGAATCTGCATTTTAATCCAACACCTTGACTTCTGTGCACAGCAGAGTCCTAGAGTCTCTGATCTAGAAAGTGGTAGTTTCATTCATTCATTTGGATGAGGGTGAGTTAGACTGGGGAGAAACTGGGACTTGAAAGAAGAAAGGAAAAAAAGGGTGGGTCTCAGACTTCTTGGTTGATCTGAAAAAAAGAAATGCCGGTAAACTAGGGTGGTGTTTTCACACTCTCATTGCCAGGAGTCTCAACTTTTAAGTCGCCTTTTCTGTGAAGTGTCCTGAGCCCAGATAAGGTATGCTCTCTGGTGGCTTAGAGATGTCACTGCAAGCTCTTCCTTCTTTTGCTCTATCTGGTTGTGGAGCAGTGGATAAACCTCTGGAGTCCACAGTGGGCAGAGGCCTATCTGAAATGTTAGCGAATAGAGACCAGCTAGTGAGCCTTGAAACTGGTTGTGGTTTTATTTTCCATCTCCTTTACTCCAAAAGTAAAATGTTTCTTTGTCTTGTATCTTTCTGTCTTCCAATTTAGCTAATAATTTAGTTCTTCCCGCATCAACTGAGAGTGGAATTTTTAAGCATTTGAAATGCCACATGGATTTCTGGATCATTTTAGGGTGACCTGTCATTAGAGTCAATGCGTAAAGTCATGTCTTTGATAACTGCTTTAAATCTTTCAGTGTTTGAAGATAAAGAATTTGTTATTTGTGAGGGGTATTGAACGACTACAAACAACTGGCATTAATGTGACCAAATAAGCACAGCTCATTCCTGGAATGTCAGGGTCACAGACGGTTTGAGCTGAAAGGAACCCTAGAAAGCCTCTAACCCAGCAGTGAGCTCTGGACCCAGACGTGCTGTCTTCCGTTCTTGCTCGGCCAGTTGATACTAGCTGTATAACTTGGTGCCTCAATTTCCTCCACTGTCAAATGAGGGTAGTGATACCTAGTTCATAGTGTTGTTATGAGTTTATAATGAGAAGTATGCAAAATGCTTGCCTAGTGTCCAGCATGTAGTAAACACACACACCATATCATGGGTGAAAAAGCAGACTGCAGGAAGTTTTGATTTGCCTGAGGTCATATTGTTACCGGAGAGCGGGCCCTTCTCAGGGCCGTGCCTGGGCTTGCTTCCTACACCGGGGGTCGAACCTGGTGGAGTCTGGGCTAGATTCCCACACTGGGGGTCGAACCCGGGCCTCAGGGAGGAAAACTGGGAATCCTAGCCACTACGTTGCCAGGGGTGAGCTCTCCTCAGCACAATGTCCATATTCTTGGTGACTGGAGCAAAGAATTGAACAAGACACAGAGGTGAAGTGGTGAAAGAGAAGTTTATTAGAAGAAATAGTACACTCCAAAGAGTTTGGAGCGGGCTGAGTACAAAGGAGTGGCTAAAAGGCTCAAAGGGCTCAAGGGCTGATTATTAGAAGAAAAAGTTAACTCCAAAGGGTTTGGAGCAGCCCCCGAGCAAAAGTAAGGCTCAAAAGGCGCTGACTGGCCAGGACTTGGAGTTTTTATTTCCTCCTCTTCTAGAATGGGCTACTCCTCTCTAGTTGTGGGGCTGCTTGATTGATACCTGTGATTGATAATGGCTGATGGTGATGGTAAACAAGGGCAAGTTTGGGTGGAGACGGGAGGTCTTTTGGGCGGTTATTTCCCATAGACTATGTCGGACGTGCAAGAATATTACCTGATGTATCCAGGCATTTTGGAGACCCAATTCCTGTCTCTAACTGCGTGCCGTATGTCCCCCTTGAGAGACGTGATCCCTATAAGTCTCTATGGGAAGTTGAGGGACAGGAGGTCTCTTCTTCTGTATCTGCTCCCTGCTGAATGTGGCCCTTGTCCATACCTATTGGGGATTCACGGGACTCTTGCCCTGTATAATCTTAGGTGAGGGGAAGGGGTCTTGAGATCTGCCTGGAGGACCATGTTGACTTCTGTGGTTGGGATGTCCTGGAAGTCTTGGTGGTGTATCACTTGTATCCTAACGGCCCCTAGATGAGGAGAGATAGATTTTAGTTAATAGAGTTAAAAGTGTTGGCCCAAGAAGCAGGATTCAAAGATATTGACAGAGTGACGGCATGATGAAAAAATTTATTTAGCTTCATGGAGCCTGGCCTTTCTTCTGGTTTAACCGGTCAGTCAGTTATTGTTTACCTAGCAGCAATGCCTGGAAAAAATGCTGTGATACAATGACCATAGTCAACAGACATTAATCACAAGCTTTAGGGTAATTACCGAAAGCAGGGGGTAGGAGAGTTCTATGATTCAGGTTAAAAACAATCTATTTTTTAAATGTTTTTATTGGGGAATATTGGGGACCAGTTTTTCCAGGACCCATCAGCTCCAAGTCAAGTCGTTTTCAGTCTAGTTGTGGAGGGCACAGCTCACTGGCCCATGTGGGAATCGAATCAGCGACCTTGGGGTTAGGAGCACTGCGCTCTAACCACTGAGCACCCAACCACGGCCACCCAACAATCGTTTATGATCAAGAAACTGATTAGAAAAATGATTATAACCAGGGATTACGGAGACAAAACACTAGGGAAAAGAAAACTTAGAGTTTCTTTAGTGAGAAGCCCTTTCGTATCAATGTCACCAGTTCAAGGTTCAGAAACCAGGCCCTTTAACCCCTAGTCTTATTTTGTACCTGTCGACTGTACCAGTTGACTGGTTCTTAAACTATGGACTTAAAATGTTATATTTGCCCAATATAATCAGTAAAATGTAAGCAGCTCTGTTTAGCCTCACGGCTCAGAGACTATTCTGGACTAACGACTACCAGGCACAGCAGGACTCCTGTCCCAGTGATTGTGGCCCTTGCCAGGTAATGCAGCCTTTAAAAATGGCTGTCAGGGAAACTGTGTAGCAAGGTGCAGAAACTGTATGTGGCCCGTGGTCATAGCTGGGTGAAAACTCTATGAGGAGTGGAAGGAAATTCACTAAAATGGTCGGGGTGTGTTAGGGGAATGGAACTACTGCATCAAAGGGTATGATACCTTTATGGTTGTGGTCAGATCTCTTACTGAAAGGGTTGGGCCACCAGGAATGTGTGGAAAAGGCCTTTCATTCCATGGATTCGATTTATACTTGTCACTGATAATCTGTTTTCTCAGTGCCAGGCATTAAGACCTGGCAGTTGTATTGCACACATCTGTACAAATGTATATGTATGAATATATGTACATGTAACAAATTGAAGGACACATTTTAAAAGTTTCTATGAGAAGCCACATTTTTGCTGAGCTATTTATACCTGCTTATTTCCTTTTTTCTGTCTTAAACTTTCCTTTCCTCTGTTTAAAGAAGAGGTGTCAGATGCCTCTTCCTGTTCACATAGTTGAATTGAAATTCCTTATAGTTTTACATAGGAGAGAATGGATTTTGTTTTTAGGAACTTCTAAGTGCTGGGACACACACTGAATCTATCCTGTCCCCTGCGTGACTAGTCAGCACCCTCTCCACGGTGTGGGTATCTACCCAGAGCTCACTATATGAGAAACTTAATTCTTCTCTGCGGGTGAAAATATTACCTTTGCCCTTTGGGCAGGCTCAGCCTGTTGAGAAAACCCGCTAAAATTCTATTGATAATACATGGTGAGTACAGGGTAGCAGTTTATACTCAGACAGACCTGTATGACCTCGGACAAGTTGCTTAACTTCTTTAGGGCTCAGTTTCCTTACCAGTAAAAAGGGTTTAATTCTAATATATATCTGATGGTTAGAGCTTCCATATTCAGAGATTTGGCCAAGATAGCTATATTTAATCCTTTCTCTTTTTCTCCTTCACTCCCAAAGCAGACTGGGTATCCACTGTGTGTGTCTGCCTTTGTGGATAGGATAACAGATGTGGCAGCACACACAGAAGATGAGTCATTGCAGATGACTTGGAATGACAATTCTGGTTGTAGTTCTGGCAGCTGGATGGGGGCAGGCTGTAGGGTTGTATGGCTGGTGTTTTGGATACTAATATTGCTTAAAGAAGCAAAAGTAAGTTGAAATAAAAGATTATGGCAAATAAAACAACAATAGGGGTCGTCCTTGGCCGACCCTTATAGTTTTAGTAACAGGTCTTTGATATGTTATGTGTACGTTGCTGCTGCATGTTTACCAATTTCCCTTAGCATCATGGTCGGTTTTAGTTCAGAATTCTCTTTTCCAGGTGTTGTGTGAATGGATCATTACAAAGCAGTCCTCAATAGCTTCCAGATCAATATGTACTTACACTAAAGTGGTCCCAGGCCTTGAAATTTCATGTCCTTAAACAATGATCGAATCCAGTTCTCTAATTCAGGAGAAGATGCCAGATATCGTTTTTCATCATGGTGTTTGGCTCATTCTATCTTCCTTATCTGGGATATTTCAGGCATGAAGTTTAAGCAGCCAGGAGTAACTTGTTTGTTTTTTATAGCAGGAAGCATCTAGGCTGTGAATTAGATTCAGCACATGGGGGTGAAATGTGTGTGGTACCTTTAAATGAAATGTCCTTGTAATTTTAAGCAAATAAGCAAATAAATAGTCACATGAGGAGGAGGGAAGAGGACGGTTATGTTACTGAGAACCGTTAGCAAATGAAACTGCCAATCACACTCTGAAATCATAGGTTCCACTTTCTCCCTAGGCCTGTCTTTCCCTGTTGTTAACCTACCTACAACTGAGAAGCAGTTCCCCGTGGGTTTCTCTTGTGAGTAGAGGCACTTGTTTGTGCAGCGAATAGCCTTGGAAGATAGAGAGTGTCTCTGGAGCAAAGAGTGGGCATGCTTACTGCTTGTTATAAAATATTTGGGTTCCCTAAGCTCATATAAACTCATTTTCTTTTATAACAATAAAATTATTTTTCTGATTGCCCTGATTTGGTTTCGCTGTTGAAATTGATTTTTTTTTTCTAGTTCAGATTTTAGATCAAGGTCTGATTTCTACAACATTTCCATCTTTTCTTTGCATTTCTTCTGTTAAAGCACATTTTCTTCTTCTTATTAAAATTTTTGTAACATTTAAAACATGCCTAGTAAAAAGCTAATTGATTTACTTTATCATTCTTAAAATACTTCCAACATTCTTGTTAGTCTTTACTCATTATTATGGATAGCTGAAAAATTGTTTAGTAAATAAATACTAAGTTTAGTACCATTTACAAGGAACTGTACCCTATACTGTGTATTCAAACACTGGAAAGTGCTCTGAACATTATCTGGGAGTGTTTGAATAACATCAACATTGGGATCTTTTAACAAGATTAAAAGCACTATATAGAATCAGGATTTGTACGAGGCATACTATGCATAGCTTATTTATATTAACTTTATTTGTATGATTGACGCAGCATTGGCAGCAGACAGGACCATAAACACACTTAGAACATGGTAACAGCTACAAGCAAGACAGTAGATTTGGGCAGCTTCACTTCTACATGCTTCTGACCCAATTCTCAAAAATGTGGGCCTTAACCTTCCCCTCTGTATGTCAGAATTTCTTGCTCCTGCCTTCTTATTCTCCATGGCACTGATCACTTATCTGACACCACCTTGGGGTGGTCCTGGGGGCAAGGACTCAGTTGTGCACTTGATGGTTCTCATGTGGGAATGGAAGAGGGGAAAAAGAGAGCAATCTGGAATATTCTCGGTTTCTAGCAAATTGTATTACTAGGATATGAGAATAACTCATTTCTCCAATTTGTGTTTATCTGAAATATAGTTTCTCCAAAGGTTCTGAGTAACCCTTGCTGAAATGCCGATTTTAATTTTAGGTCAAGTTTCCTAAAATGTTTTGAAAGCTAGCCATGCAGGGAGGCTCTGGCCTCCAGGGAGTTTATATCTTTAGATAGAGAGGTTTTTCTATATCTGGGATCCAAACTGGAGTTTCTGAAGGTCTGAATACTCAATTAGCTCTTTAGTACCTTGAGTCACTAGCAGAATTAATATTTTAAATATGAATTTTACAGTTCTTCTTTTAATGGTTTCTTAGATAAGGGTGGTCTTTGAAGCAGAGGCCTCGACCACATCCTTTATTCCATTAGTGCAGGTCTGGATTTACCAGGAGGCCCAGTAATTGCATCTGCTATCTGGCTGGGATAAACAGTTTATTTATGACTCAGGTCCTACCCTGTTTCTTTAAGGCTTAGAATCGGGAAGATGTTGAACTTCACGAAAATCTCGGTTAACTCCACTTCAAGTGTGTTTCGGAAATAGCTAGACTATGACTGCTAAGGGAATTCTAATTTAGTAACTTGGATGCATTTTGAGTGGTTCTAGATATTTGCTAGTAAAACAAAACAAAACAAACAAACAAACAAAAAAAGGAAGTTTATGTATATAAATTTCTTTAACTGATTACAATCCATTGCTTTATTCTAAGGTAATTTTGTCTCCCTTAGTGCTTCTCACCTACCACGTGGGAAGCTGTGCCTTTTTGCTTGGCTCCTTTGGAAAGTAAAGAGGCTGGCGTGATCCTGGTGACACCTGCTGGCGTGGCTGCATGTTGGGTGTGGGGGGGAGGTAGGGTGGGGCTCAGGCTTCTTTCCTGTGTGGTTAGAGGATGCCAGGACCTCTGGGGACCCCACCTGTTAAGCAGAAAGAATTGGCCTAGAGGCTCGTCGGTCACCTCCCAGCATTGAAATTCTGTCTTCTCACTCTGCCTTGGTAAGAAGAATGCGGTAGATCTGAATGTACTGACGTGGAAGGATTCCATGACATATTGTTGAGTGAAAAAAGCAACTTGTAGAACATCTTGTATGTCTAGGAAAAGAAGGACATGTAGTGATCTAATCTGTTAACAGTTGGGGGAGTAGAAGGGAAGGACTTTTACGTCTCATTTCATATTCCTTGGAACTAAATTTTATTCACTTATCTGACTTTCATCTTAAAAGACAAGCAACCAGAGAGTCAGTGGTTCTGTGATTCTCTACATGGGCTCTGCTGGGTGTAGCCCCCGAACCATCTCAGGTGTCCGTCGGCTCTGGGGGCTGTAGCTGCCCACTCCTGTCCCACGCTCCCCGTGACGGCAGTTGGTTTGGGCCCTCTTGATTGTGGCACACACCTTCAGGTTCTTCATACCTGCCAGCCACAACCATTGCCCTCCAGGCCTAGCTCCATTGGCATTTGGGTTTATAACCTCGATTTTAAAATTTAAAAATAAAGGAAGTGCTTCTTAAAAATCACTAACATTTTAACTTTTCATTAGTTTCAGCTTGCTTTCCTGAATTAGCCAGACTTAGTCAGTTTTTGCAATGTCCCAGCATGGTCTTTCCCTGGCTGACAGACGAGGACAGTTTGGCCGTGTGTTTATGACATGTATGCTGTGTGTGCATCTGTTTGTCATTGCCAAGGGAGTGCTATTCCCTCTCTGTTTCTTGAATGTGGCCAGAACTGTGACTTACTTTTGTTTTCCTCCACAGCCCCTTAATTGGGGATGTTTGTACCGTAACTCGTTAGTGTGACTTGTGCCTCTACAGCTCCTCAGTTGCCTGGGGTTGTAGAGCCAAGGGAGTAGTAATCAGTGTGGAGATTCGGAACTCCCACCAGCTGTGCTATGAGACCCCTGCCGTCTGTATTTCTTGCCAAGTCCCTGCTTTTCTCTGCAGGCTCCAGGGATAACTCAAGCCATTTCAAGTTCTTTTAATCCTAGTCCCTAGCCTGATCTCTGTGTCGCTGTCTCCTGGCCTTAGCTGTTGCTTCTTGGCCACTGCTCACAGGGCAGACTGACTCGGCCTGGCATTTAGGGGTCAGGTGGGGTGGGAAATTTGTTGGTTGTGTTGACATCACTCTTTTTTCATCTTCGCCTTATGTGACCTGGCAACTCTTGTGGTTGGGACTCTTGCTGAAGTAAGGGACATCTCGATGTGTCGTCTGTCTCTTCGCTCTGTCTACTTGGGGCAGCCTCCAGAAGTTGAGGTGGCCCTTTTCGCTGTTGTTGGAGGTTCTTAGTTCCAGGGTCCTAAGGAGGTCTTGATCATTTTTCTTGTGGTATCTATTGGAATCTCATGCAAATGCTAGTCTTCTTGGCCCATCCCACTTCACCAGGATTCTGGAGAATATATAGATTAGGTTACTTGAGCCACAATTTTCTTACCAATTCTTGACTGTGACACCCAAAAGAATAGTGAAGATGGCATGCTTTTTCCCATATCCTTTTTTAGAATCTTGCTGCCTTCTTATGTCAACCCAACCTTTTTTTGGCTTTTATACTAATGACTATTGCGGTATGATAAAGAATTAAAATATTAACTTTCCTAAAGATACCTCCATTTTAGTAGAAGGCTTAAGGAATCAGAGCTCTGAGTCTCAAGCACCTTGTGACCAATAGTGCCCCAATATTTATGATCAGGTACATTGTATGGTAGCTCCTCAATCACCCATGTAGGCTGTTTACGCTGTAGGATGTGGCAGCAAGTGGCACTTAGGTTGTCCATGGAGAACAGTGGTAGATGGGGAGAGACCAAGATATGGCAGACATGCTTTGTACATTATACCAAGACTGTTCGTCTCCTTGGCTGATGTCCTTGTGCCATTCCGATATTAGGACCTATCAGAAAAATTTCATCTGTTGCTCTGAGTATAACCAAACATTAAGGTAAAAACTAGCAAATGGAGCATCAGTAGCTTAATAATTAAGAAAAGAGGCCTTTGTTGGCACTTTTACCTAATTAATATAGAAGAGCCACACAAGAAGAATAGCTTTAGGCCTGTTACTGAGAGGCATGAATTTAACACATGACATTAAGCACATGTCTTAGAGCTATTAGTTGTCATAATTAAACAGGTCAGATACCCCAAAGCTGTGATTCAGAGAGGGAGTCGTGGACTTTTCCACCTGCCTTACTTTGTCGAGGTCATTTTAAATGTCCTAATCTAGAAATTGGGTATAGTTTATCAAACTGAGAATAAAAAAATATGAGATTTAGCTTGGGGTGAAAGTGGATTTTTCCCCCCTCTAAGTAGCAATAATACTACAATTTAATAATAAACAGTTTTTATTTACTGAGTGCTATTGTATGTCAGGAACTGTACTAAACTTTTTGCACATGATTTTATCTAATCAACAAAGCAATTCTATGAATATATCCCCATTTTACAGATGAGGTAGCTGAGTCACAAAGAGGATAAACACCAAGATCATATAATTAACTAGTATATGTTAGAGCTGGTATATGAACCCAAGTGGTTTAGCCCAGGTTCAGAGACCTATACTGTGCCCTATAAGTGGCTGATGAAACCTCACTAGCCAAGGCTGATTGTGACCTAATTGTGGACAAGGCTAATTTCACTTCATTTAAGAATATTTAATGTTGGCAAAGACCACTGCACTGTGATTGGCACTGTGGCTGTATTAGTTTCCTATGGGTGCTGTAACAAATTATTATAAACTTGGTGACTTAAACAGCATAAACTTATTTTCTGTCAGTTCTGGCGGACGGAAATCCAAAGTCAGTTTCACTGGGCTGAAGTCAAGGTGTTGGCAGGGCTGTGCTCCCTCTGGAGGTTCTGGGAGAGAAGCTATTCCTGGCCTCTTCCAGTTTATGGCGGCTGCCCACATTCCTTGGTTTACGGCTGCATTACTCCAGTCTCTGCCTCCTGGTCACACTGCCTTCTCTTGTGTCTGGTGTCAGATCACCCATGGCCTACCTCTTATAAGGATCCCTTTGATTGCATTGAGGGCCCATCCTGATAATTTTCCCATCTCAAGATCCTTAATCACATATGCAAAGTCCTTTTTTCTTTCCCATATAAGGTAACATTCACAGATTCTAGAGTTTAGGACGTGGATATCTGCTGGGAGACCATTATTCAGCCTACTTCAGTGACAAATAGAAAGGATTAGAAGTTTCAGTCTTGCTTGTAGGCGTAGGCTTAATTTCAACAATTCCCTAACTGTTCAGCTGGACACAGATGCTAAAAATGTGAAAAAAAATGCCATGGCCAAATAGATTTGAGAATTATTGTATAATATATTCCTCTTTAGGGGGATTGACAATGTACAATGAAGGCTTTGAAAATTCCTGTGACAAAGAAAGCTGCATAACTTAGTTGAACCCAGAATTCCTCAGACTTAGTTGATTATAAAACACTTCATTTAAAAGCTATACCTATTAACATATCACGAAGAACTTAGAACATGCTTTAGGATGTGCTAGTTCAATTACTTATTACCTACTAGTCTTTTGAAGGCATCAGGTATGTCTTAAGTAACTTCACGTTACTTAATACCTTAAACATGCTTGGAATTCATTGGAAAGAACAAATCCAAGACAAATATACAAAATTAAATAATGTATGATGATATTTAACATTTTAGCTGACGTTCTGCCAGATGAGTTATAGGGGTCCAGATATACTATGATTTGTGATAAAGGAGAAGTTATTCCGATGTGAAATGATCTGAAAACACTTCACAGAGGAGATGCCTCACCTCCTCCAAGTGAAGGGGAAGCAGGGAGCATCCCCATGTGGGAACAAATGACTTAGCCAAAGGAGGCAGGGCTCCTCCGGATAGAGGGTTCAGGGGTACTGTGGATCATGCCTTGAATGTCAGTTTAAGGAGTTTAGACTTGATTCTCTAGGTCAGCAGCTGGTACACTATGGCTTGTGGGTCAAATCCAGTCCTCTGCCTGTTTTTATAAATAAAGTTTTATTAGAACACAGCTGCAGCCATTTACATATTAATACATGGCAGTTTTAGCACTATAATGGCAGAGTAGACTAGGCTTGCAGGACTTAAAATACATACTGATTGGGCCTATACAGAAAAAATCTGCCAGCTCTGATCTAGTTAAGAGGGAGCTGTTGAAGGGTTTTGATCAGACGTGTGTGTTAGAAAGCTTACTCTGGCAACTGTGTGGAGGACTGATTGGAGAATACAAAGACTAGGGAGAGCAGTGGCCGAGGATATGGGAGAGGAGGGAACAGAAAGAGGTATTTTGGGCTACAGTCTGGGTGTGGGGTACGGGAAATAGGAGAGCCAAGGATAATTTTTTAAGATAAACTCAATTTTAGAATAGTTTTAGTTTGAGGGAAAAGTTGCAAAGTAGTACAGGACTTTCTATATTCCCAGTTTCCCCTACTGCTATGTAAACATCTTATATTAGTTTGGTACATTTGTCATAATTAATGATCCAATATTGATACATTGTTACAATACCTAAAGCCGTATTTTATTCAGATTTCCTTAGTTTTTCCCAAATACCCTTTTCTGCTTCAGGATCCCATCCAGGATGTCGTATTTACATCTCGTTGTCATGTCTCCTTAGACTCCTAGACTATTAGACTCAGATATTACTTGCTTTTGATGACCTTGATAGTTTTGAGGAATACTAGTCAGGTATTTTGTAGAATTTCCCTCAATTGGGATTTATCTGATGTTTTTTTCATGATTAGATTGGAGTTACTGGTTTTTATGAGGAAGACCTCAGAAATGAAGCCCCATTTTAATCATATCTACAGTACATAGTGTTAACATGACTTATCACTTTTGATACTGACCTTGTCATCTTGCCGAGATTGTGTTTGTCAAGTTTCTCCACTGTAAAGTTTCTTTTTTTCCCTTTCCATACTCTACTCTCTGGAAGAAAGTCACTGTACAGCCTACATGTAAGGAGTAGGGAATTACGCTCTACCGTCTTGAGTGTGGAATATCTACATAAATTATTTTGAATTCTTCTGCATATATTTGTATATTCTCCCTCATTCATTCATTCATTCAATCAGTTATATCAGCATGGATTCATGGCTATTTAATTTGTGCTTTCGGTTATTATCTAATACACATTATTTATTTAGTTGCTCAAATTGTTCCAGCTTTGGCCATTGGGAGCTCTTTCAGTTGGCTCCTGTGCCCTTTGGCATGTTCCCATTGTCGTATGTGTGTGTATGTGTGTGCACACACATGTGCATTTTAGTACTCTTTCTGGCCGTACAGGATATGTCAAGCTCATCTTATATATTTCCTGCTTCAGCTATGGAACCAGCCAGTTCTCCAAGGAGCCATGGCCAAAGATGCTTTGGAAATTTCTGGCTTAGACAGGGCTGCCTCCATCGCTTCCTCACAAACTCCATCTACTTGGATGACAAAGGGAAAATGGGCAGGGTCCTGGGAAATGGCTGTCTATTTAGGGGTTGGGCAAAGGTGAAAGTTGTCCCAAGAGCCTGAGGAGGAGGGGTGAGAGAAGCAGGTGGCCAACCAGAGTGGTGCAGTATTCTGACCTCCCAGGTTTATGAGCATTTCAGGTGGGAGAGTGGTCAGTGTGCCTTTGTACATCAGGGAGAACAATGTTCAGGGTTAGGTAGTATATGAATCTGGCTGGAGTGGAGGCTTGGGAAGGAAGGGCAGTAGGAAATAAGGTTGGGGGCAGATGTGTTGGCCTTGAAAACCAGGCTAGGTCTTTCTGACTGGCAGCAGGGATGTATAAAAGCTGATAAAAGCAGTGCTTTCAGATAATTCGTTTGTCAGCCACACACAGATTAGATAGAGGGATCAGAACTTGTAGTTGCTTCACTGGTGCCTAGAGGAATAGTGAAGAAAGGTGAGACCCTTAAGGGACCATTGCCAGCTCACCTAAGACTTCTGTGTATACTAGGTTTTTTCATAATCAGGGAAAAAAAATAGAGAAAAATTAGGGATTAAGCAATCTGTTTGCTTACAAACAAACTTAAACAATAAAAAAAATAGGTGTTAAAATACCTCTGCCGCCTTGTAATTACTAATGTGTGTGGGGTTTCCTTTTCTTGGAGAAGAGTCAAAGGTGAACTTGAGCTCCACCCAGCTGGAATGTCACACAATCCAAGTTAATGGAATATGAATTTTTAATTTGGTTTTCACAGGCTTTCCCCAGTCAATTCAAATTTATTTCCTGTTGAACTTTCTGCTTTATCCTCTTTTGATGGTAGTTTTATTTTAAAAGTTGTGGTGCTTCTGAGGTAATTGATGGCAGAGACACCCACTGAGCTAAGGTTGTGTGGCGAAAATAATCCTGGGAATACTTCCTTGTTTTTCATTGGTTGCTGGCATTTGAACTTGCATACAACGAGGAGATAAATTCTATGCTTTAATCTTACATGTTTTATGAAAAAGGAAGCATATTCACAAAATTAGTGGTATGACCTGCACTTTTTAAAAATCACCCTTTTACTCCTGAAACATTTTTGGACATAAATCACTGATTCTGAAGTAGAGTCCAGTTTTATTATTTAATCGAGCCAGCCTCAAATGTTGTGATTTGTGTGTTTGGTTCAATAGAAACAGTGACTAGCCCTCTTATGACTTGTTTCCAAATTCAGTCTTCTTTAAGTGAAAGTGAATTAATTTATTAAACCAGAGTGTCCTCATCTGTGAGTTCACTGACACTTTCCTGTCAAGGAGTCTCTGATAGGCTCATTTCTGAGCAGCGATTCCCACTTTGGGATGGAAACAATATTTCATTAAAGAGAAATTCCAAAGTTGTTTTTTTATCTGTAAAATGAAGACAAAAATACCTATCTCACGAGATTCTTAGTTGGTATAAGGGATGAAAACTAAGTGCTGTGTCTTCTAAGCAGTGTCTCTTGTTAGAATCAGCTTCTAAAAACTACATCTCCGTGGTTTTTACTACAGTGACTATGCCTTATATGTTTGCTACCGATTGCAATTTTTTTTTTTTTTTTTTTTTTTTTTTTTAGCAAGAAAACCTTTTCTGAAGCAGAACCAAGAAAAGGAAATCATTTGGGCTCCTCCCACACCATCCAACCAACAGAATCACCGACCAGGGGCCAACACCAACACGTCTTTCTGAATTCCCTGCCTGTAGAAACCTGGAAGGAGAAGACATTTTCACAAGCAGTGTTGAGGATGGTCACTTCGTGCTCCTCTCACACGAGGAATTTCAGGTGTGCCAGGGGCAGAGGGGCCTGTGAGTCCCTTTAATACCACACAGCTTCTCCTGTTGAGGTAGGCTTGTGATGTTCTACACGTGCTTCAGTGGAAGACCTGCCTTGCCACCCTCAAAGCTAGTCCCATCCTCTCTTCTTGATTTTATTGGTATTGCACACATGCTGCCATTTCCTCCTTAGAGCCACCACAGCTACCAGGGCTGAGTTTATTTTGCTTTTCTTTTTCCTCTTTTAGACAGAAACTATGACTCATTTAACCAAATTATTTTCCACCTACAAATCAAAGTTGAAGATAATTTCAGTAGATTGAACTTATCAATGGAATAAATGGCACATGTTTCACGTTTCTTTTGGGGGCAAGTGAAAAGGGGTGTTTGTAGTGCATCCTGATCCCTGGGGTTTGTGACATTTAGACTGAGCTTATAGAACAAGAGGCTGTGGGCTGCAAGCACTCCTAGCATCAGCCTGGACTCTGTGCAACTTCCTGTTTTCCCCTGTTCATTTCACATCTTCAAAATCTTTCACCTTCTAAAACTGCAAGGTGGCATTTTAGTTGATTGTTAGGGAAAGGATCTATTTCAGTTTTATTTCTCTTGAGCTTTGCAGTTAGACCTGATAGATACATTCATTGTCTGTCTTAGATTTGCAGCAAAAGCTTTTGATTTAAATTTTCTATTAAGGAAAATACTGAATGTGAGCAAATACTGAATGTTAGTTGCAGCTGAAAATCTATCTTATAGGTAGAAACCCATGCAAATGAAGTGAAGAAGGCCCGTAAGCTTGCTTTCCTTCCCTGAAGTGAGGTGTGTCATGGTTAATAGAGCATTGAGATATATAGGTGTAGGATTCCTTTATTTAGAGCTCTGGGTTCCTGTGTTGGTGATGGTGTTTGTGCTCTGGTTCATCTCCTCTGCGCCTCCCTGTGTGACGGGGGCACTTACTTCACTTTTCTGTGCTTCAGTTTCCTTGCCTGTGAAATAGAGACAATAAAAGTAACTATCTCAGAGTTGTTGCATGGATTAGTGGGTTAACTCATAAAGCATTTTAGACACCCCTGCCTGATATTGTTGGTGTTATATTCCTACAGGTTGTATCAGCATATGTAAGTATCGCAGACATTTGAGAAATAAATGTATCAGAACCTCCATATCCAACAGAGTATTTTCTTCCTCAGAATGGTCTCTTATGGCAAATAAGTACTGATTTTGGTAGAGCAGCCCATACAGGATAGTTCGGGAATGCCTCCCCTGGGATTGCCTTTGAAGGCTGTGTAACTACATTCTTTAAATGGCTCCTGCAGTGGTCAATTTTCTGTCACTTGAGTGAATGAGGGTTTGAATTTTTTCTGTTTTTGTTTTATATTGTTTAAAGCTAAAAGACGTTTGGAATTAAGTCAAGTAAAAAAATGTTTTGGATTAAAAACTACCTGTAAAGTTCACTCACAAGAATGGTCATCAGGCCAAACTAAGCCGCATTTTTGGTTTCAACATGCAGACTATTTTGGGTTTTTGGGAGTCAATAGTTACTACCTATCGTGTTTCCCCGAAAATAAGACCTAGTTGGACCATCAGCTCTAATGTGTCTTTTGGAACAAAAATTAATATAAGACCTGGTATCGTATTATATTATATTATATTAATTATATTATACCCAGTCGTATAGTAAAATAAGACCTGGTATTATATTATATTATATTATATTATATTATATTATATTATATTATATTATATTATACCCGGTCTTATAGTAAAATAAGGCCGGGTCTTATATTAATTTTTTTCTCCAAAAGACGCATTAGAGCTGATGGTCTGGCTAGGTCTTATTTTCGGGGAAAGACGGTACTTCTGCTGAAGCGACTTGACTGCTCCATGCTTAGTTGTTTTGTCCTCAAAACTTCCTCCTCTGTAAGTAGAACATCAGCAACACTTTGTTTCAGGGGTTCACCTGAATGCTGGTCACCAGCCGTACAGAAACTCCTTTCCCCACTAGAGTCAGTGGAGCTGTTTTCTGCTGTACTTGCAGATTTGTTTTTCACCACAAACCCTTTTGTTCTAATACTTCATACTTTTTTACAACTAGATATACATATATTTATTCACCTTGGCTTTTTAAAATAATGAGTGAGGGCCAGTCCCAGGCCTGTGTGCAGATGTGCTAAAATGCACTGCCTCACGTCCCTGCTGTCCTTTTTCCCTCCCATGGTTCCAGAGAGGTGAAAATCAGCCTCAGACTTTAGTGTCACTTGTAAGTCAAATTGCCAGCCTTGCTACAGAGTCAGTTTTTCCAGCTGAGCATACTGTAATGGAAAATCTAAGTTTGTCTTAAAATATCCACTGCTCTGCAGAGAGTCAGCCTTTTTCTCCAAGATAGTTTGGTAGCTCATGATACTCACCAGTGCTGTCTGGATTGTGGCAGACCCGACGTGGTTGCCTAATGTCACGTGTTAAAATTGGCCGGATAGTGGTCATATAGGACTGTATGTGTCAGGGAAGTGGTTCCAAATCTAGCAATGATGGCTTCCTTTGGTCTGAAAAGCAGGTAAGTTTTATGTTTAAAAACAATAAAAGCTGGGATATTTGAAAAAATTTTCCTTTTGCAATTGTCATTACATTATAATAACCAAAAAAAATTGCATGAATGGTTGCTGAAAAATAAAAACCAACTAACAAAGAAAAACTGGGACTTTCTGAATAATATATATCATTGTTATATGTATATCATTTATAGATAATTTATATTTTATATATACTATATGATGTAACATATACTTATACATATTATACATAATATGCATATATGATATATAGTTTTCCATGTTTTCTATATTTACATATGTAGCTTTTCTATTTTTTCACAAAATTTTCTTTATGGCACTTTGCTTTTACTTTGACTCATGTTATTCATAAATTCTCACTCCCTTGACTTCTTTTTTTTTTTTAATGAACAAGTATGCATGTGCATATTTTCTGCTCTAAACCCAGATTGGTGGTGTCAGAGAAATTCTGTTTTTTCTTCTTTAGTTCAATCTTTTTGGTATCTCATAATCTGTTCCTAAACAGATGTCTAAGAATTCAATGAATGGCATCACTTCAAAACAGTGATTCGTAAGTAAATACATATGTGCGT
This sequence comes from Rhinolophus sinicus, assembly GCF_057876585.1. Taxonomy (NCBI): domain Eukaryota; kingdom Metazoa; phylum Chordata; class Mammalia; order Chiroptera; family Rhinolophidae; genus Rhinolophus; species Rhinolophus sinicus. Next base: position 33,307,038 of record NC_142515.1, read on the forward strand.
CAGATCTTTTTGAACTTTTAAAAATAATATTAAGGAGAATAATAAATGTACTTCCGGCCATTTTAAGACACACAGAACCTGGAAATTTTGTTTACATACTTCTCTTGTATGCCGCACAAGTCTTTGAAAAATAAAAAGTGGAAGGTATAGGGTGGGGTCTCAAGGCACACTTGTGCCTTGAGAATCTGGTGTTAGTAGTGGTGGCCTTGGGAAGATTTTAAGAACAAAAAATAAATAACAGTTTTCGCCACAGTGATTTTAGGCACAGGTATGAGACACACAGACTCTTGCATCTGTGGATGCCAGCATCTTGAGCTTTTCCTATTAAAACTTGTTGGCAGGATAAAAGCAGAAACTCTTCTTGAAGTGAAATAGCTGTCAGTTTTAGTGCCTTGTCCTAAGATAGGTGTTTCATCAGAAAAGAAAACATCAGTTCCAGGAATCAAAGTCCCCTTTTTAGGTGGATGAGAGTCCTAGAGTTTGGTTCTAGTCATGAATTTGGAGGCTCCACCGTGGTTCTCTTGATTGAATTTGAAACAAGCCTTTCCCCCACCCCAAATCTCCAGAGTAGGTGGCTCAGCCAGAGGCCAGCATCTTTATGTTATAGTTTCAATGATCGTTGCCCCACCTCCTGGTCTTATCTCAAGTAGGGCAATTTACAATAGCCCTGGGCTCTTAAAGTATGACAGATGACTTAGCAAGCCAGGCTAGGTATTCCCCATTCACACAGCCACAGACATTCAGGGAGGGGCTTGAGATCATTATATAAGTCTCTGAATGGTAAAATTAAAGTAAGATATTAAATGTCTAAAGAAAGATGAAATTATGTTGGTGTGCCATATTTAACAAGGCAGGAAAGTGCAAAAGCTTTACAAAATTTTCAATAGCAGTTTTCTTGTCACTTGAATTAAGTTGTTATGAGAGGTAAAAAAATGTAGTAAGTGCTGTAACTTAGAAAATCAGACTTACATGATAATGTCTGCTGGATTAAGTCTTTATAGGTGTAGTAATATAACTATTACAAAATTTAACTAGGTTGGAAAGCAGAAGATATAGGAATAGTGTTTTTGGTCTTATATTCTGTGCTTGCAGTCTCCAGATTTTTCAAATCTTAAACGTTTCTTACGGTCTCGAACCCTAGTGGGTCCAGCTATAAATATACCTTGGAGTTTCCACTTGAGTTTATCCTGAGCACTTTAATCAGAGCTGCATCTTGGTCTTCTCCCTTTCTGTCATCCCCTAAATGCTTTCCCAGACCAACTCACTGTAGATTCTGCCTCCAAAAAGTATCTCAAATCCACCCACTTCTCCCTACCTCCCCTTCCTGGTCTGGTCACTTGGGTGACTGCAGTCATTCTCTTTTCACTGTGACTCTTCCATTTTCTTTATGAAATGCAAATCTTGGAATTCATACCCGCTCCCATCAAGAAAACAAACAAACGTACATCACCCAGTTTTTCCATAACTTCCCATGATCTTCAGTTGACATCTCACAACCTCCAAGTCCCACGTGACCTGGCTGTTGCCTGCCCAGCCCTCCCCATTCCTGTCTCCCTCTCTGTGATCCAGCCATGGTGACTTGGTTTCGGTTTCTCAGAAACAGGAAGCATTCGCTTCCACTTTCCTCCCTCCTTTTTAACGTTTTGTTACTTTTTATTCTTTTTTCAGTTCTCCCCTTAAATACCATTTTGTCAGGTTAGAGACCCCCTTATTGCATCACGGCCACCCCTTTGGTAGTACTTAACTCTTGGTTGTTATGTCCCTTGTACCTGGCATAGTGTCTGGCATGTAGGAGATACTTGATTGTATTTGTTGAGTGAAGGAATGCAAGTAGTAGTATTTAGAAATATTTTCAGTGCTTCTAAATACTTGGAGAGGTGGCATGTCTGGTCTTGTGTGCAGAGATACCACCCTTCCTCTTGCCCTGTGCTTGTGTCAGACATTGCTAATCTATCACCACTCCCTCCCACCAGGCTAGCTTTCTTAGTGTTGCACTCTAGGCAGCTGCTTCTGAACTACTGGTCTAGCTGAATTGGCAAGTAACATGAAACCTGTTTGCCATTTCTAATCTCGCCGCAGATCTTTAGACACGTTGGGTAAACTCTTTATGCCTTAGTTTGCACACCAGGCTGATGCAAGTAATCAGATGGTGAGATAAGATATTCTTTTATGAGGATAAAGTAAGAAATATTGAAAAAATAAGCAAAGCTTATCCAAATACAAGGTTGTATACTTTGAATGTGCTTTGATTTAACAAATACTCATCTTGTGATTAGCCACTCTTATGTGGAGACTAAAATATAAAGTCTTTGTAGACATAAATAGGAGTTTTAATTGCAGGCTTACCTATCTATATCAGCCTTACAACAAGGGCTCTATTTTTCTTTCAGAATTAAGTTGGATTTCTTGTTTCTATATTTACAGATGTTTAAGTTTTATTTTGCTAGGGAAGAATTCATTTCAAGATTAGAATAGAAAATGTGAAGAAGACGCTAGTTTTTTGTTTAGATTACTGTCATTCTGTGGCAGTTTTTCTTTCACAACGTGTATCCATGGATCACCTGTGTCAGACACCTGGGGGCGGCTAAATTGCAGGTTCCTGACCCCACAACTTACTGAAATCAGACTTTTTGAGGCCTAGAAACTTTCGTTTTAAATAAGCTCCAGAAGTTTGAGAACCACACCCATATAATATCGTGCGTCATCAGTAAATTCTGAACAGGATCCATAAAAGATGGATCATTCACTGCCTTTTTCGGTCTCACCTGAGCATCATGATGCCATCAGAAAACATACCACTGCCGCCTCTGTACAATAAAAGGCAAAGATATTGGTTGTGGCTGAGGCTGAAAACAGTCAGTGACCTTATTCAGCTGGCGCACAGAAGATCAACAAGGGGCGTTGTTTCCAGAGGCTTAAACACACTGGTCTTCTGGGAACAATGGCCCTTTGACCATGACTGACACGGGACGGAAGGAACCAGACAAGGCTCTGGTCTCCTCAGTGCCGAGTAAGGGTCAGTCCTGCAGTGAGGGGACCGGTACTTCTGGTTTAGTTCTCTGGAGCAGCCCAGCAGGGCCAGGCCCACAGTGCCCTTCACCTTTACCTTCACCTTCACCTTCACCAAGACGCTCACTGTTTTCCTGCCCTTCTTGTATACCTAGGATGCAAGGAGAAAACTTTCCCTGAGCAGGAAGACAGAAACAATAACAGTATTTTTAAAAGGTGGCATTGCCAAATGCGTGGATGATGCTTTACTGTATTAGCTCATGTAATCAGCTTACAGCAGGGAAATCCAGGATGTCGATGAGAAAACATTTCACAGCAAATGTTAACCCTGGACTGGACTCTTGAAAGAGGTGAGAGGTCTCCATCTCTTGCTCTGTGCTGTTAGCCTCCCTTGGTCTCTTTTGATCCTTTATGGTACTTACAACTTGCACTGCACAATTCCATATCCAGATTAATATTGTTTTCTGTCATTTCCTGAATGTTAGTTCCATCTCACCAAGTAACAGAAACACAGGTTCTCAGTGTGGGGTAGTATTACACCTCCCACCCCTCACTCCTGCCCTATTGTTTAGAAACCTGTGGGGGCATTTGTGGTTGTAATGATGGTGGTGAGGGGTGTGTATATTAGCATTTAACATCCTGAGGGTGTGGGATACTAAATGTCCCTCAGTCTTTGGGACAGCCCCACCCAGTGAAGAATTGTCCTGTCCACAATGCTAATGGCACGGCCCTGAGAAACACTGGAGCTCTTTGGGTTTGTCTGCATCTTGTCTAGTGCTTCCTTGAGAGTAGTCCAGGCATTTAATTCATAGTCCAGGTTTTAAACCTGTGTGGTTTAATAGATGCAGTATGAGCTTCATTATATGCCGGGAAAATCAACAAGTGGTCGAAGCCATCTTCCTGGATGGCAGTTAATGCTCTGACACTGGAGCTGTTGCTCTTCTTGGATTTGGCTTTGCAGCTTCTCCCTTCCTGATGGTACGATGTAGACGAGACTTATGACCCAGAAAATAGTCCTGAGCTGCTGCTGCTGTTCCACTCAGGAAGTACTCTGATTTTAACAAACACTGCTGCATGTATTTCCCACTGACACCTTGGCCCCTCAAAGATAAACAGGGAGATGCTAAGTAAATAAACTGCTATATTATGAGAGGGAGTGGGGGCGGAGAACCCAATGTTTTATCATTGACACCGTCCCAGGTGAGTCTTCTCATAAGAATAGTATCCCACTGGATGTATTCTGAGAAATGCTGCTGTGTCAACATGCTTAGCAGTAGGAGGGTTTGAAATATGGAGGCACTTGTTCCGAGCTCCCAAACCATACTTTGCCCGTGGGGAGTTACTGTGGGGAGAAAAGAAGGTTTGAAGTAAGTATTAGCTGAGTCAGTACAGGGCCCTGGAATATGTGGTGACTCATATCAGTTATTCAGTTAGAAATATCACAGAAATGACAGATGGATAAAAAATTAGGAACACAGAAGGGCGAACAGACAGAGTGACTTCAGATTTTATTTTAAAGGACTCAGAGGTTATGCTAAGCCAGATAGCTTGTTGAACTAAGGATGTCCAGTAGACAACAGGATTTGCCTATCTTGAAAATCAGGTAATAATTGAACTCACAGTAAAGGCAACAGGAACAGACTGGGAAAATTCAGCCACAAGAGGGTGAGAGAAATGCAAACTGAAATGATTCACAGGGCCCTTTTCCCTACAAGGTCTCCTGTGACTCAGCAAACTATGTGTTGTTGATCCTTTGACTCAGTGAGCCTACTTCTGGAAGTAACTTCTAACCAACTGATAAGAGCTGTGTTCAGAGATTTAGCTCTGAGGATGCTTAGTGAGCACTGTTTGAAACTAAACATTGGAAGCAACCCATGCGGCCCCCCCAAAGGGTGATGGATGGATACATTATATTTCATCAATAAAATGAAGTATTGTGTAACCATGACAAAGATGTTGAAGAAAAATATTGACGTGGGACGAAACATAGGCGAAGATAGAATATATAAAGTTAACATTCCAATGAAGAAACTACGGGGCATGGGGGCAAGTCTGGAAAGGCATTAATCAAAATGTTCCCTTGGATTACCTTTAAGTCGTAGGTTAAAGTACCTGGAATTCTTTCTTAGGGTTTTAGCACTTACAATGTTTAATGTAAACATATAATTATTTTTGTAATTAAAACAAAAGTTTAATACAGTAAATAAAAACGTGATCTAATGTATTACAAGGTGCTTTGTCAATCTTTTATCCAAATATTTCAATATTTAATCATTTTTAAACCCAAATATCCCTGGTAGTTCGAAGAAACTATTAGTCCCTCACACCATATTTTGAATTGGTTGATCATTTGCACAGAGGAAATAGGGTTCTGATTACAAGGAATGAGTGTGAGCAGGGGGAAAACTTGAGTCAATTAAAGGGTGGAAAGAAAGAAGGGATAGCAATATAGTTAAGCAATGTATTAAAAACTAAGTCTAATATATTACCACTAAGAACATAGTTTGAAATTCTGCCTAGGAAATTTCCTACTGAAACATCATATACTCATGTCTCTTGAGTGCCTAAGGGATACCCACTAAGCCGAGGCTTGTTCTTTTGCCCTAAAAGTGTCTGAATCAGAAATGTGAGTGCATCTCAGGGGCTAGAGCTGACTTTCAAAAGAGTCAGGTTTCCAGCCGAAAGCCTAGTTCGTGGTAGGCTTCTGATTCTCCAAGATGAGGCCACAGAGCTGTATCAGTGAATCAGCCCATTAAGAATTTAGATCTTGTTTCAAGGAAATACTTTTCAACAGCATTTCTCAGAATGGACTCTATGGGTCACTATTCTTATGTGAAGGCTCCACAGGGAAAAACCAAAAAAACGGGTAGGGCAAATAAGTTTGTGAAAGGAGATGGGTCAGCATGTCCACCAGCTTCTATGCCCACATTCACATCTCACATGTAGTATCGTAAGGCTCCAGAAGTTTTTTTGTAATGAATAGGATCCACTTGGAATACAAAGATAAAGGAATTTATTAGGTTGATGCAAAAGTAATTGCAGTTTAAACGGTTAAAGATAATTGCAAAAACCACAATTACTTTGGCACCAACCCAATATAATGATAAACAGATATACAAAGTGTGGCACTTGCCCAAACAGATAGAAGAGCTTGTTACCATTAAGAAAAGTAAAAACTTGAGTAAAGAAACTAAGGCACAAATAGGCAGCCTGTATACGTTCCTTTAAAATATGAAATAAAGCCATGAGTACACTTTGGGATTGCTCCTCCCCTTCTGGTTAGGTGGATGATAAGGGGGTCCTCAGTGATAAATTAAGGGACAGAGCAGGTTGTAGGTGAGGGAGCTGACATGTAAACAGTACCTGCTCCAGCCACATGAGTTGATAGCCTTCTGAATACTGAAATAGTTGTTGACATTTCTGAAAACCTTTTATTTCAGTTATTTCTGAAAAGACCACATCTGAATAGTTTTTCCTGGATGGTCTTGTTTTGGGGACCAACCTCTCCGTGACACCTTCCCGCCCAATGTGTGGTTTTCGTCATCTTATGTAGTATTTTTAAACTGGACGTACACAAAAGGTATTTATTTCTACATTATCAGTGCCTCCCCGAGTCCCTTCACTGAGGCACACTTTAATATTACGCTCATAGCTTTTATTTAGTAAAAATGTAAGAAACCTGATGATGCTTCTACATGTATTGTACAAGCCACTGTGAAAAAAGATGACTGTTTCTCAGTACTTAGCGGGAAAATCCCTGTTATATTCTTCCTTTGTTCAGAATTAATGTGGTCTGCTCCGTTTTCCTTTTGGCTATGGCTATCAGAACTTGAGAAATCATTTTCATGTTCCAGCACACCGACAGCGGTATCTGGTGGTTGGAAAATCGACGTCTTTCTCCGTTTCACGACTTCATGTTTGTGACTGTTCCTTTTATTGTATGTGGCCTTAAATCTCTCTTGGAGATGGACAGCACTTAAATAATTTAATAAAGCAAAACTGCGGATGATGACATCATGATTTTAGATAAACCATTCACTTGGCTTGTATCTTTAAGATTTTTGGACAGAATATGACATACAATTTTTATCAGCTATAAAGAAGGCCAGTGATTTTGGAGGGTATATAGTAGGGCCAAAAAATTCTGACACAGCTTAAACACTTAAGTTGTATATGTGTTTTAGCAGCCAGCATTACAGGGTGGCTGATCATGAATTTCAGAACTTTTATTTAGCTAATCCACATGAAAGCAATGCACAGTTTCTCATGGGGGTGGGATGATGGCTGAGGAGCAAGGGGACTGTTTAAAGTATTTAGTATATAGATGACTGGGCTGCTTTTCATTTTAAAGAAGATAATGAGGATTGGAAAAGGAAATTGCAAAGGTTGTTTTTCACAATGTGGGATTGAAATGTGCAGTAGGGGCAGTCATTCCCTCCTCTGCGTCCTCCCGCACTTGATCTGACTTTGCCGAAAGCAATAGTTGTGGGGCATTGTAATTCTTTGGTTACGGTCTGTGTCTCTATTAAACTGTAGTTGGCCCGGCCTTGTTCTTCTTTGTGTTGGTCGTATCTAGCACAATGCTAGCAGTGAGTTTTTTGCATGAATGATTCATATTTCTGAAATAGCAGATTAGGAGGCATATTTTAGGCCAGTAAGTCTTTCAAAATATTGGCAAATATTTTGAATAGTCAAAAGGAGATGGGAGGCATTTTTCACCCCCAAAGCATAATATGTATTCATTCCCAAAACTGAATAGTCAAAAGGGTTGGGCGGAATTTTTGCCTCCAAAGTGTAATATGTTCATTCCAAACAAGCAAACAAAATCTCCTGTAATCTCGCATTTCTATGACTCTTAGGTTCCAAAGAGCAGTTAGGTGCTGAGGCCTGCTGGAATGGGGTAGGTAACCCTTCCTCGGGCAGCCCTTCACACTTTTTCTTCTCTACATTTCCGAATTGTGCTGGGCGTGAACATACACCCTTACTTGTGGAAGTCCACAGTACACCCGGCCATGTATTGTATTGAGGATACAGTGGTGACCAAACACATGGATTCTCCCCTCAGAGGTGGAGTTCATATTCTGAAGTCTGAGCAGCAGACTCAAGTGTTAGCATTTATATAGACGTTCTTGCTGCCTTCTTTTTTTCTTAAGGGTGGGCGACACATAGAAAATCAAGAATAAGAAAATTTGAGAGTCATAGATTGGCTGTTTGTGATAAGGATACTCTGCTATAAGCAAAATTAGACGAGGATTTTTTGATTTACATTTTCCTCCTCTATCCACACTCGCCCTGAACACTTATTTTGTGTTGTGCCGTTGATGTTACTTCCTGTTCACCAGCATCCCAGCTCCAGAACCCAATTTGTTTATTGTAAATCTAGTCACTTTTGGATAACCATGGCTATTTGTAGATTACTCCTTTCTGACAGTGTTCCCAATGGACATTATGACTAAACTGGATGATAGAATGAGATTTATACTAGTATGTCACTTTAATGGGTGACATATCATGACCTTTCAATGACTTGGGCTTCTTTAATGCACATCTTGTGGATGAGATATGGACTGTATTGAATGTTGCTCAATGAAATTCCGATTGCTGCCAAGCAAATGCTTCGTGGAGTGGCAGTGTAACCCTGAGATTATGTCCCTGCTTGTCTCACTGGTGAGGCTTTCAGTGTTAAGCAACAGTCTCTGCTGTTACTGTAGTGTGACGGAGCCCATCCCTTAATCCCGAGAGGCTCAGAATCCTCATCTGTAAAATTGGGATCATTTGACGAACCTCTGAGTGGTTTTGAAGATTGAATGACACCTGTGAAGTGCTTGTTGTAAATAAGACTAGGAACAGAGTCGGCCCTCAGTACACAACAGCTACTCTTATCTCTTAAAATGGAAGACTTTTTTACTTCTAAGCATTTTGAAATACAGGTGATAATACTTTTTGAGTTATAGTAGTTGGTATTTATTGATATTTTAGTGAATTCGCAGTGTATTTCAAATTTTGTAGATTGCATTCTTCTTGGTCTGTAGACCGATATTGTTTACTTGTTGATGTTTTTGCATATGGCTCAGGGCTGAGTCTTAGTGTGAAATAGCAGCAGCAATTCCTTGTGTTATTATTTATTTTTATTGTTATTAGTATTATTATTAGTATTTCATTTGTATAGTCCTTAGTGCCAGATCCTGAAACGAAGCTTTTTACATAAATTATCTCTGTTAGTCCTTTCAGGGAGGACATTGAAGCACAGAAAAAGATTAATTTTTTTCAAGGCTACATTGGAGGACCTGTGGTTGAAAGCCAGGCACGTCTGACTTCTCAGCCCAGGTTCTTAGCCCGTCTCTTTCCCTCAGCATGTGTGAAATCCCTGGGAAGATGGCCCTTCAGAGTGGCAGACGCAAGTGTTTTGTGGATGACTTTTCAGGCTGGGTTGGGACCATGTGCATTAACACATTATACTGTAGTTAAAGAATTCCTGCTGTTGGATTTAAAGATAGCACAGTCACCCCTGAGCATGTGTGCTGTTTATGTTCCTGCCAGGCCCTTATCATAGTCTGTTCTCGCTCTAGTTCTTAGTCTACAGTGTGGAGAAGGGTAACGTGTATGAACTGAGATGCTGTACTGAAGTATTCATCTTCTCTGACTTTTCTTCGTGAGACTTATCAGTGTGGCATTTGTAAGGCAGGCCACTGACATTCCTTTTCATGCCTCCTTCTTCAGCTCTCCAACTCCTCAATCTGGGGCCAGAAATGGGCGTGTTAGATCATGACATACAGGGCCTAGGTGGATTTTTGCCTATTTACTAATCCTCACTTACTCAATTTGTGTAGGAAGTAACGCTACCCCAAATAGAAGATTGATCCTATTGGTTGCACAATATACGAATTTCTTGAGAATGGAATTGATTTAATTATATAAATAGTCCAGATTCTTCCCTCTGAGAGGTTCTTTTAATCTATGATCTAGTATATATTTTCTTGTTTGTTTCTAGTAAGAACATGCTTCCCCATCTCCCCATTGCTTTTAAACAGTTTTTTTTGCTTGAGCCCGTGTGTATTCCTGGATTCTTGAAACTGCTGGTCACCCCATCTGGATGAAATATTTTGGTCTTTATGATGGGTATCATAGTGGATGTTAGTTTATGATTATCTTTATGACATCCTCTTCTGAAGAATTCTGATGAGTTTTTTGCGTCTTATTTTTACCTTTTTAGTGTTGTCATGGGATCGCCATTTGTTCCCATTCCGGGCCTTTACCTGGAAACACCAGTTATACTGTTAATTTTCCCCTCAGATATATTGAGTGCTATTTATGGAAAGCCTGTAAGCTCTTTGGCTCCCCCACTCACTAGCTGTGTGACACTGTGAAGCTGCTGAGCCTCTCTGCCCATTTGCTCATCTGTAGAGTGGGCTGATAACAGCACCTACTGTTCAGAGTTCACGTGAGTGAGCACTCAGTGAGACAATGCATGTTAAATGCCCAGAGTGCTCGCCACGTCGCAAGTGCTCAGTAAACGAGTATTTATTATACAGGTGAGCTCAGCTGCTGTGAGAATAAGGTTGGGGCACTAACCCAGGATCGAATAGTGATCAGGAAATATTCCCCAGAGGTTGTCAAGCCTCAGTGAGTTAGTCAAGGGAAGAAAGGGAGTTTCTGAAGGGAAATGGCTACAAGGTTTTTACTAGTGAAGAGGCAAAAAATGTCGGGAGATGAAATGGAAAGGCGAGTAGAGAGCAGATCTTGGAAGCTTGTTTTAGCAAGCCCAGGGGCTCTGATGGTATGGGGAACCACAGAAGAACCGTATTTAATTAGAGTACCAGGCACATGCTGACGCGAGGAAACAGAATTCAACCGAGACCTGTGAGAAGACTGATCCAAGAGCCCCATAGGATAGGGAGAGCCTGGTCAGTGAGGAGCGCCAAGGGGCAAATAGACCCTATGTTTACATCAGATCTTGCCTTTAGGTTCTAGGGGACTTGAAGTAAAACCAAAGAAAGGTGTAACTTCCATACATTAATTTCCTTTGAGAAAGTGAATTAGATGGGCTGCAGTGTGCATTTCTAATATGGGGAAATCCTGCTCACAAAGTAAAGAGGTCGTCTCACGTTTCTGCCTGGCACACTGTTTGGAACGCTGCACGTGTGTGTGTGCACGTGCACTGTGCACATGAGTCTGTTGGCTTTTGCAGGGAAAGACCTCTTCTCCATTTTCCTGTGATTGCAAAACTTTTATCACAGTGTGCGATGAAAATACTCTTCTTGTTTGCCAATTTCCTTTTGATTAACTTTGTGTCTGGGGTTGCAAGTTTTCTTTTCGACTGTTTTTTTTCTAATTATTTTCTCACCAGTGGTTAGAAGTGGAAATGGAAATACATCAGAAAAAGATTCATATGAAAAGGAGTCTTCTCCCTACCCCTAAGTACATGTGCTAAACAAGAAAAAGGAAGACTAGCAACTAACTTTCATTTCCTTGGATACACTTCGGATAGTGTTTTGTTATGACGTTTGGGGGAAGAGTAATAGAAATAAATGTAATTATGTGTCAAAGTGATAGCCAGCTGGCTATCTGAAGTGAGTATCAGCTTTCTGGAAGAAATAGAGACATTTTCCTGTCACTTTGTTTGGAATTATCTGATTGCTAGAGAGCATTTCTCTTGCCACAGCGTTGCAATAAAAATAAACACATTTCCAAGAAACAGATTGTTAGAGAGTTTCCTTGAGATGTTTAAATCAAGAACACTTACTATATGCTCAAAGTGTTTGATTCTTAACCCTCCAAGAGAGCAGTCTGGTGTTCCCTAGCCTCAGTGGTGTGGAAGGCATAGAGAAGAAAAGAGGGAGCCAGTGCTGGACTTGCCCTCCCGTGGTAAACTAGGAAACTGAGCAACATAGGAGGCAGTTGTTATTAGTCACTGGACAACAGGCAACCAACACTGATCTTTGAGAGAAGAGAATCACGTGAGGTGAGACCCACATTGGCTCTGGTGTTCTGCTCGAGCACGTTTCCTGCCTTCATACTGGGAGGATGGTGGTCTCACGGGTGGCAGGGCTGCCCAAGAGGCTAGGATGTGTTGGCAGGGTACTGTAGAGTTATGTGAAGGGAACTCAGAAGCTGGGATGTTTATAGACATACAGGGTGAGATGTAGCAGAGAGCAGCTGCTACCAGGTTCCGAAGAGAATGGCCAGACCAGAGATCATGCAGTACTGAGAGATGCAGAGAGTGCTGGCTGAGTGAGGGTGGAGAGACCTCCCTGAGCACCTTAGCCGTTCCACTGAGACACCAGAAAGACTACATCTTAGGAGTAAGTGCCATACTGCAGAGTAAGTGCCAGGCACTAGGTAGGACCAAGGACATAACTGCAATAGACCTGTCTTAACCAACTGCAAAACCAAGCCTGGCAGGATAAAGAGGATCTGCCAGTCATTTAGAGGCCATTGGAATCAAACTGAATACCTTCTAATTGTTTACCTTATAACAGAAAAGAAGCATGCAAAGAAACAGGAAAATGTGACTCATATTTAAAATGAAAAGTAATCAATAGAAACAGACAATGCCTTTAAAATAGTGTTATCCTAGATGTCGGTCTCTAGTACCATTCTCCACTGAAAGGAACCAGGGCTTTTTGGAGAAATGGCTGAGTCCAGAGCAGAGGTAGGGTAGGTATAAGATGAGCCCAGAACTTAAAAAAAAAAAAAAAAAAAGTCAGAAAGTAAGGAAATATAAAAATATAATAAAAGTAAAAAAAATGATGTGGGCATGTTGCAAAGATAAATGAGCCAGCTTAAAGAGGCGTCTACTAGCTAAATCTGAGATGGTTTAAGCACCAAAATAATTAAGTCCAGTGATAAATGATAAACGATTGAAAAAGCAGGACTTCATGTATCCATACTGAGCATAAGTAGATAAATAGACAAACAAATAATGTACAATGCTGAGTAATGACTGACAATTTGGAGGGAATGCTGGAGCTGGAACAGGCAGCATGTTGCAGCCATTGCAATAAATTTTAGATCAGGCAAAGATCACCAATGGATAGTAAATCTAGAGGGAAGTTTTGCTGAGGGACAAAATATTTTCATGGTCTCAAAGTATCTCCCCACAGCTTACTTATTGGTTGCCAGGGGAAAAAAATAATAATTTTCCATTGGAGAAATTAGACAAAACCTTGGCTGGGTGATCAAAATTAACATTGCCGAGGAGGGTCAGATGGACTCTGTGTGCTTTCAGACAGGACACCTGGAAAAAGAAACATCATCTCCATAGTTTCCTGGCCGATAATGCATGACCTGAATTGAATCATGAGGAAATGTCAGACAAGTCAAAAGGAAATGTTTTATTCATATAAAAAAAATGGGGAGGACTTTATTTTTCTAAAGCGTCAGCGTAATGAAAGACAAAGGAATCCCGTGTGTTTCAGATTGATGGCCGTTAAATGCAGTACCTAACCCTTAACTGGATCCTGAGTTGTAGGAAAAGAAATGCTCTAAAGTGTATTACTGGGTTAACTGAAAGTGGTGGTGGATTAAAGTACTGTATGAATATTAAATCTGCTAATATTGATAACAACATTATGGCTATGTGAGAATATCCCTATTTTTAAGAAATAAATTCTCAAGTATTTAGAGGTAGAAAGCCATAACCTATGGAACTTATCTCTACCTGGCTCAGGAAAAAAAAAATTGAGTGAATGTGTGTGTCTGTAGAGAGAGGGTAAATAATAAGTATATGGGTTAACTGTTAATAGTAGGAGAATCTGGGTAAAGAATACACGGTAACACGGTATTCTTTGTACTATTGTTATTCTACAACTTTTCCATGAGCTTGAAGTTATTTCCAAGTTAAAAAAAAAAAAAGCCCAGCAATTATAACTAAGAAAAAAGGATAGTGCAAGTATGTGAAAAATATACATGCGTTTCTTAACTATCTTGGTGTGGATTTTCTACCTTGTAGGTTGTCTTTGGTAAATAAACATTTAATCCTATGACAATGTCTGTGTCACCCAGGAGGCAAAGCCATTTCTATACCTGTTAACTAAGAAAATATGTCTGGTGCAAGAAGAAATAATAAGACTGTTTTTCGAGTTGAAGCCATCATATTTTGTGCCATAGAAGAGCCTGGAGTGAGGACTCATAGTGGTGGTTCCAATTCTTCCTTTCGTACCTGCTGACTGAATGGTCGTGGGAAAGCTGCTGCATTTTAAAATAGTATTTGCTGTGATCCGGCATCTACATCATCCCTGAGATGGTCTCCCTAGTGAGACAAGAGGGGTAGTAGATGGGGGGAGGGGGGTTATCCCTGTGTGAGGGATATAAATGATAAATGTCTAACTATTACATTGTTTTGTATACCTGAAACTAATAAATAAAATAAAATAAAATAATATTTGCTTATTCTCAAGCTCTTTCAGCTAAAATGAGAAAAGGCATGTGAAAGCTCTTTGTAAATAATAATGATTTCTTGTATAAACATTAAATTACTGGTAATGGTTGTGGTAAAAGATGAAAAATGACTTAGACTAAGGTAGAGATTTTCCTTAATTCAGGTGGCCCCCTTTTCTTTTCAATGTCAAGATTAATTCTAGAAGAGAGTTTCTTTCCCCAGCAGACCCTGTGGTTCCTTCTGGTTGCCTCTTCTCTCATTTCCTGCCTTTATCGTTCCAGGCAAAGCTTCAGTGACTGAAGGCGTTGTGGATTTCAAGCACAGTGACGTAGGAGCGTAGCAGAGGGTGTATGAAAGACAACACGTGTAAGTCAATCTCTGCGTTTTATCCATTCCCAAACATCTCATGGATCTGAAGTTCCTCAGAACAGCTTTTGCTTTGCTCTGAGACTGTGTGTGAGGCTCTGATGGATGGAGGGACGTTCCGGGCCTTGGAGGTGCCCCACGTCAAATTCAGCCAAGGAACGGCCAGCACGGTCAGGTGAAGGAAAGAAAAAGGATTGAAGAAGCCAGCTTCCTGGTGGGAGAGGAAGGCAGCATGGGCCACGGTGGTAGACGTGTGTATAACAAAGGGCACAGGAAGTGATGTCTGCCTGAGTCCCTGGAAGTGACAGAAAAGGGCACTGCAGGATCTACAGTCACATAAACCAGGGCATTTAAAAGGCTAACATTTAAAATTGACATTTAAAAGGAAAAAGGGCTACCTGAATTGAGGCAAACCTCTACCTTAGTCTAAACCATTTTTCATCTTTAACCCAAACTATTAACAATAATTGCATGTTTATAGAAGAAATTATTAAGAAAGGTTCTAGGGCGGCCTGGGAGAGTCATTTGGGGCCAGGCTTTTTCCTTTAATCTGGAATTGCTTTGGATTGAGGCTCTTTATCCTGGAAGTTGACGGTTACCAGATCTGCTCTCTTCTCCGAGTTGCAGTTTTGGCCAGTACGGCTCAATGTGTCAATTTGAGTTGAGATGAAGAGCTTGCTCTAGAACTGGGACCAGGACATTGCTTCCTTCATTGAGGAAATCTTGTGCCAAAAGTAAAGATCAGCTGAACTAAACAGCTGTTAGTGTTGGTAGTTAAACAGTTCTTAGTGTCGGTAGTTAATTTCCATTCTGGCACATAATTACTATGTATTCTACAACTTCCATTTTTTTCATTCAGTTATGTTGTTAAACTTCATTTGTTGCATGCTATGGTAGTAAATTAATTTTTAATATTAAATAAAATTGTGTTTTATCCCGAATCTAATTATAGTATAACTGAAGGGTCCTGCAAATCTCTAGCCCACCACAATTCCTAAATTAGTAGTGTTCAAGCGATATTTTAAAGTGAATTTTTTCTGTACATGCCCTTTATCAATGTTCTTAAACCTTTTAAAGTTTACATGATAAATTAATTTATTTTACCTAGGGGTAGGAAAATACTGAAGCAGTGGTTTCTTTGAAAGCTAGCTTAACCACATCTGTATGCACGTGACTCTATATCCTTACACGTTTGCCTTCTGTTCCTTTTTCCTAGTTAATCTCTTGAATATTTCCGTCCTTGGAAGTTGGAATCACTACTTTTGGAATAACTCCTAAGAACAGAGTTCGTACTCAGCACCCCTTCTTTATACCTTCCAATCTATTTTCCTTTAAAATGTCATTTTTCTTTCTATCCAGTGCACTAGGTCTAAACGATTCGGGTGTGGATCTGTGCCTGCGGCACATGGAGTACTGAAAATTCACGTTTGCTCTTGTGAATTAGAGGCATCATCTCTGTAAACCTCCCATTCTCCATTCCCCTAAATAGGCCTAGAAAGCAGCATGAAGTTTGTGAGCTATAAAATGTTAAGTGGACTTTGGCTTTGGCGCATGAAAAAAATTTTATTTCAAAATGGATGTCAACTGAGGTTGCTGATTTCCTAGTTTCTTCATCCTGCAGGAGAATAATCACCTGTAGGCAACCTTACCTTTTCAGAGGCTACACAGATCTGGCAGCTATGTGTGGATTAGGACTTTATGATGACAGCGATATGTCAGACGTGTTTCTCATCCGCAAACTCTTTACACTTTGTAGGTTACAGGTAGCATTCTTGTAATGTGAGTGCCGTCATCGGAAAGGCGGGCCCTGAAAACAGTCCTAGGAAACGCTGAGCTCTGTGGCTAGAGATTCCTGGACGGACTGCCTGTTTTTGTGACCCCCATACTTTCACGTGGAAAGTATAAATACCAGGAAATTCTGTGGCTTTTTCTCCCTTGGATAGCAAGTTCTAACAAGTAATTACTTCATAGTCTTGGGTTATTGTTGGCTGTCAGTTCCCACATTCCTGCAGGTGTTTGGTTTGGTTAGCTGAACACTCCAGAAGCTTCCCCGGGAGAACTGGGAAAGAGATGAAATCGAACTGGAGAAACGTCTCAGGAATGGCCAGTGCTTCCCAAGGAAGCCCTGCCCGGCCTTGTGGGCTGGGGAGCCATCATTCCCAAATGCACAATGTAGGGAAAGGAATCTTAACTGCCACGGCTCCCACTTCTGTTGGCCTGGGCCTGGCAATTCATTTGGTAGAGCAGTAACTGGCCATTTGGGCCTCCCATTTCCCCTCTTTTACTGTAAATATATGTCTCTTTGAAAGTTATGATTTGGATCATGAGCATGATTTTAACATAGTTCACCTGAGTGCAGTTTCTTTTCTGCTACAAAATTGTGGCTCTTGTCATGTCGAAATAATGCAGAGAGACAGCCTAAGAATGCAATCTTTCAGACGTCCTTTTCAGTTAGAGTGTTAAAAACCGGGGCTTGACAGTCATTGTCAAGACGAGTGACCATAAATCTGAGTTTGGTCACCAGGCCCCATGGTCTGACTCAGAGCGCTGCGTTCCTGCACGTGCCCCCCGAGCCTCCTGGGCTTTTGTTCCAGCCATGCTCCTCCAGACCAAGAGCGGTCACTTACCTCTCTCTGACTTGGTACTGGAACACCTGGCCGTTTATGATATTTTCCTCCTTTTTCACGAGGTAATGAATTTGTATGTTTCTAAATAAGGTTTTGAAAAGTAAGATTATTTCAGACACCTTCTTGTCCAACGTGTCCCCCCTCCTGCTCACCGGATTCACCTCTGCAGGCTTCTTGTCATATCCTCTATTTGATGCCTGCAAAGTGCCCACAGAATGATTTTTGTTTGCCTTTGCCTCGGTCAGGGTGTTTGGGAGTTGGCAGCAAGGCTTGCAGCCGTACGAGGTTCATCAGCAGCCAGATGACATGGCTTCAAGTTCAAGTTCTTCTCAGTCTGTATCACTTTGGCTTTTCTGAGCTTTCCCACCTAATAACTACCTTACTCTGTTCATATGGTAGAGTAATGTTTCTCTGAAAAGTTACTGAGGACCCGAAGAGCTTTCCTTACATGGGTTATGGTTAGCAATTTGTGTAGGCAGAGGAATGGCCCCCCAACCCCCAGAATTTGTGAATATGTTACTTTCTATGGCAAAACAGACTATGGATGTGATTATATTAAGGATCTTGAGATGGTGGAGATTATCCTGGATTATCCAGATGGGGTCAGTACAGTAAAAAATACCTTAATAAGAGGGAGGCAGGGGCCTCAGAGTCAGAGAAGGAATTACGAGGATGGAAGCAGAGGTTGAAGCGATGCGATTGCTGAAAGGGACACCTTGAGCCAAGGAGTACAGGCAGCCTACAGAAGCTGGCAAAGGCGAGGGACACAATCTCCCCTAGCTCCAGGAGGCATTCAGTCCTGCCAACACCTTCGTTTTAGCTCCATAGGAACCATTTTCAGACTTCTGACCTCCAGATCAGTAGTTCATGTTATTTTAAGCCACCATGTTTGTCGTAATTTGTTACAGCAGCAATAGTGATGTAGGATGTCTGTGATGTAGGATGTTTCTTAATGTATGCCAGGTTCGTAGTCTCCTGGAGCTGAAGAATGGATACACAGACCAGGGAGAGGCAAAGAGTTGCACAGGAAGATAGTTTATCACAGCAGGCAAACAGCTATAGCTCCGGAGTGGGAGGGAGTATCCGAAACTGGGATGCCCACTAACTAAGGCAAAATGCTTGTGTTTATGTACCTTTATTTCTACCCGGGAGGGGAATGTTGGGATGTGGGTGCCTATGGATACAATGTTTCCCAGACTCCCTCTACTGCTCAGCCTGGGGGAGACCTTTGAAATAACTCAGTTGCCCCAGAGCATGATTGATGCTATTTTTGCCCTGGTCCGGTTGTCCTGGTACAGTTCTATTCTTGCTCAGTCTACGAAGGAATTTCTAACTGCCTGATTTCGTACTAACTAACCTGCCTCAATGGGAAAGTAATGCAAACATTTTCTGTGTTAGAAATTAAAAGTGAGAAATTAAAAAAAAACACAGTAATTCATATAAAAATAATAATAAAGCATTACTTATCATAAATTACTTTTGGGGGGAAATAACTATTTCCCAACTATTAATGAGAAGACTACCACTGCTAGACATTTTTGTAACTCTCTTTAATGTCTGGGTTAATAGAAGACAGGTGGATTCTCAAATTGACTCCTGCATTCAGTCTGTTGTGGCATCATGTGCATGTAGCCTCTGAAAGACTGCCCTGTATACTCACAAGAGAATGAGAATTAAAAGGCAAATATCATCTCAGTATTATTATGAAAATGGTTTTGGCTTCATGGACTACCTAAAAGGGTGTTAGGGATTCCTGCTTTGAGAACTTCTCGGCTCGAACATAGCCACATGGTCACACCTAGCTGCAAAAGTATCTTGAGAGTTGCAGCTGTTATTCTGGGTGCCAGTTTAAAAAGTGGGGGTTCTGTTATTAAGGAAGAAAGGGAGAATGGATATTACAGTACAATTAGCAATCTCAAATGCTTATTGTATCCAAGTTTGATACCCATGGTAAGTAGATAATCACTAAAATTTTGGTTTCTCTTTTCCTTGTCCTTACGTTAGCTAGGAAAAATAGGCATTTTGCTTAGACGGCATCATTTAAAAATACTTATGACAGAACACAATGGCCTGTAGTCAGAGGTATAATTGCAGGGAATTGCATATTTTTGCATTTGTAGTTAAATTATATAACTACCTATTGTTTAGTGCTCATAGGCCGCTTTTTGATATCTTGTTTGGGTCTTTTGAACTTAACATATGCTTCCTTTCCTTGGGTAAGAGGAAAGTTGGAATTGAAAGAGATTTGAGACTCAGCTTTGATTCACAGTTATTTTCATGAGTTTGAAAATGCAAAGGGTATGACATTTCCTCTGGGCCATTTTGTAAAGAGTTCCTACTGCTCCCTTGCAGCATTCTGTCACTGAAGAATAACCCAGTTCCAGTTTCTGATGTGAAACAGCAGTTAGGATTATTTGTGCTAAATAGCTTATATTTTTTAAAAATGTATGTAAATACAATAAAACAGTTTGGACTTAAGTGGCTTAATTTGAGGTTCATATAAAGCTTAATTGATTGATGACTTAATTAATTGATGACTATGTTTTTAATGCATTTTTTTAGTGCCATCCTTATCTTTTTTTTTTTTTTTAAGAAAGACATCTTACTTTTTTTTTATTTATTTTTTATTTTTTATTTTTATTGGGGAAGGGGAATAGGACTTTATTGGGGAACAGTGTATACTTCCAGGACTTTTTTCCAAGTCAAATTGTTGGCCTTTCAGTCTTAGTTTTGGAGGGTGCCATTCAGCTTCAAGTTGTCCTTTCAGTCTTAGTTGTGAAGGGCGCAGCTCAGCTCCAGGTCCCGTTGCTGTTACTAGTTGCAGGGGGCACAGCCCACCATCCCTTGCGGGAGTCGAACTGGCAACCTTATGGTTGAGAGGATGCGCTCCAACCAACTGAGTCATCCGGGAGCTCAGCGGCAGCTCAGCTCAAGGTGCCATGTTCAAGTTTAGTTGCAGGGGGCGCTGCCCACCATCCCTTGCGGGAGTCTAGGAATCGAACTGGCAACGTTGTGGTTAAGAGGATGCGCTCCAACCAACTGAGCCATCCGGGAGGCAGCTCAGCTCAAAGTGCTGTGTTCAATCTTAGTTGCAGGGGGCGCAGCCCACCATCCCTTGCAGGACTCGAGGAATTGAACTGGCAACGTTGTGGTTGAGAGCCCACTCGCCCATGTGGGAATTGAACCGGCAGCCTTCAGAGTTAGGAGCATGGAGCTCTAACCGCCTGAGCCACTGGTTCGGCCACCATCCTTATCTTTACATCAATTATTGCAATACTTTATGGGTGAGTGAGTACTTGGGAGATATTTTAACATCCTGTATATGGTCTTGAACTATTTTTCAACCTCTAGTGTGGGAGAAGCCTTTGAGTCTTTCACACCTTAGATTATCCATTTCCTAACTAAACTGACTGGGAGGGGAAGTTTTGTTTTGGGATGGGGGATGGAGAAGAAGCAATTAAGATAATTTTAGAGCCTCAAGCACTTGTGGGGGGAAGGTATACTTGTGTCAGAGCCACACTGAGTGGTACTTGGGGACCAGATGATTGTACCACTGTCTGGTGGCTTCTATGAACTGGAGGTGAAAAGGACAGTTTTACTCGCTCTGCTCTTTTTCTCAGAGGTCACTAGACACCATTTTGTGGATGCCAGTTTCTGTTTTATCTTGTAATGTACTGTGTTGCATTACATTAGGAAGCAGGGTCCTTCTCAGTTAAAACATTGGTTAAAATAGAAAGAGTGGATTGGGTCAGAGAAAGTGGCGTAGGAAGATCCAGAACTCACCTCCTCCCATGGACACACCCATTACACACATGTACAGCAGTTCCTCTTGAGGGAGAACTGGGGGCTGATTGAACAGTTTATGCACAAGAAGCAAGAGAGGGACCACGCAGAAAAGGGTAGGAGAGACGGAGATGTAACCATGGGAATCCCTCCCTAATGCGGCAATCTGTAGTAGGGAGGGATGTCACTGAGAGGCCTGTGCACAGACTCGCCTGGGGCACAGTGATAACACAGCAATTTAAAGGGTACCTAAACTGTGAAAAAAAAGTCTGTTTACTAACTCCAAGACACCTGCCAAACAGGAGGCAAACTGCAGGAATTCTCTGGGATCAGACGCACTGGTGAGCGCCATTGTTTACATTCCCCTTCCAGCCAGGAAGCTCAGGTGGGAGCTTGGTTCAAGCACTCTAGCCTTCCTGCAAGGCCGCCACAGTGTGCCCCAGAGCACCTCGACCCATGCCCACTACAGTCCCAGCCAGCCAGCTAGCCAAGGTGCCCTCGTAGCCTATATCGCACGTGATATATTAACCTATACTTGCTCCCACCCTGACCAGCCCAGCTTGTTATGGCACCTCAGAGCTTCACACCCTGGGACATCTAGGCCTGCCCAGCTTCAGCCAGTTGGCCTGCTAGGGCACCCCTGGCACTGTGTGTGCCTGCTACAGCTCCAGCCAGCCTGCCAAAGCCACCTGGAATAGTCTCCACAGAAGTCATTCCTATACAACACCACTCCTTCAAAATTGGGAGAGGTAGCTGTTTTGTCTGATTCATAGAAACAAGCACAAAAAGTCAAACAAAATGAAAAGATAAAGGAATATATTCCAAATGAAAAAGCAAGAAAAAAAAATCCCCAGGGGAAACAACCCTAATAAAATGGAAATAAGTAATTTGCCAGATAAAGAATTACAACTAATGGTCATATGGCTGCTCACTGAACTTGGGAGAAGACTAGAGGAACACAGTGAGAACTGCAGCAAGGAGAATAAATAAATAAAGAACCAGTCAGAGATTATGAATACAATAACTGAAAAGAAAAATACGCTAGAGGGAATCAATAGCAGATTAGATAATACAGAAGAATGGATTAGTGACCTGGAAGACAGATTTGTAGAGCTCACCCAATCAAAACAGCAAAGAGCAAAATGAATTTTAAAAAGTGAGACTAGTTTAAGAGATGTCTTGGACTACATTAAGCCTACTAACATTCACATTATAGGGCTCCAAGGAGAAGAGAGACAGCAAAGGGCAGAAAACTTATTTGAAGAAATACTGGCTGAAAACTTTCTAACCTGGGGAAGAAAACCGACATCCTGGTCCTGATAGCACAGAGAGTCCCAAACAAGATGAACCTAAAGAGATCCACACCAAGATATAGAATTAAAATGGTGAAAGTTAAAGAATCTTGAAGGCAGCAAAAGGAAAACTCCTAGTCACATACAAGGGAAACTGTACGTCTATCGGCCAATTTATCAGCAGTAACGTTGCTGGCCAGAAGGGAGTTGCAGGATATGTTTATAGTGCTGAAAGGAAAGAACTTACACACTGAA
The DNA here is from genome assembly GCF_057876585.1 of Rhinolophus sinicus. Lineage (NCBI taxonomy): Eukaryota > Metazoa > Chordata > Mammalia > Chiroptera > Rhinolophidae > Rhinolophus > Rhinolophus sinicus. Next base: position 33,329,750 of record NC_142515.1, read on the forward strand.
ATATCCTACCCAGCAAGATTATCATTCAGAATTGAAGGAGAGATAAAGCATTTCCCAGACAAACAAAAACTAAAGGAGTTCATCACCACTAAATTGGATTTACAAGAAATGTGAAATGAACTTCTTTAAGTTGAAAAGAAACCGAACTAATAAGAAGAAAACATGTGAAAGTGAATCTAACTTTTGGTAAAGGCAAATACATAGTACAGGCAGTGGGTCAGCCACATAAGAGGCTAGTATGAAGGTTAAAAGAAAGAAGCAGCAAAATCAATTATAACTACAATAAGTAGTTAGGGGATATATGAAAGAAAAATATTTAAAATGTGGTGTCAAAACGGGAGGGTAGTAAAAATGTAATACTTTTATAATGCATTTGAACTTAGACACTTATCAGTTTAAAATATAGCCAATAAGATTATAACTTTGTATGGTGACAGATGGTTATTAGATGGTTGTTACCATGCTGATCACATCGTAAAGTGTATAAATGGAGAATCACACTATGTTGTGCACCTGTAACTAATACAATATTGTATGTCAACTATACTTTAAGAAGCAAACAGAGAGTGGAAGCACTTTAGTATAACTTGAACTTGTGGGCTGGGGGCCTGCTCATACTTAGCACCTTGCATCTGAGGAGCTCAGTGTTTTTAGCAACTACCATTACAACTACCATTATAATAATAACATTTATTAGCCCTAGATGGTCATAATGGAAAAATTGTAAGCGAAACTGATGGAAGCTTGTCCCTATTCGTTTTTAAATATATTTCAGATCACCACCGAGGGGCTTTTCGAACTAGCTGTTCCTGAGTTTTGCTAGGTGTTGCTGTAGGGTGGCTACTGCAGTGTGTGGCTAGCTGCGGTTTCCTCCCCTCTTCTTTTTACAGACTTAACTTTCACCCCTGCTCTGCTGTGGGGTGGCAAAGGTCAGGGTGCTTGTTAAGGAAAAGTCTTGGTGAAAAGCCATGTATGTGGTCATTCATGGCAACAGCTAGTGGTTTTGGAGATTTGGGTGGAATAATTTTCTGGTACTTTAAAATAATTGCAAAACAATTGTTTTAAGATTGGAAAACAATTAGTGTTTTGATTTTGGAGTTTCTACATTTACTAATCACTAAATGTAAGCAGTTTCTATGTGCAAGAAGCTCAACTAGTGCAGTGCCAAGAGCAGCATCTTACATTTTTCTTCAGCTCTTTAGAGGGCTGGGTGGCTTTCCTCGTAGCTGGCTCAGGAGGCCTTACAGGGTTGTAGCCAGCCCTCACTGGCCTCACAGAGGTCATTGCTCTGTGCACAGAAGACCCCAGAGTGTTTAGAAGCTTGTGTTACAGTTTAGGAAAGATTAGTCTCTCTCTGGAAAGAGGCAGAAGCATGTACAACAAACTAACTGTTTTCTAGAAGTTTTTTTGTTTTTTCCTTTCTCATTTTTTACTGATGTCTTAACTGACTCCCTCAGCAGCTGTTGCTTACTCCTTTTTTAATTTCTCACCTCCCTCAGCCCAGCTCTTGGCAAATATCCTTCAAAACTGAGTCCTGGAGAGAGTGCTTGCCCATTCCTCCCTCTCCTCCTCAATGCATATATGCCATTTTCCTGGCAGGTGCCAACCTGGTCTGATCCTGAGCTTTATCGTGTATGGGCAAGTCTTTATTTTTTACTATTATTTCTTTTTATAAATTTTATTGGGGAGTATTGGAGAACAGTGTCTCCAGGACCAATCAGCTCCAAGTCGTTGTCCTTCAATCTAGTTGTGGAGGGCACAGCTCAGCTCCAAGTCCAGTTGCTGTTTTCAATCTTAGTTGCAGGGTGCACAGCCCACCATCCCATGCGGGAATTGAACCTGCAACGTTGTTGTTGAGAGCTTGTGCTCTAACCAACTGAGCCATCCGGCTGCCCCTTTGGAAGCTCATCAGCAGCTCATTGTCTTCAATCTAGTTGTGGAGGGCGCAGCTCGCTGGCCCACGTGGGACTCGAACCGGCAACCCTGTTGTTCAGAGTTCGCGCTCTAACCAACTGAGCCAACCGGCCGCCCCAGGCAAGTCTTGTTTTTGACTCCCTAACACCATCTCCTTCTGCCCTGCCTCTGTCCTCTCTCAGGTGTCCAAGCAAGCATCCTGCTGTTGTATTAGATACTCTGGTTCAATTCTTGAAATGGACCAACTACGTCATGCCTCAGATTGTTGTCTTTCCTATAGAGACCCACCTTTCTTGGTTCACTCCCTGCTGTGCACATTGTAAGGTGACAGTTTCTTGAATATTCACCCAAAAAAATTATTGACCATCTACTGTGTGCATAGGAGCTGGGATGCTGACACAAGGAGATACAGAGATAAATCAGATTGTTGGGCTATTATTATAGAATGGGGAGAGAAATGTGAAAACAAACAGCATTAGAGATTAATATTGATAACATATACAGGTAGAGTGAGGACACGGGAGAGGAACAACTGTGCCCTGAGAGATGTGTCTATGTGGGCCTCAGACAGGAGGAGAGGATCATGTTGGCCATCAACCGGAAGCCAGTGATAAGTAACCTAGTCCCCCTTCGTGAGGGTATTTCATTGTGACTAGTCTAAAGCAGAGGGACACCTCTGTAACTAAAGGATCTCTGTTGGTGGAATTTGGCTCACTGTGGCAGGTGGTTGGAAAGAAATTTTAGGGGCAGATATAGGCCTGTGTGTGTCCCTAAGGTAACCACATGGTCAGTTGCCAATTATTTATACCTTTTGGACCAGGCCTTGACCTGAGGCAAAGATAAGCAGTCCTTGGTGAAGCTGCTGAGCCTTGGAGGGCGAGCACTGTCTTGTATTCTTCTTTAAGAACGTGTTGGTTACATACTTAATGCTCAGTGGCTCAGATACGTGGACGTCCTGTTCCTGTAAGAAGGCCGCAAATACTGAGAGTCAGAGGATGAGGCCAGGTCACAAGGGCCTCCTAGTCAAAACCAGAGAGTGTTTTAATGCTTCAGTGCACCTTTTGCTCTTCATTATGGATCGTACTGGTCACAATTTGTAGTTGTGTGTGTATGTGACTATCTCTCTGCTCTAAGTTATTTTACAGGCAGGAACTATTGCTCCCCTGGTAACCATTTTATCCATATGCTCACCCTGGGCTTGGCATATAATAAAGAGTGACTGGGACAGGCACCTGTCCTGAAAAGTGAGCTTCTCTTTCAATATGGTTTGCACATAGCAGCCTGAGAATAGATAGCTCACTTGTAACTGGTCAAGAGAAAAGGGCAGCAGAAAGTCATCATTTATCAAAGTCCTTCCAGCTGATGATGTTTGTAAAACCAGAAAGGTCTTTTCAAAATATAATGTGCTTTGATGGAACAGATCTATATCTTGATTATAGTAGTGATTATATGAATCTATACATGTGGTGACATTTTATAGAACTGTATCCAAAAAAAAAAGACAAGAGTGAGAGTACATGTAAAAACTCATGAAATTTGAACAAGGTCTATAGTTCAGTTAATAGTGTTGTACAGTGTCAAGTTCCTGCTTTTGATGATTGTATTATGGCTATGTAAGAAAGAAGGGGATCCTGGGTGAAGGAACTCTCTAGTATTTTCTCAACTTTGATGTGAGTCTAAAATTATTTCAAAATCAAAAGTTAAAAGAAAAACATGAGATACCACTATATACTGATTAAAATGACTAAAAAAGAGGCAAATGAAACAAAAATGGATAATACCAAGTTCTAAAACTGCCACCAGTTTTGGGTTTGGGACAGCTTAGGCAAAGGTTCAGGGCTCCTCTAGGCCTTTTGCCACCTGCTGACTCTAATAAGGCTCAGCCGTTGAAAGAGCCTCCGTCGGTGCGCGGTCCAGGCTGGTTGACCTGGTGCTGAGTGTTCCCCGGTGATGCTGCACTAGCTGGGTGGGGCAGGGCCCCAGGGAGTCACAGGATGTGGGCTTTGTTTTTTACAAAGTTAATGCACATTTGGTTGCACACATGTACTAGTGCTGGGGCCATGACCACTTTGCAAAACTCCCTGAGAACACCACAGCCAGCCACCACTCTCCTCAGGCCTGCAGATCCCTGAGAGCTGCCCAAGAGAGGCTGCAGCACAAGTCGTGGCTGAGTGTTCACCACCGAAGGTTCTCCAGCCCTCCATAGGCTATCAGCTGCCATAAAAGCCTTCTGCAGCTTGTGGGGCGGGGCTGGCTGCCCAGTTGCTGAAGAGTGCCCTTGGCGATGCAGTACTAACTATATGGAGCGGGAACCCAGGGCCTCATCTGTGTGGTGCACACACACGGATTTTATCAGACCAGTGTCATCTCAGAGTTGGCCCTTTGGGGGAGGGTTCAACACAGGAAAGATGCTGCCCTCCTATAGACTACACTTGAGGCAGGCTCCACACAGGGACAATGGGGCTGTTCCTCCAGCCCTTGCTCCGAAGCCACACAACTCAGTCTTTCCCAGTATGTCTCTGGTGCCTCTTGAGTTGCTGTCCTTCCACTGGAGCCCAGGTGAGTGCAAGCGAGTGAGTCTGTGTGTGGGCCCTTTAAGAGGATGTCTGGTTCCTAGCTACCTTCATTTTCACTGGGACTGATGGACAAAGTCCCCACTGAGTTTCACTGCCAGATCTTAGGAGGACTCCTCAGCACAGGACCCCTGGGTTGGGGAATCCAGTGTGGGGCTGGGACTCCTTCTTCTTCAGGGGGCACCCTCGCCACCGAGGTGTCCCTCCCGAAGTTCAACCACTACCTGTGGGTTTGGGGTCAGCCTGTTTCACATCTCCGCCCCTCCGACCAGTCTAGATGTGACCTCTTCTTTATATCCTTAGTTATAGGGGCTCTGTTCAGCTAGTGTTCAGATGCTTCTTGAGGGTGATTGCTCTGTAATTTAGTTGTAATTTTGATGTGATCCTGGGGCAGGCTTAGCATTTACCTAATCTGCCATCTTAGACCGTCCTTCGACATATGTCTTGATACACTTTTCCACACATGTCCTTAGGGAAAATATACCAAATTGCTGGAATAAGAGTATATATGGGTTGTTAATTTTGACAGAAGAATTTGAGAAATTAATAAAGGGAAAAATGAAATGCTTGACATTAAGGAAAGGAAATTCTTTAAAAGCATTGAAGATGGAAGTGAGCATTAATTTATGGCTTAGCGTGTGCCATTCACTAAGTTAGAGGATGCCTTCCTTTTCCCCTTTTGATATTTCACTGTGATACCAAGAGAGATGTTGTTAATCCCAGTTTGTTGATGATGAAAGTGAGCAGTAGAGACTTGAGTAACATACCCAGGTCAGAGCTTTAGGATTCTACTTAATGCTGCCTACCTCTAGGACAGTGGGGACCCCCTTAAAGTTAAATCCTCTACATGTCAGTCCTCAAGTGTGGTCAGCAAAAGGGTGAATATTTAATATTCTTAAATTGTTCATCTCTTTAAATGTTTGCTTCTCATTTGATTTTTTTTACTTAAAAAAAATCTCACAGTATGAGTGACTATAGTTTTAAATAGAGCACTGCTGTCGCATAGCACCCTCAGGGAACCTATGCATGGCCTAAAGCCCGAGGTGGCTAGTGGCTCTGGCTGAGTGGCCAGGCTGATTGGGTGGGGTGAATCCACCCTCTCTGCAAGTCGCCCCTCATGGCATCGACTGTGGGAGGTTAAGGGGGCCTCATCCTGTCTTAGGCCAAGTCGGGGCGTACTGTAACCAGGGGATCCCCTGGCCTGCAGCTCCTGGTTAGAACAGAAGCTCTCCTGGCAGTTGCCACTCTGGGGTGTTAGTGTATTGAGGTTTGAAGCTCCTGAGGATGGCGTGAGACCATTTAGGGCTGCTTCTCCGAAAGAGCTCCCAAGCACCAAGCACACATTTTCAGCTTAGTCTGGCCTGGCAGGCCTGGTGGTGATGGTAAGTGGTATTATTATGTCAGGCTGTTGGCCATTAGCTCACTAATTTGGGAAGAGGAAGAAGTGGCTGAACTCCACAGTAAATTGACCTGCATGTAGGTAATAGGATTTGTCATAGGGATCATAAAAATGAGGGTGCTGTTCATGGTGTTGGGATGCATCCAAATGCTCAGGCCTTATTCTTCTTGCTCTTGTACAGAAAGAAGAGTGATTGTGCGTGCAAGATTGTGTTTATTGCTCCTTCAGAGGGAGTTGTTAGATAACGGAGTGTCAGAGCTGCCTGCTTTCTAGCCTGTTTAGCTCAGCTCCGGCTGGCCTGGGCCCAGGGCCTCGGTGTTCCTGGGCTTCAGCCGCTTAGAGAAGAGCTACATGGGAGCGCAGAGACAAGGGGCTGCTTGTGTGAATTCAGACCAGTGGCAGCTGCAAGAAAGGGGAGTGATAAAGTCCTTCTGTTTTGCTTGTGCTCAACTCTAAAGGATGCTTTAGGATTTTTACAACATTGCAGTGTTCCTTAGGAAAGCTTGCCTTGGGACATTTGTTCTGTGGGTTTTGGGGACCTTCTGTGACGGGAGGTGCTATCTGTCAGAAGGACGGCCTGACAGGGATGGAGCTGTTGGCTGGACCTAGCTACCAACAGGCTGTGTGATCCTGTGCCAGTTATTTCCCCTCTGGGCCTTTTAGCCCAGGAGCTTGGACAAGAGCAGCTGAGTGATTCATACTCAGTTACCAGCACTTTGGGTACTGGTATAGTTGGTACTGGAACACTGGGCCCCAACTGACATGCTTTGCAGAGGTTTTGGAGACCGACAGCTGCTTCTGATTCCTGGGTCACAGCAGTTCTTAGGTCTGTGAGCCTAAGCAGGTGACTTCATCTTTGTCTCCTCCTTGAGCAGATGGGGATCACGAAATCACTTGGATCACGGTGTCCTTTAAAGATTCAGTTCAGTTAAATGAGGTAATGTGTGCGTAAAGCACTTCGCAAAGTATCTGGCACCTGGCACAGGTGCAGCTCGTGGGGGCTTCCAGTAACAGGCAGCCGGCATGGTATGCGAGGGTGTCTTAGCACCGTCCTTTTACTTCCTGTCACAGAGTGAGTGCCTCCCGTTAGCTTTAACCAAAAAAAAAAAAAAAAAAGTTCTGGTAACTGTGGATGAGCAGGAAGTTCTTCTCCCTCCTGCTTTCTGTTCCTTCACATCACGTTAATTTGTTCCTAGAGGAATGTCATTGGCTGACCTGTGGGGTCTCAGGAGTGGGCAGCTGTGCTTATTACTTGACTGCCCTTGAAGAAGATGATTCTATAACATGAAATGAAACTGAAGACACACATGGTCTAAATGGCTCAACTTGGGATTTCTCAATTGGGGACTTCGTTATTTCAACATAGCTTTTTCATAGTTCCCAACTTTTGTTATTACAAAAGAAAATTGTGAGGCATGTACAACACAGTGGAAAAACACAACTTATATTTTCTCCTTGAGAGAGAACACAGGGAAGCATGAGGAGGAAGGCTAAGCTCTTCCCAAATATTTATTGAATTCTGCTATTTTTAAGGCCCTGGAAATGTAAACATGAGTACAACTACTGATGTGGTCCTTAATGTCATGGAGATTAGTTTATTGGGGCAGGGCAGACGTTACATTGCAGAAGTAATGATTTAATTATAGTTGTGATGGTGCTATAAGTACAGTGTATAATAAGTGTGTAAAGTAGGGTCACATGTGATGGGAATATCAGGAAAGTCACTGGGGGTGACTTTTAGCTTGAGTTGTGACGATGAGAGGGAGAGCATGCTAGGGGACATGGGGAAGGCGTCGCTCTAGGCAGAAGGAACATATGAGCAAAGGTCCCTGGTAGAAAGGAGCTGGGCCCACCCGAGAAGCTGAAAGAAGGCCAAGGTAGCTTCGAGGCTAATGAGTTCTGGGACCGAGGAGTGTGAATAATGCAGAGAAGTAGTCAAGGGCAGCTGGTGGCCTGGACATGGAGGATCCAGACTTGATTCTGAAGAGCAGTGGGAAGCATTGAGCTATTCACATATGTAATCATATGTGATCTTAAAAGTTCACTCTACCTTCTTAGTGGGGAATAGCTTTGGGGAAGGGAGAACATACAGGATATGGGGAGACCAGTGTGGAGGCCCCTGCAGTCATTCATGTTTATGATGGCAAGGCCTTCTGTTGCTCAGGTAGGGGGTGGAGGTGGATATTTAGGAGGTGCAGCCCACAGGACTCCTGACTGGGCGGGGATGGTGAGGGTAAGGAAGGATCCATCCCCGCTCAGGTCCATTGCCGAGCAACTGGGAAAAAGGGTGGTGCCATCTGTGCTGCTAGAAAATTGGCGGGGATTGGACTAACAGGTCCCTTGCACAAGTTCCTGTTTCTCTATCAATGTTTAGTTGGTCTGCTGTTCTTCTCACAGTCAGCTGATGATTTTGACACACAATTCAACAAATTTTTGCAATGTTTTCAGCAGTTCTGGTCGTTACTGATCACCCTGATCTCACTTCATCAGTGATGTGTTCTCTCCCCCCAGAAAAACGTTTAATCCATTTGTACACTGCTGTTTTCTTCATGGCATTGTCCCCATAAACTTGGACTAACATGTCCCTGTTATTACTTCCACTCTTGCCAAGTTAAACAAGAAATTTAATGGTTGTTCGTTGCTCTAATTCAAGCTCAATCTCGCGACGGCACACAAAAACACACAATAATGAACGCCACTCAGCAAGACACTGCTATATGTCGACACGAACACAGCTGTGAGACGCTGATATACCAAGGTTATGAAACCTTACCAAGCTGTCTGTACAGTGCTGCCAGTATAAGGGCACGGTGGCAAGTGGCGAGTTCGCGAACTTACTTGTCAAAATGTGTGTGTGTGTGTATATATATATATATATACATACATATACATATACACACACACACACACACACACACACACATATATATATATATATATAATGGTTATGAATATAGCTGTCAGAGTCACACCTCTATTTGAGTCACCCGTCACTTGCTAGTTGTGTAACCTTGCACAAGTTACTTAACCTCTTTCTGTAAATGGGTGTTACCGAAATTATTATCTGAGGGGTTAGGAGAAGACAAATACACATTATTGTTAGCATTTAAGAGTTAACCTAATTGATGGGATTGCTAAGTGGAGTTTAGAGGTAGAAGTATCTTAAAGAGAATTAAGTGTTAGAGACTATCATTTATCCAACCCAGTGTTCCCCAGACTTGCCTGAGCATAAGAATACCCTCGAGGTGCTTGTTAAAATGAGGGTTCCCTGCACCACCCAGATTTGCAGACGCAGCTCTCCAGGGGCGGGGCCTGGGAATCTTGCTAGGTAGGTGGGGTGGTGACACACCTTGGATTTTGTGAGTCTTACTGGTTTCAGATATTCTGCCAAGTGGATTCCAGATGTGCGTTTATACTTATCAGATTATGTCCCAATATTCAGACAGGAAATATGGTCACCATTTATATAGGCCATTTATTCAGAATCTTCTCTCTAATCAAAGCAGATACAACATACTCCTGGTTTCCCAGGAACTTGAGATGATGTGTAGCTACAAAAGAGCATATAGCCTCAGTGTAAGTTACTCAGCTTTCTTGGCTGTCTTTCTTTCTCTTTACAAAACCTGTGTGCTCTGTGAAATATATGCAGTGACATGGTCAACATATCTTGACAACCCTTTGTCTTCCCAAGTCTCTGAGGCCTTCATTACTCCAAGCTGTCAGAGTGACAGTGACCTTGGAAGCCTTGTCTGCACATGGAGGTGACCCCCAGTTTTTGTTCACTGGAGGCGAAGCCGGCCGAGCTGTTCTTTCCTCTTCTGAGAGCTGGGAACCAGGAAGGAACGTTTCCCTTGACTGCACTTAGGACAGTGTGTTCTTAATCAACAGGTCTAGAAAAACAGCATTTTGTTGTTTTCACACAAGCCTGCAAGTTCATTTCCCCTCTCTGGCGCAGGCAGTAGCTAAACATTTTCCTGTCAATCACACAGGAAGATGAGCATCTAAAACTTTTACTCTGAGAGCTGAGCTTTCTGCAGATATTACAGATAGAGTTCACATCTCTTCGAGGAATGAATACAGGCCTCTTGTTTTCAGTACTCCCCACATCAGGTGGGGTTGTGAGTGGTGGTTCTCTTACATGATTCTATGAAGATGTAAAGAATTTTCTCTAACAGCTAATTTTCATATGGGTCATGGTTTCGTATTGATATTTTACTTTATTGCAGATTGGTCTTAACTGTATCTTTCCATTTGCATTATCATGGGAGAAGTTGGTTTGTGCTGAGAATCTTATTTGGATGATAAGTTCATTTTCTGACCTGTGACAAAACCATCCACTTCTAGGAACTTTTTTGAAAATTGGAAAGTTGATGTATGTTTATAAATGTGCATATTTGTACTACCCTGGAAAAAGCCTATGAGGTCTTGAGGGCATCTACCTAAATACATTTAAAGTTGAGAATCTAGGGATTGAAAGGGAAGGTATTTCTTGTTCTTTTCTTCCTCCTCCTAATATTTTCATGTGTCAAAATTTTGCATCTGCACAGCATTAAGTGGTGAAATCCTAAATTTTAGTGAATTTAAAAACAACTCATTAAAAAAGTGTTGTGAAATGTGGACAGGTATTTGTTCCTCTGTGGGCACGCTTAAAGGAATAAACCTTCCCGATAGAAAAGGCTGGAGGCAGTGTTGATGTGCAGGGCAGTTCGCTTTCTTCCCACAGTTGAACAGATGGAAAGAAGGTGGCCCTCGGTGGGGACTCCCCGTCTACCTCCCTTGAGAGGTCAGTTGTGGGATGAGCTGAGGCCTGCTCTGCAGGTTTCTTTCCTGACTTCTCTTGCTGTTCTGGCCTTTTTTTTTTCTGTCCTCATTTGTAAATCATCTTTGAGTGGGGAGAGACTGAAGGTGGAATTTCAAGAGTCATCTTTTTACAGGCAGTAGAGATGATTACCTGTAGGTAAGTGGTTGTGATCAGTCATCGCCTCAGATTGGTATCTTATCAGGTGAGGGGCCCCTGAGGAAGGAGGCAGTTTGTGGAATAACAGCCAGGGACCTGGGCACTTGGATCCTGTTGACAGGGAGGAGGCAAGGCCCATGGCAGGTGTTTCTAAATTACAAATGTAGTACGTAATGAAGACAGAGTCTCCATCTACAAAGGAAGCCCTGTGTTCAAAGAAACAAAAAAACCGAACTCCTTTTTCCCCCCAGCAAACATACATACAACAAAAGTGGACAATAAACAAGATGTGCAATTTTAATTTTTTTAAGTGTCCATACATAAAATTATAATTGTTTATGTAATTATGTCTAATTATCGAAAAAGCAGTCCTAAGATATTTTTATTAGGGTTCTAATGGTACCATGTATGTTAACGTCTCACCAAATGGGCTAACCTTTTTGAAAGTGGGGTTCCTATCTTATACTTTTTCTTCAACTCCTGCAGCACTGAACATAGAACAAAAACCATATAAGGACTTAGAGACGACTTGTTGAATTGGATTGAAGCATGACTCAGTCTATTTATGTAGGTGGAATTCTGCAGTACTTGCCTGTGGGTGTTCACATCTTCCTGATGTTTGTTTACAAGCTGTTTTAGCTCAAGAAATGCCTGCTAATTTTTCTTATTCCGTGTGTGAATGAATCATTTGTTAACCCAGAGGAGAGGGAAAAATCTAACATATTTCATAAAGTGCTCTGTCTAGGATAATTAAAAAAAAGTGTAACAAAGTACTTTTGTGTGTAATACAGAATTTTATGTAAAATTATGTGTAAAATAGATCATTGTAAATAGTTGCTGTTTTAATTTTCAGATAATTTAGAACCCTGTCTTCATTTGTGTTAGAATGATAGAGTTGGTGGACTAGATTCCTTCCCTCTCTCCAGTTCTCAGCACTGAAGGAGGGTCCGGAGGGAGGTGCTGTGAATGGACAAGAGAGGGGAGGTACTCCAAGTGGGGTGAGGGGCTTTTGAGTGGGGGCCACAGCAGGGTACATTGTTGTCAGCATAGGTGATATGCCAGAGCATAAGCTTCCAGAGAGGATGACAAGAGATGGATGTGATGAGTCTGGGGCACTCCATGCAGAGAAGTTTTTACTGACTTTAGATTTTAAGGAGGAAGTGACAAGTTACAATTTCTGCTTTAGGAAGGTCTTTTCCGCGCTGCTTTGGATACGGGCTGAAGGCCACACCAGCAGTTGCAGACGCAGTCGCTCCGCCCTCAGTGCTCCCTATGCCTATCTCTGCTTTATTTCCTTGGAAGCACTTGTCACCAGAGCACACAGTATTTGCTTTTTTTTTTACTTGTCCCTTGTCTGCTTACCTCACTAGAATGTAAATTCCCTATAGGCAGGGATACTCCCTAAAGGCAGCCTGTATCCCACTGTCGTACCGTGTTTCCTCGAAAATAAGACCGGGTCTTATATTAATTTTTGCTCCAAAGGACGCATTAGGGCTTATGCTCAGGGGATGTCATCCTGAAAAATCATGCTAGGGCTTATTTTCTGGTTTGGTCTTATTTTTGGGGGAAACACGGTATCTCCAGTGCCACCATAATACCCAGCACGTAACAGGTGCTTAGCAAGCATTTTTTAACCCATCAAGTGCATGAGTCTGTTTCTGAACTCAGTTTATCATTGTTCTCCCCACAAATTTAATAATTGATTACAAAAGGAAACCGTAGTAACAATTCATTGGGGGAACCTGGACAATACCTTAAACAAGGGATCAAAATTCGCATCACCTGTAAGGGACAGCTGGTGTCATGTGTCTCTGGATGTCATACCTAGCCAAGAATGCAGCATCTGAATCTAATTGAGAAGAAACATCAGAGAAACACAAATTGAAGGATATTCTTTAAAATAACTGGAATGTATTTTTCAAAAAATGTCAATGGCACAAAAGACAAAGCGAAGAACTATTTCAGTTTAAAGGAGACTAAAGAGACATAAGAAATAAAGGCAGTTTGTGATCCTGTGCTGGATCCTAGGAAAAAAGAAAGCTGCTAGAAAGGTCATCGAGACAACTGATGACATTAAAGTATTGAAAGGAGAAGGGAAACACTGTGAGTGAGGAAGAGTGCTTATATCTAATTTAGCTCTCGGGATAAATTGTCAGGAATCATAAGCCATGTATCCGGGTAGTGTGACCCTGCCACAGGACCAGAGCAGCAAGGGAAAGATCTGCAGGGACAAGAACCCTGCAATGGGAAGTGACAGACCTGGATTTTCTAGTTAGGGCTCTGCTATGGAAGCTCCATGGCCACGATTCCTTCTCAGAGGTTGGAGTTCTGAGACTCTGACTGTTAAATAACTTTGAATCTGAGCAACCGATGTAGTCCCAAGGATGTGAATGCTAGAATTTACTGTGGCTGCCTCTGGAGGTAGGATTTAGATTTCAAAGACCAATGAAGGGGGGAAAAAGTAGACAGTGACTAAGGTACCCTGTTTGTTAGCTTTGACATTCCTACTTGATGGTTTCTTCTTGGTGAAATTTTAGTGAAAACTCAGAGGAAGGTGGAATAAAGAAAAGTGCCAAGGACTGAAAAAATACAGTTTTGGGGAGCATGGATGGTCTTTATATATTCTAGAGTGGTGAGGCTAATGATTTTATCGGGCATATTGTGTCATCAGTAGCGTTTCCGCCCAGTTCCTCCTGCTTGGTTCCAGTGATCACTGAGACCCAGTGATGACTGAGACCCAGTGATGTCGTTACTTATAATGAGAACATGAGCCTTCCTAGGACTGGTTAAAGAGTTAATTTGAAAAATCAGCAGAGATCCCTCTCTAAATCTTGAACCATCAAAGAGGGATTTAAAAATTATATACCCATATACCATAATCATGGAAACTAGAAAGTAATTTTAAAGTATTTTAACATAACAATGGTTGAAACAGAATTTCCTGGTTAAACCTGAACTAATATACTTCTGAGTATACAATAATATTGAAAACAGAAATCAAAGAGATATTTGCACACCCATTTTCATAGCAGCATCATTCACAATAGCCAAGAGGTGGGAGTAACTCAAATGTCCATCGATGAATGAATGAATAGGTAAAATGTGGTTTATACAAACAGTGGAACATTATTCAGCCTTAAAAAGGAAAGAAATTCTAACAAATTCTGCAACATGGATGAACTTGAATACATTATGCTAAGTGAAATAAGCCAGTCACCAAAGGACAAATACTCTGATTCCACTTCTATAAGGTACCTAGAGTAGTCAAAATTGTAGAGACAGAAAGTAGAATGGTAGTTTCTAGGAGCCGAGTTAGGGGGAAATGGAGTTATTGTTTAGTGGGTGCAGAGTTTCACGTTTGGATGGTGAAGACATGCTGGAGATGGATGGTGGTGATGGCTGCATAACAGTGTGAATGTTCTTAATGCCACTGAACTATACACTTAAAAGTGGTTAAGGTAATAGATTTTATGTTAAGTGTATTTTACTACAGTTAAAAATAATCATTAAAAAAATAGAATTGATGTGATTGGTTGTGAAGTGATTGGTCTGAAGGATAAAAGGGATTTTTATCCCAGTCACATATTTTGAAGTGAAATTATTCCAACCCACCCAAACAGCATTCATTGGGAAAGTGAGGGTGATGGGAAATTATGTGAGACCTTAACTTTTATTTCACTAACCCCAACGTTTTTGAAGTCTTCATTCTCTTCATCTTGTCCGATGCAAAGTGAGTGGACAACTTGTCTCAGAAGTTGAATTCCCTGGAGGGTGATAGCAGCGTACTTTCATTCAGAGCGTTTTAGCAGCAGCTTTCTCAGCCTGAGAGAAAAGCCAAGTGCAGAAATAACTTGGGGCTCACATTCAAATAGGTAAACAAGATGTGTCCAGAGTGAAACCTGTAACTGAGAGTCATGCTTTCCAGTGAAGGCCAGTGTTGGACGGTGAGTGGCTGAATCATCTGGGCTGAGCTGGTCACCCGAAGCGTGTGAAGACCATGCAGCTTGCGCGGAATGGATCCGGGGATGGTAGGTGGGAGGAGCTGTTTTCCTTTGCCCAAAGCCGTGCGATCATCAGGAATGTGGTGTAGGAAGGTGCAGGGGTGGTTGATTGCCTTGAAACGGGGGTCCAGGAGCCACGGGGTAGCTCTGGCCATGTTTGTACCTTCTTGGCAGAGATGACAGCTGTGGTACAGCATCAGCTGGGCTGGCCTGAGTTTTGTGGGCGATGGGGCAGTTGGAGGCATTTGCTAGTGCTGTCTGCGCCCAGGTGCCTCATTGCTTTTCTGGACGGTGGGGGTGCTGGGAGTGGTGTCAGAGTACACCGTGTGATTCGATTTAGCAAGTAAGCTGCACATTGATATTTGTTGACGTGAGCAGGTTCCGCCAGTTCTCTAGGCATTTGGCTGAGGAATAAAGAACAGCCGGCAACCAGCAGAGTGCTTTTTGCGATGTTTACTTTACACAAGACTGTGTGCTTGGCACAACCCACTTGACAATAAAGGCAGCAAGAAATCTACAGCCACAAGAAGTATTTATACCGCAATACAAAAACAGACGTTTCAAATGTTTTGTAGGCCTGTTTCCTGCAGGCAGCTGTGGAAAGGGTGTACCTCATCTACTAAAATTTAGGATAGGTGGTTAGCAGTTTTGTAGAGAAGCAAGAAACAAATTTTCCACTTTGTTTGAAAAAATCTACATGGTCATACATATCGTTTAATACATTGGATTCAATATTAAAGGAAAACTGACAGGTAGGGAGCATCTGCTCTTTTACTCTTTTAAAAAAGGGTAAATTGTTTCTTTTTTTAATAAAAAAAAAATACATGCACATGGTTAAAAAAATTCCCTAAGCAAAGTAGAAGGATATAGAAAGTGAAAAGCCTTCCTTTCATTCCAGTCTTGCCTTGCCTTCCCCGGAATTAGTTTCAGTTTTCTTCCGTATTCTTCCATTATGTTCTATGCAAATGCATTCTGTATACAATATGCACACTATTCCATGCTTTGCTCTTTTCACTGGATAATACTTCTTGGAGATGATTACGTATCAGCACGTATAAGTCTGCCCCATTTTATTTTTATTTATTTTCTTTCTTTATGTTTTAAACTTTTGTTTATGTAAGTGTGTTTTTCCAGGACCCATCAGTTCCAAGTCAAGTAGTTGTTTCAATCTAGTTGTGGAGGGCGCAGCTCACAGTGGCCCATGTGGGGATCGAACCGGCAACCTTGTTGTTATGAGCACCGTGCTCTAACCAACTGAGCTAACTGGCTGCCCCAGGTCTGTCCCATTTACAAAAAATGGTTACACAGTTCCAAGGTATGGAATAACCAGAATTTAACCAGGTCCCTTTTAGACCTTAATGCTTTTCAAGCAATATTGAGAGCTATATCCTTATGGAACATCCTTTGTTATTAACTTCTCTGTCAAAGTATATGTGCATTGGCCTTTATAGAGCTAGAATTTGAACATCTATTGTGTGGAAAACCAGTCACCTTGTAGAATTTAGTTTGATTAACATAGTTTCTGTCCTGTCAATAATTGTGAAAAGGTGCTGATTAAATACAGAGGGTACCAAGGGTGCCAGTGTATACACATTTTTAGGTAACGTCTCTTAAAATGTGTATACATTTTTTTGGCAGCCTAGTATATCACATCTATTTAAACATTTTGTCCTAAAAGTAAGGTATCTCAACCAAATATTATTTCAGGCAGGTGCAGTGTATTCATTAAGTAACCCTCTCCCTTGACAGATGGAGCACAGTGTCGATTCTGAGTCCCCAGCCCTCCATTGAAATCCACGACCCGTCAGCTAGCCACGAGCATGGGGGCCATTCACTTCCCTAGACGAGGAGCGTTTTGATACTGGAATATGGGGAATGTGCTGAGTGTCTGTGAGTGGAAAGTCTTACGCTTCTAAGGAATCTGCAACTTATTGCAGCCAATGGACTGTGTTGCTTCTGTTTTTCATCTTCACTTACATGTCATCAGTTCATGGGACAATTTCTGCTAGCTTCATGCCTCTGGTGGGGGAGAGGGATAAACTTCTTATTAATACCGATGTAGTCTGCAAATGTTCTTCATCATCTTTCCAAAGTTAAATCTTACTAGGTGGGTGTGAAGGTGTTTAAAGAAACTGGTAGTGAGTTTTTGTTTTTGTTTAGATGTTTCAGCATTTAACCTCGTGTTTGGAATCTGGGCTTTGCCATCTAATTCTCTAGACTATTCATTATTTTATAATTACTATAATTATATTGTGGGACACACCTGGTAATCTCTGTGTATACTATGCCTCATTAGTCAACAAAATACTAACTTGCAGATTTGTTTGAAAGACAATTTGCTAAAATGCCATTAAATACCACCAGTGAATAGGCCCTATTCCTTTTTGCTAATTGTTCTGGTCAGTAACTATACCCATTGAGATGGGTATAGTTGATGAGCTTATAGAAAGCTTCTAGAATGTGGTCTTGAGTACTGTGGAGTGGGAACACCCATTGAGCACATAGTAATAATTACCCCTGCGCAAATAACAATAGCTAATATGCATAGAGCCACTGCTCATCAAAACCCTGCAACTTGTTTGCCTGAGTTTTATGGATAAGGAAACTGAAGAGGTTAGTTGAACACACAATGTTTAAGTGTAGAGCCAGGATTTGAATGTGGGCAGTTTGTGCCCAACCCACACCATGACATTATACACTAGTCTCCAAAAGAAGCTTTGGAGGCTGGTAATAATATTCCCATTTTACCTTTGAGGAGCTTGAGGCTCAGAATTAAATGACCTAACCATACGCCATTAAAAGGTCACGCTGCTCATGAGAAGTCATGTGGTCGGAAATCCAGATTCTTCAGTGTTGCTCACAATTGTTATTTAAGGCAGGACCTGCCTCATGGGTGGGCCTGTGCTACATATTTTAGGACATTTAGCTTCCTGGAACCCGCTCACTAAATGTGACCCCAATGACTGTGCCATCCAAAAATGGCCCACATATTTCTGTCTTCTACTAGGTGTCATATTTACATTTCTTAATTTCAAACTTGTCTCTTACCATTATATGACATTGCCTCCCATGGCAATTTTTAAATCAGCAGTAATCAAACTTGACTCTTGCTCATAATTTGGAATAGTTAGAATAATTAGGATAATTGTCAATATAAAATTATAGATGAGAGAGAACATCTCACCCAGATCTCTGTTTTATGGATTAAACACACACACACACACACACACACACACACACACACACACACACACACACACACACACACCTACCCCCCTAAGGCACAGAGATGGCAGAAAAGACTTCCTCAAAGTCAAAAAGTAAATTGGCGCTAACTGGACTCAACCGCTATGGAAGTGGGGCCATTTCTTTACATTACCAGTTTGCTTCAGGCAAATGTATTTGAGCTGTATTTATTTTCCAATGAGTGATTTTGACCTTTCAAAGGGAGACATTTGGAGGGTTAATGTAATTGAATTGAAACAGCATACCATGGAACTGCAGGACAAGTTTGTGGCTATTTTGGAAAAGTTATTTTGAACACTGTGTTTCCCATAAGTGGTTTTATAATGCTGACAAAACTGGACACTTATGATGAGAATTGTCACTTTTACCCTAGCAGGTGTTTGTGCAGGCTCCCCCAAATTTAAGTAGAGTAAGAGGCAGGTTGAATAATCTCACATATACTAATCCTGATGGTTCCTATGGAGGGAAAGAATTTTTGGTGAATGAAAAATGTTATTATTTGAGAGCATTCACTTGTTCAGAAAATTTGTTCAATGCCTCTCGAGTGGCAGATACAGTTTAAGTTCTGTGGATGAGTGGAGTATCGATCTTGCCTGTTGTTTATGGTACTGATGGTTTCCATACCCTTTCTGTATCTTCAATAAAATGTAAATTAAAAGATTACTTGCCTACATCCATGTAGATAACCAGACAACTGTAATGTCCCCTTTATAGGAACAGGGTTCGAGGTTAGTTCTGGTAAACATACCCTCTCTTTACCTGACAGTATTAGCCTCGTTCATTTAGTCATATACATATAGAATATGGAATGTATTTTTTGGAACAGATTTAATGAAGTTTGATTCATTATTCAAGGAAGGTATTAGATGATTATATCTTTTTTAAAAAGCATCTTTAATCTCACAGAGTTGCTTGGGTCTCAGATTGGATTGTGGTTAATCAATTAAGCCACAGAGCTTGAGGAAACTGTGACCAGTGCAAAAATGTCTTCTGATGAATGATGGGGGAGAATTTGCAGGTATTGGAGCACAGTTCTCCAAATACTCTTACACAGATTTGGAGGTGTTGAGGGATATATATTTCTTACTGTGGGAAGGAAAAATTCATTGAAACTGTTGACATAGATCTTTCATTAGTGATTCAGAAATAGTACAGGTTGTTTTGAAATCACCCAAGTCATACTAACAGGAAAATAATTCTTCTCCTTTCCCTTCTTCTTTTTGCTCTTTCTTCTTATTATATGGAGAATGGGAACATTGCTTGGGAAAAGTCTTGGGTCGTTAGTTCTTCAGGTGCTCTGCTTCTTAGTTTCTTTAAACTAAGGGAGAGGCAGGGCATTGTAGCATCACTATGCATTTTATTTTTTAAAAATTTTTTTTATACTTTTTAAATTAGTTTCAGGTGTACACAACAATGTCATAGTTAGACATTTATCATTTATATCCCTCACACAGTGATAACCCCCCGCCCCCCATCTACTGCCCCTCTGACGTCGCATACAGCCATTACATTTCCACTGTTTCTATTCCTAATGCTATATTCCACTTCTTGTAACTCTCTCTATATGTATATGTATATGTGTGTATATATATATATATATAATTGTAGTTGACATTCATTATTGTTCAGCTTCAGCTTCAGGTGTACAGTGCATTTTAAATGAAAAGTAGAGCTATTGAAAATAGTATGAAAAATTCTAATATTCTACGTACATTTAGTTAAAATGGGATAGCCTGGGAAGCGCTTATTTTAAGAATTTTTATAAGGAAAATGTTAGTTACAGTTATGAATTTGATAGCGTAAGAATTTATCCTGTAATAGCCCAGGTAATAGAGAATGTTTTCCACCACTGCCCCAAAACTGTCCAAAAATAGAGTCCTCCTTGGTCTGAGAGGGACTTGTTGATATACAAGAGACTGCCTATACTGAGAGTATAAACCATAGAAGAGAACTTAGAGATCTTATAAATTGACCTTATTTTATAGGCGAGAAACCTGAAGTCCAGAATAGAGAGGAAGTTGAAAATTTAAAAAAAAGAAATGCACTTCTTTAAAAATTTGACCTCAGACTTCTTACTGATATGGGCTGTTTCCTCCGAACAGTCTAAAAGAAGGTGGCTTTATTCTAACTACCTTAACAGTAGGTCTTCACATAAAAATTTAACTTATGTTGCTATCCTCTCTGTCTTTTGGTGTTTTGGGGGATTGTGAAAACCAGGTCAGTATCACTCAAGAAAGGCAGGGGGATGAAGGTGGTAGTCAGGAAGTAGTTGTGAGAATCTCAGGTTACCATCTGGCTTGGGTTCAGTTCTCGCTTTCTATGAAAGACCTGGCCAGTGAAGGTTTCTCTGACCCTAAGTGTCCTTCTTTACCTTTACATCTAACTGGCGACTTCCTTTAGTCCTTCTTTATTCCAGTTCTTGAAGCAGAGAATCTGATTGGCTGACCCTTGTATATTTGCCTGTAAACACAACTCATAGGCTCCTGGCCAGCCTATGAATGGCTGTCTCTTGGTCGGGTGTTCTAGGTCCAATCAGCTATGGCTGTGTGTGTGTGTGTGTGTGTGTGTGTGTGTGGTTATATCAGGTGATATGGAAGATAGCAGTTGAAAACCACTGAGACTGAGGGTGTGGCAGAATCTCCCAGAAATAGGAGTAGTGAACAGAAACCCTGATATACGTCTATTACAAATCCAATTTCAGTAAATTAGTTGATTCTCAGTTAAAAATATTTCCCATAATCTGCCCTGGACCTGTATTAATATTTTAATCTGTTTCTGTATTGGAATAAATTTAGGATTTTCTTTCAGTCTGTCTTATATTCTTATTAACCAGCTAAATTTTACCACTTTTAGGAACACAAAAGCTTCTTTTGCTACTTGCAGAGTTTATTGTGGTGTCTTGGTTTTGCAGTTCATGCTGAATTTTCTTCTGAGGCCATAATGTTACTTCAAAGTATTTAAAAAGGAAATTAGAAAAGTTCTTATTGTTCTCAATGCCTTTAATTTTCATTAAATATTTATTCTTGTTTAAGATCTAAAAAAAAAATCCAGGTTCAAAAGGCAAGGCATTTAGATTAGTTTTTAAAGTGTTTATTAAATTACTGACCTGTACATACTACTGTTTGGGATATGACCTAATCTATGCTTATCAGACTTTCTGATTAGTTAGATAATGTGACTGTTTCAAAGGGAAGCTACTTGGACTACAGATTAGACCTGGTAGTTTAGATAATTTTTTTGAAAAGATTAACAGTTTTTTATCTTTAGTTGAAAATATTTTGATAGTGACATAGACTGTGTAAAGATGGTTTTAATAGAAGCTAAATTATAATAATATATTATGTGGAGGTAATTACCAATCCAGAATTTTTTGGATGCATATATAATATCTTGAGAAACAAATGTTTTCATCGAGTCAAAAAAGAGCATGTGGATAATTCCTCCATCGTTGCAAATGTATTTCCATTGTTTTTTTTCTAAACCAGGTGATAACCATGGATCAAAAGGGTGGGGAGCAGTTAGGGGAAGGACATTATCCTTTAGCAATGAATAAATCTTTTAAGAGTGGGTCGTAATCCAGTTTTGAAAATAATGACTAAGTGTGGAAAGTAAAGGTGGGTGAGCAGATGGCTTGACTGGGCTGAACTGAGAAACTTGATTTGGTATAATTGGTAACAGAAACATGAATGGGGTTTTGTTGGGTGCTTTCCAGTTTCCATCTGAGGTAATGAGGACATTGTGGGCCTGATAAAGTGTGGCTTTTGCCCTCAAGGAGCTGTGATTAAATAACGTATGAGGAAAATTCTATTAGCATATCAATGGCAGGGATTTAATAATAATCAAAACTTGTCTCCATTAAACTAGAGTCACAGGGTTTTTCTGATGGGGCCCTTGGTAACACAGCCTGTTAGAAAATTGTTCCTTCAATTTGTGGATTTCTCAGTGAAAGTTCTGGGAACTTGAGACTCTTTTGGGCAGCCTGCCAAAGGTAAAATAAGGATTGAGATTCATATTTTAGGGCAGGGATAGGGTATCTGCAGATATAATTAGAATAAAAAATAATCTTTTTGTTTGGAAAACGCTTTTCTGTGTCCCATACACCCTAGTTCCCATCAGGAAAAAGGACAAGGCTTGTTTCAGGGATTGAAATGCGGAACATACAATGTCTGGGACTTGTGCCTGGCCCCTTCTTGGGCTTGGTGTGTTGATGTTGATGTTTACCTCCTTGGTATCAGGTGCTCCATAGAAATGTAAATAATGGTTGACGCCTGTTTCTCCTTGCTAAACTGGGAGCTCCTTCAAGGAAGCCAGTCTTTATCTCTATATGTCCCACTCAATAAATGTTTGCTGAACACAGGGATAAAGTACCTTTTCTTTCCTTCAGGCTAAGGAAGGTACTAGGTTCCTCTTTGTGGAAGGGGAAAGTTCTGGTTGTTTGCCTTGAGGTCACACTCAGGTCTTCAGTGTTAACTTTCGGTAGGAGATGGCAACTTTCATTCACCTCTTCAATACCAAAATTCAACCGAGTTAATTTGAAGACTTAATTGGCTTTGTGAAGCCATTCCTGAATCGGGCAGCAACCCATGTAGCAAGTAGAAGGGCACCCAGATGAGTTATCCAAAATGGAAGGTTTGTTATTGTCAGAAAGCAGGTGGGACTAAGAAGTTGAAAGTGTAGATTATTTCAGACAAGGACACATCCCTTCAAGGGAGGGCAGGGGGTCTTATCAAGCAGATTACCTCACTAGTGTTGATCAGGAAATCCCTGACTGATTGGCTTAAAATTCCGCTCCACTCCTGAGGCAGGTTGAAACTGCAGTTAGGTTAGTAAGTTTTGGTTTGGTGATGTGGCTTAGTAAAAGTGACTCCATTTTGGCCTGTTTCTCTTTTTAAATATACCATAAACTAGACATGGTACCTGGGGCTTTTCAAATGTAGTTGAATCCCTCCATACTGAGAGATTGTAAAGGTTCTTCTCCAAGCAGAGGAAAGAAAGAAGAGGTTCAGTTCAAACGTGTTTATTTGAGAGTTAGACATTAGAAGAAAAAAGTACTAACTGTGTACTTTGGATGTTGTAGTCTCTTAAATCAAGATTTAATTTTCATAACATGCTGTTTGTGAAGGAGAAAGTTTTCAGTCATTTTTACTATTCTAATAGAAAAATATAATAAAAATAGAAAAATATAATTAAATTGATCTTATGCTGTTACTGGTCTGTCTATATTATTCATGTCTAATTATACACTGTCCTCTAGCTGAGAAGAAACAATTGAATTATCATTATAGAATTTGGGGGAGAGCTGCCAAAAGTAAAGCATGTCTGCTGCAATTTCTGTGTCATGTGTACATGGTAGACAATGGCAGCTGATTTCGGCTTTGTCTCCCGTGGTGTTCACTGGACTGCAACTCCCGGTCAGTCAATCGGGTTGGCACCCAGGATGAAAACACTGCCCTCCCTGGTCTAGGAGGAACTAATACACTTGGAAAGGACTGGCCATACAAATGCACACTGTTTTGGTGTAGAATTAACCCCTGGTCGTTTGCAGAATGTAAAAGAGCTTCTGAGACTCTACAAGAGTAAGAAAAGATTTATTGAAAGTCAAAGAGAGAGACAGTTCTGGCAAAGGGAAGTTTTGCCAGGACAGATCCTTATAGGGACAGCTATGGAAGAAAGTTACTAGCAAAGGGACTTTGCCAGAGCAGAGCAGAATAGCGACAGCTGCACCGAAGAGAAGGATTCCTGGGGTTTTATATTTTTCCATGCAGGATGTAGGGTGCTGGTCAGCTGCAGGGGGGCTGCCATTGCAATTATCTTCTCCAGGGAACTGTTCTGTTCCTACCTATGACGGATGTCAGGTGCTTGTCAGCCTGCAGGTGACAGGGACAGGGTCAGAGCCAAGCGGTTCATGTTTAAGCTCACTCCTGCCAGTTTATAAGTTCGCTCCTATTAACTCTTTGCCTGTCCCATCCTGCCAGCTCACAAACGTGCTCCCGTTCACTCTTTACTTGTCTCATCACAAACTTATAAAATGGGAGTTTGCCATGCCCTTCAGAATTGCGTGAGCTTCAGTCTTTTCCTTCCTCAGCCTTGCTTCTTATGCTCATCCCTTTTTACTCTTAGAACCTTTCTCCTGCCCTAGTGTGGTTTTTCTTGAGAGGAAGTCACTAGTAGTAAAAACATAGGAGTTTGAGTATTGCTATACCAGAATTATTGTCAATAAGGGAAGGGTATCTTCTTCTGTCCTTCCTCTCCCAATATTCTTCTGAATGTTGTTGGGTTAATGTCTACAAAGATTTTGACTTAGTATTGCCAGTCTTAATTGAAAGTTTAGAGCCATTTTCAAGTGTAATTTGGATAATTTTCCCCCCTAAATGCTTTATTGTGCAAGATGAGCATAGTTAATTGGCTTACCCACTAGTCCCAGAAAGAACTTCTCACAGCATGTATCTTCACAGCATGTGTCCACTGTAAAAATCAAGCCTGCAGCTATTACTATGCATTTCCTGTGCTAGATCCCATATAAAGACATCGCCAGAGAGTTCTTACCTACGTTAGCAGTTACCTAATCTATAAAAAGAGTCCATCCAGACCTATTTTGGTTTCCTGACCTGAAGCCACTCACTAACAAGACACTTCCCCCATCTCACAGGAGGAAGGAGTGTTAATATCCGTTACTGAGGACACACCAAAAGCAATTTGAAATCAGAAAATACTGAATCGTTAAATGCTTTGGAATTGAAAAGCAGAATTAGTTGCTTTCATCATTAAGCCAGAACTGTCCCGTGTCTTTGGTATCCAACAAACTTGATTTGGAACCCTTTCCTACTTCCCTCAGTACAATCTTGCACAAGTTTTTGACCTTGGACAATTTTGCAGCCTTGGACAAATTGCATAACTTCCCTGAGCCCAACGTCTACATTTGATAAGTTGGGGATCCTAACCCCTCGTCCCTTGCCTGGTTTTTGTAGGATTAAATGTAATGAATTTTATGATGTCTGGCAATCATAGTTGTTGTCCTTGACATATTATTTTGTATTAATCAATGAGGACGCAGGAGGTACGTCACATATAGTCTTATGTCAATTTATTTAGATATTTTGTTGCCTCTCCCTTTCAGGTAGTAGAATAGAAAGTTCCCTTTTTGAACGTGTTCCCATTATGGCCCCTGCTTTTTGAAAGTGTTTATTATAGAATTAAATATTCATGCAGGTTGACATATCATTTGAAGGTGGCTTTATCATAGGTTCCTCAATGATTTTCCGTTTCATTTGTCTCTCTGCATCTGTGACTTTCTCTGAGGGACATCAAGTTCTTTTGATTTCCCCCATTGTAGTGGGAGAGCATGCAGAGTGATAAAACAAGTTAACATATCAGAAAATCAGACCTTGTGTAAGTGTAAGGATTTCTTTTGAAACTTCTTTGAGATACAGAAAGATAAGTAGGCCGACGTTCAATTTTTTGGTTATTCTGAAGACTTTGTAGACCCTGAATTTCTTGGTTCTTTTCTTTTAAATGATTCATTGGCAAGGACAATACAATATATTCTGTATATAATTACAATGACCTGTTTTCTGGGAGCATTTTCCTTTTTGTGTTTGGTGTCTCTAGCCCTGCATTGAAGCTGTCAAAAGGAAGAGCGTTATTTCCTCTACTAACTTCCTCTACTGCTAAGTATGGGCACCATATTAGCTGCTTTAAGACTCAATATCCTTATCTGATTATAGGCTTCATAGCAGTTGGAAAATCACATGAGATGATGTATCAGTAACTTAGTCTAGCTTCTAGCACATACTAGTTTGGTTATTATCTTTATTTTATAGGTGTTTTTGTACTTACAGAAAGTAGGTGTAGTCTCCGTCCCTGCCCCTGCCCCCCTTTCCTTCTGCTTCCCCTTCCCCTACCTTACCCTCAGCAGTACATTCATCCTGGACAATAGGAAGGCCCTTCCCCTTCTATTTATATCATAAAACAGCTTCTCTGCCCCTACAGTCTCTGGAGAACTTGAAGGTCAACCTCAAACCACCATCCAACCACCCAAACATCTTCCTCAGAGACATCAACATCTTTCTGAAATAATATCCCCTTGTAGTCAATGACTACTTACTTCTCTCTTCCTAAAGCATTTTATTTTGGTCCAGATACAGGGATTCTTAGACTCTCAGATCCCTGAAAAATAATACCTTGCCCAACAGGCAAAACTAATGTGTGATATCCGAAGTCAGGGCAATGGTGACTTTTAGGGAAGAGTGGTGGTTACACATACTTGTTCACTTTAGGAAAATTCAGTAAGCCACTCAAGATTTCTGTGCCTTTCTTTATGTATGTAGTACATATATTAATACAAATGTTTATTAATTTTTAAGGAAAGTACCCTTTTCTTCAGGTACCATAATTCACATATGTGTTTTACAAATGCAGTCATGTGCTGCATGAAGCATTTTAAATGGACCACATGTAAGACGGTGGTCTCCTAAGATTACAATGGAGGTGAAAAATTCCTGTTGCCTAGGGATCTCATAGCCATCCTAATGTCTTAGGACAATTAATTGTTTTGTGCCATCTAAGTCATCGGCTACAAATGCCTGAGGGCACTCACCTGGGCCCAATGAGTTTCCCTCAGATATCTCCCCTTTCTAAACCAGTGTTACAACTGGATGGACCCTATGGTTCTTACGCATATTTCCGTTGCAAGACACCCTTCAGCAATAACTATTAGGAAACTTTGAAGAAAAAATAAGTTTATTATTTACAGGCTCCGGAGCTTACAAGGCACACAACAAGCTTGAGGTTTAAAGAGAGGGAGTTGAGAGAGAGAGAGAGAGAGAGAGAGAGAGAGAGAGAGAGCGAGAGAGCCTGTTTAGAGAGAGAGAGCCTGGAGTTCTGCTTTTATTAGGATCAGTAGTGTGGGCCTAGGGTCGCTCAGACTCCCTCATTATTGGTGAATTTAAAACATAAGAGCAGGAATTTAAAGCTCAGGAAGAGAAAGAAA
Source organism: Rhinolophus sinicus (assembly GCF_057876585.1). Lineage (NCBI taxonomy): Eukaryota > Metazoa > Chordata > Mammalia > Chiroptera > Rhinolophidae > Rhinolophus > Rhinolophus sinicus. Next base: position 33,356,829 of record NC_142515.1, read on the forward strand.
CAAGAAGCCCAAATGTTCAGTTATCTAAATCAATCAAGATCTCTACAACAAAGGAGCCTCAGTGTGGGGAGGCCTGGATCTTTATCCAGTCCTGTGGCTGGCAGTGTGTTTATTCCAGATAGCTTTCCTGGAAGTTGAGGCCTCAGCAATCACAGCTGAAGTCTGACACATGCATTACAAAAAGAAAAGTCCATTGTCAGGGTTACACTACAATCACTCCTGTTTGTGGTGATGCTGATACAAACACACCTACTGCACTGCCACGCTTACGGTAGTTCAGCACACACAATCACAGCAGCAGGCTGTACCATCCAGGTGTGCGTAAATGCACGCTCTGACATTCGCACAACGATCTTTTTTCAGAACATACCCCTGTCGTTAAGTAGCACATGACTGTATAGTCATGTTTTCGAAGGATCATATTTCATTTTCAGTTGGGAATGTCTCTCATGTAATTAAATGAGGAAGCATTTCTAAGCCTTTAAGGTGATGTGGGTTTAAATCTATAAGCTCTTTGATCATACACATATATATGTAATCGGTAATTGTTCCACTTGCTATTCATTGTGTTCTGGTAAAAATGAGAATGTAAACATGTTGCTACTACCTCTTTCACCCTACAATTGTAATTCTATGGTTTGAAAAATGTGCTTTCTTGCTTCTTTATCTTTCTCTGTATTGTCAATTAGCAATTATTAACCTGAACGGAAAAGAGGTAATTGATAAAAGTATATGATTTAAAAACTCATGTTATACCATTAGATGTACTCGATGTGCTATTTTTTATTGACATTGGGTACACATGCTTGCTTCTGCTTGGCTTTGCCCAGTAAAGCTTATTCTGAATACCATGACAGACAAATTATTTGGGAAGTGGGAAAGAGCAATTTTTGCTGTGGATAGAGAATAAGAAGTGAATAATAATTAGCTTAGATCTTAGGGGTTTCTTGTTTCTTATAAGCAGCTCATTACCTGAAGAATGCACTTTAATTTACTTATTATTTTCTCTTAGATTGGAAAGAAAACTGATGAAGAAAAGTAACAGAGTCAGGTAAATGGATTTTTAATTTCTTTATATACCTTTTATGCCTGATTTATATTCCCTGTGTTTTCCCACTGAGAAGAACTAAACAAACAATTTTTGTGACCAGCTTGAACATATAAAGAATGTTTTGAGGCTATAGATGTAATAATCAAACACATATTTATACCATGTAATTAATTTAGTTATGTATATATATTTAATAATCACATATTTATGTAAAACGATATTATAACTAGTGCTTTTTTTTACCTCAGAACAATTTTCTTCCAACTCTTTATATACATATTTTGTCAGTATCTTCATTATTCAAGTCAATTTTTGAAGCATCCAATACCATTTTCCACAGCATGCTATCATTTTTGTTGTTTGTGATACAGCACTTTTGGAATTCATATATGTTGCTGTAATTGGAAATTGTATTCCAAGTCACAAGTGACCATTTACATAATGTTAGAACAGTTGCTACTTTCATTATTTCTGTGTAGATGAACATTGGAGATCTCCACTGTGTAACAATTTATAGATTTGCTTTGTTAAATATTTCTTCCTTCTTTCCTTCTTTTTTCCTTCCTCCCTTCCTTCTATTTATTCATTTATTTTATTTATTTTGAGGTAATTGCATGCACACTGTTTAAAATCCAAATAATACCTTTATAGCCATTTCCTGTTCATTTTATGCTTTCATTACTCCTTTGCTCAAAGATAGACCCTTTCAACTCTTACATTTTCTGGTGTTCACCTGCCTATTTCTCAAAAACACAGTGTAGCCTTGAAGTGCCATTTATTGATTTCTGTTTAAATATTAGGACGATACATTGATTCCCTGCTGAGGATGTACCTCTCATATACAACCCTTTACTCTCAGTGCACGTACTCTTTCTGTCTCTCCATTCTCTGGATGCAGTGATGGTCTGTGGTTAAATACTCTGTTTACTTTATTAAGACTATATTTTGTTTGTGGCTGAATTTTGTGATACTTATGTTGAAATATCTCAGAACATTCTGCTTCCCAGTTGGTTGTGTATGAGCTGTTTTATTTCCCTGGATTATGTTTGACTCCTTTCTTTATCCCCAGAATTCTAAAATTTTATATTGGGACATAGGTCTTACGGATTTTTGATGTTCATGATCCTTTCAATTCAGAAAGTCATGTCCTTCAACTTGGGAAATTTTCTTGTATTATTTCTTTGAAAATTTCTTTCCATCCTTTTCTTTGTTTTCTGCAAGTCTGTCAGTCGGATATTTGGACCTGCTAGTTTAATTCTCTAATTTTCATATGTCTTTTTCTTATCTATTTCCCATCTCTGTGTTTTTGTTCTATTTTCTGAAAAGTTTTCTTAGTATTTATTGAACTTTTTATTTCTGCTAACAAATCTGTAATTTCAAACTTAGTTTTTAAATTGGTCTCTGAATATTTCCTTTTTAAAAATACGATCTGTTCTTGTATCATGGATGCAATATTTTCTCTTTTTTTTGAGAACATGAATTGAATTGTTTTGCTGTTTTCTTGTGCTCTTTGCACTTCCCCCCCTCTGTGTTCCCTCTTTTTAGTAGCTAGTTTTGGTCCCTGATTTCAGTAATAGAGGCTTTTCTCAAATTAATGGTGATGGTTTAATTTTCTGTTCATATTTAGGAAACAATAAAAAGTGGAGTGAAAATTTGTTGGAGTGGGCTTCACTATAGAGTCTTTGGGCAAGGACCTGGCCATTTGAGTCGTGACTCCTAGGCATCAGAATCTGCAGGTCTTTTTCCTTTGAAGGTTAAAGGAAAAACCTGCATGTGAGGTTTTGGGGGAGTCACGTGGGAAAAAGGAGGGAGCGGTGTCACCATCCTGTAAATGCTGAGATCTTAATGCCTCTCTTTCAGCCTTATCTGATGTCTCTGAATGAAGTCTTGCTGTATCATTTTCTCCAGAGTAAACTGCCTCCTGTTATGGGAGGAGGGATGGCTGGCTCTACCAGGTGGGGAGAAGATCTTGGGTTCTAAGTGTCCCCGCTTTTTTATTTTTTGCTTAAAACAATACAATTATCTTGCAGTTCTGTAGGTCAGAAGTCTGTCACAGGTCTCACTGGTCTAAAATCAAGGTCTCCACAGGGCTGCGTTCCTTTCTGGAGACTCTAGAGAAATCCTTCCCTCACTCTTCCAGCTTCTAGAGTCTGGCTACATTCTTGGGCTCTCGGTCTCCTTTTCCCCTTTTAAAGAAACAATAGCAGGTCAAGTACCTCTCATTTTACATTACTCTGACCTCATCTTCTGCCTCCCTCTTTCACTTTTAAGGACCCTTGTGATTTCATTGGATCCACCTAGATAATCCGGAATAACCTCCTTATTTTTTTTTATTGTGGTACGAAACACAGAATAAGATTTACCATCTTAACCATGTTTAAGTGTACAGTACAGTAGTGTTGACTAAATTCACATTGTTATGCAACAGATCTCTGGAACTTTTTCATCATGCAAAACTGAAACTCTGTACCTATTGAACAACTCTTCTCCCCCCCCCCTTCCCACCCCTTGACTCTGGCAACCACCATTCTACTTTCCATTTCTAAATTTGATACTTCACGTACCTCATATAAAGGGAATCTTACAGTTTTTGGCCTTTTGTGACTGGCTTGTTTTTCTTAGCATAATGTCTTCAATGTTCATCCATGTAGTAGCTTATGACAGGATTTCCTTCTTTTTAAAGACTAATATTCCATTGTATGTATATACCATATTTTCGTTATCCATTCATCTATTGATGGACATTTAGGTTGCTTCCAGCTCCTGGCTATTGTGAATAATGCTGCATTGAACATAGTTCTGCAAATACCTCTTGGAAATCCTGCTTTCAGTTTTTGTGGGCATATATCCAGAAGTGGAATTGCTAGATCATAGGGTAGTTCTGTTTTTAATTTTTTGAGGAACCTCCATATACTGTTTGCCATAGTGGCTGCACCATTTTTATATTTCCACCAATTGTGTACAAGGGTTTCCTTTCCTCACATCCTCACTAACACTTATTATTTTCTGTCTTTTTGGTAGTGGTCATCTTCACAGGTGTGAGGCTATACATCATTTTGTTTGGATTTTCATTTCCCTGATGATTAGTGATGTTCAGCATCCTTTCATATGTTTTTTGACCATCTGTGTACCTTCTTTGGAGAAATATCTTTTCAAGTTCTTTGCCCAGTTTTTATTTGGGTTATTAGTTTTTAGTATTGAGTTGTAGGAATTCTTTATATATTTTGGATATTAACCCCTTATTTTATATAGTGTTTGCAAATATTTTCTCCTGTTTTTTGGTTGCCTTTTCACTATCATTATTTCCTTAGCTGAATTGATGAAGTTTTTAAATTTGATGTAATCCCATTTGTCTATGTTTGCTTTTGTCACCTGAGGTTTTGGTGTCATATCCAAGAAGTGATTGCCAAATCTAGTGTCATGAAGCTTTGCCCTTATGTTTTTTTTGTAGAAATTTTATAAATTTCACATCTTATGTTTAGGTCTTCAATCCTTTCTGAGTTTTTTTGTTGTTTTGTTTTTGTATACTTGTATGGTATAAAGTAAGGGTCTAACAGTATTTTGTATACAGACTTTAAACCAGTCCCCCTCTTCTCAACTCCTTACCCTCTCCTTCCGAGGAACCAGAAGCTCCATGTCTTGAGCCCTTTTGGAGCAGTCAGCTGGCTTTTTGTTGCTTCTCAGGCAGTGAGGTTCCAGCCTGCTCTGCCTAGCTCAGTTCAGCAGTCATCTCTGCTGTCAGCTTCCAAAATGTCACTGTTGTCTGTTGTCAGCTCTAATATACTTTTTTGCTCTCTTTGTTCTAATGGATCTATATATTCTTGCCTCTTTACTATAATTTTAATGGAGGTTTAGAAAGAAGCAGAGATAAAGAACCCTATTCCATTGGCCATCTATAATCCCAAAATCCATATTGATTTTTAAAATGATATTTAAAAGGCTTTTAAAAATGATATTTCATTTTTTCTATTGTTAGGTCCTACCTCCAAAATGATTGTTCATTCTATTCCTTTGCTTCCTCTCTGTTGAACAGTTTCTGTCAAGTGACCTATACATCCAAAGCTAGCATTAGTTACAGTTACTTTCCCAAGCATTTCATTGTTCAAAATAAACTGAGATTTGTGTTTGTAATGTGAACCTTAGTGTGGTCCTCAATATAAGGTGACACCCTATGTCCTGAGATATACTTTTTTGAGGGGGAGAAACCCCTTGATTTATTTTTAGGTATATACACTCTATGTTGGTATTGTCAGGAGGTGATGTTCTTTTATGTAAAGATATATTTACTCTGAAGCTTTAAGTGAATACTTGTAAGTTAATGGAATGCCAAGAGAGTCCTGTGTTATTTTTAGTTAGTTGTGACAGCGGCTTTCTTTTGTAACTGTATTTGATTATTTATAAGTGCAGCACTATTTCTTACAGAAAGGATAAACAATGATTAAAAGAGGCATTGGCTGGTATGACTAGGTCCTCAGGGACTATTAAGAGTGCCTTTTTGTTGTTGTTGTTGTTCCAAGAATTGTCTCCTCACAATTAAATCTGTTAGTTGGCTCATGAATCAACTACTCAGTTTGGTACATGGAAGTCCCTAGGATTTTTATTCGGGGGTCCATGGATGGGCTTCAAAGGGTTTAAGATCCTCCTGAATTTGAGCGATAGAATACTTATAAGCTTAGTTTTCCTTAGGTAATGTGGGGCTTATATGATCCTGAGAAGACTTGAGAACCCACTTCTAATAGATTATTATGGAGAAAAAGCAGAGTGATACTGATTAAATTAAACATGATAAAAATGAAACACCTCCTTTCTAGCTACCATTTGATTCCACATTTTTTCACATGTAAGTACATGTGGGGCTAAAGTACACAAGGGACCAAATGAACAACTGACTATTTTTGTCAGATGCAAAACGTTATCTCTAGCTTCCTGGTTATGCAACACCCATTTACATACATGTAACAGTAAAAGGTATCATTTATGAGCGTAATGTTTTGGTCTCAGAGAAATGGCCATCTTTTTATCAATTTGTAAAGAGGGTATATTAGTAGTTACTCTTTGTTTTCATACTGAAGCTGCTATACTGCATTTGTGAAAATCAGTTATTTGCTGACAGTTAAAGCGAGTAGGTAAATATATAAAAGGAGAAATATCTCTATATGATGGGGGGTTACAGTTTTTAGTTTTCAACTAAGAAAAATAGGGTAAGTTTTATGTTATGCATATTTGAGAACAACAAAACAAGCTTAAAGAAAAAGAAAGAGAGAAGGAAGAAAAGATGGATGGAAGAAAGGAAAGAAGGAAGGAAGGAAGGGAAGGAGGGAGGAAGGGGAAAGAAAGGATGAGGGGGTGGGAGGTGGAGAAAATCAATTGCGAATTTTTTGTTTCCAATCTAATACTTTAACACTTTAATGCTTTTTATTTATAGTAAGGTCTACTAATTTATGTGGTCTCTTTCAGCTTTAGAATTTTATTATTCCAGTTTTGAAGTGGCTAAAAAGCTTAAATTGCTTCTCTCTTCTAGGTACACCATTGAGTTCTTTGGGATGCACAAAATTGTCTGGTTGGGAAACTTATGAAATAGAAGACGAGACCCTGCCTCAGGAAGCGTACATGAGAATAATTTTAAAGGAACCTATCAATGAATGCAAAACCGTAGCTGTTGGAGGTATGTAATAACTTAGAGCTTGGACTGAACATAGCATGGCTGACTTTGCTGTACCAAGTCAAGCTGAGCCTCTGGGAATGGAGGCCATTCTTAGGGCAGAACCTCACCCTCTGGTCTCAAGTACACTATAGCAGCCATTGTTCTCTACACTTGGCTATCTAGTGGGATATCACTCTTAACTCTTCCTTCAGCATCTTTGACTCAGCCCCTCTAGAATCCTTCTTATTCCCTGAAAGACAATAAAGATGATAGAGGCAACATTCGACTTTGGACACGTGACAGTGATAACAGAATTCTATCTAAAGGCATCATTGCCTTCTTTTCTGGGAATGGGGCAGTCAGTGTCAAAGCTCATTGAATGTGTGTCCTTTGAGTCAGTTGTTACCTATTGGTTTTACTCTTACCCTGAATGACATCAGGGCTGTATCAGATTGGGTGGTGGTTGCATCAGATTGACTGGTTCCCTGTTATTCGTTAACTTTGACCTTCTTGTCTCCTTAACTGCGCCCCAAGTTACAGTGTTACATGGTTGTTTCATTTTCTTGCTTATAGCTTTTTATTCTTATCTCCTCAACAATGTTTATTGTCAAGGTCAGAGTGTCACCCATTATTTCATATCTGGTGACCTTCAGTGGATGTCTGCTGACTTTTGATAAACTGGCTCTTTTTTTTATGGCATAGACTATGTCATGTTATACGTCACCTTGACTGTTCCATTAGGGTTTTTTCTTCTGCCAATATAGAACACTATAGACGTACTCCATGCGAAGCATTTTATGTCTCTGATTGTTATACCGTCATGAAAACATTAAAAAAGTCCCATTTTCTAGATGAGAATACTGAGGTTCCAAGTGGTTAAATAATTGGCCTACTATTTCCCAGAGACTAAGTGGCAGAAATGGGATTCGGTACCAGGTCTGCCTGTCTCTTATTGTGTGTTGTGGAGACAGTATATCGTGCTGTCTCCCTTTTTTGAAATAGGGTTTGAAAAATATCCTAATGTTTGTGGATCTTCTGCTCTACTCTTTTCACTATTATTTGCTACTTTTCCTTATTTCATGGCATTTTATTTGGTTTATAGTTATAACATTTAATTAGCATATTCAACTTAAATATTTTCAACAGTTATTGTTTGTAATTTTACTGAGAGTATATTATTGGTCTGAGATGTTATAAAAATATTCCCTCTTTCTAACATAGGCTCTGATGCCTTTATTGATACATTCTGAGTTGATTGTGAGGCCAATATAGGAGGTAGAAGGAGCAGACTTTTGTATTCCCAATACAGTCTGATTGTGTCTGTGGCACCATTTGTGCCATTACCCAGATCCTTTCACTCTAGTTATTCATGAAGGTAATATAGGAGAGGAATGATGAGATTTTGCAAGAGATCTTATGTAGTTCAAAATACTGTTTCAGAGCCTGATGTCTTTAAAATGTAGAACATCTATTCAAGTGCTTGGTGTTGGCTCAGGGATCACTGCAGTGTTGTGTAGAGCTGGTAAGGTGCCCTGAGGGATGTGAGTTTTAAGTTTAAGTAACCTGAGGAATAAATGGTATTCACTTTTTTTTTTTCAATAGTGGGCTATATGATTTGAAAATCTGTATATGTAGGCTTCTAAAATATTTTTATTAAATTAGCATATGCTGCATATACTGATCAATATTTTAAATCTGCACTAAAATCCTGGGAGGTAGGTGTGGTCAACCTTCTTTGAAAGATGAATAAACTGAGGCTTGTGACATTATGAAACCTTGCCCAAGCTCATGCATATGAGAATGGTGGAGCCAGAACTTGAACCTAGATTTATTTGATTTCCAGACTGTGCTTTTAACAGTTACACTGTCTCACTGATTACATGCAGTGGTGACATTTAGATTGCAAACATGTCCAAGAATATTTTTATGCTTTGCATTAATTCAAAGGCAGTCTTAAAACAAATAATTAAATAAGCCTCATCCTCACAGAAGTGAAAGCATCTGGATAGTCCAGGTCTAGTCACTGAGGAGATCGCACTCAAATAATGACAATTCTGGTTTATGATGGACTGAGCTATTTCTTGAGAATTGGGGGGGAGGGGGTGTTATCGTACTCTGGCCGCATCTCATTTCCCACACTGCTCTTACTATCCTGCCAAGAGCAATTAGGCTCGACTTATCAGTTATATGAGCAGCTGTCCAAAGCAGTTGGAACTAGAGTTTGGCCAAACAATCACACAGTGAAGGACAGCTCTGGCGTGTATATAGGAATCTCAAAATTTGCAAAATATACAAACCTCAAAATTCCAGATATACTGTATCAATTTTACTGTAAGTAAAATTTCTTTTTGTTTTTAAAGGTATTATAATAATATTATTATTATTTTGCTGATTCTAAATAGAAAATTTGGTAAGCATTGAAAGCAAAATATAAACCACCACTCAGAGGTAGCCATTGATAATATTTTGGTGTGGATACTTCCAGTTTTTATTCCTATGAATATGCATACCTCTTAAAAAGTACAAAATTAGATTTATAGTAGTCTAGATCCATTTTTACTTAGCATAACTTCAGCATTTCTTCTGTGTTTTTAAATATTTTTTTGCAACATGCTAAAAACTGGCTATACAGTATCCCAAGTGGGTAACAGCATAAGTTATTTTGTCCTATTATTAGGTAGAACTAATTTTCATTCAGTTCAGTTAGTGCCTCTTCAGATTAGGCCACAGTGATAGGATAGAAGTATTAAAATAAACAAGAACTTTGCCACTAGTTTTCATATCTCTTGTAAAGTAAATAACAATGGTAAGAATATGATGAGAAAACCCAGACCACTTCCTCTGTTACGTTACACAATGAACCTGACTTGTAAATTTCCCAGTACCTAATGTTGTGCATGAACGGAGCGCTGGAAGTTCTCTTCCCACCTGGAAATTTTCAAACCTCCTTCTTTTTTTTATTGAAGTGACTCATCTATGATAAGTAACTTCAGTTTTTCCATAGTTAGATGAAACTTCTCAAATCCTTTATTGTGCGTATTTTGGCCATGCTACTTGCTGAACATACTTAATCCTTTGTGTACAAGTCAATTAAGCATTTTTTTCTTCTTTGTTTGGCTAAATATTTCACATGGGCTAAACCCTTGGGTCAGGCAGCTGCACTGACCTGGGCAAATCCCCCTGGCCTCACGAATGATGCTGCTTTTGCAATCTCTTGGACAGACAGTCACAATGCAGTACCAATATGGCTTCTCCTGAACTAAAGAGTTCTGCGCCCCTGCGGATTCAAGCTCTCACACTGAGAAGGCGATTACCACTGAGATGGGTGCACATTTAACAGAAGCACTCTACTTCGAACAGGCTGATAGGAAGCCAGGACTATAATGTCCTGTTCCTTAATTCTTTTCTTATGGACAATCATTATTAAATTACATGATCATCATTATCACTATTGTATCCTCACCAGGCTGTTGCTTTTCGGACATGGTTCCTTACTGCCCTTGTGATTCCAGCATGCCACCAGGGTGGGTGAGGGGTGAGTGACAAGGATGAGGCCTTCAGCCACCTGATTGTCCCATCAACCAACAGTTCTGCTTTTATGTGTTTTATGTATTGAGTTTCCACAAAGTTTTATATAAAAAAAAATGACTCTGGTGTGTAAGGAAGTAAAGACCGGGAACCTATGGGAGGATGAAAAAGAAAATAGATTTTTATACAGTATTACTTCAAGTTTCCATTACGCCTGTAATTCTCCTGCAGGGACACAGTTCTTCTTGGGTGTTGGTGCTTACCACAGGCCCTCTAGTTGGCATCCTCACAGATGGACCCGCTCCTAACACAGTGCTTTCCAGAGGTGCCTCAGAAGTTCTAAGGTTAGGAGAGATGGCATGATAGCCTTATAAGCACTGGGAGTAGAAAGTAACCTTTTAGTGATGGGTCAGCCAGTGGTCGTGCATATAACCCCTTAAGGCCCTGGGAGCCTGGAATCATAGGAGGATGTGGATATAGGAGGATGTTCTTGCCACCAGAGTGATGTAATGCGTGAACCTGAGCCTGACAGCCTGTGAAACCTTCATTATCTATTTCTAGACTCTTCTAAAACATTTTGGGCGGGCTCTCTTACACTGAAGATTAATATTGATGAATCACAGAACTGACCATTCCTGAATCTGCTGTTTGTGCCACCTCTCAGTTGACTAAAGAATTTCCCTAAAGACATTTGTAACCAGGGAAGACTAAGAAACTGATTAAGGAGTTTACAGTGGCTAACTTATAGTTGGAACTCAGGATCCTTAGTCAATAATTTAAAATATTAACTTTTTATTTACGGGAAAGTTGATGCAGGAGTATGCATTCATGAAGACCTTAACATGAATACATATTTAGTTATTCAAAGAATAAGATTAATCTTGAGGTGAAAACTGGAGAGAAAATTCTTGCTATCTCTAGCAGGAGAAGGGTAAATATGCCCAATCTGTAAACATAACAGGCAAAACTGGAGTCAGATAGGGTCTCCATTCTGGCTGCCACAACTGCTGACCTACTTCTGGCCATAGTACAAGGATACACTTTCCGTGCACTGTGCAACCCACAGTGTGTGAGTGAATGGTACCCCTGGAATTGTGCAGTGCTGCAGCCCTGGGTATGTTCTTCCATTGATGATTGCTTGCTTTCATCTGGCAGCTACTGGCGTCTCCACTTTGTGCCCTGCACTGTTCTAGATACTAGACTACAATAGTGAGCCCTGCAAACAAGATCCCTTCTCTCATGGAACTTACAGTACAGTGGGAGCCGGGCAGAGTGGTTCAGGAAGATAAGTGACAAAGAGGTAGACAAACAAGAATATTTCAGACATGCAAAAGTGCAGTGAAGACAATAAAATAGGGTGACAGAGTGTCTTGGAGAAGGAAAGACTTTTAGATTGGATCTTAAAAGTACAACCTGTGTATTGTTGGCTATTTACTTGTTGTGTTACATGTATTTTCATATTTACGAACTTTCTTAAATAATTCCGAGAAAAGATGAGATTCCTCTGTCAAAATTGTATGTTCTATAGGAACTAAGGAATTAAGGTGTTTCTCGGGGTGCCAGCGATCAGAGGTGGAAACTGAGATAACTTGTTTTTTTTTAAAGTAGTTTGTGAAAATTGAATTTAAAAGTGATAATTAACTGCTAGAGCATACCACATAAAAAGACATTTCAAATCTATTCCAGGGGAAAATGATATATCCTGCTCATAAGGATTAAAGATAGAGAAATTCAAAGTTCAAGGAGATCAGGGTTCTGGTTTTGGTGCTTCCTACTTCCCAGCTTTCCCACTTTTACTTTATTGTCACCTCACAGGTTCATTAAAAAAAAAAAAAAAAGTTCCATCTTCTTCTTCTACTTTAGTTCTTTTCACTGGGAGTGTATTGTAAAGTAGCTAGCGTGTCATTCCGCAGAAATGGAAAACCTGTTTTTGTTGCTTTGCTTTTTAGTAGGTGCTTCTGGTATATAAGGTGGGAAGACATTTAGGGTAGACCTCAAAAAATTATTAAAAACTTAGGTACAAACTCACGCAGCCCCCCTTTATAATTTGACTACTTGTCGTACACAGTTGGATTAGGTCAGGAATGAGGGGGAGAATAATTTCTCGCAGTAATGCTTTTAGAGTTGGCAGAGACCCTGATGTCTTTGAGACATTACTTACTGAAGTGAGATTGATTTTTGCTTATTGGTTTGATTAATTAATTCAATGCCTAATGTTTTACTATGTCATATAATTTTATCCTTCTAAGTCAGATTTGATTTCTAAATAACTCCCCTATTTTGAGGAGGTTATTTGTTATAGTTTTTGTTATGTGATACTGCTATGGGTCCATATGATAATGTCCAGAGAGATTCTGATGTACTTTGGTCCTTTAATTCAGTGTTGCTTAATTTTGTTCTGAGTTAGTGTATTATTATTTGTAAGTGAAAATAGTTGCAATTCGTAGGATATACCAGTGATACAGAAATCAGCTTCAAGAAGAAATTCTTAATGTTCTGGTTTAAATGTACAATGTGCAGATCTGCAGAATCAGTTTTATGATTTGAAAATTCAGCTTGTTCTGTACTCTTTGAGCACTAAATAGGGGTGTATAAAGCACCCCTGATAGAAATATGTAACACGTACACGTGCCACTCATTAACCTAAATGAGTCGCATACGGTGGTAAACTTTTTCATTTTTTGAGAATCCCATGTTAGATGAATTTTGCAGAGAAGGACTTGCCTCAAGGTTACTGGACCATCCCTCAGTCTGTGTCGGCACATTAGCACACGGTTTCCTGGAAGAGTATTGGGCACGATTTAAACTAATGAGTAATTTCTTAAAACACGTATTACGGTACTAAGCGAATAGTAAGTGGAATAAATGTTGATTTAAATAAGTAGAAAACTCAAGGTATGATGATCAGAGTAGAGATAATGGTTGCCTGGCACAGTTACATATTTTGAGATTTTGAAAATTAGTAGTATGTTTTACATCTTTGCCATGAAAGGAACCAGAAACGTAGCAATGTAAGTATGCCAGCTGGATTAATAGCATGATATGTTAGCTACGCACTTACATAAGACTATATTATGATTAGAAATTTTAAAATTAATATTTGAAGGGCCTTGGAGAAGTTCATTTATTATTGTTTTTGGAGTAGCTGTGTTTGTAAGTTTTAATTTTGCAAAGTGTGTTATGACATATCTTAACATTTCATTATGTAAAAAGGCTGTTTTAAAAATATTGTGATGTTTACTTTGAATTGGCATTGGTGGAAAGGTTTGCATCCCACATTATAAATATTTTTACGTTGTTAAATTATTTAATTCAAAGCATTCACTATTTATTATTTTTTTCCTCAAAATTTGAGAACATAGACTTTTCCTAGTGTTTTCTTTTTCTTATCACAGTTGTATTTTTCATGCAAATGCATTTTTGAAAATTGTATCAATGATATTTTTAATAAATTGTGTACATTTAGATTGACAAGAGAAGTTCACTAATTTTAAAGGAATTCTTAAAAACTAGTAAAATGAAGAAAGCTTCCTTGATATTGGTAACTCTTTTTTCTCTTTTTTATGCAGGGGTTTTTAATCTTGGGGCACACTTGATAATTTTTTTATATCACCTTCAAAGATGTGTTGGGTGTTTTTGTTTTGACTGTATACATTTATTTCTGTCTGCATTAATTTGAGAAGGAAACCATAATGGAAAACAAAGATTTATAAGTAATATAATATCTCCTTTATAGAACAGCTATTTTTAGAATCTTTTATAGAAGTAATAGCTCATTTATAGAATCTTTTTCTTCCAAAATGTTTTGTGGAAAAATGTTCGTTATTAATGTATCCACTTATAAACTCACACACAGTCAGAAAATTGTCAAGAAAGATATTTGAAGGCATGATTATTGTCCTGACTTTCTCAAGTTCTATTGCTTTTCTATCGAAGTGAATAATCAAAGTAAAATGAAACTGCCCTAGTTTTCTTTTTCATTGATTGGGCCATGTTTGGGGTTAGTAGCCAGGGGGTAAAGGACACATAAATAACATCCATCTATAACCCAGAATCTGTTGTCAAACACACTCCTCTCTTAAACTTTGTTTCCTGTAAAGGAATGCATAAATTTCTTAGTATTATAGTAACCCAGAATGATCTCACTCCCATGGATTTATAGCAGTTATTTCTCCTTTCACTGTTTTGCTACTCAGTCAGCTGTCCTGTGTCATCGCTGACATTGTTCTCATTATTTAAAAAAAAAAAATTCTGTTAAGAGTTTCAGATAGTCTCTTCTCTAAAGATAATGTCTACTGTTTACTGAGTGCCTTTTATGTCCGAAGGTCTTTATTTACATGCTCTAATGAAAGCCCTAGAACCTTGCAGAGACCTTCCTGAGCTTCCTTCATTCGATAGGTTTTTGGTGTAAACTTGATGTTCTGTGCCCTTCTTTAGCTATGTTAGGTAGTGATCAACAACAACAAAAACAAACCTCAAACCCATACCTTGGGGCTTAGAGCCTCATGGGAGAAAGAGGATAAACTCAATGAATAAGTAAAATACATGTATGCTAGATAATGATCAGGTTGTGGTGAAAAATGAAGCAGAGAAATGGATGGAAGTATGAACATGAGTGGTGTGTGTGTGTGTGTGTGTGTGTGTGTGTGTGTGTGTGATGTGTTTGCTGTCATACAAAGTAGGGAGGTCAGGGAAGGCCTCAGTGACAAGCTAGCACTCAGGTAAGGAGGGGAGGGAGTGAAATGAGCTGCTGTATCTGGGAAGCACATTCCAGCCAAGACAGTCAATACCAAGGCCCAGATATGCATCCAATCAGCCTTGTCCAAGGCGACACAGTTCGTCAGCGCAGGATCCCTGGTTCAAACCCAGATCTGTCAAAGTCAAAGCCCAAGCTTTCTCCACGACCCTGGGCAATTCTAAAAGGAAATTTCTGTTCATCTTACAGAGTTTTCCAGCTCCTAGCAAAATGTGTTAGACATTGTGAGCATTGATGATTTACCTATGTCTGCTCTCAAACAAAAGGAATAGATAATATAGGTAGGTAGACAGATAGATTAGTTTTCTCTGCTCAGCTACTGGAGCCTCAGAATTGTAACCTCTTTCCTCAAGTCTCTTAGGATAGTTAAGGGACAACTTTTAGGGAACTAGCTTTTCTGCTTTTTCTTTTCTTTCTTTAAATTTTGTATATTTTTATTATTTTGCTTTTTAAAATCCCTCTGTCCTTGTTGTATTTGTGAGATTCCAAGAGCACACGCCTAAATGTGTAGAATCTGACTCAGGCAGTACCTTAGGAGGAGGAGTATATGTCAGTAACAGATGGGACAGTTTTTTCTCCGTTCTATTAAGAGACACTGCCTCTTTTGCTGTTGTGTGTGTGGAGCCTGTGGAAAGGTAATTCGCTAAGATAATGGTGTACCGTGTCATTTTTAAGTCTGAATCGTGACACATTAAATTGGCAGCAGATTCAGTCAAGGTCCCCCATGGGCTGTGAAGCCACAACCTCAGCCGTTGGGGAATCACCTTGCCCTGAGCACCTCTTCCCCATTCCTCTCACGTTCCCTCCATGAGGGGTGGCAAATGACCAGTGACTACTGACTGCTGCACTGGCCAGCTGAATTCTGGGATACCTGCCATGACTTGAGTCCGTAGGTACTGCTTTTCTTCCTTGGTCAGCATGGAGAAACAATTTTTAAAATTCATTTTGGATAAAATACTTGTCCACCAATGTGCTGTTTATGGTCTTGTGACTTGGATATTAACTACTTTTAAATAACCCTGACACTCATTCTTAGACCTGGCCAAAGTGATTTGCTGTTCGGTTTTCTAGTTGGACTCATCGAATTTCAATGGCAATAAGAATCTAGTTTAGTATAACGATTGCAGTGTTTTCTCCCTCATGGAACCAGTTTGTGAGAATGACTGAAAAGTTACTATGTAGGCTGAAAGTTTTGAGAGTAGGTTAAGTAGATAGAGTAACCATTTTCCTTTGCACGGACCATTCATGTTTTTTTTTTTTTTTTTTTTTTTTTTGTTTTTTTTTTTTTTTTGTATAAGAAAATATTTAAGTATATTACAATATATAAAAAGTGTAAGATTGTACTGAATTGACACAGGTGGCATTCAAGGGAAACACTCTTGTCCCAAAGATGTTTGCATATTCTGAATGAATTTTAAGTGCTACTATTTGTATAAACATTTGGTAATAATTTAGTTTCCTGGCCTTTGTAGTAGTGCTATCCAATAGCAGGTCTGTCTCCTTTTATTCATAGCCTTTATTTTGTGGTGCTCCTTTTTCTACATTTAATACTTTCTGCTCCTTCAGAATGTGGCTCTCCTGGCCTCGTTGCCTTGTCACTTAGACCTTCAACTCCCTCTGCTCTCTGCACTGTTATCTCTGTTCATCCGCTCAAACAATATGCATTGCGCACCTACTACATAGTGGGCACTGGTCTAGGTGCTGGGATACAGCACGGGACCAGACAAAGCCCTCATTCTCATTTACTGGCTGGGGAGAACAGACAAAGAACAGACAGGTATGTCAGGTAATTTTGATGAGTTTTAGGAAGAAAAATGAAGCAGGGACAGGATATGGACTGTCGGTGAAGATAGCGTTTCTGATGTGGTGGTGAGTGAGTGTTGACTGAGGGAGCATGCCTCAGTGTGAGGACATCTGAGGGGAGTGTGTTTCAGGCAGAAGAAACTGCAAGTGCAGAGATCCCGAGGTGAGATGTATGAGCAGCAGCAAAGGGGCCAGCAGGGCTAGAGTGGAGTGAGCAAGGGGGATGCTGAACGATATGAGTTCAGAGAGGTAGTCAGGGGCCAGATCACATAGCATCTCTGGGGGATATGATCAAGAGTCCAGATTGCTCTGAGTGAGGTGAGAAGGTACCTGAGGTCTTAAGCAGAGAAATCACATGATCTGACTAATGGTTTAAATCCTTCTGGTTGTTATGTGAAGAAGAATATACTTTAGGGGAACACAGGAGGATACGTGGAGCCCATTTAGGAGGCTATTGCCAAAGTATAGACCAAGATCTGTAAGCTTGGACTAGGGTGGAAGGTGTCATGGAGGGCTAAGAAGTGTGGGATTCTAGATATAGTCCTAAAGAAAGCTGATAGAATTTGGGTGTGAGTTACTCGTAGATGTGGATTTGAAAGAAAGAGAGGCATTCAGGAGTTCTTCAAAGACTCAGATATGAGCTGCTGGTAAATTATAGAGTTATCATTTACTGAGATGGGGGAAAGTGCAGGAAGAAAATGGTGTGGGGGTGATGGGGGCTCAAGTATTTAGTAGTTAAAATAGATATCTGTTAGATAACCTAAGTGGGAATAGTGAGTAGGCAGTTGGCTATTTGAACTTGGAGTTCAAGAGAGTTCAGCCCAGGGGTATCTTTTTAATTGAGAATTGCCCTGGAAGAGATGGTATTTGAAACTATGGGATTGGATGAGAGCACCTAAAATGGTTCTCAAAGTGTAGTAGGGACCCATGGGGGTCCTTGGACTTTACAGGGGTCTGCTGAGTTAAAACTTTGTGTGATAACACTGAATCCGATAGTATAGTAGTGTTTTCCAGAGGTTACACGTGACATCACAGCAGACTGAGCTCAGACATAGGTGTGGGAATCCTGTTTTCTATTAAGCTAGCTGTTAAAGAGGTTTTCAAAAATGTAAGCACTCTTCTCACTAAATATATGTATTTTTGTTTTAGAAAATATGTTTTTCATTAAAATGTGTTATTTGTGTTGATACCTGATGGGTTTATTGTTGCTTTTAGATGAATTAATAAACATTTAAAACTTTCCTCGGTTTTCTAATATAATAATTATCTAGAGATACAACCCTCATAAATAACAACTTTTTGAGTTCCTCATTAATTTTTAAAAGGATGAAGGGGTCCTGAGACCAAAACATTTGAGAACTGACCTAGAGAGAGTGAGTGATCATAGGGAAGAGGTCTGAGGACCGCATGGACCTTGGGGTGCTTGCAGAGATAGGGAGGAGCCCACAGAGCAGAGTGAGAAGGCACTGCCAGGAGGAAGGAAGCCGGTCAAAGGAGGGCGGTGCCCTGGGGGCCGAACAGAAGTAAGAGGTCAGCAGTGTGGCATGCTGTCGACAGCCCTTGTTAAAGAGAACTGAGCCCTGGCCATTGGCTTTGGCAAGTGTTGAAGGTCGCTGTTGATTTTGAAATGGATAGTTTCAGTAGAGAACAGGCTCAGGAGAGAATAGAAGGGAAGGGATTTGTATCATGATTAGATTCCTGAGAGTGAGAATTGACCCAGCCAGTTCCTTCATTTTGAGGCGTGGCTTGACTGGCCTTCAGCTTTACCTGGCATAGGACGGTCACCCCTGCTGTGCGGTCGGAGTGGAGACTGTGGGCAAGCAGTACAACACATAGTTGCCTCATCCCCTGTGCTGTGGGTGGGGTAATGTTCTTTAAAGGGATGTATGAGTATGTGTTATTTTTCCAGGAACTAAGAAACATGGTTATTTGGAGTTAGTTACTAAATAAGTTTTTCTTAAAATTATTAGGTTCTTCTGAAGGAATAACTGAATTTATTATATTTACTTCTCACATACTTATTATTCATCAACATTAAATGTAATGATAGAGGCTTAAGAAGTGATATTTTCCCCAAGTGAGGGCTTTGCCAACATATATTTAAAAACATTTATTTAACGTCAATTATTCATGGATATCTCTTCCACCGGACTAGAACCCTTTAACAGTAGGGTATACAGTTTTCATTTTCATTTCCCTAGTGACTGTTGTTTTACCTGGAATACAGTAGGCATTTAATAAATACTTTAGAATGAGTAAGATATTAGAACATTTGGATGTATGTGTTATAGTTTATTTTTTGAGTCCTTTCCCCATTGTGTTGTTAAAAGTAACCTTTAAATTATTAATGGGATAAATAAGATAAAACCTAAAGGACAGATTAATTTCAATTCCTCTAGGTTAGAACAAATATTCAAAAAGTATTGTCATAGGAAGTAGATAATAGTTCTTTTTCCTTTGCTTTGATTGGGTTTATATTTCAAAACTGGCATGAACTAAAACACACACCTTCTGTTTTTGAGGCTTTAGAATTTGTCTCACAAGGTAATAAGAGAAATAGTTTTGACCTGTGGGAGACCATATCTCCTTAGAGCTAATTCAGATAAATTTTTTTGCGAACTATCTTTTAATTTAGGTGTACTTTACATACTATACAACGTACGCATTTTAAGTGGACAGTATAGTGAACAAACACCTTTCTCAAGATATAGAACATTTCCATCATCCAGAAAATTCTCTTGTGCCATTTCCAGTCAGTTGTCCCACCCCAGAGATAAATGTTAATATGATTGCTATCGACAGAGTTTAGTTTTGCCTCTTCAGATCTTCATGTATGTAGTTTGTACAATTGTGTGTCTGATTTCTTTTGCTTCACTTATTGGTGTTTTTGAGATTCATACTTGGTGTTACATGTATCAATAGGTTCTTTCTTTATGTTTCTGAGTAGCATTCCATGTATGAATTTATCTATTCATTTATTGATGGACATTTGGGTGGGTTACAGTTTTTAGCTATTATGAATGTAACTATTGGGAACATTATTGTACAATATGTCTCTTTCTGGAATATGTTTTCATTTCTTTTGGATATACACTTAGAAGTGCATCACTGTTTAATTGAAAAAAAAGATTGTCAAACATTTTTCTAAAGGGGTTATATAATTAAACATGCCCACCAGTAATGCATGAGATGATCCAATATGCTCCAGTATCAGCATTCTAGTGGGTGTAATGTGTTATCTTGTGGTTTCCTGAGATTTCCTTGATGATAATGATGTTGAAAAAGTTTTCATGTACATACTTATTGGCCATTCATGTGTCTTTTTTTTGTAAGTATCTAGTGAAATCTTTTGATACTTTAAAATTTGGATTGTGTAACTTTTTTTATTCTTGACTTCTTATGCTTTTTAATTTTTTAATTATAGTAAGTAGTTCTTTATGTAGTCTAGATATAAATCCTTTTTCAGATATATGAATTGTGCATATTTTCCAGTTGGTGGTTGTGTTTTCGTTTTCTTAACTGTGTCTTTCAAAAAGAAGAAGTTCTTAATTTTCATGAAGTCCAATTTATCAGTTTTTTCTTTCATTCATAGTGCATTTGCCTACTTCATGGTCACAAAGATTTTCACCTATGTTTTGCTGCTTTATAGTTTTAGCTTTTATGGTTAGTTCTATATGAGGTCAGGATTCATTCTTCTTTTGATACGGATATCTATTTGTTCATGCCCAATTTGTTGAAAAGACTATCCTTATACCTATTTAATTATTTTGGCACCTTGGCAAAAAAAAAAAGAGAAGAAAAAAAGATCAGTTGCTCATTTACGTGTACATCTGTTGCCAGCCTCTGTCCTGCTTCACTGTTCTATGCATCTGTCCTTACGCCAATACTGTATTTTGTTGAGGTGTGACAATTAAGTTTGCAAACTTTGTTGCAATGATGTTGCTAACCTATTTTGCTATCAGAGAGATTATTCATTATGAATTTGTACCAACTGGACAAACAGTTAACCAAGTTTGCTATTTGGAAGTGCTGAAAAGGCTGCATGAAAAAGTTAGACGACCTGAACTTTTCTCCAGCAACTCATGGCTCTTGCATCACGACAATGCACCAGCTCACACGGCACTGTCTGTGAGGGAGTTTTTAGCCAGTAAACAAATAACTGTATTGGAACACCCTCTCTACTCACCTGATCTGGCCCCCAGTGACTTCTTTCTTTACTTGAAGATAAAGGAAATATTGAAAGGAAGACATTTTGATGACATTCAGGACATCAAGGGTAATACGACGACAGCTCTGATGGCCATTCTAGAAAAAGAGTTCCAAAATTGCTTTGAAGGGTGGAGTAGGTGCTGGTGTCACTGCATAGCTTCCCAAGGGGAGTACTTTGAAGGTGACCATAGTGATATTCAACAATGCAGTATGTAGCCCTTTTTCTAGGATGAGTTCACGAACTTAATTGTCAGACCTGGTATGTGCATCTAAGTGATACAGATCTGTAGGTAGTTTTCTTTTATTGTCTTTGTCTGGATTTTATTGAGGTCATGTTGGTATATCCTTTCTACCTGTTTATCTGAGTCTTTGCATTTAAAATGCATCTAAATGGTTGGGTATTGCTTTTTTATATATTCAGCAGTTTCTGCCTTTTAGTTGCAATGTTTGATCTGTTTACAATAATTATGTATATGGTTGGTTTTAGATCTACCATTTTGTTGTTTCCTATTTGTTCCATCGTTTAGACTTTTTCGGGGGGGTGGGCAGGGTCCTGTATCTTCTTTTCTTCCTTCTCCTTGTTTAATTGAATATATTTTAATATTACATTTTAATTTCTCTGTTAAGTTTTCAACCATAGCTCTTTACATTATTGTTTTTGTAGTTTCTCTGCAGATCAATATTCATCCTTAATAAAAAGGCTTTTTTGAATTACTATTTTACTACATTGTGTAAAAATGTAAGACACCTACAATATGGTTTCATTTGCCACTCCTCATCCATTGCTCTGTTGTCTTCATGTATTTTGTATCTATATACGTGTATTTTACCAACTATACAATGTAGCATTATACTTTTAATACAGTATATGTCAAATGTATATAAAAGTATGTGTATAAACACACTTTATACATTGTATCTAATGCTATGAGAAATAATCTTTCATGTTTACCTACACATTTACTATTTCCAATGTTCTTCATTCCTTTCTGTAGATTAAAATATGTATCTGGCATCACTTCTCTTCAGCTTGAAGAACTATCTTTTGCATTTCTTGCAGTGTAGGTCTATTGGCAACAGATTCAGTTTTAATTTATATGAAGTTTCTGTATGTTTACTTTATTTTTGAAAGATATTTTTGTCGTATATAGAATTCTAGGTTAACAGGTTTTTTTCCTTTCAGCTTTTTAAAGATGTTTATTGTCTTGTGGCGTCTGTTTTTGATGAGATGTCTGCCATCAGTCTTATTATTCTCATGTGTGTCTTTTCTTGCTATTTCTAATATTATTTTGTTGTTGTTATCTTTGGTTGTCATGGTTAGTCTCAAGTTTCCTTATGGTTAACTGAGTTTCCTGTTTTGGTGTATGGCTGTTTTTGCTCAGTTATGAAAATTTATGGCTTATGTTTCTTTGTACATATTTTTCTGCTCTCTTTTTTCTAACTCTGCTTTAACATGCAAATTAGACCACTTAATACTGCCTGACAGGTCACTGAGGCTCGTTATAAAACATTGTTTTTCTCTTTGTGCTTCAGTCTGTATTTTTTATATTGACATATATTAATGTTCACCAGTCCCTTTTCACTATTTTGTCTAATCTGCTATTAATCTAATCCAATATAGGTTGTTTTTTTTAAATTTATATTATAGTTTTCAGTTCTAGAATTTCCTTTGGTTCCTTTTGTTTTACAGCTTCTATATTTCTCCTGGAATTTTCTATTTCTTTACCCATTATATCTTTCTCTGTAGATTCTTTAATATATATTGTATTCATATTTTAAAGCCCTCGTCTTCTAATTCCATTTTCTGGGTTATTTGTACGACTATTTCTGTGGATTGATTTATCTTTGATTATGGAGTTACATTTTCCGTTTACCTCGTATCTATGAACTTTCAATTGTATGGACATCGTGGATGCTACATTGTAAAGGACTTGGGATTCTGTTATGTTCCCCTGAGGAGATTGTGTTTTCTTCAAACAAATAGTTAAAATAATGGCTAATCAGCTTGAATATTATGTAGGCTCATTTTTATGCGTTGGTATTTTCATTTTGTCTATGTTTCCCAGGAAACATCCTCTAGTCAGGATAAATTATCTTTATTCCTTAAGCCATGGTGCTTATGTCATTTCAAAGGAAAGTCTGAGGCCTTTACCAGGCCCCTGAAACCTGGCATGTCTTAAACTTTAAACTCCTTGGAGGTGGGCAGCTATTGGAATATGGCAGCTTTCTAAAAACTTTTTAACTATTGTTCTCTCCTCCCTCTCCCTGGCAGGATCCCTGTAGTCTTGTAGTTCTTAGTTTAGCCAACAAGTGTGGAATTTATTTGCAAATCTGGGATTTCACCCTCTATGACTTCCTCATCTGGGGGATTTTTCTTCCTCAATTTTCAGCTACCCTGACAGACCCATTTTCTGACCAATGTGACTGTGGTTTGCTGCTTGCGTTCCATCTGCTGTGGCACAGACTTGGTTGTGCCCTTATGGGATAAGCTGTGTAACTAAATTTCATCCACTGTGGTTCCCTTCTTTTAAGGGTTGTATGTAGATTGTCCACTTGCTGCCTGCTTTTGGTTGTTTTCTAGTGCCCTCCAAGTTGATTTTTATATTTGTTCACAGTTTATAATTGTTACTGCATGGAGGGCAACTCTGTTATCATAAAGCCAGTCTCGTAAAGAATGTGTTTTGTATGGTTTATTTCAGATCTTTGTAAAGAGGTGTCAAATCTTTTCATTTGGAGTTTAAAAATATCTTCGTCATGTATAATTGATGAAACTGTTGTTACTGGCCAATAGAGCAGTATTCAAACATAAGACAGTATTTATGAAATACTTAGTATTTATGAAAAGAAACATAAGGCATTAAAGCACATTCTAAGATGGGAAATTTGGTAATCACTCTAATGTAGGCATAGCCTGATGTTAGATGACCACATGAATTTAAATTTAACATATTAGATTTAGGTGTATGTATTTAAAGACTCCATTGTGAGCCCTGGACATAAGTTTCAAGTAACTACTTCAGCATTCCTAATGTCTGGCTGCCAATTCCTGACCTACATAAATAACCTTTTAAAGGACGAGATCTCACTGTTGAAGTTTCTTATCTGCCCCTAATTCATTTTGGTCACTAAAATTGGCTAGATAAGTTAGTGCAGTTCTCAGAGTCTAAGACTAGAGAGAAATTAGGACAACTTAAAATATGTCACGGTCCAGGAAAAGTAAAACTGTAGTTAGAAACTGAAATTAACACCCTCAGCATTGATACTGGGGTGCTTTTGTCTGCTGATGCTCCGCCTGGTAAAATGTATCGTCATTAGGATATTGGTAGGAATGGTAGGAAGGTCAGAAACATTTTCAGTTGTCAGCAAAGCTATGTTAAGTAATAACAGCACTGCCCTGTTTCACATTTTCCCTATGTATAATGTTTCTCTTCAACAGTTTTGAAGCATTGCCTAATAAGCAGAGATTTTTATTTGAAATAACTTTAAATAACTCCTTATAAAAAATAGCTGGTCATTGTATAAAAAGAAGAACATACTGACAAATAAAAAGGAAGTAAATTAAATTAACCCAAGTTACCTCTAACAGGTCAAACCACCTTGGGGGAGGGGCAGCACATATTTTTTTCAGTTACTTTTGTTTGTTTTAATTTGTAAAAATCGATCATACTATACATATTTTATAATATGCTTTTTCCCCCCTCACTTAGTTTAAGCAGTTCTGTATGTGACTGTTTGTACTTTTATATATGCTGTGTATATTTATTTAAACAAAAAGAAATTGTGCAGATACGTGTTTTAAATCTATCCAGCTAAATATCTCTGAATATGCTGAGGCCTGGGATAGTGAAAATCTTATCATTAACTGAAACCACATTTGTGCTTTTTAACTGATAAGCATCAGAGAAACTTCTCTGTAGTTTCTACTTTAACAAACTCAGGAACGGGTGACCTGCTCTCACTCTGTTTCAGTGTAGGAGCAATTTGCTCCCTGGTACCTGGACCTAGTCTTGTCTAGTCTTATCATACTGTATATGGTACAGGCTGGAAAAGCCCCAAAGTGGCTCTGCAGAATCATGCTTTGCTAATTATCACCAGCTTTTTATTTAGTCACTCAATGCAGGGCACCATTTTGAAATGCCAAAGCCTTCTATTTATTAGATTGGTGCCAAAGTAATTGCAGTTTTTGCAATTATTTTCAATCTTTTAAACCACAATTACTTTTGCACCAACCGAATAATCCAACTCTCATTGCCAGCCTTGTTCCTAGATGTTACCAAAGTTTATAGTCCAGCTGGGATGCAGATGTTCAACTAGGAAGGATGCTTGGTATTCTGAGAGTCATGAAGAAGTTCAGTGTCATATGAATGTACGGCAGGTGTCTTGACCTGATCTAGAATGTTTGAGAAAAAGCTTCTTGGAGGAAAAGATGTTTAAATTGATACCTAAGTGAGAAGTTCGAGCTGAGTAGGAAAATAGGACAGGAAAAGTCAGGGGGAGTTTTCCAGGGAGAGAAACTGTCAGTGATGGAAGCCAGGATTCATTCAGCTGCCCCTGTTTGGGACAATTTTCTTTTGTGGTTACTTTTGGAACATGGGGGTGATTTTTCACCACCATCATCCCTGTAAAATATGTGATAAGACTGGGCTTTTAACAATTCTGTGAGTCATAATCGACAGGATATTTTACAGATTGGTTCTTTGAATGTTAATAACTTTGGATGAACTGAGACTGAACAAATGCATCACTTCAGTTTCTTAATCAAAAGGCCATGCTGAGCCCCCACAGACTAGGTTCTTTTGGCACCTAGTGGTACTTGCTGCCAGCCGAATGGTTATATTGTCCCTAGACTTTTTATGGAGGCTGTAGCATCTTTCTCTTTGCTTCTTTGGTATGTCATTGGTTTCACTTGGAGGCCAGGTGACTATCTAGGCCAGGGGTTAGCAAGCTACAGCTGCCGAGTCAAATCTGGCCTGAGACCTGTTTTTATGAATACAGTTTTATTGGTACATAAATCATGTCCATTTATTTGCATCTGTGGCTGCTTTTGCACTGTAATGACAGAGTTAAGTAGTTGCAAGAGATGCCATATGCCCTGCAAAACCTGCAATACTGAGTGGGCCATTACAGGAAACGTTTGCTAACTACTGGTTTAGGCATAATCCATAACCACGTGCCCCACATAATTTCTCTATTTCGGTTGGTGTTTCTTCTCATATTTTCCACAGCCAGTCTGCAGTTTGTTATCTCTGTTGTCTATTTTTTTCTTTCTTCTCTCCTTTCTTCCCAGGTATCCCAGGCTGTGCTAATAATAATAAGTGGGGCTGACACATCACCTTGTATCACATCACACTGCATCACTGTCAGCCTTTGTTTTCAGCTCCTGTCCACTTAAATTTTGATCACTGGACATTCTCAGAGGCTTTTCCCATTACTTCTCACTTCATGGTGCCTAGAGGAGAAAAAGCAGAAGACCTGTGTTTAAAGTTGAGTCCTGCCACTTAGAACATAGGTTAACTTAGGCGTGTCACTGTCCTCTGAACCTCAGGTTCTTTTTCTGAGAAAAGAGATAGTGCTATAGCTGCCTTATCTATTAATACATCAGGGTTGGTGTAAGGCTCAAGGCATGTAAATACCAGTGTATCTGTCATTTGTTCTTTTCTATAAATCTGATGGTGCTGGATGCCTGATTTCCTTCACTTGTATGCATCCATGAAAAGGTTAATTTTGCTTTCCAATGTATTGTGGAATAAATGTGTTTTGTTTTTTATTTTGAAATTTTTGCTCAGGTAACGCCAAGGAAACTATTCTTATTAAATAGTTTGAATAAGAAAGCACGAAGCTTAAATTATCTGCTTTAAACTATCTCTATAGCAAAAAAAAAAAAAAAAAAAAAAAATCAATATTACTGAAAGAAAGCCCTTTTACATATATTTTTAAAACCAGAAGCACTACATTTTGAGAATAAAGATCAAATGACAAGTGTAGAGATTAAAGACATTGCTATTCCTGGATGACAGAGTTGTTGGTAGTATTTTTGTCATTGTACTTGCTATTATAGAGTTATCATGCAGTTAATACAATACAGACTCTGTCAAGGTGATGATAATATATACTATTGAAGTACATTGCCCGTTTTGTGAAAATAACTACAGTTACCAATGCTAAGGAATTTCCCACTACATTAAATTAGGGTACCGCAGTCGAAAAGGTTACCTGTGTGGATGTTATGTATTTGGAAAGGAGATGGTGTTTTTAGGTCCAAGTAGAGGAATAGCCTTGTCTTTTGGACCCACTTACCAGTGAGTACGGGGAGCAGGTTCACCAATGACCCGCTCTGCAGATACCTTGTTGAACTGTGTTATGTTCTTGCATCCCTTTGAGGTTTGATTTTCTTTTTTGTAAAAGAAATATTTACCTTTTCCACAAAGTTCCTGCCACGCATTTCAGTTTTGAAACCTATTTGTGGCAGGGCTTGGGAAGATGGACCGTTGAAGAACACCCTTCTTTCTCACCCAATTTTGGGAGCAATGGATAGACCAATGGGAGTTAGACATACAGAGGTCCATTGGAAGTAAAGCTGATCAGAGTTGCAGCTAAGTGGGCTTTCTGGTGTTTCACGCTCACGTGAGACCAATTTCCCCCTCTTAGTGAAGAAGGGAGCAACCTGGGATGCCCCTCAGCTGTGGGCAGGCTGGCTCTGGAAAGGGAGGAAATCAGGAGTCTGGGGAACAATGACCAGGCTCTTCTCCCAAACTCACCATTGCAAAGCTCCTTCCTCCTCAGCCGGGGGAGGGTTGGGAGAAGACGGGGCTGTTAGGCGAACGCAGAGTCCTCCAAATGACAAGAGGAGGCCGGGGGAGGGGAGGTTTCCCACCAAGGCTTTGTGACTGGATGCATTGCATGACTGACTGTGCCTGTTTTCTCAGGAACTCTACCTCAGTCTCCTCTTCTGCAAAATTAAGGCAATAATAGTGATGTGCCTCCTGTGCTGGTGTCAAGATTAAATGAATGTAAGGACATGTAAACCATTTAGAAAAGAGCCCAGCGTGTAGTAAGCAGTTTGTCTGTTTTTACTTTTAGTAATATTAGTATTGCTAGCATGATTAGTATTATGCAACAATACTATGTCAGATCACTCAGACGCATTTAAAACACAGAGAGGGTAAGTGATGTCTTAGAGGTTTAAGTTCATGTTGAGGAGAGGAAACTATTGGCTACATGGGGGAAAATAAGCCCTGGTGTCTTTTTGTTTTGTTTTAAACATATATTTATTCTTGGTACTGAGAAAAAGATTAGGAAGGAGAATGGTGGGTGAACGATCACTTTCTTTTTAAAAAATTGCTTTTAGGCTGCTGAGAAAATTCCGTAACAGGAATTCTGGAGGGATATGACCTGGGGGTGTTTAACCTCTTCCTGTGATTAACTCCCACTGCTGTCATCAGTGTGCTGTCATTACACAAAAAAACAAGTTGTTGTTTATTTTAAGTATGGAAGTTTCTAGGAGATAAGAGAACTCCAGTCTGCATTCTTAACAGCCTACCAAAACACATACTGGAAATCTCCATCTCTGCAGTATTTGCTTCTTTAGATGTGGTTTCTTCTGCTGAAAATATTAATAAGCGTTATTTGTTTATGTCCAGACAGGCTTCTTTTTGCAGCACCTACCACAATGCTTTGGCATAGTGGGTGACCCCAAAATATCTGTGGAATGAATCAGTGAATTTAGGAATAGGGATGTGGAAAGCAATGAAATACATATACTTTCACAAGTGTTTGTTCTAGGCCTCTTTTGATTTTCTTCCCTATTTAACATCCATGTTTTTTTTTTTTTTTTTGAAAAAGCTGTTCATTCATAAGAAAAGGCAGCCTATGTTACGGACATCTCAGTTTCCTTAGAAAATACTGTGCATTGCTTTTATTTAATATGAATGTTTATTCAGTGTTATTTTTTCCTATTGCCATAGAGCTTAGTTTTTTTTTTTTGTTTGTTTTTTTTTTTAAAGAGCTTAGTTTTTACAAGTAGGAGCTTTATAGTGTCACGGAAAGTTAGTTCCATTTTTTTTTCCTTACAGAATATTTAATACCAGTGATTTCATTCTTTCTGGTGTTGAAGCTGAAGTTGGTCGAGTTGAGTATAAAAAAGCCTGAGAAACAGGAGGCCCAGGTTGTGTTGCTGAGTGAGACTGAACAGGTGACACTTAACGTCTTTGGGTCTATGTGTCGTCACCTGTCAACTGAGAGGCCAGGACTAGATGATTACATAATGACGATTTTCCAGCTTTCAAATGATGTGATTGTAGGATTTCTGCTTGTAGCAAGATGGCCTATTGAGGTAAGAGGTCTCTGGCTCAGTAGTTAGTTTTTCTTAGCTGTATAGTGTGCTTGGGAATTGTTACTGGGATTAATTTGTAGAAGCCAGTGGTACTTGCTCAGATTTAAGAATATATGTGTTTGGTTTTTAAAGAGCTCATGTTAGCAAAATTCAGATGGAACTTTGGATGTTTTATTTTAATTCCATTCTTAAAACCACTAACATAGAAAATCTCCAACTTATCTCTCCAAACATAGGTTCTATAAAATGGTTAAGTCTGATACATCACATTTAAAATACTTATGTTAAAATTACTTTATGATGGGTAGGGTCATAGTATAGCTCATATGATCGTCAAAATGCTCTTGCTATTTTAAACGTGTCGTTTTTTGGCATGTGAAATAGCTTTTTCAAGCCAGCCAGAGAAACTGATCACCATTTATAAGATTGTTATTTCCTTGGTAAGTATGTTCCTTTATGTCCTCCAAATGTAAATAATGGGGTGAGAGGACCTGTCTGGTAAGAGAGGAGACTGAGGGCCTGCATCAGAGATACGTGAATAGGAGGACGCATGACAATGTAAGGGCAGGACCACTCTCCCAGGTCGGGGCCTTGGGCCTTCCTCTTCCTTACCCTCCTCTTGCAGGACATGGGGTTGCATCAGGGACTTGTACCTCACTTCCCTTCTGTATTAGTTATCTATACCGCATTTCCCCAAAAATAAGACCTAGCCGGACCATCAGCTCTAATGCGTCTTTTGGAGCAAAAATTAATGTAAGACCCGGTATTATATTATATTATATTAACTGGGTCTCATATTATAGTAAAATAAGACCAGGTCTTATGTAAATTTTTGCTCCAAAAAATGCATTAGAGCTGATGGTCTGGCTAGGTCTTATTTTCGGGGAAACACAGTAGCTACATAACAACATCACCACAAACTTAGTGGCTTAATCAATGCACAAACTATCTCACAGTTTCAGTGGTCAGGGATCTATCTGGTCATGATTTGCTTAGGTACTTTATAAGGCTGCAGTAGAGGGTCAGCTAGGCTGATGTCTTATCTGAGGCTTGACTGGGGATGGAGTTGCTTCTAGGCTCATTGTGATTGGTTGTTGGCAATTTCTTGTGGGTTGTCGGGCTGAGGGCCTCACTTCTTGTTAGCTGTAAGTTGGAGGCTGCCCTCATGTGGCTCTCGCTATAGGCAGCTCACCACGTGGCAGCTGGCTTCTTCAAAGCCAGCTAGGGACGGAATCTTATAACAGCATGGGCATTGCAATGTTACATGATATAACCACATGAATTCCATCATTTTTACCTTATTCTATTGGTTACAAGCAAATCCCAGGTCCCACCTCCACTCAAGGGGAGGGGATTACACAGACATGGATAATAAGATACAGGGATCTTTGGGGCCATTTTAGTGTCTGAAACATTTAAGGCTGGCCAGGAATATGGCTTCTCTTTGTCCTTACTCTCCTCTCTATGCATTCTCCTACTTAACTAGGTGCATGTTTCCCATCCCTTCTGTCTTCTTCCCTCTTTCTGACCTGCAGATAATTCAATAACCCTAAGTGACTTTTCCTCCTGTTTTTGGCTATAAAGATGCAAGGAAAAGGTCACAGGAAACTGCTTTGGTAATCAACTCTCATGCTACAGGGGCCCTCCCTCAACAGCTGATATTTTGGGTGTGTAACACTTGTTTCTAAGTCAATGTGTGGCTTATGTAAAGGACCTACGTGGGGCCTTCTCAGCTTTTGTATCGCCTGGTCACTTTAAGTAAACGCTGAACTCCCCAAACTAGTTCATTTTCACAGTGCCATCCTTTGAGCATATCTTGTTATGACTGTGTTTTTAGATTCTCATTTAGAGACAGGAGCAGTTTGGGTCCTTTTACGCTTTGGCCCCATTAACTGCTCTTCGTAGTAGTCGTCTGGGTTGTTTCATGCCTGTCTCTGTCCGGTCCTGGTCTTCATCGCTCTTCAGGTACTGCTCTTCCTCTTTGCTGAGGAGACAGTGTCGTTCAGAGGTGAACAAGCGCTGAAGCCAGACTGCCTGGGTTTGAATCCCGGCTCTGCCATTTATTAGTTGAGTAATCTCAAGCAGGAGATGCAATTCTGTTTCTCTATGGCTGGTAATAACATTTTTGAGTTTTCCACCAGCCAACAAACTGCTGCCACTCTCACTTTGTTCCCAAGATTTATGCACAGATATGGGAATAATGTGTGCTTTATTACAAAATGAAACTTTACTCCAAGCCATTTTCTGGTCTCCTGGTGAAATGGGCTGGAACATATCTGAGCTTATGAAAATACTTCTTTTTGTTGATGTCACTGTCACTCTGGTACTGGCTTTGTGTCCTGATGGTGAGGATAGTGTACTTCTTCCAGTAGCAACAACATTTGATGAATACTTACTGTTTGCCATGATTATGAAACTGTTTGCAGGCATTATGTCTTTTAACCTGCATAGCAACATTAAATTGTAGTAGTGCTGTTACTCCCATCCTAGAGATAAAGAAACGGAGGCGTAGAGAAATTAAACAACATTCTCAAGGTCTTCAGGAAAGGTTGGGGGATGCAGTTCTGTGTAACCACAAAGCTTGTCCATTTAATGACCACAGGACACTGTCTCCCATAAAGAAACCCCAAACTCCTTTTAAATGAACTAACTCCTCGGGAGAAAAGAGGCTAAGAACCCCAAACAGTCATGTCTTATGGGTACAAGAGCTTTTATCCACTTCTGCAGCCTTGGTGCAAATGTCATCCTCTGGCCTCTTAGCTCTCAAATGCTCTTGGTTTTGATGCCCACCAGTCTCCCTCCACCTCGGGGGAGTAGGCTTGGCCTCAGCCTAGAGCAAAGAGCATTCCTTCAGAAAGGAGTTTATTCTTTCTGGCCAGGTCTCCGTGTGACTGTGGTAGAATCCCAACATTGTATAGAAAGCATGATTAAGAAGTACTGAGCTTTTAACAATCCCAGCCAGGTTTATACATTCAGGTTATTCTCTTTAAATGCATCAGCAGAATTAATTGCTCACATTCTGGTGATACTGCCGTCGCACTGCATTCTTTTAAATGAACTTTATCTCAACCACCTTATAACCCATTTCTTACCCCCAGTACTTAGTACAGTGTCTTCTGCCAAATGGTTAGTTCGTTCAAGTCAGTTGAAGTCACTTGTAATTCTTTCGAATAACCATAGTGGTGGCAAATTACCATCCTTGAGGATGAATTTGATTCCTTGAACCTATTTAAATATTTTCCACTATAGCAAATGAAGTGGTTTTTATTCAGAAATCAGGAGTCACCAAACTACAGTTTTAGTCAGAGGCAGATTTTCTTGTGGGCATTGCACTCTGCGTTTGAAGGTAAAAGGAGAGTACTCAGCTTGTTCTGAGCAGTCAGCAACATTGGGGTGAGTCCCCAAGAGGATGACATAGGAGTCAGGGAACGCTTTTCTTAGACAGAGAGTTCTGTTTAAACGTTGGTGTTGCCGCACTTGTGTGTCTTTTTTTCCTTGAAAACATAGCTGACAAATCCATATTATAGATGAGGCTGTAATGCGAGGTCAGCCTAGAGTGCACACCAGAAGAATTAGCACTGGTGGGAAAGATCCATTCCTTCTTTCAAGAATTGATCATCAAAGAAAGAAACTCAGTACTGATATGAAGCATGCAAATGAATGCATAGCTAGAGCTTCCTGTTTGCACATTAGTAAAGGTCAGCAACTAAGATGGGGTTTTTTACTTAACACTCCATTCAGCACAACGTAGAAAAGTTTTATGTTGCTGTCAAAAGTATGATTTGAACCCCTCTCCAAAATGTTCACGTAGAAAAGAGTGTGAATTTAATGGACTATATAACCATAGTTGCAATTGTTACTATGAATTTAATAGGCTATCATACTTGGACAAGTAAACACAATCATTGCAATTATATTTTGATGGCTAGTCTATGGTGGGCACTATAATTCGTTATCTCTAATCTGTGTAATTATTCTCCAGGTATATATTATTGTCCTTATTTTAGAGACTTGGAAACAGGCTGAGAGGGATTAAATCACCCGACAAAGACCGCACTGCCGTTAAATAGCAGAGGTGGAGTTTAAGCCTATTTATTGTAAACCTGTAACAAACCTGCATTTCCCGTCACTTTTAAAGGCTTCCATGCCAAGTAACCAGGCATATAAAGCTATAGCTTGCCAGTGGGCATGTTGCCCTCAGTGTTGGGTATAATCTACAAGTCTGACTCTTAGGTCCTTCCTGCTATTTATTGATGTCGACAAATTCTTTGTTACTGGGTTTATGTGGTGCTTGTTTTATTCTCTCTCTTCTTTATGGCACACACGCACGTATACTCACACACACACACACCCTAATGGTTTAGATAACTTGAGGTTCTGTCTGTTCTATAACTGAGGTGACACTGTCTCTCATGGTACCTCAGTGTATGGAGCCACTTTACAATTATTATTCAACTCTCTGAATGACTTAACACGAAGGCTTCAAGTGAGGAAAGAGAACAGGTTCCTATTTTAAGTGTTGTCTACTTGGAGCCATATGTTCTTCATATAAAGTGAGCAGTAGTTGCATTCTGCTTGGTAAGTATGGGGTGTTTTCATGCAGTGTTCTTCTGTGAAGGGAAAGAAAGTAGAACCTCCGATCCTTAGGTTGTAGACCGTATAATGTTAATGAAATTTAAAGACAAAAGTAAAATACCATTCTGAATGACATCCTTTTGGAAAAAGGCAGGCACTTTGCTGGGCATATTCCATTATTCCATGAATTGTATGAACCTCCCGTGTTTGAATTGGACATACAGAGAAAGTAGCAAGTCTGACCATTGGGCATTAGGTGCCCCTGGTGCTGGGATAATGTCCTTTTTGGATCAAAGCATGCTTGACTTCGGCAGATTATACCTTTCATTTTATTTAATCCTTACAACCACACAGTATAGTAAAGGGCATTTGATGCTCTTTCAGAAATGAAGAAATTGAGGCTGGGAAAAGGTTAATTGATTTCCCTAAGGTCACATGGCCACTATGTGGCAGGTCTTTGAATCAAGGTTTTATCTGTGCATTGCTCTTTGGTGGTTTAGGTTGCCTAATTAATTATTCACCTTTCTTATCTATTAGTTTAAAACAATTTCAGAAATAGAGCAAGGGTTGAAATGGGAATCATACATAGATCTAGCTCAATTACTGATAAAGCAGATTAGAGAACTCACAAGTATCAGTTACTTCCTTCTCTGAAACTAAAACATACATTGGGCCCTAGCACCCATGACTTAGTCATCCAGTAACAACTGGAGAGAAGCTGGGACAGAGAAAGCTGGCTGGCCCTCCTAGAAGCAGGCAAACTGGTCCTGTTTACTGCATGGAAGGGAGTCAGCGGGTTCCAGGTGTTAGCACTGGAGGGAGGCCCTCAAGGCCAGGCTCAGTGCAGTTGCTAAGTGCTAAGCCAGTGCTTTTTCTAGTCTTCCCAGGCAAATTAGTCACTCACTTTTGTGGAGAAGGAAGGAAGGGGTTGGGGAGGAGAGACAGTGGTTATTCTAATACTCTTCCCTTCCAGGAAACGGACTAAAAATCTTTTCCCGAAAACATAACGGCAGGTATTTTAAGCATTCTCAACCATAAACCCCAACAGTAGAAATACTGCTTTCCAAACATTTTTTTTTTCTCTTGGGGTGATCTTCTGTGTTGTTATTCTTTCCTTCCTTTTTTTATTTTGGAGGGAAAGGAAGAGACGACTGTATTTTTCTGTGTTTTGGGTATAAAGAAAGAAAAAGACTAATGTAGACACCAAGAAATGGTCTTTTTGAGGCATGTAACTGATCAGATTCTTTCCTCATGACAGGTGATGCGAACGTACTGGGAAAATGGGAGAAGCCAGTAACCTATAGGAAGCCAAGATGACAAGAATTTTTGTAAATAATCAGTAAGTAAAATTCTGTTAGCCCTTTGGAATTCTTTTGACTATCAGGTGAACTTCCTTTCTTTTTTTTTTCCCTCCCTTCTTCCGCCTCCCCCCCAACTCTGGTTCAAGCCACTGTTTCTCAGTCTAGTTGTGTAGGACACAGCTCCCTGACCCATGCTGGTATTATGAGCCTTGCGCTCCCCCTGGCTGAGGCAGTCAGTTGCCAATCGTAGGTCATCCTCTCACAGCATCTCACGGCAGCTCTCGCCAGCTGCCGGCCGCTCACACTGGCTACCGGCCACTCATGCTGGCCACTAGCCGCTCATGGCAGCACACAGCAGCCGGCGGCAGCTCAGAGCCATTGTTCACAATCTTAGCTGTAGAGGACACAGCTCACTGGCCCATATGGGAATCGAACCAGTGATCTCGGTGTTAGGAGCACAGCGCTCCCACCACCTGAGCACTGGGCCGGCCCTGAATTTTCTATAAGAAGCCTTGATGAAAGAATAGCACAATCCAATAACTTAAAAGTCTAAAGGAGAAAATATTTAAAAAGTAAATATCATAAATATTTCAAAAAATTTATCTTAACATTTGAGAAATTATTCTTTCTTGGTAGGGTGTGTTATTTTCAGTTGGGTACATCAGTTTGGTGGATAGAGCATAAGTATTTAAAGGACTAAAAGAGGATTCCTTTTATATTAAACTTGGAATAGTCCTTCTCAAATATGGATATTCCTGGTCCCATTGGTTCCGTGGGCCCCATTCTTACCTACATTTTGTGGGTACATTTTGGAAGTAGATATGAATAAACTTGGTGAATATGAATAAAACTGAGCTCTTTTTCTATACATTTTCCATATCCCTTTTTGTATGTGTCATTTTTATACATTAGAGGCCATTAATATTTGCTAATTATCAGTTATATGTGGTTGATTTTGGTTTCATTATGATAATGATAATGTTAGTAGGTGGGTAGCCTAGTGGAAAGATCATAAATTTTTGAGTCAGACATTCGTAGACCTGACTCTTGCTCTTGTGTTTTTAGTAGTTAGCCTCTGAACCTCAGCTGACTCATCTGTGTATTGGATTTGATACTTTTATGGAATGAAAGACTGTGTGGATAGCACTTTGCGCTGTGACTGGTATATTACACGGCCAAAAAAGAAGTGGTTACTTTATTATGACTCAGAAGATTAGCCAGCTCAACTTCCTTAGCTACTATCAGGCAATGGTGGGTTAAGAGCTGGTCCTGTGGGAAGGAGAGGGTTGTAGTGTTTGCCAATTCCTGTGGTGTAAATACTTCCACCATGGCTGATTTCAGACTACCACCAAGTCACCACAAGCCGACTTGGGAAGTAATGTGCAGGAGGACACCATTATATAGTTTACTTCCAACCAGATTAAATAGTTGCAAATAATATCAAGAGCATAGATAATAGTAAATAGGAAGTGATGAATTTTGAGTATTTTTTTATCTTTGTTTTTATATAATTTATTTTAATTGTATGTTTATATAATTTAACATTTAATCATGGCTCTGTTTAACAGCTGGCTTGCCAAAAATCCAGAGACTATGACAATTGACTCTAGTTGGGCTGGTAAAATCTGGCTCCAGCACACCACCGATTGTAGGTTTCCTATTGTAAAGACATTTCTAAGCCACAATTCAATTATCTGTCTCAGCCCTGGTGGTAAGACTTTGGTTGAGTTGATAAAAGCAAGGTTTGGTTTTGAATACTTGCTTGTTGATCCAGGTTGTCATGCTTATATGGCTTCTGGAATTGAAGATAAGTGCTAAGATCGATTTAGAATGTAAACTTATTTTCTTAAGAGTGTGACTGGAGTTCTCAAGTTGTTAACTCAGTTTATAACGGGCCCCTGGAACCCCTCACCTCTTCTGGCTGTTGAATGACAATGCTTGGAGATGAGTCAGACTGTTTACTCCCTTTTGAATTTCCTTCTCTGTACACTCTCTCATGTCTTCATTTCCTCAGGTAGTGACATTGCAAGGTCTAGCAGCCAGGGTTCCTGTTGATGAACTATGGCATGTAGCTTTGCTTTTGATTCAGAAATTAAGTTTTAATAAAAGTGAATTGTCTCCAGGGAGAGAGAAACAAAACCAAACCAAACCTGGGCAGTTAAAGTTTATACAGGCTTGATTAAAATCTTAGGGAATTAAATGGAGGGAAGAATGGAAACTGGACCAGATATCTCAATGTTTCTTCTAGAAGCAGTTTCTTCAGTTTTCTGACTTGCCCTTTAGAAGGGAACAATTGAAGCCTGAAATTGCTAAGTAACAGCTAAGATTGTGGTAGCTGTTTTTATTTTAAATCTCACCCACCTAATTTCAAAACACATTCTTTATTAAACCTTAAAAAATTGCATTAGGTATTTCAAAACATTCATTTGTGTCAATTCCCTGAATCAGACTTACGTAATCTTAAAACATTTATTTTCCTTATTTCATCCTAACACAATAGGTATTTATAGTGCCTACTGAGTCAGGGATGGACTTGGATTATTGCAAAAGTAATTCTTGTCCATTTCAAGCGGAAGCTTGTAGATGGAAATCTGAGAGACTTGCCTCTGGATTAGGAAATAATGACTTCTGTCTTAAGTTGAATAAGGGTATCTTTGGTAACTTTGAAAACAAACATGGGGGTAATAATTTACAGAGAAATTTTACCACAGGTAAATATTCTGATTTATAATTTCTCTCTCTACAATGGACCTTCTGCTATATCTGAACATTCCCGTATAGATGAATGTTTGATTAGAGAGTTGCTCGGTATGTAGCTTTCAAATGTGTAAATTTTACAGCCTTGCATTATGTTCATATCAACACACTCAGTAGTTTGCTGGCTACTTGGGTATCATGGGTTGTGACAGTGAATTCCAATACAAATAAGACAGGCTTATTACATTTTGGGAGTTAATAATCAAGGCCGAACATATAAAGCTATAATTTCAAAACAAATGTGGTTGATGTTATAAGAGATATGTTAAACACTCAGAAAACAGACAGGAGAGAAAAATTACCTACATGGCAAGAGTGGGCTAGATCAAAGATTGTTTCTGGAGCAGATGATATTTGAATCGAGTACTTGATGAATAATGCCTTTTAATTAAAATACCTTTTAAAAAAATTATTAAAAAATAAAAATGCTAATTGGAAAGAACTTTTAAAATGGGAAAATTATTAAGAGTGGAAAACTCATCAATATTACCAATATGCAGAGATACCATTAATAATATTATACCATTAATAATATTAATGATAATATTATTAATACCATTATTAATATTGGATTTTGTGTGTGTGTGTGTGTTCCATACTCTTTGTATGCCTAGGTTAGATACATACCTTTTTCTCCCTGGAATGGATCATTATGAATACTGTTTTCAAAGCTGATTCAATTGACAGTATATTGAGACCATGCCACATCAATAAATATACATCTGTATCATTTTTGTTATTCCATGTATGTATGGTTCATAATGTATTTAACCATTTCCCTATTAATGGGCAGTTTGGTTGTTCTAAACTTTTCATGCTTGTAACGCACACAATGATGAACATCTTTGTGCATGAATTGTGGTGCACTTACCAAATTATTTGTGCAGGATCTTTGAACAGTTGGGGCAGTGCTTAGGGAACGGTCTAGGTAGAAGAAAGAGTTTGAGCAAAAAGGCAGAGGTGGGGAAGGAATACCCCATTCTAGGGAAAGGCTAGAATTGTAGTTTAGTAGATTGCAAAGGGAGAAGGAGAATAGTGCTGATTAGGGCTCGAGGTAGAACATAGAAAATCTTTGATGCTAAGCCCTTTATTTATTCTCAGCCATATTGGAATCTATATCATACTTCAAATGAAGATTCTGAGTATCTTCAGTTTTCCTTAATTTCCCTTATTTTGGGGAGAAATAAAAACTATTAATAGTTCTGCTTTCCAAAAATTTTTGAGAGTCTTAAGAAGTCAGCCGGTGAACAGGTAATAGAAGCTGAAAAAAGTATCTGTGTTTATAGAAAAAAAACCTGTAAGAGTAGAGGAGCTTATGGTTTTGAAAGCTGAAGGAAATATCATTAGTAACTATATTTTCTACACTTAAATGAATTATTTATGATTAAAATTTAAAGATAATTTGAGAAAGATAGGGGTTAGAGGGCAAATATCACAATTTAACAATAATACGACCTTACTTCATTTACTGAATGCTTTATGTGCTTGTGTGTACACCGTTTGACTCAAGCTCTCACAAACCTTCTTAGGAAGAGTCTTTTGCCAGTGAAATGGAGGCCTCCAAGGCTGACGCCAGGGAGAAAACACCACACTTGGTGTTCTAGTTCAGGTGCTGCTGGGGCTTTGGGGAATTCCTGGGACTACAATAGGAAGGTTGTGAGGACACAAGAAGACAACATCTGAAAGATATGAAAACAGCATACAGTACCACACTAGAAACAGAGGGACTGCTTTTATTATAAAACTCCATCTTTTATCATTACTGAAGGGAAGAAAGCATTTCTTTAGCCGTTTTCCATTTCCATTGTGGTAGATTATATTATTGTCAAAATATTTGTTGTTCCTTCCTACAAACCCTCCGCCCCTATGGGAGGATTATGCTTTCCCACCCCTTTGAGGGTTGACCCCCTCCCCCCATGGCTGGCTTGGCCGTAGGACTTAGTTTGGCCAATGAAATGTGAACAACAATGACCAATGCCATTTCCGAGGAGAAGCTTTAACAGACATGGCCTGGTCCTGCCGTCTCGCTTTTCCCTTTGCCATGAGACCAGCATGTCCCAGTTAGGGGTGCTCCTTCTGCCTTGGTCCCAGAGTGAAGAGAGGACCTGGAGACCAGCCACAGCTCACCTACAAGGAACTAAACAGAAGCCAGAAATAAACCTTTCTCCAAGGGTGCTGTCTTCCAAAATGTTGGTGCTATTCGTTCCTGCAGCAGCATTTAGCCTGAACTGAAATATTACAATTGCTGTCCTGCAGTCTTTCTCTTGCACTGAAGGGGCAAAACTTTGTCGGAGGTTATCACTTCAATTAAGGCATTTGCATATGGTATTTAGAATTGATCTTTTTTTTTTTTTTTTTTAATTCAGATATTTGTAGAACATGTCCCATGTCAAGGCCTGGATGTCTGGAGATTTAAAATAATCTAAGCTCTAGACCCAGCCTTCAGGAATCTTAGAGTACAATGTGACTGGATGCTGTGTATTCTCATAGCTATAAAACAAGGCAGATAGTTGGGTGCGAAAGGAGAATGTCAGTTTGATAATCGGTAAGCTGTGTTCATGGAGGTGTCCTTACTTTGTTATTGCCATCTTTAAGATGTTGTTCAAGTGTCATTGCTTTCCATTAGTTAATCGTCTCCTATCCCTTCCTCCTTAGGATGTATTTACTGTACCATTTAATTTGTAACACCTGTTAGATTTCCTTATTCTCAATTTGTATTTTTAGTGAATCAATTTATAATGACTCATTCACTAGTTTAGTATATGTGTCCTTTCTTTTGATATATATTGTAAACTCTAACTTCACAGGTGACTTAACCTTAAAAATTTCCGCCATAATATAAATTGCTTAACACACTATTACAAAAAAATTAAACTCTTAGTAAATTATTAACTGGTTTTTTTTTTCCCCCCGCCTCAAGTTATTGGTTCTTTTTCCCATGATATATGGAGTTCACTGTTGTTAGAATGCTCCTTTTTCTTTTTCTTTTTCTTGTGTCTGATGTATTCCAGGCTCTGCATGTGAGAACCAGTTTGCCTTGGCTTAGTAATACCTTACCTCGATTTGGAATAATTTGGAGTTGACCTGCCATATATCAGGTCATGTGTCTAATAATCTGAGAGACGTTAAGGAGATCTAACTTAATTTTATGCTCCTAGTGACTAGTTCTAACTATGGACCGTGAGTGAAACCAAAAGTTTCTAGAGGTCTATCTGACCAGTAGTTTCTGGGTTAAGACAATATATGATTTAGCTGTTCCTGTCCTTTATAACTGAATCCAGCTATTTTCTATCGTGTTACTTCTGACCACCTCTTCACTTTGATTTCAAAGGCACAGGGTTAATTTATTATTAAAGTCCCATCTTGGACCAAAGATTTTCAGACTTTTTTGTTCGACATGCACAGAAAGAAATGGTTGTGAGCCTCAGTCAGACAGGAAGGAGCACCCAGGGAGCTGCCATGGTTTACCGGTTGCAGTTTTAATTTTCTTTTCAAACACCTTAGACAGGTGTTTTAATAGTTAGTGCCCTTTTTTTTTCCAACAGGGCAAAAGAGATTTTTTTTTTTTTTATGAAGATACTATTTATAGACCCTGGATGTTCCAATGATTTTCATGTAATTACAAGTATCAGTAAAGTGTGAGGCTTGCGCCGAGAAATCTTTTCTTTTGTTCTACCACAGAGAAGTACCTTCGCTTAGGATACAGAAAGTGAGTGTGTGGCTGTTGACAATGACAGCCCCCAGTCCCTTCTCTGCAGAGAAATCTAGATATTTACACAGAATCTGAAACAGCAGCTCTCGTTGTCCTCAGTGCCTCTGTGGCTGCTGTGAGGATCAGGCATAATAGTCCCCGCTTTCGAGTGAAACACACTGTACGTGGCTTTGGAAGCTGACTTGGACTCATCTCGACAATTGACTTCGGGCATCAAAACCTTCTAGACTCCCAGTTGCCTTATGGGTTCAGTGCAGTTGTGTACAGATTGGATGTCAAATAATGTGTGTACAATGGAAGCAACTGTCATTACTAGATACTCAGTAAATGAATTAAATTGAGCATCTTTTTCTTGTTCTTGGTAGAATTTCAAATACATTTTCCTATAGGAACAATGTTACGAATGGGGTATGAGTATAGTATTAGAAATATTAACATTATACTTCAGATAACTCATGAGTTAAAGAATGGCCAGAGAAGCCAGTCTGTACATGTTGTCTCTCGTGATGCCACATAAGAGTTCATTAACTTTTAGACTCTAAAAGTGAACTTTTAGGATGTCATTTACTACCAGATTGAGGACTGCTTAGATCAGATTTTCACATTAGACACAAAATGGAATTTCTTGATAGGTGGTGGTGTTTGGGGGGCAGACAAATGAGCCCTCCTTCCTACTTCTGGGAGGTAAACTCGCCTTCTGGAGAACTTACTGTTCTTCCTACCAATCCAACTAGGTAGTTGTAGTGTAGACCCAACAAACATGGGACCTTGGCCTTTGGGGCGGGTGCCTGTCCCCAAGCTGGACCAGTGTGAGTTTTTCTAGAGAATTTTTAAAATTACAACTGTGGAATACTCCATGTTAGTGACAGAGCTGGGAGTTAAGTGGAAGAAGGCCGATTTCCGGAAGGGAGAACAAAGCCAAACTGGAGAGGCAAAGACGCCATCTCATCCTTGTGCAGTTCCCTTTGAGCTGCTCCTAAAGCCCAGCTGTGGCTTTCTTGTTGCTAGGTTATTTAGAGTCAATACATCCCACCTTGCTTTTTTCACCTGTGCTGCTTCAACTGCCATTTCTGTTACCTGCAAGTTCACTAGTGCTGACTAATTCATTTAGTTGTTTATACATGGAGTGTTAAAGAAGTGAGTCTTTGTCATAGGCAATTATAATAAATGTGATTAAATATAATTGCATAGTAGGATAGCCAATGGATGGCATGGTTTTTGAGAACAATGGTGGCATTTATTCCCATCTCGTAAAAGCAGAAATGTATTAGCACTAATGAAAGGATACTGGTGACTCTGTGTGTGTGTGTGTGTGTGTGTGTGTGTGTGTGTGTGTGTAATGCCTCTTTTGACAGCCTTGCTCTAATGCAAATGTCATATAACTTTTGATTTTAAACCATATACACAATGGGTACTTAGGATGGTTCGGGTAGTTACGAGTTGCCTTGAAGAATTACCCTTTGCTACCATTTATGGTTAGGAGCGCTTGTCAGTAAACAGGTGTTTCAATTTAAGGAGGAATTGGTACTTTGGCAAGATTATCAAATATGTATGTTTGTTTTCCTTGCTTGATAGGGAAGATAGAATGACTGAATGCCTCTCTTCTCTTCAGTGGATTAGTGTTTGGGGAATTGAGATTTTATGGGACAACACTCTTGTAAACTCTGCTTCCCTTTAGGAAGTATCAGATTTACTTTCTCAGCAATAGCGTTCTATATTATTGGAATATGTTGTAAAGAGCAAAGAAATGCATCTGCCGTTTGAGTTCTGCTTGCCAACTGGTTTGAACAGCTATACTATTTGTTTATTCTTGATGTGTCAGCAGTCAAAAGGAAAGTTTTCCTTTCTCCTTTGTGGCTGTTATATAACTTAAGTATCATTATATCAACGATGACTATTTATTCAGAATCTACTAGGTCCTGGCAGGTACAAGGCCTCTAAAACACAATCTGCCTTAGAAGGACTTCGGTCATCTGGAGAGAAAGAAAAGTCAGGGATCTCAAAACGAAAGAAGATGCTAAGGTTCTATATGTCAGTTTTGAGATGGAGATACAAAGAATAAGGTCCATAGACATTTGGAGGAGAGGAGAATTCCCTGAGGCTTGAGCCAGTGAGAAGGGATCCAAGAAAAGCAAGGGATTCAGTGGGTCTGGAAGATGATGACTCATCAGAAGAGTGAGGGAAGGTCATCAGACAGAGGGCATAGTGTGGGCCCAGATGTGAATGTGGTAATGTGTCCACTGCTTTAGGGGAACAAGTGGGCCAGGTGGGTTATTTGGCAGAGGGTTTTTTAGGTGGAAGATGGGGTTTGGAGAGGTGGAGGCCAGCTGTTGAATGACTGAGCGTCATGACATTGAGTGCGTGGGCTAATAATCACTTTTTTTCAGACTGTGGAATGAGTCTTTGTACTTTG
Organism: Rhinolophus sinicus; assembly: GCF_057876585.1. Taxonomy (NCBI): domain Eukaryota; kingdom Metazoa; phylum Chordata; class Mammalia; order Chiroptera; family Rhinolophidae; genus Rhinolophus; species Rhinolophus sinicus. The sequence continues at coordinate 33,400,910 of NC_142515.1, forward strand.
CATTTTAACTATAGGCAACAAAGACATCCTAGAAACAGTTACCCTTTTTCTATTGTGAGAATGTTCTAACAATGTTGGTAATTGTGCTCTCATTTCCAAAGCATAAGGATTATTGTAAACACCTTGTCACGCGGGGCGGCCTGCGGGGTCTCAGCTCCCGCTCCCCACATAAGAATGCAGGACATGGTGTGGCCCAAAAGGAACACCCACGGAGCCATAGATAGGGGAGTCATACCACTATAGTCTCGCTGGTGGCTGGGTTGGAGACACAGGAAACAGGAGCCATACTCCGCCCTTGCCAGCCCCCATCTGCTTGCTAGCCCCCCATTGCTGCTAGCGTAGCCACAGCAGTTATATTAGTGGCCAATGACTCAATGGTTACAGCTGACAGCCAACTAGCCACAGCTGATGGCCATAGAATCACTGTTGATGGCCAATTACTACCTGAGCCAGCACCTTTCCACGTGAGGCTGAGAGCCTGGAAACTGCACTCCTGGTTCTATCCCCACACACCTCTTAAGTGCTTTGGGTTATGATTGCAGGCGAACAGCTAGGAAACCCTCCTTCCTGAACTGTGCACCCACTCTGTGAATTTTAAGCTTGACTGGATCCTGGACAATAGAAACAAATTAGATTACCTCTCACTTTCCTGCGATAGCTTTCCCTTCCTCTTTCATGAATCTCAGTGTATCTACATATGTCTATATATACACACTGTCATGCGGGGTGGCCTGCGGGGTCTCTGCTCCTGCTCCCCATACAAGAACACAGGATATGGCCAGGCCAAAAAGGAACACCCACGGAGCCATAGGTAGGGGAGTCATACCACTATATTCTCTCTGGCTGCACTATACTCTCACTGGAGGCTGGATCCACACTGTCCGCAAACCGCCATCCACGCTTGCCAGCCCAGCCGCCATCTTCTTGCTAGCCCCCATTCTTTCTTCTTTTTTCCTCTTTCTGCTAGCGTACCCACAGCAGTTATATTAGTGGCCAATGGCTCACTGGTTACAGCTGATGGCCAACTAGCCACAGCTGATGGCCATGCAATCACAGTTGATGGCCATTTACTACCTGAGCCAGCACCTGTCTATGTGAGGCCGAGAGCCTGGAAACTACTTTCTGGGGCTCTGCCCCCACACACACAGTTGCAGTTTTCACACTGCAGCGTTATGAAGTTTATTGAATTGCTCATATGCACATAGGATTTATACAGAGGGTGCCAAAAAAGCATACACATTTTTTTTTTTTTTTTTTTTTTTTGGGGGAAGGGGAACAGGACTTTATTGGGGAACAATGGTCAAATTGTTGTCCTTTCAGTCTTAGTTGTGGGGGGTTCTGTTCAGCTTCAAGTTGTTGTTCTTTCAGTCTTAGTTGTGGAGGGCGCAGCTCAGCTCCAGGTCCAGTTGCCGTTGCTAGTTGCAGGGGGCGCAGCCCACCATCCCTTGCGGGAGTCGAACCGGCAACCTTGTGGTTGAGAGGACAGGCTCCAACCAACTGAGCCATCCGGGAGCTCAGCGGCAGCTCAGCTCAAGGTGCCGTGTTCAATTTTAGTTGCAGGGGGCGCTGCCCACCATCCCTTGCGGGACTCAAGGAATTGAACTGGCAACCTTGTGGTTGAGAGCCCGCGCTCCAACCAACAACTGAGCCATCCGGGAGGCAGCTCAGCTCAAGGTGCCGTGTTCAATCTTAGTTGCAGGGGGCAGAGCCCACCATCCCTTGCGGGACTCGAGGAATCGAACTGGCAACCTTGTGGTTGAGAGCCCACTGGCCCATGTGGGAATCGAACCGGCAGCCTTCGGAGTTAGGAGCACGGAGCTCTAACCGCCTGAGCCACCGGGCCGGCCCCAAGCATACACATTTTAAGAAAGGAAAAAACTGTATTAAAATTATAATACTCGATATATATTGATAACAAAAGATGAATACAAGTCATGTGTATACATTTTTTGGCACCCCAGGTATATATATAGTCTTCTCATATAAAAGAGCTTCTGCTCTTGGTGGAACAGCCGACATATTATTAGTTTAGCCAGTGTAATTGATTATAAATTTTGTAAGCAGAAAATTGGTGTGCTTAAAAATACGTATTAATTTTCATGAATGTTTGAGGAAAGTTGCCTATAAAGCATATGTTTTCCTTTTGATCCCTTCTGTAAAACTGCAGGCGTTTAATTGACAGAGTGAGGAAAGGTTCATGACAGGATGGCATGCTGGACTTTGACATTTAGCATGTGATGGTAGTGATGTGTTGGGAGCACAGAGTAAAGGACGTAGCAGCTGGAACAAGTTAGGAGACACTCAGCCTCAGCCACTCTGGCAGGAGGGGATGAATGCCTGACCCAGGAATGGAAAAAAAACGGTACAGATGTGAAAGATACTAGGAAGCTCTCGTATATGTATATACCCATTGATAGTGAATGGTCCAGAGAGAGGGAGGGAGATCAGATGATTCCGGAATTTAACTGAAGGTAGCCAGGACAATATGATTACCTTTACGAGGAATATGAGAGTCAAAAGAGATTTATCCGCTTTATCATCTAGGAGATAGGACCAACTTATGCCTTTTCTTGTGGAGGGCGGCCGGATGGCTCAGTTGATTAGAGTGCGAGCTTTGAAGGACTGGGTCGCCGGTTTGATTCCCACATGGGCCAGTGACCTGCGCCCTCCACAACTAGATTGAAGACAATGAGCTGCCACTGAGCTTCCAGAGGGGCGGCCAGATGGCTCAGTTCGTTAGCGCGCCAGCTCTCAACAACAAGGTTGCCAGTTCAATTCCCGCATGGGATGGTGGGCTGTGCCCCCTGCAACTAAAGATTGAAAACGGCGAATGGACTTGGAGCTGAGCTGCGCCCTCCACAACTAGACTGAAGGACAACAACTTGGATCTGATGGGCCCTGGAGAAACACACTGTTCCCCCACATTCCCCAATAAAATCTTTTTTTTTTTTTTTAAAGGATAAATGTTAGGTGATAGGCTTATCTTGCACCTGCCTTTTGTAAAAAATTTATTTTAAAATTGTTTTGTATTTTTTTAAATTTATTTTTCAGTTATAGTTGACATTCAATATTACATTAGTTTCAGGTGTGCAACATAGTGATTAGACATTGATACACCTAACGAAGCGATCACCCCAATAATTCTAGTACCCATCTGGAACCAGACATAGTGATGCTGATAATAGTCACTAAATTCCCTGTGCTGTACCTTAGCACCTGCTCCCTTTGACCATAATTCAGTCTCTCAAGTGGAAGAACTCTTAGAGATCTTCAGAGAGAGATGAAGCCGTTTCCTAGGGCTGCGTACCTGGTCACTTACTGGCAGAGTTGGAATTAGGACAGGAGCTCTTGACTCCTCGTATAGGTCTTTCTACTCTTCCGTGCTGGTTTGGAGAAAAGAACAGCATTTTAGAAAGGGTCCTTGATCTCACTTTAGATCTTATCTTTGGTTGTTGAGTATTTTCTATCTTGGTCTATAGAATGACTGGCTCTAAACAAATATGAGAAAGTTAAACTCAGGAGATCTTCGCCAAAGCTAAGAAGGTTTAATTTGTAACTTAAAAAAAAAAAAAAAAAAAAAAAAAATTCTTCCTCTGTAAAAACTCCCTACCCTTATAAGCAATCAACTTATTTCTTACCTAGTCCTCAGGCCCTAACTGTTCTATAGTCTCCTATAATTTGCTAATTGCCAACTACTTCAAGTTTCTTTTAAATAATTTTATTCCAAAATAATGTTTACAGTACAATGACCCAGATAGAATGAGTATTTCCAAAATCACTCTTACTTTATTAAAAGTTGGTTTAATAGTAGCATAATGAAATCATTCCAATTTTAAGCATTTTGTTTTGCTACTAATAAAATTTCTGTTGTATTAATAAGAACACCAAAATCCAAGTATCCTAAACCAAAAACTTTTTTTTTTTTTTGTCTCACTCAAGTAAGGGATTCAGACCATGTAATCCCAAAGAACTATTTAGGCTCTAAAATTCTTTGGATATCTTAACATTGAAAACTAATAAAAAATCATGAGCCCGCCTGTCCACGATTTTGGAGATTCTGATGGAGAACTAAAAGGGCCAAGACTTAGCATCAGGTGCCTACTGTATGTCAAGCACCTGCCAAAGGCTTGCGGTGTATTACTACATACCGTCTGTCCAGCACAAAAACAACGTTAGGTGAGCATTCTCTCCCCTCAGTGCAGATACTTAACCTGCCCTAGGTCATACAGTGTCAGCGGTCAGATCCAAATCTGCTTTGCCCCCAGATCCTATCCTCATCACAGCCAGGACTGCTGCCTGTCTCTAGAACTTTTACTAAGGAATAGAAATGATCGTGTACATCCAGTGTTCAAGTATCTATCATAACAAGATTAATCCTCATTTTATAAGAGTTTTTAAAAGGCCATCTACCATTTTCTTGAAGTTGTTAAAGGCTGAAGTTGGGGGGGAAAAAAAACAGACTGTAAAAGGCTCCTGAGCCTGATAGAAATCAAGGAAAGTTCCGCCTTAACCGACAGTGAACACGCTTATAGTGAACACGCTTATTGGCCAGCATTGCACGGGCTGACTCATTCATTTCTTTTTTGCTGAGATAGAGGGCCACGCCCTGCATTCCAAAAACGTCTGCTTCCTCGCTCCACTACACCCGCGGCTTCCTTGCTAGAGCCTCTGGGGTTGGACTCCGCGTCTCAGCTGACAGCTCTTCCCCGCCCCGCCCCCACCCCCCCACGCAGAGGACCCGCCCGCCCAGCGCAGGGCTGGTGAGCACCGCGGTCTTTGCATGCCAGCACCGCAGGCCGCGGGAGAGGGACGGCCCCGGCTGGCAGAGGGGAGGGAGCGCCCAGGAGCAGGGGCCCGTGTCCGCGGGCCGCTCCCCGCCTTCGCCTCTCCTGTGCCCGGGCAGGCAGCGCGCACCCTGGGCGCGCGGGAGCCGCGCTCAAACTTAGTGCCCCAGGAACTTTCCCGAGACTTTGCCTCCAGCGATTAGAGACCGTAAGTGTTATTCCCTCTGGGATGCTGTGGTTCATTAAAATGACGTCTGGGGCAGTCTTTGTGGCAGGCTTTGTGGCACTGACACACGGTGGGACCTCGTTCAAAGCAAGGAGAAACAGCCTTTCTTGCTTTGCCGAAAACATCCACTAACTCAGTGGTTGCCATGCCCTCTGCTAGTGCGACGTAAGGAGAATCTTAGTTTGTACTGGCTCTTGCTTTGATGGTAAAATGGGCAATAGCTATTTACACCTGAGAGCGCTCAATGTCGTTGCTGAAACAGTGGGTCATGGTATAGGGAGGCTGCATCAACAAATGCTCGAAGTTTTGAGGGGTGCTTTTGAGAGCCGAGGTTCAGGCTGTGATTTCGGTTTGGGGTTATGAGGCTTTCCTAATAGAGGTTTTTGAAGAAGTGGAATTGTATTTACAGTTTGTTACTAAGGTTTGGGGAAATATTCACTTTCTCAAAGTCCAGTCCCTGTACAAAATAAAATAAAAGGTCCTTTAGCCAACTCCTTTGGCTGGTTGGGAGCTAGCTGGTGAGTGAGATCTGTACTCGGTGCCAGAAGGAAGCACGTGTTCCCATGTTTTGGAATGAACATGTTTATTCCACAGCTATGCTTTCTATTGATTGTGGCCACGTAATTGGCTCTTGTGGAATTTGTGGAAATAAATACACTGAGAAGAATATATAGCACTTGCTTTTTTCTTTTTCTTTTCCGATTTGTGTTCGCTGTCTGTAGTTGTCACTTAAGTTGTACCATAGTGGGAATCGGGAGACCTGGGGTCTAGTCCTAGTCCACACTTAAACCTATTGAGTTACCACTTTTAAATTTGTGTAAAAATAAAGTCAGTGAGCTTCTTTTTAAAAAAATCTTTTTATATAAGAAATTAGCAGTACATAGAGATTTGTATGGTGCAAGTAAATTTCTTACAAGAGGATGGGGAGGTAGGCAACAGGAGAAGCAGAATCTCATGATTATTGTAGTTTTAATAAAGACACAGTACAAGAGGAACCATCAGAAACACTGTGCTGGAAAGGCAGGCTGAAGACATCCCGGTATCATAAAGGATGACGAGAACATTGTAAACTGACTGAAGAAATTCCAAATGAGTTCAGAACTTATGAATGGAATTAATACTTCCTTCATTTCTGAAGCTGTAGACTCTACTGCACTGATAGGCTCTGTAACATAAAGAGTCAAGTTCTTTGCAGCTGACATTTTTAGGTCTGTGAAGGAAACTTCTTTAGAAAGAAATCACTTCTAAATGGAGGAATTAAAATTTGTTAGATTGTAGCCAGGAAAAAATTGTTAGAATTTTTAATTAGTTGCACGTTGAGCTAGTTTCCAAGCTCATAGGCTAATTGTTAAGTTCAGTTGCTTTGAATTTAACGATTACGTGCCTCTTTGTGAGAGGTAACAATTTGGGATCCCATTTCTTTTGAGAAACAGCCTTAAGTCCACTGGGGTAGTTGGAAAGCCCCCTCCGGTGGTAAGAATGGAAACATAGTTTATTAACTCTTTAAGATGTCTAAAATCTAAAGGGATAATTAAATTTGGATTTGGATTTGTTTTACTCTAATAACTATAAAAGCTGAACATTTAGGAGCCTCCTTTTATCAGGCACTGAGATGCTTTGCACCTAATATCTCATTTAATTTTTACAATTTTGCTGAGAGGTAGAGGTATTATTATCTCTGCTTTGTAGTTCGGAAAACAGCCTCAGCAAGGTTACATAATCTCCAGATTTCACAGCTAGTGAATTTAGTTTACACTGGAAGTTAGCATTTAAGGTTTGTAATTTTTCCCATGTGGCTTCAATTGCTCCTAACAAAATAGTGTTGATTTTCCTGTGTGAAATAATCCAGAGGAAGCTCTTGGTTCAAAGCAGATTTGTAAGTGATTTTAAAAGCTCCTCCTTGCCCAGTGCCAAAATACCAAAGTTCAAGGAATAATACATTTACTCTGGAAGCTTGTGGTTTTCAAATATTAACTAAGCAAGCCCCATTCTTGATGAGCCTGTCAACACATGTGACTGCCTCATAGTTGCTGATTTGGGGTGACTTTCTCCTCCTTTTTTTCCTGAACCTTTTTAGTCTGGACGTCCATGTTCTTCCTGTTCCTCGCAGTTGGGTCTGTGGACTTCAGTAGCTGAGTTCTCCGTGTGTAAATGCACACCTGCACGGTTTCATATGCTATGTGAAATGTTTTATAATTTCTGTTAGCACTTCGGTTAGTGTCGAACCTGCTTGTTTAGAAGGTGAGGTCACGAAAGGCACACTCTGTAAGTGCTAAAAGCTTTTCTTGTTAGATGTCAGTGGGCAAGTCTCAGTGTGTCTCACCAGGGACAGCCAATTCTGAGAGACTCCATCTGCTGCATCATCTGTTGGGATGTCATAATAGAAGAGAGCAAGCCACCTTCTTTGAAGACCATGGACTATAGCATCTATTCCAGGACCGGGTATTGCTCACACCCCCACCTCAGCATTCTCACTATTTGACACAGAACACCCACCTACCTTCCCAAGCAAAGCAAGGATGCTTTGGCCTCCTCCTCAAACCTCCCTGAATCCTAGCTGCTTTAAGTGCCTTGAGTTCTTGAGGATGTTGAAAGAACATGCCAGTATGATGATAAAACCACTTGGGGGTAATCTTGTGAAAATCATGGAGAGGAGGAAGTGTGCCAGACAACTTGATTTTCAAAACTAGAAAGATAGTAAATTCCTGAAACTTTAGATTCAGACCTTATGTTGGTGTCCAATAGAATTGGAAATCACATTTTTGAAAGGATGGATGGGATCACTTAGAACATGCGATGATGATCAATATCTAGCATCACTCATCTCCAATTGACTTCATTCTTTTTTTTTTTTTTTTTTTTTTTGATAGTTACTGGACAACTATATCAACACTGCCGTAGATATGACATGTCTACTTCAGGAAAACATTTAACAAAGTGCTTAACGTTTTTTACTCAAGATGGTCAAATGTGAGTTGGACAGCAAAATAGATAAATAAATGGGTTTGCATCTTGTCATGCCCCAAGAGGGATGATCCGTAGGGTGATGTCAGACTTGAGCAGATGCTTTGAGGAGGGCACTTGATACTCTGGGGAAAAAACTTCACACATTCGTAGAGATAATTTAGAACCAAGGAGGTGATAATCTCACAGTTCTTTGAAGCACCATCAAGAGTGGTTAAGAACAGGGATGTCGGAGCCTGACCTGGGACAAGTTATTTGAGTCTCTTCATCCATAAAATGCAGGTAATAATACCTGCCTCATAGGCTGTTGATGATGTTGATGGATTAATAATAAGATAACTCAAGTGAAGTGCTTAAAAACGGAGCAGGACAGTCAACTGTGTTAGATGTCAGTCTTTTGCTTTTTGTTCCTGCTTTTACTACCTAAGGCAGTGTCGTGTGCATCTCTCTGTGTTTGTGTTTAAATGTGTGTCCAGAATGGGCTAATCAGGTGTGGGTAATCAAGAGTGGTCGAAAACACTGGGGATGCACACTACGTATATACCTGAGTGTAAAAGCTGAGGGACAGTACTTATAAAGTGAAATAGACGTGGTCGCCTTCTGAATGCTGTACGTTTCCCCCCTCTCACAAGGGCTTTCTCTTTAGGGCCTGTACTTTGTGTAAGAGACAGCTCCACTAAACTAGGATTTAGAAGAGCTCTTTCCTGGTATCAGTACAATCCTTAACCAGTTATGGCATCTTAGGCAGTTAGTTTAGCTCAGTGGTTCTCCACAGGGTGTGATTTTACCCCTCGGGACATTTGGCAATGTCCAGACACATTTTTGATTGGCACAGCTGGGGTAGGGAGGTGGGCTACTGTCATTTAGGGGCAGAGGCCAGGGATGCTGCTGAACATCCTGTATGTAGTGCATGAGACAGTCCCCCCACCCCACCCGAACAAAGAATTACCCTGCTCAAATATCAGTAGTGCTGAGACGGAGAATCTCTGGCTTAACTCCTCAATGCATGTGTTTCTATTTGTGAAATTTGAATACTGATCTTTGCTTTAGCAATATCATAAAGTAGCTTTAACAGTATACTTATGACAGGCCGTTTGAGAGTTAATATATTCTGAAGTCTGCAGATGAACACAGCATATACATTTCATCAGCAGCAGCACAGTAAAATATCATTTGCTCCATTCCCTGGAGGAATATATTACAGTGATTTGAGAGTCAGATAAGCCTGTGCTTGAATCTCAGCCCTATTGATTTAACTTGCTGTGTGATTTGGAGAAAGTTTCTTTATCCATGAAAACCTAATCCCTGTTCCATAGTTTGGAGGAACACATAAGTGATGTGTATGTAAATCTTATAGCATGGTCTTTGGCATGGTAGCAAGCCATTGTTTTTTAAATTAACTTTCTGTTTTTTGGTAATGAGGTTCAGATTTGGAAAGAGGATGAATAAAGAAATTAGATTTTGAATTTTTACAAGATGAAAAACAAAAAGGCTTCTTGTCTTCAGAATTTAGGAGAGGTGAATGTCTTTGGAAGTGTTACTTTGGCCTTGTTGGGAAGAACCGTAATATGCCTCGGGCTGAGAAGCACTTACTAGAGAGGGGTGAGTTGCATGGAAAACAAGAGCCATCTACTTTATATTAGTGTGGAAATAGCCAAGTATAACTCTGTGTTTGTGAATTCCTCCGCTGTAAAAACTTGTAATGTTTGTTCTTAAGCAGTGTACTTTGCTCTACTTTTTTCATCCTACGCTTGATATTACGGTTTCTTAATATATTTCCCAATGCCTTAGGATGTAAGTAACACACCCAGCCAGTGCATATGCAAATGTGTGAACTTGGCAGTCTTAGTGATTTCCTGTACCCTCTCAGCCTCCCCCCCCCCCCAAAAGATGAAGCAAAGTTTTCATGTAATCATTCTTCCTGTCATGTCCATGCATGTATCAGCTGTGCAACTAGGAGTCTCCGGAGACCAGCCCCGAGTCCCACTGTTTTCCTACACTATAGTAGCCTATATAGCGGCATGTAGCACATCCATCAGGTCAGTTGGAAGTTAATGTATTTAACTTAAGAGTGTGATATTTTTGAGATAGGGCCTGGGGAGAAAGATCCCTGCGTGTGCACAGCCCACCACTGTCTACTCTTTGAAAGCAGAACATTTTCAGCTCTGTTCATCTTCCAAGAAGGTAGCAGCAGTAAGAGACCCGGCAATGAAAAGTTCCCTGGCTTAGAAAGAGACCCCTATGCAGGTTAGAGAATTGAAGTCAGTGATTTTTTGTTTAAAGAGCGATTTACTCTTGACTTTCTCAAGGTCCGTACTGCACTTGAATTGTTTAAATCACACATAAACACGTGACTTGAATCCTCAAATGCGACAGATATTAGTACCTCCTCCCCCCAGCCTCTCTCTGGGCTTCTGGAAATCTTTCCTCTTGGAGCAGTGAGGAGAATTCATGGCTGGCTCACGCCACTACAATGGTAGAATGAAAATGAACTGGGGACCAAAACACACTGCTGAGAAGTTTACAACACAGACCAAGCCCTGTTAGTGCTTGGAGGCCATCATTAACCTAACCTTCAAGCGTGCTTAACTCTCCTGATTGTACAGAAATAGAAGGTGATATTCCAGGCTCTCTCGGTCTTAGGCTGCCCCTGAGTCGCTGGGTAAGCAATATTGACAAAAAGTCAGTGATTCTAATGAGAATCCTGAACTGGTTCACAAAATTGCATAACTCTGTAGGGTCAGAAGGCAAGAGTTTGGTATTTAAGCCAAAGTCAGGTTAATAATAAACTAAAAGAGATAATCGACAAATGACAAGTTCAGATGGTGCCCGTGACCACGATCATTGAAACCTGATAGATGATTTCTCCACGTTAGCTGTATCCTCATCACTCTGATTTTTCAGATGTGGATGAGGCTAGAAAATTGCATGAACTTCTGAAAGTGTTATTGAAAGTGTTTAAGGGCTGATAATGTATTTGCAAGGCTCCTGGACATCAGCTTAGTAAAATTCTGTAGTATTTCGGACCAAAATCCCAAGTTCTAGACTTGTGCTGAATCAACAGATCTAAATATAGATTTCTTTGTGTTTTGAAACGCGTCTCACCAAAAGGCCCAAACACATTTTAGACATTGAAGGAACAAAGAGATTTAAAATGTTAGAGTGGAACAATGTAACTAACAATATACCTGATTATCCATGTCATAGGTCTATGAGCTCGTATTTTGTAAAGAGTTTAAGCTTGTCATTTAATGAATTCTTTAATATAGTTTTTTAAATATAGGTTGTGGGTATAGTTTCCTTTTTTTTTTTTTTTTTTTTAAGAGGTCCCTTTCCATTCCCTGAAATTCCTAAAGCCTTCATTTTGCTGTGGAATTATTTGGCACCTACCATAAGTGTGGTATGTATGTACCATATGTGAGGGTCAACAGGTAGATCCCTCCCCCTTTCTGACTTGGGAAAAAAGATCAGACTCCAAAAGAAACTGTGAAACACATGGGTAATGAATGGATCACAGCAAAGAGAGACAAAATAAGTAAAGAAATTGAATGGGCTCTTGAGCAGAATTATAACTTGGTTAAAGGTGCTAACATGTTAGTCTGAAAGGGAATTTGTTTGAAGAGGAATTTAGAAAGTGGAGCGTGGGAGACCAAGTCTGAGTGGTCCACCTGGCCGGTATACCGGAGATGGTATAGCCTGAGCAGGTCTCTGCGCGGATCTTAGCCCTGGGGGTGGGGTGGGGGTGGGAGGGCTGTCTGTAGGCTTTGAAGTCAAACTGTTAGGTTCCAAACCTGACTCAGAGAATGGCTTTGCTTTAGTCACTTAGTCACTGAATACCAGCGAGCCCACCTAACCTCACAATACAGTGTGAAGCCACACAGGATGCCTCTGTGCGTCCTTCTGATTATAATTTGGGCACCTTGTGGAATTATGCTTTGGGGAAACACATGATCAGCAGATGCCAGCATCAATCTCCGTGATGGTTTCTATTTCTCACAACAAGGTATTATATGGGCATTTTTACTTTCGTTAGCACAAACCCTTCTGATCATCGTATTTATGAGTTTCTAAGATGAAAGGCCAGCCTTGGACTCTGCGAACCCACCAAAGTGGTCATACTACACTGCAAGGACCGGCTGGCTTTCCCAATGTTGTCTTTGCTGTTTGACGTGCAATGTAAGCGTGTGGTGACCATAATACTAGCATCGTTTTTTGTATTGAGAAAATGTTGAGAAGACAAATATCACCAAGTGCATAATTACGCTGGAAATGTGGTGTTCTGTTCTGTGAGTGACTCGTATAAATGTGAGCAAAGTAAACTAGAATGCATTATTATAGTTCCAATTATAAGGTGAACTAATTCCTACTTTGCTAGTTAGCATATCCTATACTTCTCATTTAAATTGCATAAATTACCAAACTACTACACAAGTTCCCAACCAAATCAGTTCATAACCAAAACGTCACAGAATTTTCCAGTGTGGATTTGTATTTCTTAGATTCTTGTAGATCCGTGAAATAATACTTGTCTTTGGTTCTCACAATAACATGCGCTAGTCTTTTGGCCTTTGGGTTCAGAAGCTGCGGTTCTTTTAAACTGTATTCATATAAAGCTGTCCTTTTAACATTCTTCTTTTCCCACTGATACACTGAAAAGGTGTCCTGCTTTATCTACTGTGGATAGTGATTTTTGTAGTGCTGAGCAATTGTTTGATAAATATCAGTCTAGTGAGCCGAGAGAGTCACCTTCTTAAATCCTTAGCATTTACTTCCCGCAGCAAAATTCCCAGGAGAATTAGGTGCCTGATGTCATTTACTTTGATTACATCCATGTAAAGGTCAGAGATGTGAAAGTAAATGCCTCTAACCAGAACTTGGATTAAAGGGAATGTCTTTTATAGTTTCAGCAGTGCCAGGATAGATAAAAGTCAGGTTCTGGGGGACTCCTCCTGGACGGAGAGTGAGGAGTGGACTTGGACAGTGCAGGTGGGTGGAAGCAGGGGAGTATTTCCACTGGGCTGAAGAAGAGGGAAAACAAAGTAAGAATTCCAATGTATCTCTTTCCTTCCCTAACTGGGTCTATTCCTTTCCTCAACCATCAACATCTCCTCCACAGCTCTTCATTCTCAAATTGCTGTATTCAAAGGACTTTTATTCTCTGAAAATGTATTAACCAAGTTATCTGAGTAAATTGTGTGTCTGTGTGAAAAGGGGTCAGGTAGGCTAGGGGTTGTTACAGTGTTACACTGTGAATAGAAGGAATAAAAGGGCTAAGATTTCTATGCTTCTCTCTACACCCACCCGTTCCCCGCCAAAGCAGACAACACCACTAGCGGAAGTCCCTCTCCAGAAAGGGAGATGACCATATGCTAGACTTGCTGTCCAGTACCATAGCCACTAGCCACATGCAGATATTTAAATTAAATAAAAACTAAGTTAAATTAAAATATCGTAAAATTATAGATTCCATTTCTTAGTCTTACTAACCACACTTAGGTGTTCAATAGCCATATGTACCTCATAGCTACCACGCTGGACGAAATAGATACAGAACATTTCTAACATTTCATTTGGAGAAGATGATTCAGCCTTGAAGAAAATATATGTTGACATTGAATTGTTTTCCAGGAATTCTTATATAAACCAAAACATTTATAGGGTTTAGTGTTGGTTCCTTTAGGCCAAATGAAGGTATATTATTGAAAATTCGAGGTCTCCTCAAATTTAAAGTTCAGATTCTAGCAGAGCACGGCGATTGTGAGAGCAGCTGAAGTGAAGCATTAGCAGCCATTATATTCTAACTGAATAGTCAGGACCTAAGTAGTGAAAACGAGGGCATTTAGTGCGGCTACTTCCACAGGGGACGGTGTGGCAGGGAGCCCAACAAGGCACCTTGATAAACCTAGATCAGCCACAACAGGAAGTCATTCCCAGCCTCCGCCTGGAGCTACAAGTGGAAGAGCCGTTATTGGAGGTGGGGGCAGATAGGAGCGTAGCCATAACCCGGAGGTCTGAGATTGACAGTTGGAGAGGAAGGTGAGAAAGGCTCCTGGAAGCTTCTCCCTCTGCCCCCACCCCCTCCTGCCAGTGCCTCCCAGCAGGTTGATTCCCTGTGATCATGCAGAGCAGAGTTAGGGCCAATAGGCCCAGGACTAACACAGCTGGTATCTGTTCAGCTGAACACCCCTTATGTTCAACGTGAACTCCTAATGCTGTCCCCTCTTTAGGCATGCAGAATCAAGCACTTCTTAATACATCTATTAGCATTTTGCATTAAATATACTTCTCTCCTGTGCCCCACTGTATGGCAGAGAAATGGCTGTGGTGTCAGGTCCATGGAACTTGCTAAAAATCCATCTTCCGAGATTTGCTGGAAATCCACCCTTCATGGTGCCCAGGAAAGCTGTTGAAGGGAGGTGTGTAACTGGAGGCATTCCACTATGAAATTGTTACAAGGCAGGTGCTGAAGAATTTGTACACCCTGCAGGAGCCTCCTGAGGGAGCACAGCAGAACCAGGAACCAAAACTAGCATCTTCTGCTGACAAAACTTAACACCATACTAGATAGCAAGTGAAAAAAAAAATATAAGGGGCCCGGATCCATCTTTGCAGATCAGGTAGTAAAGGATGAATTTGTAGCTGAGAGGCAGTAAATTGATAACTGACACAGGGAGGAAAAAAATCCCACCCTTATTCACAGATCCTTTGTTTGTCTTTCATTAACCAGTCAGTTGCACATGATGTGTATACACAGAGGATGCCAAATAAATGTATACACATTTTAAGAAAGGAAAAAACTATTAAAATTATAATGCTCAATATATTACCGATAACAAAAGATGAATACAAGTCATGTGTATAAATTTTTTTGGCACTCCGGGTATTTAGGTGATTTTGATTTTTTTTCCCTTGATGGTACGTCATCATGTCCCTCAGACTTTTAACACTGTATGGTTTGATTACCTGTTAGCCATAGAGTGACTCATTCCTAAGCGACTATTGAGGATTAAGTTTCTTGATTTTTCTTTTTTTGTTTGCCTCTTGAACCTTGGATAAATATGGATAATTGGGAATTGGAATCACATTTATGAAATGACATCCAGCTAGGTGACACTCCAAGCTTTTTGTTTAATGCCTGTGAAGATATTTGATACAACCTAGAATTGTAATTGCACGTGAAGTAATTCAATTGGGATTTTATCTATTAAGCTTTATAAATATTTGCCAAAGGATTTCATAATGCTTTGTAGAGTCATGGTTTTATTTGTTTTTGGTGGCTTTTTATTTCGTTTGCTAGTGCATTTCTTTGCTACTTCCTTATGAATTTGGAAGAATAGTTCTTCCAGAATTGCTTTTTAAACATTTTCCCTCCAGGTTGTTTTCTACAATCCACAGCTTTGAACTGCTAAGATTTCTTTGTGGTGTTCTTCCTCCTACCACCACACAGTGCATAATTTATCCTTTTGTTTAAAACATTAAAAAAGAAGAACTACTTGACCTTGAACCCAAGTTGATAACTTGATCTATCTGTATTGCCTTCTTTTTCTCTACTTCATTTCTTATTTTGTTGTGTTTTTGTCTCCCAGAACTCTCCTAAAAAGTCTTTAACTCATTAAATATATTTAAATTAGATTTTGGTGAAAAACAGTGTAAAGAGAGAGAAGATAATTGCCCATAATCTTACATTTAGGTCATGCATGATGACATCGAAAAGAAATAAAAACAGTGTATGTATGTGGTTAACATACAAATGGTGTCAAAAGGTACAGAAAGAGAAGTAAAAGCCTCTCCTCAAATGTAGCTGTTACTACATTTCTTATAGTTTCTTCCAGAAAAAAAAATGTTTTTGGCACTATCTCCATCTCTCTGGCTCTCTGCTTTTTATATTGTTTAATAAAGGGATTACATTTTCTGCAGCCTTTTTTTGTGTGTGTTGTTATTTTTAGTGTCCTATTATATTTTTAGAGATCTTTCCCGTCAGCACACACAAATCTTCTTATTCACTTTAATGTGTATAAGATTTCATTATATAGATGTATAATAACTTACTTCACCTTTGCCTTATTTCTGGATATTTTAGTAATTGCCAGATACTTGGGAGGAGGAGTTGTGTTGAGCTATTAGAGTTGTTGCAGTCTGCCTTTCTGTAAATACTTGCGTATAAACATCTTGCTGATATATTTGTAGGTTAAATTCCTAATCGGGAGCTTGCTAGGTTAGAGAGCAAAAGCATTTTAACTTTGATAAACATTATCCAGTTGTACTCTACAAAGGTTATGCAAATTGATTTCTTTTAAACCAGGGTTGTATCTTTCCCACACTCCCACCAGTACTGTAAATCACCAAGCCGGAACATTTTTGCCCATCTGATAAGTTAAAAATGTGGTCTCTGTTTTCACTTGCTTATCTGTAATTACAGGTTTAGGATCCTGTAGGTTCCTTGGCCATTTGAATTTCTTTCTGTAAATGGTGGGCTCCCAGTGCTTTGCTTTGCACTTTCTTCTTCTGCTTCCTCCTCCCCATCTGTCTTTTTCTTCCTTTTCGTCCCCAGGGGTTCTTGTCTGTATCATATTGACTTATATGAGTTCATTTTAAATTGGGGAAATTAGACCTATTTCATAGGTACAAATATTTTTTCCCAAGTTATATCCAGCCTTTTGATGTTCATTAAAAACATAGTTTTTATTTTGGTGTAAGGGGTTTAAAACATGTTCTTTAAGAAAGAAATGAAAGAAGGATGGGCATTGAGGAAAGTTGGCCATACTTTCTGCTGTTTGTTTTTAAGGTTGAGTAGTTGTAGGTAGAGATAAAAGTTTATTCGCACTGATCCTGGAATGTCTCATAGCTCTGGAGACCCCATACCTTCTATTTACACCAAGACTACTCTGAAGGAATAATAGACGTTGGTGTCCTCCCCTTATGTATTTGCCTAGGCCTTGTATCGGGCCTCTTAAGAGAAGGTGAGTTTCTGAACAGCCATGTCTGTAAACATCAGAGTTTAGCCACTGGTGAGACCATCCCAGGCAGCCAGTCAAGGAGAATATGCTCATTTCTGTATCCCCAGCGCCTAGTTCTGTATCCGAAATGAAATACAATGTGTTGAATGACTGGATGGAGACAAGGAAGAGCAGGAAGTGCTGGAGGTTGAATGACCCAATCGAAAAGATTCACTTTGGAATACGTTAGTCCCCTGGACGTATGCATGCCTGCCAAATACACCCCTGGGGTCCAGAACACTTCCTCTCTTCATAACCCCTGCTCAGTGAGCTTCTAGACAGCTGGGTAAGTTCTAAGATAATAGTACATAGCTCATGATAAATTTTATAGAATATTAAATGTGGAAACAGTGCACTGGTGCCAAGTGGTTGGACCTCTTCTTTCTTTGTGTTCACATAATTACCTCTCTAGACTGGCTAGTGAGAGAGGTTCATGTCTGTTCTCTTGTGAGTGGAATGTTATTAAAACTATGTAAAATTTATTTTCAAATAATAAGTAGATCAAGAATGGATTTCTCTCCAAATTTCTTTAAAGACTGAACTTCTCCTTTGAACATTTAAAGTGATTTTGGTTAACAAAAATTGAGTATATAAAAACAGCTTGTTACATACTTTGTAAACCAGGGGTGTCCAAACTGCGGCCCGTGGGCCAACTGCAGTCCACAATCCATTTTTTATTGGCCCGCAGCAAATTCCAAAAATATATTTAGTTTACTTAAATAAACCATGTGAGGCAATACGTACTTTACCTCGAGTGAGTGGCCTGGCTGTTTGTGTATTTTACCACATATGGCCCTTGGTGAAAAACGTTGAAAAAAGTTTGGACACCCCTGGTGTAAACTATCACTTAACCTAAATCCAAGAAAAATAGTTGGCTAGTTCTTTGTTTAATATCTCTAGAAAAGATTTTAAGGATTTCCTGACAATTCAAATAACCTATATTTATATACATATCTAATCCTACATATCAAAAGCCTTTTAATCGTATCCTATAAAGGGCTATATGGTTTAACATACACTGTTGCTCCCTGAAAATATCAATAAATCTTCATTTCAAGTAGGATTATGGCCTCTTTTTGATGTCATTTCACCGCAGATGAGATGTCTAATGGCTTTGTTTATTCTCTTCATGGTTTTATGAAGGGAGTTGATTTATTTAATTTGAATTTACTGAAATAAAAACCTACACTAGGAAAAATTAGATTTATTTTTGAGAAAGCTAATGCTAAGTTTTGACTTCTGTTACTGTTCAGTGGCATTCAATGCAAAAATAATTAGACACCAGAACAATAGAGAACCAGTCTTTGTTGTCTTTGTTGTTTCAAATGATCTGCGCTCATTAAGCATCTGTTTCATACAGACTGATGAAATAATTGATGACTGATGTCATTAATTTGTCTTTGACCACACCAATTTATTATAGTTTGGTTATGACAGTTTTCTAAATAGTATATCAAAATGAAAGATAAATTGAGATGTTTAAAAATGTCTAGCTCTCTCAAAGGAAAGCTCACAAATGATTTTAGCACAATAGTTTTGTACCACTTTGGACCACCTTGCTTCTTTAGCTTTAGCTTATAAATCAAGTTGACTAAATAAGGCTGACAAAAATTCATTTGTGAATTTGTCTTTGACGTTTTATACAGCAGGATAAATGAATTAGGCAATGGAATATACTTTGAAAAATGAGTTTCTGAAAGCAGTTTTCTGTGATTTGTTCTACTCAAGAAAGTTGGTTCTATGGGTGAGACCTTGGTGCCTTGTTGAAAACCAGTCGGCCTTGGAGAAACAAAAAAATGAAAAGTAAAATGTTGATACCAACTGTGACCATTCTAAAAAATATATACTTCAAGAAAATTTCAGGAGCTTTTTGTGAGATGTTTTTGGTTAGGTGGTCTAAACTTTTGGTGGTGTATAGGCCTTTTGAAGGAAATGCTTTGCAATTGAAAAAAAAGTATGAACCACTTAAACATGAAACTAGCAGGATTTACAGTACTTGGGAAAGCAATGACTTTGGAAATTGATGACTCTGTAGTTGATTCTCAGTGCTGCCACTTATGGAGGTACCTGAGTGAGGAATATACTTTCTTTGAGCCCCAATTTTCTTAATTTGTAAAAGTGGAGATTAAAATACCTACCTCAAAGAGTTTTGAGAGAGGTGGATGAATTTGGTACATCGTAATCACCCAACAAATAGTAAGTGTCCTGCCTTTACGAAAAAGTTTCTAATATTGTGCATATTGAGAGGTTAGCCACTAAAAATGACCTTAAGGACTACTAAACTTTAGAGCTCCTCTTACACCATAAGACACGGGGAATGGGGCTACCTTAGAACTTGCTGGGTTTTTTTTCAGGAAAGCAGAGATTTGCCTGTGTTATTAGAATGTGATGATTTTTCCCGTTGCTGTTTTAAGTATCAGATAATTGACCCCGGTTTATATTGTATGTTCCAAGATGAGGCAACAAGTCCCACTGAGGTCAATTATTAACAATAAGTGTTTATGTTGGAGCGTTTGTGTTTCAGGTGTCCTGTGACCGTTGGTCCGGTCACACACACCAATTATCTCTCTCATTATGAGTTGGTCATAACACACTGAGCCAAGGCACGTGGGAGCTTCCTGCCACGTACCCTCTGGCCTCGGCGTGGCCCACAGGAAGTTTGGTTACATCAGTGTTGGTCCTAAGACAGGCTCTGACAACTTGTCCAGACTTCGGTTTGAGTCTAATACATTCTGCTCACGTATTGGCATTGAACATACCTGAGGTCTGTCAGTGCCTGTGTTTTTATACTTCTTTCTTTTCCCCCCACGAAGATCAAGTTTCTGTTCACGTTCTTATTAATAAGGGTATTGGCATACATGCTGTTGAGCACTAATGAAGAATACATATTATGTGCTGGACTTTGCTCTGAGTGCCTTGTGTGTATAATACCCTTGGTTAGTCTTCCCCGGCTGTGGAGTAGGTGCTGTTAATTAACTTCAGTTTACAGAGGCACAGAGCTGCAGCAGAGTGGTTGAGCCATGTGCTCAAGGTCTCACAGCAAGTAAACAGAAGAGCCAGGATTTAAATCTGGGCCGTCTCTTGACCACCATGCCAACCTTCCTCTCCAATGAAGAAAGTACAGACAGTTTAGAAAAACATGAAGAAAAAGTACAAATCCCCTCTATCCAGTGACAACCGTGCGTCAGCCATTGGCTGCACATACTTCCAATTCCCTTCCTTGATTTTTGGTGGAGAATCCTCCTCCTTTCCCATTTCTACTTCCAAGGGCTAAGCATTAGGACAGTTTGATATTTATCTTTCCAAATATTCATGCAAACACATGTACCTACAAAGATAATCGACACACATTTCTCATATGTACTACTGCATGCATTGGTCTGCTAAGTACTTTATCTCTCAGTATATCCCGGACATATTTCTATATGTGTTGTATAGAATCTAACATCTTTTAATTGACTAGTATGGACTATACCACTTTTAGAGGATGGCCGTGCCATAATTTCTTTCAATATGCCACTTTCATTGATGGACAATTAGATTATTGTCACATTTTTCCCTACATTAACTTAATAATAAGTGCATATGTTTTATTGTATGAAAGCACTATAGTTAATCCTCTCTTTTGAACTTCAGGCTATTAGAAGGTACTAGGATGAACATTCTCAAAATTGAAGATGTGAGCACATCCTTACTTAGTTACCTCCCAGGCCCAATCGGAATGCTAAGTCCAAATGATCACCCTGTTACTTAACAAACAAAAAGAACCTTTAGTGAGGTATGCTTTCCATGCCATAAAAGTCACCGCTTTTAAGTGTACAATTCAGAGATTTTTAGTAAATTTATCAAGTTATGCAACCAGCACCATCAACCGGTTTCAGATGTTTCTGTCACTCCAGGAAGATCCCTTCTGTCCCTTTATAGTTCATCCCCATTCCCGTCCCCAGGCAACCGCGAATCTACCTTATGTCCCTATAGATTTGCCTTTTCTGAACAGTTCATATAACCTGTCACTGTTAAGAATTTAATATTCATGAATAATGTTTCTTTTCTTATTCTTTTGAATAATTTGGCCCCTATAAAACTCCTGGCTAGAATTGTTCATTATATGTACTAGGGCTCAGTACTGTCTTGGATAATAATAAGAATAATATATACTTATTTATATATATTTTCTTCTGTTCCACAGAGACACACACCCTCTATGGTTGTGAGGCTTCCTCAGTAATACTTCCCATATCAAAAGCAAACTGTTTGGTTTTCAGCATACTGAGTTTATTTCTTCATGTGGTGGCTTGATAGTGGTTGGGATTCATGGCTTAGTCCGATTGAGGACTGAATATATGCTGGTTTTACAGAACACATGTTACCAAAACATAGCAGGAATTTACCAGCACCTTACCCTTGAGAGGTGATACCAAAATGTTTTCAGTGATGATACCCCAAACATGTTTTGGGTGTTAAGTATTAGCTTCAAATCGCATGGAAAAGTTATGCAACTCATTTGGACTGAACAACTCTATAGTGTTCAAATAATTAAAATTTTTAAAAAGTTAAAATTGCTCTTTTATTGCTTTTATAAACCATTTTGAATTAAAAGCCGATAATTTAAAACTTTAGGATAATTTCATTTAACTGTTTAGTTTTTCAATATCTGACAATTCCTGCAAGTATTTTAGATGCCTACTACCTGCCTTTTAGATCTGTTAAGAATCTGGGTTTTTTATGTTTTTATGACATATTTCTTATTGTCATTTCAAGTGAATAATTACTGTTTTCCAAAGACCTCTACTTTTCAAGAAGCTCAGAGAGAGTAGAAAAATAACAATCATTCCTCTTTTATTAATGAGAAAAAAAAATATGCATTATGACGCTAACTGTATTCTGCAATATTTATTAGCACACCAGAGCAAAATCCAGGGATGGAATTATTTCGGTGTATAGCCTTTTGAAATGTGTTAGGAAGCAGGAGGTATTCCCAAGCCACGTACTGAAGAGAAGGGAAATGATTTCACTTCACAATTCTCAGATGCCACTGGAGGCCCTTCTGTCACTGTGGCCCTTCATGGGCCCCCTGACTCATTTGGTCTTAGCGACTACTTTATGAGTCAGTAATTAACATCTGAGGAAGAGAAAAGCTTTTCTTTAGAGGAAATAACAGATTTATCTTGAACACCTTTGAAACGTGAATGGTTGCTTAGGTAACAGCTGTTGCATTTTATCATCTTTGGCAAATGGGAAAGGCAGCTTTCTCAACTTGTGTTTGTCTTCTAAAGGGAAAATCAAAGCAACATGTAGTAGTTGATGCTTATCCAGAAAAGATAACTCATTTGCACAGAGGCAGAGAGATGTAGACATGTAAAGAAATCCAGACACATTGTTCTTCAGAACTTTTAAAAATGATTTTTTTTCTTTCTTGAAGGGGAGTGAGCTGTGATCAGATGTGTGTGTAGTCAGAACATTGTTAAAATTGAACTGTATGCCCTCATCTCCCCATTCTCCTTTGGTTTGTGTCATGGCTATATCACGTCCTTTAAGAACTAGACCGGACCAGCTATACTTAATCTTTCCTGTACTTTCCGACATCTTCATCTTTATTGTGTATGTATGTGAGTCAAGATTCAAGATCCCTCTCTTGAATTGGGAATGATGCTATAAATAGACATTGACCTTGCCCCTGCCAGGGGGCCTGCAGAATGCCCCGCCCTGAGCGAGCTCTCACCTGGGTGTGCAGTGAAGCTTCTCCTTAAGGGTGGTAACCTGCTCTTTGCAGAGTGTACAGATTGGATCTCAAAATCTAGCAGCCACATCAGAGATCTTTAGATGATGATTCAGTGCAAGAACATGGGTTGGAAGTATTGATGTAACAAGAATAAACTGACTGCTTTTTTTTCTTTTGATTTTACTGTACATTAATTTTGAGTAAATTTGATCATATAAATCAACTTATGATCACATTTTGAGTGCCCCATACTTACAAAGCTCCCAAGAAGGTCCTGAAGGGTGAAGGATATATCTTGCAAATAACATTACTTTGACCTATATAGCTTTCTTCATAAAAGTGCCCCAGAGCTGCTGCTTTTAAGAGAATCCCACTCTTAAGGGGACCCACTACTTTTAAGAGAATCTTTGTGTTCTTAAAGGGGAGAAGATGGAAAAAATAATGCCATTTTGAGGGGTAGGGTGAGGTTGGATGTGAGGTGACTACTAAAAGCAGCCATGATTTATTGAGCACCTACTGTGTGCCTGGACTATATATACCAGTAGATGCTTTATAACTCTGTGTCTCATTTAATCCTGTGAAGCAGGTGGTGCTATCCTATTTTTATATACAAGTAAACTGGCTTGGAAAGGTTGTTAACTTTCCCAAAGTCACAGATGGAGTTTAAATCTAGTGCTCTCTACATTGTAACTCGTTTGCCTTGAGACTGACCTGTTCCTTGCTACCAGGTTCCATCTCCCTTTCCACAATCTTGATTTTTTTTTTTTTACTGCCTCTTTATATATACCCTTGAACTCTGATGTCACTTACAGGTAGATCTTCTAACATGTACACATCTTCTTAGCATTGATCTTCTGAAATGCAAACATCCTAGAGAAGAGAAACACACCTTATGGTATGAATTACCTTTACCTTGCTTTGCTCAACTCCTAGCGAAGCATCGTGGACTTCAGATAAAGGGGGGTTGTACATGTGAAGGGAAGTGAAGAGACAGTGTTTAATCTTGTCCACCAGAGGGGTGGAGCTTGTAGCCCCACTCTGTGGAGCTTGGGGAAGTGCAGACTCCAGAGGAGATGGCCACTGAAAGCGTGGTGGGGATGTGAGATTTCATCAGGACAAACTTTCTCGCTTTCATTTTTATTTAAGTTCTTTATCAAGGAAAGACAAAAATACATGGGAGGGTCCAGACCTTGACTTAATTCCTTAGAGAAAGTCCTATTGAGTGCAATTGGGACCTATAGTTAGATGATTAATCAGTTCACAGTAGAAATAATACAAAATAATATATACCCACCATAAACATTTTATTAACTTAGAAATATCGATGTTCAGAATTGCTCAGTCTTTTGTGTCATGTAGAGTTCTTCTCTGGACGTCAGTCCTCTGACTCGTGTCCTGTGTTGTCTTTCACACACAAACCACCCTCATCATGTTCCATCAATAATGTCTAGTCTTTATCTCTTTAAAGTGGTGCCAGAACATCAAAACTTTCCAAGCAGCCAAATGCTGAATTCATCTGGATTTACGTCCTTTTTCCCCCTCAGAACGTTAACATTGTCTTAAATACACCTTAGTTTACAGCAGTCTTTTTCAGCTGTTTACCTTTGTCAAGTGTTTCGAATGCATTCAATTTAGTTTTATAGTAATAACAGCTCAGTTTCTTTTCAGACTCAAATTTCATTGATTACTTAATATTTAATTAAATTGTGTAATAACAGAAACAAGTCCAACCTGTGTAAACATGTTTGGAAACAAATATAACTTGAGTCTTGGTAAACATTGCACGGGAACCAGTGGAAACAGTTGTCAGGCTTATATTAGCTAATACCAGAGGCAGTGAGAGGTTGCTTAGCCATCCTCATGCATCAGCATGTTGTGAGTCATTAATCCAGTCAGAGATTGATTAAGAGAACTTCAACTATGCTACACTGCTATACCTGTTCCTTAATGGTTTAAAAAGCTATAGTGTTTCCCTGAAAATAAGACCTAGCCGGACCATCAGCTCTAATGTGTCTTTTGGAGCAAAAATTAATATAAGACCCAGTCTTATTTTACTATAAGATCGGGTCTTATACACTATAATATAATATAAGACTGGGTCTTATTTTAAATTTTGCTCCAAATGACGCATTAGAATTGATGGTCCGGCTAGGTCTTATTTTCAGGGAAAGGGCTAATTACTAGAGGTATCCTAGAACTCCACCAACTTGTTTAACCTGCTTTTTATGTGGATCGCATCTGGAATTGTAAACATTTAATACTACTCATCATAACAATAACACATGAAAGTGTGTGTGTGTGGTTTTTTTTTTTTTTTTTTTTTTTTTTGAGGGGAGTCTAGTGAAAAAAATAGCTGTGTGGCTAGAGAGGGCAGGACATGGATTTTGCCATCGTCTCAGGGCTTGATATCTCTGGATATTTCTGGGTAAAGGGATAAGCTTATTAAATGTGAGACAAAACTCCTGACTCACTCAGGTGCTGCCAGAGAGCTTCTGGCAAACTTTTCTTGTTACATGAAAGCTAAAAGGAGTCCATGCAGATTACAACGTTATTCCGTATGTGATAATTAGTTCATAAAGTATAGTTAGTTCATACAGTCTAGTTAGTGATTTGTTAATTTGGTTCATAACTTGACTTACTTTAAGAATCAGTCATTAACTTCAGTATTTTTACTTTTAAGATAGAAAAAATACAAACCAATGATTATTTAAACAATTTGATGTTGAATGAAAAGCAAAGACCTAGAAAAAAAGCAATTTAGAGTGGGTCTAATGGCCTGAACTTTGGTGTCATACTTCACTTGCTTTCGTGCCTCTGAAATTAAGTTAGATATAACTTAAAGCAAAATGAATAGGCAGCTATAAAATATTTAGATGGTTTGCAATTGTGTGTTTATTTCACATAACCTCAGATTTATTTCTATTTCTATTTCATGGTGCCTAGTGCCAGAATTTGTATAGACCTACTTATAGACCACACCCTCTGAAAAAACCCACAGGATTGAAAATTATGGATAGCCGAATGGTGAAAGGAGTTTCTTAGTGGATGTGTGTCCAGAATTCGGCAAATTCTGCCCTGTCATGCATCATAAAATGTGGTTCAGAATACATCTGAAGTGCCGGGGAAAACCAGCATTATGCCACCTCCCACATTGCCATCCCTTACGCTCTTTCCTGAAGTAGGATTTCTCATGGCTGGTGATGGAGTTTTGTTTTAGGATTCATGAGACAAACACTCAAACTCTTTAGGTACGAGCACAGAATCTTTAGGTTCAGTTCAGTTGTAGATTCGGCTCAGGCATTCCTGGGGAGCTGAAGTAAAGTGGGAAACACCGTATCATTCACGTTACCCATAAGATAGGAACTGACCAGTTAAGAAAAGCAAACTTCTCTTAAAAGCTCAGACAGAAAAGACAAGAGAATTCTTCTTCTTGTTCCCCTCAGTCCAAAGGATTGCTTACGTGCCAGTTTTCCCCCAGCTTTTGTGTGATCCATGTAGAGGTAGGGTATATGACTCAGGTGGCAAAGGTCAGGAGTCTGAACATTTGGTAATGAGTAATACCTTCCTTGCTCTAGGAAGGTGAACTGAGCGGTGCCCCTATGGCATGTAAGATCAGAAGAATCCAATGTTTGGGGATTGCACTTCTGTCAGCGCACCTGCAGAATCTTTGTAAGCTGTCCTGCTCAGCCAACGCTTTTGGCAGCTATGTCTTGGTTGTCCACAGTAATATAAAAACATTCTGCCCAGAGAATCTTTTTTCTTGTTGAGGGACAGATATCAGAAAAGGGCCATAGCCTCTGAAGCTGTCCCTGATAATTGGTCTCAGAACTCATTGTTTTTATCAGATGGAATTTCTAGAACCGTGTCTCGTTGCTTAACCTACCGTCCTATCTGCCATTGTGGAGTTTCTCAGATATTTCTTTATTGTCTACCTCTGAAGCTAGAAAGGAAATATGGAACAGAGTAAAGCTTTAGTATGTATCTTCCCAATAAATGGCATGCAGTGGTTTGGGCTTCTTTTGGTTTTTATCATCCGTCTAGTGTGAGGCATTCTTTACACATCACAGTTTGCTCTTTGTTCCTTTCTTTTCGCTTCTATTGTTGATTTGACCTGGTCTCATTAGGCAGAGAAGCTGGACATATGTTTTTGTTCTCTTAGGAAAGGGCTAGCAGGTAAAAGCCCCACTGAGTATGGACAGTGTTAGGTAGGTAATATTTGTGTGCGCTTTCAGAGCCTCACATTCAGGAAGGTGTGTATGAGTAGGTTATTAAATATTAAAGAGATGGTGGTTTCACAATGTATGGGTATATCAAATCATCACTTTGTATACCCTAAAAAAAATAAGCAGATTAAAAGAGATGTTGGCTCCAGTAAACGTTGATGAACGCACGAGGCTTGGTGGAAAGAGCTGTTTGCCGGGAATAGCGGCTCTGAGCTTAGGAGTTGTGTGAAATTGGCTGACTTATTCTTTGGTTTCATCCCATCACCCAACCACCAAAAATTTTTGGTACAGTTATTTTTCTTTTCTTTTTTCACGTACAACATTATGTTCATTTCAGGCGTACAACATAGTGATTCGGTATTTGTGTACCTGCAAAACGATCACCGCAATAGGTCCAGTTAACATCCATTACCATACATAATTACGGAATTTTTTTTTTCTTGAGAACTTTTAATATCTACTCTCTTAGCAACTTTATGCAATACGGTATTATTAACTATAGTGGCCACGCTGTACACCACATCCCCAGGACTTACCTATTTTGTAACTGGAAGTTTATACCTTTTGACCTCCTTCACCCATTTTCTTAAGTTTCTTTTTCTGGGTGCTTTACGTTTTTTTGTGTGTGCATATACTATTTTTTTTTAAACAAACTCAGTTCATACCAAGTTAAAATGTTAAGACAATTTTTAAAAGCAGTTTTTTAAAAATGTAGAGTGACTAGTACAAGCATATCCTTATGACCTAGCATTAACAACCATCAACTTGCTGTCATTCTTGTTCTCTCCGTCCTCCTCCTGTATTTTGTTCAGGGTGCAGGGGAGGGAGAGAGGAGGCGGTACTTTAAAGGGGATCTTGGACACCATACCATTTTACTGCAATACTTTGTTCTCGTGGTTTTGTTGTCTGTTGGCTGTTCTTTCTCTTATTACTAAAAAAGCTCTTGGACTGTGCCATGATGGTGTTATAAAGGTGGACTCTTCTGGAAGCATTGTCCTTTACATGTGTTGATGCCTGGTTTTCAAGGCCCCTGAGAAGGACAAGTTTGCTGTGTGGAGTTCATGGTAGAGTTACTAGTAGAACCCAGAGTTATAACTACTACCTCCCTAGCTTGTAAGCGTGAGGTGAAAGGCTAGGCATTTATTGTACGATACTGTGTTTAGAAGAAGTGGACCCAAAGATAAGTCATGATTTGTGTTATTTATTAAACTCATACAGAAACCACCGGAATATGGCAAGATCCTGTTTTGTTTCTCTAATGACCTACACAGAAAACTGTTGACATTACAACGTAATCATTTATGACTTTGCCGTCCTTTGAGTACTATACTATTTATGCATTTCACACTTTCGGAAGAATTCTGTATAGTTCGTCATAGTCACGTCCCACAGTAGTGTTATGAGGAAGGAAATGGACTGAATTCTGCCCAAGTAAGTCATAAGAAAAATTGAAGATGAGAGGGGATAGTCTGTGACTCAACTTTAGGTCTTATGCGTCCTAGCCTGGAAGTCTGTCCATTTTGAATGGTTTTTGAGTTGTTGTGTTGTGAAATTGGAACGTGCCTGTTTTCTTTATACCCGACCATTGCTGTGTTGAACGTCTGGGAAATTCACACCACCTTGGGCAACCTCCTAGAGATGCTTGGGAAGACGGCACTCTTACTGGAGTCCTGTACCCTGGCAGGGCCCGGGCAGCAAGCACAGCCCTTTCTGGTTCCTGATGTCACCATCTCTCCCCCGTGACATTGGTTTCCACCCCTCTTCACTGCTATCCCAGACCCACACACTGCGATCATTGCCACCTTTACCTTGGTGCAGTGGTTGCTTTGGTGACAGAGTGGAATTTGTCTGCGCCTACAAGGTCTGAAATTTCCCCTGGGGACTAGAGATATTTGATCCAGTAGAGAAATTGAAATTGTTCAGAGAATTCCTCCACCTCCATAGGAATTTGGTGCAAGCACCAGATTTCCCAGTTCCTTTAAAAATACCTAAATATGCACATTCTATTGGTTTAAATTCCCTGAGGGAATAAAGTCATTCTTCAAGATTTATGCTTTATTCAGAAAATTATTATAGTAACAACCTAAAAAAAAAAAATCTGTATATTTTGTTTCTCCCACAGATACTTTCTTTTCTTATGTTAGTTAAAATTGATTTCCTGCTGAAGTGTCTTGCCTGCTGTAGGTAGGTCTATTTCATAAAATATGATTTGTGCACCTGATTTGGGGTCATTACACATACTTAAAGCACCAAATATTTTGAGTAAGAATTGAACACAAAGAATTGAACAATTTCAGTGCAGATATTTCAACTATTGTTTATTATTCAAGGAATTCCTTATATAAAATAGGGTAGTATAATTTCTAATATGAAATTTCTTTGGGAAAATTGAGAGAAAGCCTGTTAAAATCAGGGGGAATGTGTATTATGGAATATCTTAAACAGTAGGCAGTGCTATTTTCAAACTAGTCAAAATGGTTGGTTGACCAAATGCTATCAAACCAAGGTTCTGGTTTTAACAAATAAATAAAACAGATCTACAATTAGTACATTAACCAGGATGCAAATGGGGTCGCTCAAGTGATTACTAAAGTGCTTAGAAATGGTTTTGTTTGTTAAAACAAAAAGCTTCATACAGAGTCTAATGAGATCCATTGCTTGTTAGAGATTTTATACTTTGTAGGCGTAGCTTGACTTTGTTCACCAGTTATGGTGAAGGGGCTATAAAAGAGTAGTTCTGTCAATGAGCATGGGACCTGATGAGACATCAGAGGGTTTTTATTTGGGAGAGCTGGTAGTGGTTATGTGCCCGTGGGGTGGAGGTGGGGAGAAAGGGACACACAAAAAGACTA
This sequence comes from Rhinolophus sinicus, assembly GCF_057876585.1. Taxonomy (NCBI): domain Eukaryota; kingdom Metazoa; phylum Chordata; class Mammalia; order Chiroptera; family Rhinolophidae; genus Rhinolophus; species Rhinolophus sinicus. Next base: position 33,430,677 of record NC_142515.1, read on the forward strand.
TCAGTCAGATTTTATGCTCCCACTGAGAATTGCTCTCACAGCCAGATCTCAGCTTTCCCAGGATTTGGCATGTGACCTTGGGTAAAGCAGTTTGCTTTGATGATTGCCAGTTTGTGTAAGATTCAACTAGATTGTGATTTTCAAATTGGGGTGCTTCAGTTCTCCCAGATGTGGGGTGGTGGGTCAGGAGGTGTGAAGTAACATGATAAATGCAGCATATATTCTTGAAGATTTGGGCAAAGACAATGGTTTTTGTATGACTATAGCCGTGACTAACTTTAGAGCAAAACACAAAATTTATTTGACATTTGGGGTAAGCTACAAACAAAAAATTGCTCCTCTTATTATAGTGCCCCTTAGGCCTCTGCACCCTGACTTTGGGTGGGTATGTGTGCCCTCTGCCCACAGGAGTCTTGGGAGAAAATGTTCAGGATGATACTTACCTTTACCAACTGCCGGATATCTAAAATCTTTTATATTTTTCCTCTGTAAGAACCACTCAGGAACGCCTTTCCATGTCAGTACTCAAGTGTTTTTATTTGTTTTGGTGGTGTTGTGTGTAGTAGTTTACTTAAAACAGCATGAACCATGTGAGTCGTGTCATTTCTATTACGTTAAAATAGATAGGCTCCTTTGTGTCATTCTGCAGTATTGCTTGAGTGCCTGCTCTATGCTAGGCACTGTTTTGGACTTTTAATAAGTACGTTTTCTCTGTTTTAATATTTAAGTTAAATAGATAATATTTTCACATGGTTCCACATTCAAATGGTAAGAAAGGATATAGAGGGACAAGCGTACTTCCCACCCTTCCCAGGTCTACTCCTTGGAGCCAGTCAATATTGACTCTTTTGATGCCTTCACGTGATATGTATATGTTAGCAAGTGTATATATGTCTCCTTCCCTCCCTTTTTTTTTTTTTTTTTTAACACAGATGGCATTAAGAATACATATAAATTTGCTCTCTTGCTTTTTCCATTAACAGATTTTCTTTTCTTTTTTAAAACGTCCTGAAGGATGTACATCAAAGTATTAGCACTGGTTATCTCTGAAGGATGGGGTTGAGGAAGCTCACTTGCCCGCCCTCCTCTCCTCCCTTCCCCTCCCCTCCCCCTACCCACCTACCTACCTACCATCTATCTAACTTGAGTGTACTTCTGTATCATTTGAATCTTTTTACAAGGAGGTTAGAGTTTTTATAAAAAGGCGGAAAGTCCTTCTTGAAGGAAGAGATAGTACAAGGTAAGAGTTCTCACACACACACACACACACACACACACACACACACACAGAAATCAGGTATTTGGGCCTTCTACTAGATGTTTTGGGCTTGGGAACTGGCTGGGTGGGGGTGAGCTTTTGACCTGGGAAAGGGTGTGATCATGGGAGCTCCCTGCAAGAATCCCCCAGTGATGTTTTTACAACCGTGCCTAAGTACGAGCAGTTGAGGAACGTGCAAATGTGTGGAGCTTCCTTCTCTGGCAGTTTGCCACCTGATATGACTCACTCGAATGCGAGTGTGAGTTGTGCTCAGGAGCTGTGTGGGGGGAAGAGTGTAAAACGTGTGGTAAAGGTGCGAGACACCCTGCAGCACAAGGGGCAGGAGCCTGGAAGGAAGGCTGGGTCCCCAGCACAGGCTCTGCAGGAAGCCAGCTAAGGGAGTCAGGGTGAGGACAGTGGACGTGTTAGCCTGGACGGGGCAGTGGAGGAGGCAGGGCAGCCTGGGGTTAGGCGCCCCCGAAGTGCTGGAATGCTCCTGAAACCACAGGGAAAGAAGGGAGAAGAATTTGTCAGTGATAACAGTCCTTGTGGTAACAGTGCACCTTGTTCTAAGGAACTGAAAACATGTTCCAGAACCTTCTGTCAGCTTTACCCCATGGTTTCAAAGGAAGTGCTGTCATCCCCACCTGGGGGTGTCCTGCTCAGTGGTGCAGCTCACAGGCTTTGAGCCAACTGTTGGAGCCCCACTCCAGCTCCTGACCTTAGGTGCCTGACTTCACTTCTGGGACTGTCCTCACCTATTAATAGGGATTCACGCTCAGTTATGTCAGCTCTTCTCATCTTCCTTCTTGCTAGGAGGGGAAGCATAACAATGAGAAGCACTTCAATGGACAGACCTTCCACTTCACAAGTGGAGCAGAAGTGTGTTGAGAAAAGACCGCAGACTCGGTAGCCTGCTTGGTTCTCTGCTTAAACTGTCCTCTGAAAATTCAGTGTGCTTCAGAGTCACTTAGAGATCGCTGGGCCCCTCACCCTCATCTTGGCCTCATCTCTGTCTGTCAGGTTGTCACATGGCATTTGTGTTTTAGCTCTGTGGCGTACAGGTTCCCACCTTGGCATTGAGAAAACTTAGGTGGCTGTCAACTTCCTGGCCTCAGGTGTGGATGCTGGATCACATATGGATTTTCTAATTACTTAAACATGTAAGCATGCTAGTGCTTTTGTAACTAACAGATAATCCATATGAAGTAATGCAGTCTATTTGCACTACAGTACTTGCTACTTATATCTTATTACTCTCATGTTTATAAATACTGGCTTTCCAAAGCTTAGGTTAAATCCGCAAAGTCTATTGTGCAATCATCAGTTTTGTAAGTCTTCATGTGGTCTGATAGAGAATTGTTTAAAATTTGGGCCTACATGTCTAGGACCTTCCCCTCCCACCCCCCAGGGTTAGTTTATTTTGTTGGTTTTTTTTTGGTTCTTTCACGGTTGCATTTATATTGTTTTAAAGGAGGGATCGTTTCATAATTTATTTAACTACCATACCTTAGGTATCCTTGAATTGCCCTCTTAACTAATCTACACCCATGTATAACATCAGACACAGCTGGAAAAGAAGAAAAATCTGATGTCCTATGTCACAGCCTAAAAATTCTTTGTAAGAGATCTCAGCAAGGAGAGGATACTTATTTTATGAGAGAGAGTCCTCATGGCATATACCAGGGATTCAGTACATGAAACAGTCCAAATCAAAGTTACCTATAATTTTACCAAGGAAAGTGAAAACCAGTCATTACAAAGCTGTTGTGATTTTTTTCAAATACGCAGTTTCTACATCCTGCATCCCCAAATTATAAATACTGTGTTTCTCACTCTTCTTGCTGCCCAGCTCTTTCAAACTTTCCTCTATAAATATAGTTAGCAAAATTATACAAATGAAGGTTTGTATTGTGTACTTTGAAAGATACACGAAGAAAACCATCTTTTATTTTATTAAAAGACTGATAGTTTGAAAAAACATGTAGATTGTTTTAAAACTTTAGGCCCAAGTGGAGAATGAATGCAAGTTTGAAAGAAAATCCTATATACATTTAAAATCCTGGTGACATAATTACATTAGAAATCTTTTTAGACTTTAAAAGAAAAAAGGAAGTGGATCGTTTGGCTCTGTTCATCCCTAAATAATGATAAATTCTGGACAATTCTTTGGTGTAATATAATTAGAATTATAGTACAAAGATCTAACTTGAAATCACTTTCTGAAGCCTCCATGCTCTCACCTGTAAACTTACCCCAAATTTTGGCTGAGAGAATTGGATGATTTCATAGCTTATAAAAATACATTCAAATAAAAGATGTAAGCATTCATTTTTCTTGTATAAAGTTTTTTTCTTCCTTCTTAATACGAATCTATCACACAGTTGTATATGACTCCTGAAGTTAATAATCTGCTTCTAAAGACTTTGACCTTTTCATTTAGATTTACATGTGGTAGGTGTTCCATAAAAAACAAGTTGCTGTTTGCCAAGATATTGCATCATCTAGCATACTGCGGCACTATTTTTAATTGTATGTAATTCCTGTAGCCATTTGATAAAACTAGAAGCTTATAAAATGAAGCCCAGAGTGGTAGGCCTAGAAAGTTTTAGTTTCACAAGACCTGAACTATTTCAGGGACTGGTTTTGAGAGGAACTGTAACTTAGATCTGTCTGCTAAATTTAGTCTGTCAGTTTGCCAGGACTCTCAGTTTCTGTTGATAATGGAGGATGGGGTGTGTTTTTTGGTGGGGGTGGTGTGGGGAGATAGAATGTGTTTGTGTAGTGCCGGAGGGCATCCACCTTTAAAACATCTACTTATTTCATAGCCTTTTATTGGTTATACAAGTAATGTGGTTCTTATTTTAAATTTTGAACTATAAGAAAGATGAGCAGAATGGTTAAGTCACTAAGGGTAACTTTGGTCAGTTTGGTATGTAGACCTAAATTCTTATTTTTTGTGTGTCCATATATCTGTGTATGATGTAGTGACTGACCACGCCATACATATACTGAACAAACACTTGCTTAAAATGGACGATACAGAGTTATCACATGCATCTTCCCATATCCTTAATTAAGCATTGTGCCAGCTGAAACCCAGAGGTCAGAAGTCAATTAAATTTAATCCCATTTCTTGTTTCCAAGGTTATTACCATGTAAAAGTTACCTGTATAAATGGTATATGTGTGTGTATCCATATGTAATCTGACAATCTAATTTTACCTAATAGTTCCAACCTCGGGAGTATCAGCATGAAAAAGAAGGAGGAAAGGAAGACCTACCTTCCACCTGTGTGTTTTACAGCTGGAGAGCAGGGTTACCCAACATACAACTTTCTTCTTTATCAGATTTTGCAGTGATGGGATGCTAAGTTTAGCCAGCTGACTGGTTACAATGTCATTCTCTCCTGAACCACCCTATGCCCCCTCCCATGCTGTAGTTAAACCCCTGAACGGTGGTGAACGGTAGAGAAGACAAGGGATAAAGACAGACACACTCACCTTGGCGGTGCAGAGCCTCCCACAGAACCTGCTCGAGCCCATGATGGGGCAGCGCCCAAGTAGCGTTGCTTTCCAAAGAGGGTGGGGAGGGGAAACCAAGAAGATACGGCTGCAAGAGAAGGTGAATTCCATGCCTGCTTGGCTTGGGCAGCTGTTCCCAGATGGCCCTTTATGTTTAAAAAGACATATGAAACTCTGGACTTGAGAATTCTTTGGTGATTTCTTCCCTTCCATTGTGTTCTCTTTCTCCTTTTCCTCTTGCTCTCTCTCTCTAACCTTTATTTTTTTTAAAGCACTGAATGATACATGATTATGATCTGTATGTGTATCATGTATAAACACGTGAAATGTCCTCCCTCGCTCCAGTTCTGTATTCCTGTTCCCCCATAACATCTGCATTGTGTACACTAATAGAATTTTAATGCTTATACGTGCGTATGCACATTATGTGTAGTGAAATGCATATATTTTTAAATGAAAATAATGTATATCTCACAGACATGTTGGTATATATGGATACACTTCTTTTAAATGACTGCATGGTATTCTGTGGTGAGGAGCTACCAAATTTATTTATTCAAACACACTGAAGGATGTTCAGATGCTTTTGGAAATTCTGCTATATAAACAGGGCTATTGTGAACATTTTTGAACGTATATCTTGACTCACTTGTTAATGTTTCTGTGAGATTCTTAGAAATGGGATTCCTGGGACACAAAATATGTTATAGATTTTGGTAAATAATGTAACAATGCCTTACATAAAGGTTATGACGGTCTTAACTAATTTTTATCTAATCATTTTTCCTGTATTAAATCTTAGCATTTGTTATTTGTACTTATCCCCCAGTCTGTACTTCAGACATTTTCCCCATATATCTTAGTATGTTCTCTCTGCTTCCTACCTGAATTATGATGTCCTCATTGTCAGGCATACATAGTGCTTTAATAGCAGGTATTCAATACAATAACGAGTTTTAGAACCAAAAATCCTCCTTGATTATTTGGAAATAACAAAGTACTCCAAGTTCAATCCTTTATTCTCCCACTCTTATGGATACTGGTTTGATATTCCTTAATAATGGATAAATAACCATCACGTGCATACTGAGGTATTAATTAGGAGTAAGTGCTCAGATTTGCTAGACACTAGTAATGATTAATTTCACTGATTCATTAATTCAATGGATACTTATTAAGAACTTAGTCTGTGCTAATGCACTGAAATTTTGGGGTTCAACTATATATTTTCACACAAGTGTGGAGTACTTCTAAATAAAAGTTTCTGATGAGTACACAAACATTTCTTTGAGTAGGTCTTAGGTCTGATGGGATTGGCTCTGAGGGGTTGGTTGGGAGGAGGGAGAGAGCACCAGTTAAGAACAAATGATAGGATGGAATTGCAAGTTGCTAAGCTGAAGAAGGCATGCAGGAGGGATAGGGTTAGAGAAGAGCAGGGTTCGGGTTTTTTTGGACACTTTTAACCTAGTTAAGCAGGAACCATGGTGGATGCATCCCTGTGACTCACAAAACACCCAAGACATAGTAGGTGCTTTATGTTTGGTTTTATTTTGATTCAGTGATTTGGCTTTTATAAAAATGTATACCTTTCAGTCCTTAGCTCTTTAGTGCTGGCTGTATTTGCACCAAAGAGAAAAGTTTATTAGGATTATAAATGGAAGATAAACTTGAGCTATGTCTTTAGTGAAATTGATGTGCCTGTCGTTTTGCCAGAGTGCTTTGATAATCGGTTCTTTGAATGCAGATCATCGAGTTCCTTTAATGAACAGGATCTGTCTATTATATACTTAGTTCTATACAAGCAGAACTTATTGCAGGTTATGAGGACATTTTATTATGTGTGTTGCGTGATTCCTCTAGCATAGCTACGGAACATGATCCAGGTATGGAATAGACACTTAGGAGACTGCCACTGTTGTTTTATGGTAAGAATGTAGTTTTCAGAAACAATTTGGAAAGGCATTTTTGGCACTTCAGGTGCTAAATTTTACCCCTCCACCTTATTGAGAAATCCTGTTCTTCAAGGTGTAGTACATAATTGCTGTTCTTAGTCATTTTTCCAATTTTGATCTTCATGACTGGTGTTTTGTCCTTTTACAAATTAAGTCCATGTTTCATATTGTCCCTTGCTCCTTGTTTCTATTTTATAGAAATAACCCGTGACATTTGAAAGTTAAATTGTTTGATCTCATGGTTTACATCTTGAGATCATTTGACAAGATTTTGAAGCACTTTTTAGTGAGCTATGCCACCTTCCCAGGTTATGATAACATAATGTTCTCATTGTATGTGAAACTGACATTTTGTCAAATGCTTTGGGTGTTAATGCCTACAGAGTTTTGAAAAAATGAGCATGATATTATCAGGGCATAAAACAAAACTACAGAGGACAGTGACACCTGCAGTTCTATTTTAGTGGCTAGGACCTGTTAGGTAATGGAGTCATTAGGGACATGCCATCGTGATACTACTGTGTTGTTTAGATGTGCCTATAATTTTTTATTCCAACCAATGTCTCAACTGATATTAGGACACAGTAATGAACAACTCATCTATAAATTATCTAGAAGCTATTGGGAAACATCTGTAAGGTCCCATATTTAGGCTGTAGTTCCCACTAGGATATGCTTAAAAATCTGATTAACATACTACTGTGGAGGATTTTGGTAACTTTGAAAAGTGTGAGGGCTTAATTTTAGGTGAAAGATGGCTCCGTATACACTTTGGGGGGAGCGGGGAGGGAACCCTTCAAGGATTTTTATTTTAATTCATTGTGTAAATATGAAACTACAATTTTATTCGCATACTTTTGGGTTTATAATATAGCACTGATTAGGTTTTTTGTTTACTTTGTTTATAGCAAAGAATAAAAATTGAGGAACCTCCGTGAATCTTCTCTTTAGGTTTAACAATTGGAAAGCTACTTCCTTTTATATAGGTTTAAGAAATCAAGTTCTTATAGAGGCTAACAGGGCTCAATGCTCTTTTCTTCTACTAAAGTTAAGTCTAAAAGGAAAAAATGATCTGATTAAGGGAAGTATGTTTTCCCATCTGAAAATCATAACTATATTTCTTTTTAAAAGATTACTTTTTTAAATTATTGATGAAATAGTCTATGGATTTTATGTATTTATTTATTTATTTTAATAGGTAGGAAAATAAAGTGAGTTATTTTAATAGTTATTTAATAGGTAGGAAAAAGTGAGTTTTAAAGAGGGTAATCTGGCCAGTCTCACACTGTGAAGAATCTGGAACGAAGACCTATGTTCTTAGAACCAAATATAGTTGACTACTTTCTTTCACTAGTATTTATTTTTTTCATTCATGAAACAGATATTTATGTTGAGTGCCTGATATGTGCCAGGCACTGTCCTTCTCCTGGGGATGCACTAATGAAAAACACAACAAAGGACCTTCCCTCATGGAGCTTCCATTCTGGTAGAGAAAGACATTCAAAAAGTAAGACGATGTAGGTAAGAAAATAATCAAAGAAGGCCTGTCTGAAGAGATAATGTAGGAGTGGAGGCCTGAAAGTTGAGTGGAAGCCAATAGTGAAAAAACAGAATGAAAGTGTTTCTGGAACAGTAATAGCATGTTCAAAGGCCCTGAGGCAGTTAGGAACTAAAAGGAGACTAAGGTAATTGAAATGTAGTGTGCAGTGGTCGTGCTTGGACATACAAAGGCAGGGAGGGTCAATTAAGCGTGGTTTTATTCCAACAGTGGGAAGCATTGCAGGATTTCACAGGTGGGAATCACATAGTTTAAGAAGTTGTCTTTGCTGCATTATGGAGATTGCAGTTGGAGTTTGGATGGGATAGTAAGCAGAGAAGGAGCATTGAGGAGGCTTTAATTCAGATGAAATGTGGTGTTGGCTGAACCAGGGTGGTTACATGGAAATGAAGAAAAGTCGATGGATTCATGATTGCTTCAGAGGTAGAATTGGCAGAACTTGGACCATTGGTGATACTTTAAAAAAAAATTATGGTTCTTTTTCATCTTTGTCAACTCCATAGCTGAAAAATGGCATCGTACTATTGTGTTCATTTTTCTTTTCTTTTCTTTTTTTTTAACTGATGAGATTGAATTTTTTTCCTCCACATTTGTTGGTGTGTGTGTGTGTGTGTGTGTGTGTGTGTGTGTGTGTGTGTATGATTGACCTATTTGTAATACTTATTTCAAGTCTTTTTCTTAACTGATTTTTAAGAGCTCTTCATATTTGAGATCTGTGACAGATGATAAAATATTTTATGCTATGTTGTCATTTGTCTTCTAATTTCATTTATGAAGTATTTGACTGTTTTTATGGTTATTTGTTTAAAGCTATGGTTCACACACTTGGTGTCACATTTTTGTTAATGCTATAGAGTTCATAAGTGCATGTGAACTTGAAGGAACACTTTATACCAGGGGTGCCAAAAAAGTGTATACAAGTGGACACTTTGGTCAGCGTTGCTCAAGCAGTAGTTCGCCATAATCAGAAGTGTCTGGACACTGACGGTAACCACTTTGAGCACCTCTTGTCATTGCAGAAGTCAAACATGACTTGTATTCATCTTTTGTTAGCAGTATATATTGAGTATTACAATTTTAATATAGTTTTCCTTTCTTAAAACGTGTATGCATCTTTTTTGGCACCCTCTGTATATGACTCATTTTGAACTTATTTCGGTATAACAACAGTGATGCATATGCAAAGCTTTTTAAGAGTAAAGGAGTTATTTCATCTAATGCAGAATATCCTTAGCTGTGCTTGTTCAGTTCTTTTACTTACTCTTTATTGTTTTATCTATCATACTTTTGTTATCTAAATTTGCAACTTGTGTAATTTTACATAATATCTTTATATTTCAACTGTCATCATTGATTAGTTGCAAGGGTCTAATTTTGTTGCATTAGTTATAGTTGTGGAAGTGAAATAATAAAGCTCACTCAAGTTTTATATAAAGACAGGATAAATATTTACAGTGATTGTCTTAGGGTTGGTCCTTCTGGTAAACAGTGTGCTCTTTAAGTTTTGGCTTTTGTATTTCTTTGAGGTCCTACATCCTAGACATGGCCCTGTTTAGGTGAGATTGCATGGTAGCTCAGCTATGCCGTTTGCCTGAAAAGCTCTGGAAAGGCCATGTTGCAAGTCACTAGATGCACATTAGAATCACATGGGTGTAGGAAGAAGGAGCATCAGTCGATGGTTTAGAAAACAGGGGTTCTAGTTCTTGTAGTTGTATGGCCTAGTTGTATTGCTTAGGCTCATGATCTCTGTTGGAATATATGTCCAAAATCCTGTATAGCTTGGGGAAAAGGTGCTGGGATGAGTATGTAATTTCATAGACTTTCTGCTGCCCCCTGGTGGTATTCTACCTTAGTGCAAAGCTACAGCTGTAGTCCCTTTACAACTCCAGCCTGTGCTCCAGTGCTGGCCAACGTGGTGGGTAAGGATCATCATCCCTTCTCGGCAGCTGAGCTTTGGTGCTATCAACCATCTGTCAATTGATAAAGAAGCTCTGTAAAGATGGGCCCCGGAAGTACGGGAAAATATCAGATAATTAGAACCAAGAAGCCATTCTCAGTGGTGACTGGAGAGTTGATGAATATACATTGTTAAGAATGAGCAAAACTGCTGTCAGGAAAAAAACTACCAAACATACTTAATGCATCTTTTTGAGTGTGGAGACAGAGATAGAGGAGACCTACACTTGCCTTCCTTGAAATCCTTGATTCTGTTTATGTCAGGAGACCAGGAGAAGGAATCCCGGGGAAGGAGGCGGGGGAGCCATTTATGGGAGAAGAAAAGAACACAGTGAGAGAACATGGATCGTGCCTTCATGACAGGATTGCCCAGAGGACGCACATTTAAGTGCCATCAATTTAGAATTTACCCCTTTAGATGCTTTCTGGTCTGAAAATAGTTTGAAGTTGTCTACCAGTGAAGTAAGTGTTAGAATTTTATTTTGGGATATAGACTTGAATTTGATTTCGCCTATGTGAGCCTATGAGTTGCTTATTTTGAAACATAGTGTTAGCCTCCAGGGTCATGTTCCTTAAATTAGCTTTCCTTTACCTCAGTGAGTTAAATTTATTTTTGTAAGTGCAGGTTTAGAAGAATTTGGTAGACTTTTTCTCACTAAAATGCAAAAGCTGTGGTTACCCAGCTAAATGGGTATTTCTAGTCCTTAAAGGACTATAAAAACTTACTTCACTGTAAATAAGACTTTTTATTTCATATTAATCGAGAAATTGTGTTTCTTTCAGCCTGCTAACAAAACTAGGCACTCCTCAATTTAAACACCAAAGGTATACTTTAAATTAGTTGCATTTTATTGTTATGTGTGATGATTGGGGCCCCAATCAGTCTTCCAAAATGCGTACATTATTAAAAGTGGTCGCCCTTCTGTGTAAAATCATCAGCACACATCTAATAATTTCTAACTACTGGGTAGCAGATGCGTTCTGGGAGAAAAGTAGATTAGAAACTGAAATATCAAATTTTCTAGGACATTTTGATGTCATATGAGACAAAGGAAATATGTTTGAAATCTGAACTGCCTTAGGAAATCAGGGGTAATGGTTACTGTATATAAAATGTATCTAAACTTTATGGCATTATTATCCTCATTGTTTATATAGTATTAAAGAGGCATCACCTACTACAATAGGTTGACCAAAAATACAATCAAAATTCTTGTAGATACTGTAGGGAGGGAAAAAAAATATTTTTCCTCTACCCCTTTTAGGTTCTCTGGCTGGGGCTCCATAGATTAGACTGACAAAAGGCAAATTAACAGAGAAAAACAAGTTTATTAGCATGTATGGAACATACACATGGGAGCACTTAGCCATGAATAACTCAAAGGAATGGTTAACTTATTTATACAGAATCTAAACAAACAAGTTTTTAGAGAAAGACAAAGGAAAAGGAGTTTAAGCTGCTGGGGGCAACAAATGCGGGGAGGCAAATATGTGGAGAAACTCATGGTAGAAAAAGGCCAGCTTTAGCACGGTATGCGAGATTCCTCTGATGTCACCTCTGGGCTAGGAAGAGTCTAAAGCAGTCTCCAGAGATTTAATTGCTGCCCTTCCTGGTAGAGAGGGGAAGGGGAATGCTTTTACAAGTTTATGGCCTCTTTTAGGCAAAGAGGTAAGGGCAGAGAGCTTTTCTTGTGTCTGCTTCTTCTCAGTGCCTTCGGTTCAAAAAGTCCTTATACCTAACAGCTGCTCTTCAATACCAAGAACAGTGTCTTCGTGCTTTCAGCCCCCAGTGGCTCTTCTGATTAGGGACAGAAATACCAGTAAGGAATTTCAAGGATAGCGATTGCAGGCTGTGGTCTGGGGAAGATGGAGGAGAACATATTGAGGATGGTGAAAAGCAGGATGGGAGCTAGAGCGTTCCTCAAGATGTCTTTTTCTCTTTTCCTTTAAAATAATACAGAATAATAATAACAGAAACATATTTTGTATTTTCAGCCATTGTTCTTGGACACTTGTTGAACCCTTTCATTTGGGCAATTCATGTCCCATTGAGTTCTGAGACATTTTCTTGAACGATTTTCTTAGATTATAACTTCCCTCTGTTTTTTTTCTCTGTTCTTTCTTGAGCTCCTACTATTCACATATTCAACTTCCTAGGTTACTTTTTTAATGTTCTGACCTTTTCTCTCAGTTTTCAATCTTTCTTGTTCTGCTTTCTGATTGTTTTCAACTTTGGTTTCTATTGTTTCTATTTCGTTTTTCATATTTAGCATGAATTTCCAGGAGCTTTCTTTTTAACACTCTCTGAATTTTTTGTTATTTGATTATCTCTGAGAATGTTAACAATAGTTTTTTAACGTTATCAATTCCCTACGTACTCTGTTTCTTCCAAGTTCTTATTTGTTATTTTTTGTTTTGGTCTGTCTTGTTAGAAGTTTTTGAAATGTCTATGATTTTTAGCTATCCATTCTTATGTTAAAGGAGGCACTGAAAATGCTGTTTGGCCGTCTTTGCATGAATGGAGATTGTTCATATGTTTTCAGTATTAGATGATCAGTGTTCTTAGGTCTCTTATCTTAAAATGTCAGGGGTTCCCCGAAAAGGTGTATCTGGTTATTTACCTGGAAGTTGTCATCCTGGCTCCCAGTATTCTGGTGGGGAGGGGGGATGTCTGTTAAGATACAGGGCAAGAGGACATCCAGCTTAACATCTGTTTGCAGCTTTTATTTAATTCCTTGTTTTTAGTATGATGCCTGTGTTTTCCACTGTGTGCTATCCCCTAGTCTAAACACCCTCCATTTCCCTTTTCCAGAGAATAAACTTCCAGTCTTCCCTGGTGTTTGGGAGAGGCAGTTGTTCAGCCTTGCAAAGTGAGAACCAGGAGGTAACTTCTTTCTACCAGCTCTTCTATTTTTAGCTCCACTTTCACCCCCATTTTGTAAAGTACCTACCTGTGCCACCAATTCCTCATCCTTTTAAGGCTTCTGTGATGCAAATCGGAACACTTCTCATCTTTCCTCTTTCCTGGCTCATGGTTGTTTTCTTGGGTCTGCTGAGTTAGTAACCACTAGTCCATCTGCTTCCCAACTTCCTAAATTGAGATGCTTCTGTTTCCTGTTCCTAATTCGCTTTGCCTTTTTTTGTTTGTTGTTAATCCCTGGACTATCATTTCTGGGCAGTTTTAAAAAATAATGGAAACTAACTCATATGTTCAATTAGACATCTTTTTTGAAAATGATTCATCTTTTGATTGACTGGCTTCAGTTTTCTGTTCCCCTCTTCCTACCCCCTCCCACCCCCACCCCCCAAAAAAGAATACATGGGTAGTGGATTGCTTGAGTTTTTGCTATTTAAAAAAAACCTGTCAATTGCCTTTAAACTTATATACTTTATATATTTTGCTGATTTCTTTTCCTTTTTGACCTCCTTTAACCTTTTGCCTTCTTGTGCCTTTCCTCCTGAGGTATCAGCTGGTTGCAGGCAAAAGAGAAAAACTGGGATTTTTCTGTACCTTATTTTAACACACTTGTCCTTTTTCTTTCTTTTTAAAAAATCTTGTCTTTTTCTTTCATTATAGTCTCAATTTTTTTGTTTACCTCTTCTATGTGCCCATTCCACAGCCTCTTCAAACTCAGTGCTTCTTGTTGTCACACTTGTCAAATCTTCCTCAAGGTGGATTATTTTGTCATGTGGTTTATAATTTCAATTGTTTGTTCTTCCTCAGTAGAGATTACTTTTTTCATGGGAGTCCTGTGAACTCTTGATTGTTGAAGGGTTTCTAAGCCACCATTTTGCATTTATTCTCTCTTGTGTTTGCATTAATTGTTTGGCTTGGAAATCCCACACCATGCAGGTACTGTAAATTTGGAGTCTGCATTATCGTATGCTAATTTCATAGGTCCAATTTTTCTAATCTTACAGGGATCCTTGCTTTATTCAAGGCAAAGGTCTTTGTTCCTGTTCCCTGCTTGGATCTGGCCTCAGGCCACATCCTCTGCCCCATTCTGGGATCTTAAAACCCCACCTCCTGGCTGCTGGGGCCCAAGGCTGGTTATCCATCCCTCTCGGCTATGTGTGTTGTTAGCTTGATCTTTCCCACTCTGGCTTTGAGATTCCTCTTTTGATACGTGGGAAGTTCCCTCTCTTTATTTTGAAATGGTTTGTGGTATTAAAATCTAGGAGTTACATTTGTGCAGGTTTTTTTTATGTGCTTGATGTATAAAGACACATCACTGGAGCCGTGTTATGGAATGAGAAGCCATCTCCTTTGCATTCTCATTTATTCGTGTGTTCAACAAAGTGTGTCCTGTGTGTTAGGGTCTCAAGATTCCAAGTGAGGTTGGGCTTTCTGAAGGTGGCAATTCTAAAAGTACAAAAATACAAGGTAGGAAGGATATTCTAGACAGAAAGGACATCTCGCAGAGCGTTGTGCAATGAATGGTGTGTGAAGGAAACGACTCCTACAGTTGAGGTTAGGTATAACACAGTGCTTGCATGAAAGGTAAAGGTAAGAAATAGGCTGGATCATGGGAGGCCGTGCTGCCAAGCTAAGGAGTCTGAACATTGTCCAGAGATCAGTGGGAACCATCAAAGGTCTTAAGCCTAAAGTGAGGAGATGACATTATATACATAAAGACCCATTAGATAGCAGCATGGAGGTGGGTTGCTATTGAGTCAGACTGGAGGCAGAAACTGAAGCGGAAGGAAATGGGCCATAGGAAAAGGGGAGTGCATCTGAGAGCACCTTCAAGGGAATCTGCAGGAATTAGTGGCCAATTAGATATAGTAGATGAGGGAGAGAGAGAGATCTCTAAGTGGCCATAGTGTGGGTCAAATTCAGTTTGCATTTATTTTGTCTGTTTTAGCCATTTAAAAAAATTAAGTTTAAACTACATTGGGTGTGGTTTTCCCTATTCTGTGTGCATGGTCCTCTCCATTCCCTATTCTCTGCAACCCAGCTGGGCTTCGCTTGCCCCGTCCCTCAGGGCATCTGAAGTTGAGAACCTGGTGGAATGACTTCCCTAGACAGCTTATTCTGGGGGTGTGAAAGGAGACAGGGATGAGGCAAGACTAAGGAGTGGTGGGGGCAGGGTGACCTCATTCCTCTCCTCTGATGCTGGCTCTGTCACCATCCCCAACCTCCAGCCTCCACTCCTACCCCCCACCCCAATCTCTTGACTGACCACTGTTGGATTCTCTGCAGAAAAAAGAGGAGGAAAGGAAGGACCTCGACTTTTCCCCTCATAGATGCCTTGAAAAGCTCCTGTGATGCATGTACTAAATGTCATGTCAGATTTCTAATCCTGATTGCAGGAATGCAGGATTACTTTTACTTTACAAATAAGTAAACTGAGGCAGTTTAGGTAAGCCAGACTGCCAATATGCTTTTGAATACTGCATTGAAGTTTCTTAAAAACAGAGAGAGGATAGTAAAGCATGGCTCGTCCTTTTTCTAAGCCATTTGACTTTTTTCGTAGCCCTGATGCACTTGTATGATAGAATCAGAGGCACACACAATTTTGTTCTTCTTGCTGAACAAGCATAAAGTAGAAGGATTTTAGGTCTCATTTTTAAAAAGCAGTCTGGAAACAAAGGAAAGGAATGGAGTGGAGTGTAATGGAAATAGAGAGCCTGTGTAGCCTTTCCCAGTCTTCTCGGGACAGATGAGATCACCACTGTACAAATCAGCTGGATGTAAAAGCCAACAGAGTTTGGAAACATTGATTATGTCCTAACATTCTTGAGTGCTGTTAGAGTGAGTCTGTGTCCAAGGATTACAGATTAACTAGATGAATAGTAAATTGGCTTGGCTGGTTTCAGACTTAGAGAGGCAGTTAATCAGTTGAGTGGGAATATGAGTAGATCATCTTCAGAGTTTTGGTAGTTGGGTTCAAAGAATGACCCCCAGGGAAAACTATAGTGATTAGTTGTCATTAGGGCTCTGCAAAGTTTTCCTTATTATAATGACAACAAGGCAAAGTTTCCAAATTGTTCTTTTACATTTGGCAGTAGACTGGGTAGATGGATGTTGAAGAAAATATAGATGATAGAACAGCTGTACTTCTGATGGTCTGTTCTCTCTCTGGGATGATGGGAAATATCTGATACTGGAATTTCTTTACGTAATTAGGTTCAGATTTCAATTTTATTTTTGTTGGTGGTTTGGGTCATCTTCTAGGACCGTTAGTTTTGGGAATACAAAGGATTTGGGAACCTAATTATACACAGAGGGCAAAGGTTCCAGTTATGTGGAGAAATCTGCAAGTCCACTTCGTATTTTAAAGGAAAGCTAATGTAGGGAGCATCAGTTTTTAATTGTACAGTGCAGCCTGTGTTTAAAAACATAGCATATGCTTAAAAGACAAATACACCTTTTCTTATCCAAAGACAAAATAATATGTGTTTATCAGAATTTAGAAAATACCGGAAAAAAAATAAAGCAGGAAATTATTTTATAATTTTATCACCCAAAGGTAGCAGAAGTCTTTGATATACACCTTCTGTACTTTTTTCCTGTAGGTATTTGTAGTACATGTGTGTTTACAAAACATTTTCTTTTCCTGTCTCCATTCGATCTTTAGTGGATGTGAATATTGTGTTGTATAATGATGTGTTTAATGAATTCTCACTATAGAACTTTTAGGTTGTTTCTAATTTTTTGCCATAGTAAATGATTCTTTGAATTTTCTGGTTAATAAATATTTACATTCCATCACAGAATGACTCAAATGGAGGCTCAGGGTATGGGAAATGGCATTAGCTAGCCTTGCTGGTGGTAAGACTTTCCATGAAAAGGATGAGACAGTTTTGTGTTTCATATTATAAGAGAACAGTTAGAATCTTGATTTATAGTATACAATTGAGGTGGCTGGTTTCTTGTCAATGTCATATCTGCTAATTTTGTCAACCCCAAATCATCTATTTTTCTCTGGAACACTGAGACTTACTACATTGGAATGGGTCATTTTGGGAGGAGGGCATAAAAAGGGAGGCTGTCAGTTGGGAAAGTTATAGGGCAACTGCTAAGAAAGAATGTATTTCAGATATTGTGAAATCTAAGTCTCAAACATCATTAAATAAACAAGGCATGGAGGAGACCACACGATGTCATCACACGAGGTTCTTCCGTCAGCCCGAAGTCTAACAGCCGAAGTGGACTGAAAAGCATGTGTGTGCACCTCAGCATGCTCTTCTTTCTTATATCTGAACAAAACAGGTCAATGTATACTTAGTTCACGATGCTGTGTCATAAAGGCTGATTTTACTTGCTAACCAGAGTTAAAATCGTGAGTGCTGCATGCAACAGCAATTTAAAATAAAGGACAATATAAAGGTTAAAGCATCAAAAGTAATCTAAAATTTCCCCAACTGTGTAGATTGAAATAAAAATGTAGGTCCTTCAGCTGAGACTGTGTGGTTGTTATTCTAGCCATTTTTTCTTCACATAAAAAAACAGTTTAATGAATTCTGCCTATTTAACTCTTTAAATGACAAAACGAAATCTACAGCTAATTAGACTGGTTTGGAGAAAAATATTCAGGAGCTATCCAAATTGAGTTAGAGAAGAATTAAATACCTACCTCATTGCCCTAAATGGTCCATTAGGTTATTACTGACTTTTATGGAAAGTTCTAGTAGATGTAAAGGCCTTCATTTGGACTTGAAGTATTTACAAAAAGGCATTCGTCTGTTTCATAATCATTTCTTGTTTTGCATTGCTCTTTAACGGGGTACCCATAGGTAGTTTTCTATGATCAAGTCAGAGCAAAACATTACATGCTCACCAAATTTTGATCTCACATTAAGTTTCTTAGACAAGCTAGTAGAGTGAAATCAAGCATATATACCCACGTTACTTTTGCTGTTGTTTTTAGAGATTTGATGCATGAATTTGTACTTCTGCACGCACACCTTCCTTCTTTCATTTGCCAGTATCATCATTTAGAAACATCTGGAACTTCCCCTTGGTTTCTTCATTGACAACCCAGCTATGTTTGTTCAGTCTTGGTATCCAACGTGCCGTAAAAAAATAAGAAAAATCCAGTTTTTAATTTCATAACACTCATTTTAAAAGTCCACTGAATCTTCAAAGAAGAATAAATTGCACTCAGTATAATAATTTTTTCCATTTTATGCACTGCTTTATGTTTTCCAAAGCATTCTCAGGTCCATGTAAATTCCCTTAACTAATTCCATCCAGTGGATGGAATAAATTATTCATTATAGGAAACTGAGGCGCTAGGTTTAGAGTACAAGTTAATGACACAGCAAGCATTAGAACTCAGATTTTCTGAGCAATTACTCCATGGATAATTGTATAATATTATGTATTTCATGGTATTCTAATTCTTGAAAATTGGTGTTCAGTGTATAATTCATATGGTGGCTTTTTGCTTATACAACGTCTTATTTCTAGACAATGCCAGATAACCAGAAAATATAATAGATTCTTATTTAAGGATAAACAAATATTCAAAAAAGATTTGTTTAGTGATTGTACTTGGTTAATGTTTTTTTCATTACCAGGATAATAGCTTTAATTAGTTTTTCTGTTGGAGATCTGGCTTTGATAATTTAACTATAAATAGTTTGTAGCGTGTCATGGCATATTATCTGATGGTATTTATAATATTAAAGAGTAAAATATCTATTTTAAGAATTTGAGCCAAATCATATTTGGCAGATTTATTTTTTATTTAGTTGAGGGCCAATAGGAAACCATGTTGAGTGTAGAATCTATAATGAATATGCTGTTGTTTCTGCTCATTATTCTGTACGATTCCATCACTTTTTAAAAGGCTTTTTTAGATTGTCCTTTAAATATATGCTCAGGTCTGTGAGGACATTGAATATTTGCAGCAGGAAAGCCCTGACCAACTAGCCCCAGGGCCAGCTCTTTGCTATGTATGAGATTTCAGACAAATCACAATCTCACTGGACTTTAGTTTACTTATATCTGAAAATTACAGCTGAACGAGAGTTCCAACACCTCTTCGGTCTCTCATATTCTGTCGTGTTTTATTATAAAGAGTGTATGTACGGTTGTTACTCTTCTATTACTTCTTCCAGTTCTGAGAAATACATCTAATGATTTGAGCTATGCATTATTTCTTAACATTCTCCCAGTAATGGATTCAGCATGGCTTTTCTGCGTGATGGTGATGGTAGCTGTTTTCTGAGCCCAGTCTAATGTATAGTCTGCTGGGTCTAGATGTGAAAACACTTTGCCTTTCCCTTTTCAGAAATGCCATAGTGTATTCTGAATTGAGTGTGTGCGTCCAGGGGAGAGTCTCACCTCGCCTTCTACAGCTGGGCTAAGTCCTTACCTCTTAGCAGTGGCCTTTGAAGTACTGAATAGCCGTCTAACAGTTTACTTGCATAAAAATGAGCTTTCTCCCTTTGTACCATTACAGCATCAGCTGCAGGATAACAGCAGGTATGTCTTTATTTTCGAGCTTCAAAGCTTGCTTGAAAAATAAAGGGTGGTTTTCTCATGAAATTTGGAAGGCTGTTTTTACTCATGTGTATCGGAATAATTGGGCTTTTGAAAATGCCATTTGGAAGTGGCTGCATCGATAGATATTTATGATATGTCACTACGGGCCCAGTTGGGCATGAGAAAGGAAGCGCAGGACATTACAGAAAGAACAAGACGTATTTCTTGGAGTAATTAGCATCTTTCATTCCTTTTACATGATTGGATTGTCAGAATAATAGCAATCCTTATGAAGACAGGTAAGGTAGTTGTTAATCCTATTTTCCAAAGGACACTGACGCTTGGAGAGGTTAAAGGACCTTGTCAAGAAGGGAACTACCTAAGTTGGGTCCCAACTGCAGGCTCCCTCACTCACACTGTCTGTGCTCTTTCTACCACACCATGCGTACAAAACAGTTAAATTGCATTATGTGTCGCAGATATTAGTGATGCAGGAAATGAGGGAGGGGGAAAGGATTGTAAAGTAGAATAGTCAGGAAAGGCTTTGCAGAGAAGGACCTTGAAGACTAAGGGAAGAGCCTAGACTTGTTGAAGAGGAGTAAATGGAGCATTCCAAGATGGCGGTAAGCACAGGGATTCTTAAGGAGGGAACGATTTTGTTGCCCTAGTTATTAAGGGAAGCCATTTACTTCTCTGGTCGTCTCTTAAGAGTTCCTCTGGTTCTCTGATGAACTTGCCTTTGCAAGATTAGTGTTCCTTCATTTTGATGGAGGCTTACAATGCCCGTGTGTGTGTGTGTGTGTGTGTGTGTGTGTGTGTGTGTGTGTGTTGGCCTATATTGTTTCCTACCATTTGATGTTTTTCTATTTTAAAAACTATCAGTTAAGAGGAGCTTATTTGACTGTTCCCCCATACTAATACTAGTTAAGTATTTTAATGAATAATACACTGAACTAGGACTCAGAACCTTAACTTAAAGCTCTTCGATGCAAGCTGCCACTTTCTGGAACTTAGTTTCCTCTTTTATAAATGAGGGAGTTGGGTCACATCATTAATTTTTACAAGGTGGGATTCCACGAAACGCCCTAGGGGTTGGGGGGTAGAGAGGTCACCAGAGCAGGGAGGACCCTGGCCTTTTGCTCCACCTGTGTTTCCACTCAAGCAACGGCATTTATTACTCTGTCATAGATTTAGGGTCCAGGCGCATTTGGGAAAAGGGATTCATTGATATTTTGTGTGAAAGAATATAAAATTGTTGGACCAGATGATCCTAAAGCTCAGCATTTCTATGATATCTGTTAAGTTGTTGTGTGTTATATACATTTTAAAAACCTTTCTTCGCCAGATAGAATAAGAGGTTAAACAGACTTGCCATATTCTTTCAGGTTATTTCAGGAAGCGTGTAAGTGCAAAGAGAATCGTTGATCCATACCGAGCAGTGTCCAAAGCACTTCTGAAATATTTCTTAGAAAATACACCATTGGAGAGGCTGTAAAACATTTCCCCTTTGACACTGTTTATTGTTAGGTCCATTTAAAGCCCTCTCAGGGAAGACTAACCAGTGAATCAGTGGTCCCTTCAACTAATAGTACATGTTTGAAAACTATAGACTTAACAATAACTGGTTTTCCATCTTCCTTATTAATATTAAGTTTTTGCATTTTGGGCAGGGGGCATTGTTTTGGAAGTCCCAATGTCTTGTCTTTTTCTCTTGCCTCTGCAGAAGGAAGAATCTTGTTCAAAAATGAGGTGAATAGATGCTCAGGTCCTCAAGAGCCTGGACAGCTATATGAGGTGTTTTAAAAACTGCCCCGACCGTCTTGCCACCCAGTCTCTTGTCATGAGGCCTGACGGGATGAATGTGCTGTGGCGGGCCCGCATCCTGCCCTGTAGGAACCGTGACTGCTGACCCGCCGAGCGCAAGCTGAGGACTGCATGTCATCTGCCAGTACAATGAAGGAAGTGGTTTATTGGTCACCCAGCACGGTGGCTGACTGGCTGCTGGAGAATGCTATGCCAGAATACTGTGAGCCTCTGGAACATTTCACAGGCCGGGACTTGATCAATCTAACCCAAGAGGATTTCACAAAACCCCCCTTGTGCCGAGTCTCCTCCGACAACGGGCAGCGTCTCTTGGACATGATAGAGACCCTGAAAATGGAGCACCACATGGAAGCACACAAGAATGGCCATGCCAACGGGCACCTCAGCATTGGCAGAGACGTCACCACCCCGGACGGCAGTTTCAGCATCAAGGTCAAACCCAACGGGATGCCAAATGGGTACAGGAAGGAGATGATCAAGATCCCCATGCCAGAGCCGGAGCGCTCCCAGTACCCCATGGAGTGGGGCAAAACGATTCTGGCCTTTCTTTATGCACTTTCCTGTTTTGTCCTCACCACAGTGATGATCTCGGTCGTCCATGAACGAGTGCCTCCTAAGGAGGTGCAGCCTCCACTACCGGACACGTTTTTTGACCATTTTAACCGGGTGCAGTGGGCCTTTTCTATTTGTGAAATTAACGGCATGATCCTTGTAGGACTCTGGTTAATTCAGTGGCTGCTCTTAAAATACAAGTAAGTAAAGCAAGAAACGCTCAGATTTGGGGATTGAGGGGTGTGCACTGCAGATGTCTTGTATTCATTATTTGGAAATGAAATTTGTCAAGCAGTGGAGACAAAGCATGTCATCTCCCACCCCTTTTTGAAGCCACATACCCAACGAAAGCTCTGGCAGTTTTAAGAAAAGGCCATGTTTATTGCCTTCTTTCTACAAGGTTTGTACAGAATGGTGAATAGAATTGTTCGAGATGCTGTTTTCGAACAGCATCTGTTTTCATGTCACAGGAGAGAAAACCCACAGATACCTTCAGAGGGCGCAGGCTGTTGAACCACAGATAAACTTTCCAACCTTGGTGTTACTATCTCACGAAACAAATTGTTGACAGTTGGCCTAAGCACCGTGAATGGCGGTACAGTATAGCTTTTCCCACACAGAAGCAGACCTCTGGAACCTTCGTAACATGTGTTTAAAGAGGTTTCACACATAGAATTCAGAACAGCTATTCCAGAGTGGCTTGGGCGTTGGGACAATGACATTCTCGGGGAATGACTTTGTTTAGGTAGGTGGAATGCAGATGAACCTGCATGGCTCTTCTGGAGTGTGTGGCAACTAGCAGCAGTGTGTGGCTGTTCCATTCCCGTTTCTCTGGATTTTAAATAGGCACCTTCTTTTAGTTTCAGGTGGATCTAAAGTGGCTTTCATGTCCCCAGCTCTAAACTCAGCACAGGTCCCCTCAGGCAAGCTGTTTACTTGGGTTGCCTGTAACAAACTAAGCACCTACTCCCTCGTCACTGATGTCTGGTTTTGCTATTATCAGAACATCTTTATGGCTTCCATGCAGAGGACTTGGAAACTGGCTTGTTAAGGAACTGAGTTTCTCCGTTGTGTTGAGTGTCTGTGTTTCGTGACCCATAGTATGGTTGAAGGTTAAGGAAATCATCTTAAATCTGGAAAACAAAATGCAGACAGTTTATGCTGAATATGATCTGACAGAAAAGATGAGTATTTTCCTGGTATGTTCATATGGACTGTGTTTTTCACCTTATAAACTACATATCTGCAAATGGAAATAAGAGCAGTTCCTGACTGCCAGGAAAAGAACTATAACTTGTGTAAAGGAAGTTGTTTAAGTGGCCACTGTTTATTTTGGGGCTGGTTTGGCAATCCTAGACTAAGCTAAATTTGAAATAGAAATGATGATCTGTGCTGCATTTGATTTGGTAGAAGACCCTTTTTTGTTTGTTTTAGTTTTAAGAGGCTAAATAAATAGGAATAAGCTTTGGAAATACGAGATGTTCATGAGTTTATTAATCACATTCTTTTGTGGCTGCCATTCTAATTCAGTTTCTGCTTTGACTTTTAAACTTTTGACTTCTAAACTTCTTTTCTTAAAAACACGTTAGAAAAAAATGCCAGTGTTTTTTCTTTAAAAAGTCAAGGTCAACTAAATTATGTTTCCTGTGTTTTTCGTGATGTTTATTGTGTTGTTTAGGAGAGTTTGTTTTCTGGTTTTTTATAAAAATTTTTACATGCAAGCAAATAGTTTACTGACCCAGAATAGAACTTTGAGTAAGTCATACCATGCATGAGTCCAAATATTTCACAAAACTGTGACTTTTAAATAATTTTATTTTTGTTATGGGAATAAAGGAAGGTCCTAACCATAGGGTTAATTTATTTGAAATATATTACTGCTTATATTTCTCTCAGCAGGGACTTTTTCTTATATCTGTTTCGCTTTAAGCGTTCCATTTGTGTATTTTACTGGTACTATTGCCAATACTGTATTCACTTGTATATTTAAATTATTAAGTAGCAATAAATCAATTAATTTGTGCCTTGGACAAAATTAACCCAGTGCTGGGTGGTGTGGGTAAACCTTTAAATCTCAGGAGCCTAGTTTTTCTAACAGGTAAAAAAAGGGGCCTCTCTGTTTAGGTGATTTCTGTTGTTCTCTACAACTATGTTTTATTTGATTCTAACATGATCGAAATGGGCCAAGTATGTTTGAATACTATTAGCTGCAGAGCATTTTTTTTTTTTTTTTTTTTTTTTGTCCAGAATACACCTAACTAAGGATTATGTCAAGTCCTCTCTCTGGCTTCCATGTTGGTATGCTAGGGACATGGGGAATGGAAGCCACCTGTTGTCACAGTAATCCTAAGCATCCCCACCCCTATACTACTGGGCCATGTCCCTGGTTTTCCATCTCCCTCCGTTGACCTCTCTTCCTTGCATATGGCACACCAGACATGTAAGGAGTAGGAAGAAAGATGCAGATTGACATGCCAGGCAGTGGGGATTGATGAACCGCCTTTCCCTAGCTCTGGTAAAGCAGACTGAAATGTTCTTTCGTGTCAGAGACCCCTTGTTTCTAATTATTTGCCTGTTGCAGTATAGGACTTTTATTTATCCAGCATGTTGGGGAAATGGATCTTTCTGGTTCTGGAATATTCTGTTTAACAGAGAGTTCACCTCTCCCTCCCTCTTTTGTGCTTGACTCTTCTGAGTCTTGACCCTTTACCCAGCCTCCACCATGAGACTTACCACTCAGGAGACACACTGTACACAACTCCTCAGACGTAAGCCTGATCGGCCAGTAATCCCAACGGGGAATTTTGCTTTGATTTTAAGAGTCTTGGGACCCTTAAAGAAATCAGCCTATTCCTTTTTGCTTCTGTATCTTCTACTTTTTAGAGAAGAATCAGAGGCTGAAACTGCACAGGATGACTTATTGAGAAACGAGATCACTGGGATTTGGGCAACATCCCCCAATAACACACATTTCAGCCAGATGTTTGAGGGGCTAGGAAACCTTAATGCTGAATCTGACATTGTGACATTTGGGTCTATCCTCAGGTGGTATGCAATTGTCCTTTACTGTTAAATGTAAGTTTTGGTTTTTGTACTTATTTTTTTATTTTTTTATTTTTTGCTTCCTTTCATTCTTACCATCTCCCCCTCATGTCTGTATGTATATATGTTTGTATACACATATATGCACATGGGATCGCCATGACATTGCATAGTGGAAAGCAACAATAATGCCTGTCCTTGAGAACTTTTTGATTTGTAAAATTGTAAATAATGTTGTCTCCCCATTTAGAATTGGACTTGCAAGCCAGTGACTAGGAAAAATTCCTGGGAAATCTCTGCATTTGTGTCAGACTTCACTGCAAAACAGGTATCCCTTGTTTTCAGAAAGCATGATAAAGAATATGTTGAACAGACTTCGTCAGGACTTGTCGTGCATGGCTAAATCATGGCTAACACATGGCTCCTCTGTGTGATGCGCGTGGCTCAACTCCAGTAGGACATTGTAAACACCTGGCAAAGAAGCAGGCCAAGGAGCAGGATTGTAGAACTTCCAAGTCAAGGGGTTTCTCGCCATCAGAGAAATCACTGACTTAGTGTGGCGATCGTAGTACCTCAGACTCAAACTTGTCCGAAAGTAGGTTTATCATCGTTTTCTTCCAGCTTCTTCCTCCTAGGTGAGCAGTGGCATTTCCTAGAAACCTAGCTTTTTTTACACAAATGCTGAGTTCTGTCCATTCTAATTTCACATTCATTACCTCTTTCTGTTCCTACCTATTGAAGTGTAGTGGGTGCTAAAACTCCTTATCACGGAGGCCCCACTCCTCAGCATGAAGCTCAGGGTTCTTCGTTATCTGGCCTTGATCTGTCCTGCGTCATCCTTAGCTACTCCAGTCCACAGTTTCCCAGGAACACTTGAAGCTCGTACCATATCCCATTCTGTGCCTTCTGTAGGTCTCCTTCACTGCAATATTTTAAGTTCCTTAAGGAAAAAGACTAGATCCTATTCCTCATTAATCTTTATATCCCACTGCCCTGTACAGAGTCTGATACAGAGAAAGTGCTCACTTAAAATGTATTTATTCATTCATTCCATGTGTATTTACTGAGCAACCTTCTATGTGCCAGGCACTGTTGTAGACCCTGGGGGTGCTGCAGTGAGCAGAGGCCACTGATGTCTCATGGAGCTTATATTCTGGCAAGGCTAACGCAGGCAGTAAACAAGTGAATATATAATACCAGGTACTGATAAGGGAAATGAAGAAAACTAAGCATAGAAAGGGTGAGAAAGTATTGGGGATAGAAGAGAGGGGCTGGTATTTTAGACAGGGTGATTGCAAGATGCCTCAGTGAGGTGAGGTTGAGCAGACACCTGAATCAAATGAGGGTGAACACCATGCAGGTCTTTGGGGCCAGAGCAGCCCAGACAGGAAATAGAGCAATTGCAGAGTCCCCGAGGTTTATTTGAGAACAGCTGGAGGCCTGTTTGGCAAAGTGACCTGCGTGGAAAGTGGTAGCACAGGAAATCAGCAAGGTGTGGATAGTGGATCAGGTAGGGCATTGTCAGCCGTGGCTAAATAGTTTGTATTTTGTTCTAAGTCATTAGAGGAGAATGATATGAACAAACTTATATTTTAAAAGACTCACTCTGGAGTGAACAGTTGTGTAGAGTTCTAGAGACTGGTGAAACTGTCACTGAGTAGGTTCTTTGAAAATTGATCCCATGCCAAAAGGGAAGGAACTGGAGAAGGGGAACGGTGTTGGCAGATCCTGCGTAAGACCTGCTGTCACAGCTGTGTTCAGAACTGTTTCTTGGGGCTTTGTTTGTCCTGCAGGAAGGAATAGATGCAATTTTCCAGTGTGGCTTTTCTAGGATCACACTCTTGAGAGTACTGGGATGGATTTTTAGATGTTTGGTGGCACTATGTATATTATATTCAAGAACCACTTAGGAAAAGATTTATTTTGTATTGTAACCTTTGATAAATGCTCTGGCTTTGGGGGCCTTATCTGATAGGTGGGTGTCTGCCAACATAAGAAAGTTTATCTACAGCACTTAGCTCTCTTTTATGAATGCAATGTAATTTCCAAGAGTATAATTTTGTGCTGATTGGCAACTGCTGCTCTCAGATGCTAATTTGATTATTTTAGGTTTGTTTTATTCAGCAGATAGCCTCTCCACTAACATTTTTTATCTTTCGTTTTACCCCATTGTAATTCCATCAGTGTTTCTTTTCACATTAAGTTGATTGAATCAAAGTACTTATCTTTTTCCTCTTCTAACCTCCAAGGTAGTTTATAACCACAGTTATTGTCAACATTTCTTCAATTGTTTTTAGGTCTTTGATGGTTATGATTAACTAAAGTTCTTAAAAGCTCTTGGTATAAAGCATTTGATATGAAGCAGGTCTCTCCAGGTTCCTGTTCAATAGAATTTATTTTCCAAGTTCCACAAGAGCCTTTTCTTAAGGCTGTTTTATTTTATTATAAATTGAGCTTATGCTGTGGACCACAGGCTACTCTCTAATGGAGCCTCAGGGCATCTTTACATTGAGTTATTTATCAAGAATTGTTGAAGACTGTATGCTAAAGAATGCTAAAGATGCAGCAGCACCGCAAAACAAAGCTGCAAAGAGGTTATCTTCTGAGGAATTTGTTCTCATTGTAAAATCTCAGTTTTTAAAAGTATGTGTTGTCCAAACTCTATGCAAGTATAAAACACAAGAGGACAAAAATTCCCTCATGTTCTTGAAGCTATTGGGGGTTATCGATTCCATTATTTAATTGGCTGATAAGCTGTCATACTCCTCTCCAGCAATAAAGCAAGATAAGAGCTCGGGGAGAACCTCTTCCCCTCCTTTCTTCTTCTTCAACACGTACCCGCATCTGTTATGTGCTTATTCAGAGTCTGTTTCTTTTCATCCATGTTGTCAAAAATCATTATCATCCTATTCAAGTGGCAGATTCCAAACCAGCTAATATTTGAGTAACAAGAAATTTTTATATGCATCGTATCATGTGATCTAATCACTCCTCAAAATAAGTAGTGTTATTCGCTCTCAGTGAGGAGAACTAAGACTCAGAGGAGCTATTGACTTGCCCGAGGTCCCACATGGTATATTTTGGGGATCGAAGGCAGTTCAGTATAAATTCAGTTTAGGTCATGGTATGACACACACCTATTCATAATATATATAGTACATGTGTATTGTTAAATGGTCTCAAATGGTCTGGAAATACAGTTTCTTAGTAGGTATAGTGGTATCGATTCTGTGCATAGGACAGATAGAATAAAACAAGTGTTTGATAATCAGGTTTATGTGTCATATACCATCTGGGACACACGTGCATTTGCCCCAGAAGGGAACTGCCACCTCTGAGAGCTTTCATGTGTCGCTGTTCCACCATAGTGTATAGAAAATGTACTTAGCTCTGTCCTGACTGTTGTCCTATAACCCTACGTGTGACATGGGACCTCCTCACTACCGGTCTGGGAAATCCCCTGCGCCACCAACTTCCGTCATGATTTTCCCCTGAAGACCGCTGACCAGGAGTGCCCAACCTTCTTCTTTCCCTTTCTGTTTCTAGTAAGTTTTCTCCTCTCCCATTAATTCTGACCCATTGTCCATCTGAGCTGTAGAGCCTGGGTTGAAATCCTGTTTTCTTTCATTCCCTGGGGAACTTCCCTGTCCTGTTCCCATACAGTGTGACCTCCAAGGCTTTCGCAGGCCTCTGCTTCGCCTCCTTTTACCAGGGGCACTATTCTGAGCGGGGAAGAACAGTCATTGCAGGGGCTAGGTGACAGATTCAGCCCCAGGCTGTGTCCGCTTCTCTGTTGTGGCGTTAGGTAATTGGTGACCTTAGTGCTTTCAGTTTCTAAGTTTTACCAATTTAGGTTTCAAGACCTAAATACTAGCTTAGCCTTAGGAATTGAAGGGAAACTAGATTCATCCTCTATAGCTCCCTAAATTTCAGTAACCCTCGCAATCTGGCTTTTAAGTTACCATAAATATTATAAGGGGAAGAGAGAGAAAAATACATAGATGCAATACATTAGTTTTCATGAGTTAAGTTTTATTTAGGTTGGTGCAAGAGTAAGTGCGGTTTAAAAGGTTAAAAATAATTGCAAAAACTGCAATTACTTTTGCACCAACCTAATGTAACACTAAAGAAAATTAAGTAATAACATGTTAGTAGGCCGATTAGAAGACAACGGTAAACAAAAAGAAGACAAAGGTAAAAAAAGAAAAAAAAGATACCGATATCATGTTGCCAGAGGTAAATATTAATCGTATCGTAATATTTGGGTTCACATCCCTTTTAATATTTTTTTGGGTGCTCATTTATTCATAATATATACAGTACATGTGTATTGTTAAATGGTCTCTCATTTGCCTTATATTTTACAGCATGCCCAGGGATTATCTCTTTCCTTCTTCTCTTAAACAACCACCGGCCTAATTATTCGTGATCTGATGTAGAAGTCACCATATCTGTCCCCTACCGGCCTGTCAGTATGGTGACTGTGGCAGTTAAGCATTCAGTTATCCTGTAAATCTTACTAGTTTAAGATCATTCTTTCCCTCCAGCCACCTACTAACAGAATGAATTTTGTCAAGTCACTTACCTACTGTAGTAGCAGTTTCCTAACCTACAAAGTGGGAATGATGAAACAGTGTGTATCTCGGTGCTGTTGTGTGGATTGAGTGAGAGAATATGTACAAAGCACTTGGCTGAATCTTTGGCCTCCTCCTGGTTCCCAGACCTCCCATCCCCATCGTAGTAAATGGCATCTCTGTCCTCCTCTGGCTGTCAGGCCAGATGTCTTGGTTTTGTTCTTGGTATTTGCTTCCACCCCACATCTGGTCTCTCTGTTAACCCCTACTTTTCACCACCTCTGTCGCTGCCCTCGGTCTAACCACTGTCATCTCTTGCCTGGGTTGTTGAGAGGGCCTCCAGCTGGTCTCTGTGTTTCCGTTCTTGCTTCCCTTAAGTCATTGTCAGCTTGGCAGACAGAGTGTGGCGGTGTAAGAGTGAGCTCTTCTCCCACCTCATCTAGCATTAAGGCCAGAGTCCTCCTGCTGACCAAGGAGGCGCTGTCAGACCCCACACTCTGTCCTCCTGGAGCGCACGCCCTCATGCACTCCACACTCTGGCCCCTTTGGTCAGCAGGCACTCCTGCACGCTCGTCTCTAATTTGGAATCTTCCCCCACAGATGTCCTCCTGGCTAACCCCCTCATACGCAGGGATGCCTTCTCTGACCAGCTTAGCCCCAAATTGTAAACTCTCTTCCCCCAGTGACAGTCTCACTTAATTTTACTCTTTAGCACTTATTGAACATGCTCTATATTTTACTTATTTATCCTATGTGTTGTTTGTGTCCTCCACTGGACTGTAAGCACCACAAGGCAGGTTTGTGTCCGTTCTGTTCACTGCTGTATTCCTAGTGCCCAGAATAATGCCTAGAACGTAACATTTTTGTTCTGTGAATAAATGAAAATAGCAGCAGTTAGCATTTATGGAGTATTGCTCTATGCTAGTTACTGTGCCTAGAGTCCGATAAATGTTAGCCGCTGCTGGTGATGTCTATGCTTGTTATGTTTCTAGAAACCTCCTGTTAAAACTGAGAGTATGTTACTTTTCAGGGTAATCTATTAGCCCCAGAGCAAATATGAAGTGTTTAGTTCCACTAGCTGTGACTGAACAAGCAAGCCCCTAAGAATGTGACTCAAGGTGATTAACTTTTGATGAAGGGAAGGAATGAGAAAAGATCTGGGTAAACATGTACATATTTGCATTTTATATACCATATGTACATATTTGTATCATATATATACACACATATTTATACACACATGTGTTTATTACAGAGGGTGTCCAAAAAATGTATACACATTTCAAGAAAGGAAAAAACTATTGAAATTAAAATACTCAATATATGCCGATAACAAAAGATGAATACAAGTCATGTGCATACATTTTTTTGGCACCCCTGTATATGTATATATATACATATACACACATATGTACATATACTATGTTTGTTAATAGCCTAAAATACCAAGAAATATAGCTCCTTTTGTTTTGTACATATGTATGTAGTAGTTTGTGGATGATACTTGATTTTAATTCTACATAACTATCTCCAGTAGATCAGATCGAGATTGTCATTCAGATCTTACAGAGGAACATTTTTTCTTTACCTTACATTACAGTCTATCATATTTTGCCATGTACTATGCACACCTGTGTTTTTGGCCCAAACTTTCAGGGGAAAAAAATCTTTCATTTTAATTTTTTAATTCAAATTTTTATTTGTTTACATTTAGGTACTTGTTTTTTGTATTATAAAGGAATTTTAGCACTTATTTTTTAGATATGATGGTACAAGAAATTTTATGTAACAAATAATTACAAAACACAAGAACAGATACAAGGTCCAAGAAATTTTATGTACCGGTAACAAATTTACCATATTTACCTATCATAGAAGACCAAGAACTCGTAGTCCTTGCAAGTTCCAAACCTGTTATCATATTCCAGGGTATTATTTTGCATACAGATAAAATTATTGATTTCTAGAGTTACACTTTTAACTCCTAAGCATAAATAAAAGAATTAAAAACATTTATACAGATGTGGAATTAGTACCGCCCATGTATAATGCACGTTCTTATTTTTCCCTCACAAATTTTGGCAAAAAAGTATGCATTATGCACGGCAAAATGCAGTATATTTAACCCAGGAAATAATATACTTTTAACAGGTAAGTTGAGTGGAGATCATTTTATAGTGTGATGTGTTCTTTGCAAATTCTCTAAACCAGGATCATTTCCTAAACTTAATGAACTTTTGCAGTATATTTCAGATCTTTACATGGGACTTAGGAAAAAAAAAAAATCAAAGCCACTGCCTTTTCTAAACTTGACAGTTTCACTAGTGAAAAGAACAGCTACCGTAATTGAAAGTCTAGAGACCTGGGTTTTGTGTGGTGCTTTCATTGACTGAGTCTCTGGCCCCCTATACTTAGTATTTAAACTCTTTACATCTTAATTTTTCCTTCTGTAAAATGGGATAATGATATAGGTTAAACAGGAATGTGGTTAAAATAATTAACACCATAGATGTAAAATCTTTTTGAGTTGGATCTTAAAAAGGCAAAAAGACACTGCATATAGAGACACATTGTTGGGCTGGGCGTTGGTTATGTGTCATTGTCCTGATTCACAGAGTGTGTCATCCACCCTGTGTGGGAATGCAGCAATACTAAATGAGTTATAGGTCTCCTAAGAGAGCATATAGTTTCACTTCTCTATGTGTTGTACAGCATTTTTTCTTTCCCTTTCATTTGTTTTACAAACCTTTCCCTGGAGTTTTCTTTCCCGAAGTACTGAATGAAGCCTGGGCTTTCACGAATGACCATCTGGAGCCACTGAGACTCCTGTGATGGGTAGAAAGCACATATGGGGTGATGAGGAGATGTCGAGGGAAGGGAGAGATCACAGTCCCCCATGTCCAGGGTGTACAGTCCTAGTTGGATGAATGCAGCAATCAGCAAATGTTGTAAATTGAAATGTAAGTGCGCAAGGGATGCAGAGTGAAGGATCGGCGAGCATCACAGCAGGGTAATTTTGGCAGGTATATGGAAAAGTTTAAAGCGCAGACATTTGTGGAAAGAAGCAGGGAAAGATTTCTCAGAGGGAGTAAGAAGCGAAGCTCTACAGCAAAGAGCTGTATGATATTGCCAGTATCACAGGTACCATCGTAAACCTCACAGGGACTGAAAGATGACCAAGACAGCTTCGCGTAAGAGCTGCCTCTGATAGAAGGGATGAGACCTTCTGTTGTAATGGTAATGCCAATTTTACTATTAAAAATACCGTAGCATAGAAACAAAGCTGTGAAGTGATTCAGAGGAAGAAGTGACTCTGTCCAGTTGGGGATATCTGGAAGTCTCCATGCAGATGTGGATGGATAGGATTGTAGGAGACTGGATAATGGGAGAGACCAGGGAAAGAGATTTGCTGGCAAAAGCAAGAAACTCGGGGTTTAGTGGCCCCTTTTGTGGCCAGATCAGTGGGGTTCGCATCTGCAGATAAGATAGGTAAGAGAACTTGAGGACATGTAAAGGGGCGTCAGGAGGGGAAGTTGAACTTCAGTAGGCCGTGGTAAGCCATTGCACAACCCAGGGAATCCAAGGGTTAGTAGCAAGGAGTTAAAGGGAGGAAAACATGTTAGAAACTCTTTGGAGTTGGCAGTCAACAGAATGTGGGATGGGGGAAGGGGCTCTGGAGAAGTGAGAACAGAAGGATGAGATAGCGAGCCCCAGGGAACTTCTTTAGAGTAGGCGGTCTCTCAGAGACCTGAGTGACAGGCAGTGTTCTAGGAGTCCAGGCAGAGGGAGTGGCTGGCACAAAGGCCCTACCTGATGCAGGAGGGTCTTTGCATGGGGTGTTCACAGAGCCCCACAGGCATTGGACTGAAGCTGGATTCTAGACAACGACGAGAACAGCAGTAGCTGAGGTTGGAGAGAGGCAGTCTTTAAGGGCCTCGTGAGCTTGGTGAAGGATTTGGATTCTACTCAAGACACATTTGGCAACCACTGGCGAGTTTTAAAGGACATACTCTGTTTAACTGTTTAAGAAGAGATGATTCTGGCTGCTGTATGTGGAGTGGCTGTTAGGGAGACATCAGTGGAATTAGGAAAAACAGATGGAAGGTCATTGTGGAAGTTCAGGCAAGATAAAATGCTGAGACTTGGATGGCATTTCAGAATGACTGATTATACCTGGGGGCAGTGGGTGGTGAGCAAATCTAACTAGGCACAGAGTGTGCAGACAATAATGAAAAAGGTTGCATTTAGTGTTGGGTGTGTGGAAGGATTTTTTTCAGTAGTATAATAACATAGTTATTAAATTATTATCGGAATACTCATTTTGTAGAGTTCTGGGATAATATGAAATGTGGCATAAAATACAAATTCAGTGAAAATTCTGAGTTACATAGATTTTGAAATGCAACTTAAATGTGGTAGGTTGTTGGCTCATCTATAGTTACACAGCAGTGGAGTCTCAAAATAAAACTGGGATTTCTTACACAATTTGAAGCAGTTTCCTGAATTTTTTTGTCTGGTGTCATATATTTATATTTCAGCTTTAAACTCTCTGAACCACAATTTTCCCATCTGTAAAGTAAGGATCATAGCCATGCATTGCAGGTCGTTTTAAGAGCTAGGTGGCATAGAGTTTGGCATGTAGGTGATATTTGGCAAAACCATAGCTACTCCTAATAACACCCTGGGGAAGTACCTCAATAGCATTCCTCTGAATTGTAAGAAAGAGATACCCTTTTCCTCCGTTTGCTGGTGAGGAAGCTAATTTCTAAGGAAATTAGTTGAGATGGTACAGGTCGGAAACAGGCCTTTGTTAAATGTAGAGCTAGCGTCTGTATAAAGATAAGCTCTGTTTCACCTTGTTCGTGCTGCACAGACTGGAATTGCTAATCAGAGACCTGAATCGTGCCGCGACCTCAGTGACTGCTCCACAGTTGTGGGCCTCCCTGATTCCGTGTTACAGTTACGTGTGCTCTCCCACTTGTTGACTGTCTCTTAGTTTGGAATTGTGGCTTAGTTCCACTCCCATGTATCAGGGCCTGTTTATTTCTAAAAGCCAATAGCTTCCACAAAGAGCTTGCAGGCCAGTTCTGAGCACTGAATAAATTACATATATGTTCTGGCTGTGGATTAGTTAAAAGAGGTAACAAAAGAACTGTCCAGTACTTTATTAGGTTGGTGCAACAGTAATTGCGGTTTAAAAGGTTAAAAAAAAAAAAAAAATTGCAGAAACCGCGATTACTTTCGCACCAACCTAATAATAATACTTCCCAGTATATTCATTTCTTTCACCATTTTTTCTTTAGAATTTTAGACCATCGTAGCACATGCCAAAAACACTGTAGTGCTGCTACTTTTAAATAGTAGTATTTAATCAGGTTTTGAGTACTTTTTCCTTTTTAAATAGGGATATTTGAAAAATAAAAATGTAAGATGTATAATACATAAAAATAAAGCTACCTGTGCTGGATATGACATGCTATTCTACCAATAATAATTATTTATCAAACATTAACATTTTCATTTATATTTCCTTTTAATCAAATTCAACAAGTATGTTTTTCTTTTCTCTCAAGAAAAAG
Organism: Rhinolophus sinicus; assembly: GCF_057876585.1. NCBI lineage: Eukaryota > Metazoa > Chordata > Mammalia > Chiroptera > Rhinolophidae > Rhinolophus > Rhinolophus sinicus. The sequence continues at coordinate 33,465,932 of NC_142515.1, forward strand.
TAGTAACGAACCTATTACTCAAATACTTGGGAGAAGGAGAACCAAGAACCAAATACAAGCGTCTGTGAAGTGATAGTCATTACAAAGTGTGAGCAGATGGCAACAGGCATCTTTCTAACATGAAAGGAGAGATGTAGCTCATATGAATATGAGGGGAATGCCATTGTGCTTTGGGGAATTACAACCTGCATTTTGTTCTTGGCATTCGTTTAATTTCCAGTAGTATCTCATTAACATTTCTTCTGTGACTTTTTTTGTGGCATTATTACATTTTTAACCACTTTAAATCTTTTTTTAAACACATTTTGAACTTTTAAACCTTTAAGTTAAGAATTCTAATGTGTGAAATTCTTTAAGGAAATTCGTATCTTCATTGCATACAGTTCTTTGAAACACTTTCATATCCTGCCCTTTAAAGTCTATGGTAGGAGATCCTTGTTTAACATTATACATTGAAGATATTCTAGGCTTAATTTCAAAAAGATTAAGTAAATGCCAAAGATCAGAGGCTTCTTATAAACAACCTTCCAACTTATCACCTCGTTAACACTGGGTAAAGTCTTTTGACTTTTTCATTTCAAGGCAAATAGTAAATATGACAGAATCTTCTTTTTTTTTTTTTTTTTAATTTTTATTGGGGAATATTGGGGAACAGTGTGTTTTTCCAGGGCCCATCAGCTCCAAGTCGTTTTGTTCTTCAGTCTAGTTGTGGAGGGCGCAGCTCAGCTGCAAGTCCAGTCGCCAATTTCAATCTTTAGTTGCAGGGGGCGCAGCCCACCATCCCATGCGGGAATTGAACTGGCAACCTGTTGTTGAGAGCTTGCGCTCTAACCAACTGAGCCATCTGGCCACCCCTCCTGCAGCTCAGCGGCAGCTCATTGTCTTCAGTCTAGTTGGGGAGGATGTAACTCACTGGCCCATGTGGGAATTGAACTGGCAACCCTGTTGTTAAGAGCTCGCGCTCTAACCAACTGAGCCATCAGGCCGCTCCATGACTGAATCTTTAGTGTTTGTTATTTTAAAAATATTTTTGTGAAGAGATTAGTCTTTTCTCATCCTTTATCATTTTTTCACATAACCTCATTCTCAGATGTTTCTGAATTCCTTTTACAGCTATTCATATGTGACTCAAATTTGAGATATGGAAATATTATTGGCATGTGTGTACATGTATCTTTTGTGTACCATGAGACAATCATGTGCAGTGTTTTTAAGATGGTATTCTTGACCAAAATTGAGTGATGGCAGTCATTTTCTTTCTCCATACAAGTTAACACATGTAGATTTAGCAGGTTTCTGTCTTAGATGTTTCTAGTGTAGTTCAAGTGAAATTGCGGGGAATTTCTATTTGTTTGAGCAGAATGGCTAGAGAGGACATTTCCTTTTGATGAAAGATGACCATTACATCTTACAATATAAAATTCAGTTTTGTATTTCAAGTATTCTTGTTAAGACATTTATGGCCTAGTATTATTCTCTAGTATTGTCCTTCTTTATATTGTTTGATTATATCGTGCTTTCATCATACTTGAAATTAGAGACATACACCTTTAGAAGACAGCTTTATGCTGAATAAAGTCTCATCCTGGGAGGTGACACACACAGTTTCACTAAGATGGTAAACAATTATGGCTCAGTTTCTGAAATCTGGGTAAGGAGACAAAAGAACCCAGACTCTCCCCATACAACCTAAGTGACTTAACTTACGTGAACTGTGCAGTTATGTGTGAAATGCTTATATAGTTGCATGGGTTATTTTTAAAGTTAATTTTTAATCTCCCAAGTGACATTACTTCATTCCTGTTATTTAAACAAAAAAATACAAAAGATACAAATTCTCCTTCAGTTACCACACTTCAGTAGGAAGATCTACCCTGCTTAAAAGTAGAACCACACTATACAATCATAGAGTGATCACATATTCCATGTTCTCAGAGGAAAGCCAGTCCATTGTTTCTGATTTTTCTTTTCTTTTTTCTTTTTTTGGTCATTTAACTCAAGGTGCCCCACGCCAAGGAAAAGTTTGAACTCCCCAAGTTGAGAAAGAGGAGACCCCGGGGACTGTAATTCTGGCCTGTGGTGGGCAGAGCAAGATAGAAGTAGAGAAGGAAGGAGCGTTACTGTCCAAGCATACACTTAAGTTTGTACAGCTGAATCTAATTGAATTAAACCTGTGTGGAATTTGTGATTAGCAGACATTATCAAACTCAATATACATGTTCATATGTATATATCAAGTAATTTCATTAGAACCACTCAACAATTTGAAGTGGAAAAGATTTCTAATTCTTGGTTATTTTGTTATCCACCATATAAACTATATATTTGATGGCTATCATTGTGCGCATATGGCAGGGATTTTTCATACATTTGTAATGTTATTATACCTGGTTTACAGATTAGGAGACTGAGACACAGAGGTGTCAATAGCGTATCCCAAGGCCACATAGTAAGCAGAGAGGGAGATGGGGGTGGGATGCTGTCATTTCAAACAGGCTCTTTTCTTGGCATCAGGCTTCCTCAGAGATCGTCTGAGAGAATCAGTTTCTCAGATGTACAAGTAAAATTGTTTAATGTTGTCGGCTCATTAAATGTCGGAAAAGTTTGAATTCTCATTTTAATGTCATTCTAACTTTCTAAACATCTTCCCTTTTATAACAGAAAAGACACTTAATATTGAACCACAGATACTGAGTGGGCTCTGACCAATCAGATTGGGCCCCACTTGTACGTCAGTTAAATGTCAACTCAGGCTTAAGGCCTCACGAAGCCTAATGAGTAGCAATATAGTGTTTTAAACTTTTCTGGCCAGTTAATATTTTAAAAAAGAGAAAAATACCCACTGCATCATTCTCAAAGTTCGCACCTTAATCTGCTGTTAGCTATAGTTATTCGGATTTTAAGCTCTCAAGTAGTTTTTTTGGTTTGTTTGTTTTTTTGGGTCATTGAAAACTTAAAATAAATAAACCTGCAGAATTTCATGACTGAGTGTCTGCCCTGTTTTTCCCTTTTTCTAGGTCTATTATTAGCAGAAGATTTTTCTGCATAGTTGGCACGCTGTACCTGTATCGATGTATTACAATGTATGTAACTACACTCCCAGTACCTGGTATGCATTTCAACTGCTCTCCGAAGGTAAACCATTCCTCACTGTCATTTCCCTTTTTTGTTTGTTTCTCATCTTGCCCAGAGGTCCTTTGACAGAGGCCAAAGGTGAAAATTTCTTTAGAATATAGTCAAGTCCCTCCACCCTCATCTGGGAATGTTACAAAGCAATATGGCTAGGTAGCCCCACCCTTCTCAGAATTTCCGGACCCTGCCAGTACTTCTCAGCTGGGGAAATATGTGGTCTAGTTAGTGTGCTGGAAGCAGTTAAGCCTTGTGGGTGTAGCTCTTTGGTTTCCTGCCAAAGTTTTAAAATATCGTTCACTCCCTTGACACAGATCCAAAAGCTTTTGTATGGTTTTTCACTCTCTTAGATGGAAAGTTTGGTTTCAAATGGTATTTTTTCCTTCTTTCTATTAATCCCTACAGCAGAAATCTGTAACAGCAGCGCAAGAGACACTATTCCTTACATTCTCCACCCACCCAAATAATATCACTGCTCTCCAGAGCTGCATTTTGCCGTATTTATGGATCTTCTCTAGTAGCATAGAAGCCTTTCTTTAAAATAAACTTCATTCCTCTCTTATTGTTTCTACCTGTACCTTGGAATAATTTCAACTAAGGGAGAGCATTGGAAATGTATGAAATAGTTAGCAGAAGATTTAATTTTAGAAATATTAACCTGCATTAATGCAATAAGAAGTAAAAGAGACAAGTTCCTTTGATTCAGTTGGGAGAAAATACTACAGTGTGTTTGCAATCATTTCTTTGCACTGCTCTTGTGCTGGTGAAACACCCTTTCAACTTCATCCCTTTGTACTTTTGTTCCTTCCAGAAGAGAGATTCTCCCTGCCACAACCTTGGAAGAGGGCTGAAAAAGTGACTTTGGGTTTTTAAAGCGATGTCTTTATCATTTGAAATTTTGGATTCCTTTACATGGGTTTTCTTACTGTGGTCTGCCCTTCTTCCTTGACTTACGTATGTGTTCAGAGAGGTAGCTAGTTTCTTACTTCACTCTTCCCATTTTTGCTGCAGACTGTTCCTTAACTCTGGAGAAGCCATCATCAATAAGGAATGTTCCCCATGTTCCACCATCTGCATCAGCAGTCCTCTCTGCACCTTCCCTCTTGCTCTTTCTTCTGCCCTTCCAAAGAAGCCAGCCTCACATCTTCTTTACCCTCCATAAAATCTCTCAAGCACTTGCCTGCAGCCCCTGGGTCATAGGAAATACCTTGTTATTGAGAATCCAAAGATATAGACTTGCTGGGAGGCTGGCTTGTTAAGAAATATGCCCTTAGTAGTAGGATGACTGTTTAGGATATTTGCCTAAGTTTAGTTCAACTCCTTTAAAAAGTATGTCTGTGCAGAAATTCCCCTTGGTGGGAAATTTCTCCACCAAGGAACATGTCACACCCATTTAGATAGATGTGTGATCTGGTCAGGTACACGTTGAAAACAGATCCAACGTCAAAGGGACATGCTGTATAGCCTTGCTCCCTACGCTAGCTCTAGCTTTGCTTCTTCTTAGGACCTCTGTAGCTCCACCCGGTTGCAGGCAAGCCCAAGCTTGGTTAGCACGGGCAGGTACAGTCAGCTTGAGCCATCAGCGTATCTAACCAAGAGCCACTGACAAAATAGCTTGTGGGTTTTCTTGGTAAAGGCAGGGGTAATGGCAAGAACTGTGCCAAAAACGAAACCCAAACCCAAACATTTGTCACTCATTTATTGTATTTCCAGAAATCCCAAATTGGGCCATCATTCTGTGACGGTCTCTTGGAAATTAGAATCTTTCAAATAAAGTATATAAGAGAGGGTAAAATGTTACCATAGCTTAGCAAAAATTATCAGTTAAAACTCATGAAGTCTAATTACTTCTTTTGTAGAACAGGGCTCTTGGAAGAAAGGATTCAGAAAACATTTTTTTTTTTTAATTCTGAAAATGTTCAGATATATCCCAAAGTAAAGAAACTAGTGTAAGGAACCTCCACATACCCAACACTCAGATTCAGTAATTATCAGGATTTGCTGCATTTACTTCATCTGCTCTTTTTCGTTTTGAAGCAATTTTTTTTAAAAACATCTAAGACAATGTCATTTTATTGCTACATACTTTAGAGTGCATCTAAAATTTTTGGATATCTTATTGTATAACTTTAATGCTATTGGTACGTTCAACACAATTAACAGTAATTCTTTGGTATCACAGTTATCAGTTGGTGGACTATCTGAATTGCCTGAAAAATGCCTTTTTTTAAAGTTGATTTGTATAAATTAGGATACAAAGTCTTTATATTACATACAGTTGTTCTAAGTCTCTAATTCTAGACCAGTCCTCTCTCCCTCCCTCCCTCCCTCCTTCCTTCTCTTCTTCCCCTCCCCCCACACCCCATCTGCAATTTGTAGAAACCAGATCAGTTGTTCTGTAGAGTATACCACATTCTGAATTTATCTGTTTGTTTCTTTTTAGTGTCAATTAACTGTTTCCTCTCCCCTTCATATTTCCTCTAAATAGAAAGTTGTCTCTGGAGACTTGATTTGATTTAATTTTAGCTTGCTTGGCAAGAACACTTCACAGGTAAAACAGAATGATTTCTGAAGCTAGGCAGCAGAATTAGAAAAAGGCCTGCAGACTGCCACCCTTTGGAATAGCAGATCAAGCTTAAGAAATTCAATGGTCAGTCAAGGGCTGGAATGCTGCATTGATGAACAGTGTCAGAAAGGAGAGAAAGGTAACACCAGAGAGAGATCCCGGAGACCTGCTTTATCTACCCTAGAGTCATACCCGGGGCCATGTTTCAAAATTGAAAGGAACCTTTCTAAAAGTCATCCAGTCCATGTTCTATTTGATGTCTCTCAATAGCCTCACCACCAAGTCTTGATAAACATCTCTCTGAACCATTGCACAGAGAGGGAATGTGTTGCCTTGGAAAAATGCAAAGCTACCCAGTAGTGGAAAGAACGCTGAGGTCAGAGTTAGGATGATCTTGCACTGCTACTTACTAACTGGGTGGCAGTTGCACTTAACATCTCAGAGCTTCAGTTCCTTTGTTGGCAAAACAGGGCTAATGACACTTTTTGTATCTTTCTTAAGGAGTTGTGAGAATGAACGAAGGCAATACACAGGGCTTCTGTCAATGTAAAATGCTCACAGAAATAAGAAGAGAACTTGGTGTCGTCATCACGCTTCAACCCCTAGACTCTTATTCGTCCAGCATTCGTAAAATGCTGTAGGAAGGGCCCCAAGTTAAGCCACTGGCCCTAGGGATGGAAAGGGAGAGACAGATTTGAACAAAGCTTAAGTGGCTGAATCAATACAACTTGGTATTCACTATGATGTAGGGAATGAGGATAGAAAGGAAGGATTTCAAAGGCAACTGGGTTTTACCACTGCAATCGTTATAAGGGAAGGAGGAAAAGGGAGTTAATGACTTAAGATTAAACAACTAGAGATTGAGGTACTTGTGAGAGATCTAAATGGTGGTGTCCAGGACATGTCTAAAGTCGAGGGGAAAAAATCCGAGCTAGAAATTAAATATTTGTGATTCATCATATTCTAGATGGTGTTCAAGCTGTAGGTATGGATGAAAAGGCCAAAGATAGTACATAGTGGTGCAGTGTTTCTAGAATTGGATATTCCCTGATAAGAGGCACCATTTAAGGCCTGTCACTTGGTGGACAGATGCCCATACAGTTATCAGTCATCATTAAATTACAGGGAAAGAGAGTTGAGCTTTAGAATATGACTTCCTGTTTAACATAATCATGTGAATTTAATCTTGGTTCTGCCATCAGATTAAACCCCATAATTAGTACACTTTAGTTGTCCCTTAATGCCAGTACTCAAAATGCATGGAAAACTGTTCCAACATGTTTGCAGCAGTAATTATGAAAATTGTTCCTATTGTTCATTCATTTAATGGTGGTGTACTCTTCACTTCGCAAAATGTAATAGCTTGAGAAATAATTGTTCTGTGAAATGATTACACGAGGAAGAGAACTGCGCCTCCCTGTCCCCCCATCAAATGCTTCTACAACAAAGATAAGGCCCTGAGAAACATGGAAGGGCAAGGAGGTGTGTTCAGTTCCTAGATTAGAAATCTGGGAAGCACGTGTCCTATATCCCAGTGTACGGGTGTGCTGGGCTTACACTAGAGGCGGCCAAATTTTTGATATTTTGATTAGCCCATGTTAAGCTCATCACAGCTTTTCGCCAAGGAGCATGTATACAAACCCAGAAATAACCGCTTATCATCTTGTTCCAACTGTTTAGGATTCTGTTAAAAAACTAAAAAGCAAAAAAGGGCAGAAGCACTTGAGAATTATTTGGTCTTCTAAGCTTTCTCTAAGAAGTTTTTTTCTGTTTTAGCAAACGCCAAAAGGTAAAACAAAACAAAATACTACCCTAAGCCCCAGAGTCACAGGCAGCCTAATGCTCACGGAAGGGAAGGAAAATAACTCATGCTGTTTTCAACTCTCATTTTAATAATCATGGGAGTTAATCTGGTGACTAAGCATTCAAGTGAGATGTATGTTGTGTTCTGTTTTATGGTCTTAGTGATGAACTTGATTTGAAAACTTAAAAAGAGAGAGTTCTGTTACAGCCAGGATACTTAGCTGGCTAATTCATTAATCTGACATGGTGTTTTCAGTGAAACAATTCTCTTAAACTTGAAAAACATGTTTGTTCCCCCCCCCCCCCCAACACATTTGAACATAGCCCACTGTTGCACAAGGGTTACGTTTGGGTGGCATCTGAGGTTAATTTAATTGTTCAGTGGAACAATAAAATACAAATGTAATAACAGAAAGGCCTGCCTATTCTCTTCTGCCACTGTCAGTCCTTCTGCATTACAGAAATTAGAAAGATCAAAGCACCTCCTTACGAGCTTCACTGCTAAGCCTCTTGTGACGGTCATCAGCCTAAAAGTCTCTTTTTCTGTCATAAGTTTAGTCTTAGGCAAAAGATTCACTGCTCTTTAGGATTTGATAACCTTTTTGAGTTCCTCCTTACATTCTCAGCTAGTAGCTTGAGTGTTCCAAGCTGCCCTCCATGCTGACAAATTGTGATATTCTGATTAGCTCCTGCTAACCTTATCAGTATTTCAGAATATGGCTTGTATTCTTTTATCAAAATAGCTTCGTGTCATCCTGTTGAATTGTATAGAATTTAAATTGTCGATGCTTGATTTTACCTAATTTTCTGCTTGCCTGCCAGTTCCTTATTGTCAGTATAATTTCTCTTGTTGTTCATTCTCATTTGTTCATTCTCTGCATGTAATTTTCAGGGACCTTCCCCATCCGAAGTCTCTTCTTGACTTTCCCATCTTAGTCTCCACTGTTCTCTTCCTTTTTCGGGGATAAAAAAATAGACATGAACTAAATAATTTCTTTCTCTCTCTTAAAAAATATTATTTTTCTATTTTAAAGAAACTCCACATTCCTTATAGATTCATTGAAAAAAACACAAAAGGAGAGAAATTTTTATAATCACTCATGGCCCTATCTACTATTAATGTTTAATATATTTATTAGATATTTATGCATCATTTTCTTACGTACTTTCTGATTATGATTTCTGAATAATTATTCCTGTTTTCTTATAGTTAACATTTGACATATGCATTTTTACATGATTTTATAAACCCTAAACTTTCTAAACGCTTTTCTTATTTAAGGGAAATCGCCAGGGAGACTCACACTCGCAGATTATGAGGCAGGGAGTTTGTAGATGTGACTTCCTTTTGATAAACAAGCAAGTTGCTTATTTCCTAAGCAAACATTTCTAAAGAACCCATCCTGTTCAGGGT